>NC_064408.1:64975000-65655714 GCF_023375975.1 Astyanax mexicanus | reverse complement strand
TCTACCTTATAAAACTAACTGAGAAAATCCAGCCAACACAAAGCCTACAAAGCTGTCTTCTAAGTAATGCTAAAGTACTAAAAGGTGTGTCCAAACGTTTGACTGCTCCTGTATCATATGTATGAATTAATTTTATGTAAACAATTACAATAATTCTTTGTCTAGTATGAATTGCTACTACTGTATATACATAGGTGCAACTGCATTTGATTGGCTTCTGGCAGCCACTGCAAACGGAATGTGATCCACTAGGAAATACCAGATACTGCCCAGGTTAATATTGCTATCAGTATAATCCTGATAAAGCTCTAGAGAAATTAATACCATACACATTACTACTAAAATAAACAGATAAATAAATAAACAGATAAACAAATAGACAGAAACACATACACACACCTGCACAAATGTACGAATAAATAGCCTCTCTCTCTCTCTCTCTGTCTCACCTCTTCCTCATATGTCATAAGTTCCAAAGAAGTTTCATACCCACTAATAGATTGCCACTCCTCAAGTGGGTATGGCTAACTCAAATGCTTCCTAGATACATATAAACATGATCTGAGAGGGTTTTCAGATATGATTGCTCTCTCTTGTCTTTCTGTACACACTGATGCAAAATGATTACCCGCTCTTCAGTTAGCAGGGCTCTGCTGCTCCTCCTTGCTGTAAAGGTAAGTGTAAAGAGTACCAATGTTTATAAGTAAAAAAAAATCTACTCTTGATGCTGGAGGCACTGTATAATTGCAAATAATGATTATCTTGACTGCTACTTTGTCTTGCTTAAAGCTGTAAACACTTTTTATCGTTTAACGTTTTATCCAATAGCTGCTAATGCAACTAAAAAGGTAAAAGTTTATTTTTTTGTGGATATGGTCTAACAAACCAATATGATGAAAATGATGCTGTTTCTGTAACAAACTTTTTCAGTGACATTAAGAAAAATGTGTGTGTCAATTAGATTGGAGACTTGGCATGAATTCAAAAGGCGAAGGAGTTTATGGCTAGTGTAATGTTGAAACCTACAATTTCTGGGTCACTGTTCTAACGTATACAATTTTAGCATTTCTTTTTAATAATTTTTTTAACAAATGAAGATGTTTCACAAATAGATATATGCTTAATGTGCCCATTAAAACAATAGTTTGCATCTCAACAATAATAACCTGAGAAAAAATAAGAAAAAAACCTCAGATGAACTTAACTCCGTATCATTTTGGATCAGTTTTGTCATTAAAAGAACAGCTAGCCTTTTAAATTATTAAGACAAATTTAAAAACAACAAAAATTGAGATATGGTTTTGTTCCTAAAATGACTTTTATATAGTTTAAATGACCATTTACATGCTGTTCAATGCAACTTCTACCAACAGAAACAACAAGTTACAGGGCGTTTTCAGTGACAGTGGGAGCTTTTACGCCTTACCTTACTTGTGTTCAACAGGATGATTGTTATATGACAAGCAGTAACACACAAATAGTGTCCTCCTGCAAGTGTGACCAGCTGTCCAGTAATGTTGGATTAGAGGCGGTTTAAAATGATGTGGTTACATCTGGCTTTTAACCTGCCTTGCTGCACTAGTGACACTAAAACAAGTGTTGGGGGGTCCTATCTAAAGATGGGAACTGGAAATGTGTAAAATTTCTTTTTTACATGTTGATGTGACACAGTTTACTGTTTTGTAACCACTTATGACATTTAAATCTTGTAAAGTGAAAGGTTTTTTTTCAGTGCCGTACTGTCTTGCCACATACTGATGGGTTGAACCTGTGTGCGGATGGGATCACTGTAATGCAAAGTCAATTTACTGCCACAATTTTATTTGCTCTAAAGCCAAAAATTGTGTAGAGCAGGGCTATTTAATTAGAATTCAGTACGGTCCAGTTAAAGGAAAATTTTGTTATGATTGTGTACTATAACCTTTTCCACTTTATTCTCCAACTGCTGATTCTCACTGCGTGCTTCGCCTGTGTGGCTCCGCGCTCCCGAATCTGCACAGATATGATTGGCAGAGGAGAGCGTTTGGTGATCTTAGAACACACGTAATTTGTCTGTGAGTTTACTGTGCTTGCAAAGCACATACAACCGTAAAGACAAGAGAAGTTCCGGCGCTTTAAAAAAATGCTGTCAGAATTATATCCTTTTCAGTAGTTTTTCGGTTTGGGTCCGCATTGGAAAACGTCTGGGTCTGGACCCAGAACGCGGTACGTCTACTAGTGACCCCTAGTAAAGAGGCCATGTACTTAACTAAACCACATAAGAGTATGCCAATGGAAAATATATGTGTATATGAGATATGTGTACATGAGTCATTAAATTTCATTTAAGCAAGTAAAATAAAAGAAAGCTTGTCAAAAGCCCTATCCAGACGGGATTAGATTCTCATGGAGACGTCTGTAAAAAATATTTCACACTTCTACTCAGTGATAAAACTCTTCCATCTGAACTACAATTTAAAAAAAAAACATGAGGACCAGTGAGTTTTTTGGCTTTCTTGGTCACATGACATCGCATTGTCACGCGATGGCAACATCTAAGCGCTCTAAAGGGCACCGGAGCAGAGAAGAGACAAGTGTGGGAGTCCGTATAGAAATGCGTTTGTGAGCTGTGTCCATTTCCACTAGCTGTTGTGGTTATGTGGCTCTCCGTGGAAACTTGTGCCCAAAGTATAATTACGGTGCGAGGTAGTGGACAAATAGCTGTTTTATTTAATGCGAGGTGATGAAACAGAGATGTGAGTCCGGACGGGACTAAAATTCAGCAAAAAACAGTAAATAATTCAGCCTGTAATTTTCTCGGAGGACGTCTGAAAAAAACACATACGTGGAATAAACAGGATTAAATCACAGAGGATCCCACATAAAAGAGAAAATTACCCCAGAACCCCCTGAGCAACTAATCCTGTCTGAATAGGGCTAAGGTGACATTAAAACATCTGTTGATGAATTAAAGAGGAATATCCACACACTGACAGAACAGGCTCCCTACTTATTTTATTATTTATAAGTTTTGACCAGATCGGTATTTGTTAGGCAAAATAAATTCTCAAAGCGTGATTAAGACTGAAACTACAAATCTACAAATGGAGACAATTTAGAACCCTGGATACTCTTTCAAAAAGTAGGTGCACAGTCAAAATGACCCCAAGAGCACAACAGAGTCATCAATGAGGAAAGAAACAATGCAAAGTGACAGATACAAAGGTGTCATTGGTACAGGCTAACATCTGTGTACATGAGTCTACAGTTCGTAAAAAAAAAACTTTAATTAGCAGAGTGTCCTGCTACACCACATCTGGAAAAAATCAGCACTGCACATTACCATGAAAACATCATCTTAATTGAAAGTACGGTGGAACATTCCTGATTTGGGCCTGCTTTGCTGCATCAGGGCCGGGCCAGCCTACAATCATTAATAGTATCAAAACATTCTACAGTATATTGTGAGACTGTCTATAGAAATAGGGTGATGCCACAGGACAATGACCCAAAACAGTAGTCAGAGCACAAATATCAAATTCTATAAGAGCAATAGCAGTTTTGGCAGGAAGAATGGTATACAAGTCCAACTAAATGATGTACTGGTCTGACCCACAGCTACAGGAAGTGTGTAGTTGAGATTATTGCTGAGAGAGGGGGGCCACCAGCCTTAGATTCCAAGGGTACTTTGAGTACTTTGAGTGTTGAATAAGTGTTTTAATTAAAGACCTGTAAGATCATGTATATTTTTATATAATTATTTCAGGCACATTATATTGGCCAACACTTTTGTCTTGGATGAAGATATGATCCATTTTACTACAAATCTATGCAGAAAAACATGAAATTCTAAAGGATATTGTTACGGTTGGGGTAGGTGTGGGATCCAAGTGCAGAGCAGATATGAATATATAAAAGGATATATATTTATATATATTTATATACTTATAAGGATATAATTCTATTTTGTATTATTTAGTTCTAGTTATGGATTGGGATAATAATTTTAAATGTGTTGTGCTTAGGTGAATGTTTCTCCAAGGAGACTGGAGAATGAGTGGGAAAAAATCCCCAACAAGAGGTGTGGAAAAAAAGGCGGGAAACAGAACAAAGGAAATGCCACAAAATGGCTTGTACCAACAAAAGACAGCTTTAAACTTCAAATAAACCAAACTAAAACACAACCAAACTTAGAACTGGCTGAGCACCGCTCAGTCCTCTCTTTATGCTCTCTTTCAAGATATTTTCTTTTCTTTTATTTTATTTTCTTTCTGTGTGGCTTTCTTTTCAGATCTCTTTCCTTATTTTGAGACCACCTTTTTTTTTTTTTCTTTTATTTTCTTTTTGTGATGCTTGCTGTGATCACTTTCCTTTTTTGAGATCACCTTTTATTTTATTCTCTTTTCTTTTCTTTTCTTTTCTTTTCTTTTCTTATACCCTCTAGTACCGGTCACCCCTCTGTGAAGGTGCAACATTGAGGTCTGGTTTGACTGAGGTTTAAATAGGGTAGTGCACATGTGCAGCTGGTTGACACTAATCACCGCCGGGGATTCTGGGAGTTGGAGATTTGGGATCCCACTCTACCATTTCTACCAGTCCCCCTGCTGGCAGCCCGCGGTGCAGCACTGCCCATCACAGATATATAACCCTAAAAGAATATTACGATATTTCATGGAATTTTCGCAATAATGATACTCATAGTGATATGACAAAACATTGAATATAAAAATTCAAGAATACACTACTGCTGAAAAAAGAAAATTAAATTTCATTATTGCATACGATATGATATGGAACACCCCTAACTGAGATATTATATATATATATATATATATATATATATATATATATATATATATATTTCTATTAAATTTGTAACAGAAGGCAATGATCCAGAATGTCAATATCAATATTCAAAAATGTTGGTGATATTATTGTGTAGGATACGATGTGGCACACCCCTAGGTACATACTTCTTTGTGCCACTGTACATTCACACTATAGTGTGCATCACGAACTTGGCCGAATCCAGTAAAGATGGTTAGGTAGATTAACACTCGCACACATTTGTAAGTGAGTGGAGGGTTCATATCGCAACAGCAGTGCTGGTGAGCACTATACTTTAAATGTAAATATATGTAAATAATATGTAAATTTATATGTAAATAATAATAAAATTTTAATAATTAATAATGTCTTTACTCGTGTCAGTTAATAATTTGTTATAATTAGAGACATTCTGTTGTAAGCACTGTTTAATGTACCCTTACTGTAAAAGTGTAAAAATCCTGTATCAGAACTGGAATAGAATAGGGTTTGTGGGAATGTGGGAGTTTTACTCTGTCATGTGGCTGCGTGTCATTCTCTCATTTTTACTTTCTTATATGCAAATTAGGATTTTTTGGAACACATTCAAAACCACCACCACAGACGGAAACACAGCCCCCATAACTTTATGAGATATTAAATGACTGTTACAGATAGGAGGATGTGGACTCTATTCACGCAACAGTAATACTTATGGTCTTGCTGGCGTAGACGCTTACAGTCTTTTCATCCAGTAAAAGCTCCAATCAAGAATAACTAGACAGGTTTTGAGATCAACGGATTTAGTAAATGCTTTATACATACTACATTGTTTCTGTTGCACAAAAAGGTGATATTCCAATTCCAAATTATGACATCATTTGAATCTGGCAGATATGCTTTATAATGTATATTACCTTTTTGCCATGATGAATAAATCAATAGAAATATATATCATACTGAAAGCTAAAAAGGTTTTTTTTTTGTCTCATATATTTGGTCAACTTAAACCTGTTTTTTTGATGTTCTAAACATAAATAACTTCATATCCTCTACTGAGAATGTTTTACAATGCAAAGTTACTGTTTATTACCTTAACTCAACATATTGGGATAAAATAAACATTATGGGGCAGTTTTTTAGACAGAGTTTACACCTAGTCTTGGACTACACGGCTTTTAATTGAGATTTTCTATTAAAGGAAAATGTAGTTTATGAAACGGCTCTATCTCTGTCTGGGAAACTGACAGTTACAAAATTACAGTTTTTTTTTTTTCATTTTAAATCATTTTTTTAAACATGTTATATTTACACAAAATCAAATAAATGTAAGTTCTTTCCTTTAGATGATTTGTTGTCTTATTTTTACTTTTGCATTTGATTGTATGATTCTTGAGCTTTAGAGCAAATCAAAGAAAACTTTCTATATTTTTCTAAACTATTCAGTGAACTTAACTTTGCATTTAAAAAAAAAATCATACTGCTGTTTTATTAATGATTCTGTTTTCTATTGGCTTTTCTGATTGCTTATTACTTTAGGTCACCAATGTATGCATTTCTCAAATCTAGTTTTATTACCTGCCTTTTTTTGTTGGCTGTCAGAGGAAATTATCATGTTAGGTAATTGCTGATGGGTGTCTAGGATGACTGTACACTAGAGAAACAACAAATTACACAGATCCACATGAAATGCATTAACTTTATTAATCCTTCAGAATCCTTGACCTTTGTGAGTGCAGTAGTTCAGGTATTCAGACTCTGTTATTGCAAAGTTCAAAAAATAAGGACTACAACTCCAAGCTGGCGATGCTTGGACTTATATGCATTCCACATTCTATCTGTTTTAAATCAGTGTATATCCATATATTTGGATTTCAGTATTGATCTAGAACGTTAAGAAGGTACTGACTGAGCTGTTGTCACTTTTTTCATGTTCTCTCAGCTCCTGGTTGATACAGCGCACTGCAAGGAGTCCTCCAAGAACCATCGTAAAAAAAGGGAGTGGGTTCTCCCTGCAAAAAGGCTTCTAGAGAATGTGGATTACACCAAACACGATTTCATCGCCCAGGTAAGGCAGCTGTGGCAGAATGGTTAACATACAGATGTAAAACGTAGCACAGGTTTTAAATACTTTGTTTTACATCTGATGTATTAATATACCAGTCTCCTGAGATTTCTGAAAAAAATGGTATTCTGGTGTTTTTTATTCATTAAACCTTTCAGACCTGAATTATTTCCAATTAATGTTAGGAATGTTCTTTTTTGTAATCCACACAAAACACGAATCAGTATTCAAATATAAAATTTAATACAGTACAATCCCAAATGTTTTCGTATGTAATATTTTATATAATATTTTTTTTACGTCCATTGCATTGAAAGCCTGTGTTTAACATTGTTAGTTTTATAACTGATACTGACCTTTTTACTTCACAAATCATGATTAAACCGTCAATTTAACTTGATAAAATAAAGTGTTTTAAATTTGCTAAAATATAGAAAAATAATCCCCCTACATTTTCTTCTTAGCTAAGGTTACTGTTGGCAAGCTACTGTTTTATTGGCTGGTAAACCTTTTCATTGGCTTGTACATGTCTGAAAGGGTTAATCACAGTTCTTCTTCTACTTAAGGGTTAAGCTTTTAATATTGAATATCTAAATGTAAGCAAAAAAATAAGAAAATAAGGGGAAAAAAACAATATCTGAATGCTTCAACCTCCCACAACCTACTGGCTGTGTGCCTGCTGTGAAGAGCTGCAAATTTCATCCTGGCTGCCCAGGTTGGTTTGCTGACCAAGCAAAAACTGCATAAAAACACAAATTGATAAAAAATTTTGTTTATAATTTATAACATTACAATGTGGTGGCACATAAATCAAATGTCACATCAACACCTTCATTGGCCAAAGGGAGTTTTAAAAACTTTAAAATATAAAAAACATACCTTGTTGTGCAAGACTTATCATGTCAGGGCATACGGATATGTAAAAAATATATATAATAGAAGAAATGCCCCATCTGGCTAATTTTGCTAATTCTGCTAACTTATAAGGGAATTGGTGAACCTTTTAGTAGTTGAAATTGATTTCAGCTCCTTTTTCCATACAGTTGAATTTTTTCAATGTATATCACTTTCATGTTCACACTTGATTCATGATGCTCTCCACACTTACATACTGTTAATGGAATCTGTCTCAGATCGGCTCAGATCTGGGTGGTAACCTGCGCTACAGCCTGAAGGGTGCTGGAGCTGATGAGCCTCCCTATAACTTATTTGTGGTGGAGGAGAACACAGGAAGGGTCCAGATTACAGACATTCTGGACAGAGAGAAAATACCTAAGTATGATGTAAGAACAGCACACACACATGCACACATACATGTATATTTTCTATACATTATTTTATACATAATTTGCTCATTTAAACATAGGTTAACTGTAATAGTTTGGGTAACACAAATTTTACAGGAAAAAAACAATAATTTTCAGTCAAAGTTAAAGCTTATTTTGCATAATTTATGTTGGTCTTTTCATAATAATACACAATGTAAAGGACAAATGGCAAATTTAAATTATGTTAAAAAGTAAAAAATATTAAGTGAGTCCTATTTAAAAGTTTCAAAGTTTAAAACATTTTGTATTTATTTAAATACATAAGTAAACAGCATCTGTGGTTAATCAAACATGAAAACAAAACTTTTAGCCAATTCTAATACACAGTTACTCTGACACTGACATGAAAAATATAAGGAAATTTGGGCACCTCACAGAATTAGTAACATGAGTTCTAAAATAGGTCATATTGCTGCATAACCTATTTTAAGGTTTATCTTCAATTTAATGTTTAATGTCTTCAAATGCTGAGTTTACACAACTTGTCAACTAAACCAAATAACACATGTTTTATCCAGGATCTTATTTGTATGCATTAATATGCTGTCATATCCAGGCACATCTACTGTACACTGAATAATAACATGAATCTCTTTCTCTGCAGCTTGTTGGTGTTGCGTGGTATAAGAATAACACCATTGCTGAGGAAGCTATAAGCTTACCCTTTGTTGTGGTCGACCAAAATGACAACCCGCCTGAGTTCATTAAACCAGAGCCAGCAAATGTTTACGAAGGCAGTCCTGCAGGTTAGTCTGATCTGCGGTTACAAACATTTACACACTTGAAACAGAGCCATGGTGTTTAGATCAGTTGTGGCTTTGATGCTTGATCTTTCAACATCCCTTTAATATACATCTGAAATATGAAATAATAATAATAATAGTGTCTGTTGTACAAAGCTATATCGTTATATAATTCCATTCCCCTAAATCTCTAGAACTACGTGCTGAAAAGTACAGTGCCTTGAAAAAGTATTTGTGCTCTTAGAGATTTATTTTTTTCTTTTTTTTTGAGGTTTTGTAATATTTAAATTTTTCAGATTATCAAACTAACTTTAACATCAGACAAAGATAACCTGAGTAAAAATAAAAATCACAAAAAAAGCAGATTTCATTTATTAATGAATCACACCAGCAAGTCAACCTCTGAATGGCTAAGTCAAAGTCAAATGCCTACAGTGGTCTGATTAAGATGCTTGAATAGGCTGTTCATGCTCAAAAACCCAGTGTGTCTAAATTAAAACAATTTTGTAAATAAGAGTGAGCCAAAATTCCTTCACAGAGATGTAAAAGACTCATTGTCAGTTATCGCTAAAGCTTGATTAAAGCCAGTTATTAACCACTTTATTAAGTTTAGGCTGCAAATATTTTGTTTGACATAGGGCTAGTTTGGTTTGGATAGATGTTTTCCTGTAATAAATATAAGTATCCTATTATACATATTAAAAGGTGTTTGTTAATTTTAAAAAAATTATGTATGATAAAAAAGCAGTAGAAAAATAGAAATAATAGAAATCTCTAGGGGGCAAATACTTTTTCACAGCTGTGTATATGGTTACTTTGAAAATGGAAACATACTACTGAAAGACACAGCAACTGATTTAGATTTTGTTGATTTTGTTAATAAGGCTTACATATCTCTCTCTATGTTTATAATTGTTTGACTTATGTTTAACACCATCTGCATATTTTAGCCGAATAAAAAGGATTAAAGCTTTGAAGAGATAAAAAAAAACAGTTTTAACAATAGTTCATCTTGTTTTGGTCTTTTTTTTTGGTCAGTTTTTTTTTTTTTTTTTTTTAACCCCCAGGGACATTCGTGACTCAAATCATTGCTACGGATGCTGATGAGAAAAACACTCCTCACTCCAAAATTGCTTACAGCATAATGAAACAGGAACCTAGTGGCAAGCAATACTTTGCCATTGATAAGGACTCTGGATTCATTACAGTAAAGGACTCATCGCTGGATAGAGAGGTGTTTATCTATAATAATCTAATTATCTAATCACTTCACTGCTTCTACTGTCATACCGAGATTTAATTGGTAACATCAAATGATTATGAATGTGTTTAGTTGTGTTTATAACTGTTTAAACATCATGCCTTTATACGTTCAGGCGACAGACACCTTCACTTTAACTGTAAAAGCCTCTGATATGGGTGGAGATGCTGGTGGCAATTCAGCAACAACTACAGTAAAGATCCACGTCCTGGACATTAATGACAATGTACCTACCCTGGAGAAAGATGAGGTGAATCATCCTATATACTCTTTATCATTTCTGCTTTTAATTCTTTAATCCTGCTTTGTACGGATTTCAGCCTCTCTCTCCTTTTCTGTCCATGTGTTAGCATTGTTTCTATATAATACCTGTTTTAGCTAGCAGGTGCACAAGCTTTAAAAGAGATGTGGTGGACTGGCCTGAGCAGGGAAATTAAATCATTCCTGATCCTGGAGATTTACCACCCTGCATAGTTTACCTCCGCCCTTAATCTCAAACCTGATACATGTAATTCAGGCCTTTAATTAAGGGACATGTGAACATTCCAGACTCAGGAGTGTTAGATCTGAAACCTCCAAGGTGGTAGGTCTCCAGGACCAGGAATGAGCACACCTGTTAGTGATCATCGAAGGGGGGGTGCCCTAAACATCTCTGCCAGGTCAGTTTTCTTCTGGAACAATTTGTAAAAGAGGTTTAGTTTTAGTTTTGTGTGAAATTATATAAATTCAGTTTTTGTGTTATTTCAATAAGTATACAGGAAATAAACATGTATATAAGAAAGCATGTAATTGCAATTATTTTCTAAAATTATTTAAGCAAAAAAATTGGAAATAAATTAGGTTTATATCTTCATTTAAACCAATACTGGGCCTTATTTACCATTCATCACCACTCTTAGAAAGAAATTTCTTCTTTAAACCCACTTTTTATTACAATTTCAACACTTTCTGCCTTCACTGTGTACATATATTTATGTTTTATCATCATAAGGAAGCTCTTATGAAGCTTTTAATCAGTTTTCTCACTAGCTTCATAAAAAATATAAATATGCATTCCCCTTAATACTAAGCAAATATGTGTATGTGTTTTTTAGTTTTCAGTTTTAACATTTGATATTTCTCTTCTTAAGTATGCAGTGTCTGTGGATGAGAATGTGGCAGATATTGAAGTCTTGCGTGTCCAGGCCTTTGATAAGGATGAAGTAAGGACAGACAACTGGCTGGCGGTATTTGAGATTGTGTCGGGAAATGAAGAAGGATATTTCAAGATTAAAACAGATGAAAATACAAATGAGGGAGTGCTGTACCTAGTCAAGGTCAGTCCATAGCCAGGGTCACTCTTCTACACACTTACTTACTTACTGTATATACCATATGAAGGAATGGTCAGTTGGCCTTTGGAGTGTGAAAAGTCTGCACTACATATTATTATATATTTTTTTCACTGGCAACTTGAGCTAACTGTGATGTTTTTTTTTTTGTTTTTCCCTGTTCTTTAGCCTGTTGACTTTGAGACAGTGTCTAATCTAAATTTAAATGTCGCTTTGGAAAACAAAGCCCCTCCGGGAGACGCAGCTGGGGCGGGGTCTGGGGGCGCCGCTGGTGCTGGAACAGGGGCTGGAGTGGGTGCTGGAGGAGGAACAGGTTCTGGTACAGGTGCCGGGACAGGCACAGGTGCCGGGACAGGCACAGGTGGTGGAGCAGGCGGAGCTGGACGTCCTGGCACAGTTGTTTCAGGAGGGCAACCAGTGAGACCTGGCATCTACACAGTTGTGAAAAATGGCAAAACATACTTGTTAAAGGTGAACGTGAACAACAGGCCAGATGGACCCAAATATGGACCAAATCCAAAAATTGTGTCTATTTCAGAGAACCCTAAAAGCAGCTCCATTCCAAAAGTTATTGCTACTTTCCCTGCTATGGATGGTGACACAGGCAAACAGGCAGCAAATGTCAGGTAAGTGTCCTAAGATTTTAAGGTTTCCAGCATTTTTACTAAAAACATTTTTACATTTTTATTAAAATTAATAAAGTTTACACATTTGTTTAAACCAACACTGGGCCTAATTTACCGTTCACCACCATTTTTTTGAACCCACTTATTATTTTTAGATATGCTAAAGGCCATGACCCTGGAAACTGGCTATCCATTGATGAAAATACAGCTGAGATCAAACTGAACAAGATGCCAGACAGAGAGTCACCGCATGTTGTTAATGGAACCTATTACGCCAAAATCCTCTGCATAACAGATGGTAAAATATGAATTATAACACTACATTCCTACAAACAGAATATTTGTGACAGACCACTTACTTTTAAGATTTATAAATATGACACATAGATTTTCTTTCCTAGATCTTCCCGCTCAGACTGCAACAGGAACCATAGCACTGCAGGTAGAAGACGTCAATGATAACTGTCCTACACTGCTCAGCAAAGTGCAGAATGTGTGTAGTGATACTCCAGCAGTGAACGTGACAGCAGTGGATCCAGATGCACATCCCAATGGTGCTCCACTACAGTTCCTTGTGATCCCAGAGGAGACACAAGGGAAGTGGCTGGTCAACAGGACAAGCGGTGAGTTTCATGCTTTCACAATACTGGCTGCAAATTTCAGAGATACACCTCACATCTAGAAAATGACATCATATAGTGGGGGTTATGTACATAAAACCACAAGTAATCACCAATCAAAATCTCTTATTGATTCTTAATGTTCTCAGGTTCATCAGCTGTACTGCTGCCACAGCAAACCTTGTGGCCTGGTTCCTACAAGGTCACAATGGAAATCAAAGATCAGCAGGGTTTGGCCTGTCCAGACAAACAAGTCCTCCAAATAGTGGTGTGCACCTGCTCAGAGGGAGGAACGTGCGGCCTTGTAGAGGCAGGAAATCCTGCGGCTGTTAAAGCTGCTGCCACAGCCTCATTTGGTGCACTAGGTATTGGTGTCCTGCTTCTAGGATTCCTGGCTCTCCTTTGTAAGTTCAAAACTTAATATTAAATGGTTTAATAACACAATTTTCTTAAAGGTTTAAAGATTGTTTTATTATTTGGGCATTTCCAAACTACTTAAACATGTGCCAGAACTCCCTGTCCCCCTGGGATAATTCGCCCTTTAAGAAACATTGATATTAGTGACATCACAGTTTTCGTATTGTTTTATTTTTTTAAGTGACTGAAGATACTTGCTTAATGTTCAGCAATTAATACTATTAATTTCACTCACATTTAGCTGAGGTAAAGCGTAAGCTGTCACACTTGTTGTGTTAAATTATGAAGGTGAATAAACCATTAGAAACTCTAGATCATGCACATTTTCATCAAATGCAACTTTAAAGGAGAAAGATAAAACCTTCCTAACTTTCATTGAAAGTCAATGAAAAAGTTTATTTTAGGGTATTTTTTAAAAATTGTATTGGACATTTTTTGTGTGTTAAAGGTATGTAAAAAATACAAAATTTACAAAAATGGAGATATTTATTTGCCATTAGACAGTGACAATACAAATATAATGAATAGACAAACGAATTAAGAAGGACAGAAGGCACAGTATTCTTATAATGATTCTTTAGTATTTTTTTTCTTCTAAAATTAGCACAGTCAAAATATGCATATGAGATAAAAAAAAAAAAAATAACATTAGGCATTTGGCCATATTGGTATTAATGGCTTTCCTAAACACCTGACCTCAAAATATTTGGTCAGGACGCAACTTGGTAGTGAGACAGATTCTCTTCAGTTTCTATTAAACATTTTTTAAATTCCAAAGCCCAGATAAAAAACAACAGGTGAAATATATAAGAAATATGCCTGGAACAATCTCTAATATTGATGTTTGTTTGTGTTTTAAGTGGTGCTTGGGCTACTGTTGAGCTGCTCCTGTGGAAATGCTGGTGGAGGAGGTGGTTTACCAAAATATTTTGCTGACATCCCATTTGACACAAAAGAATACTTAATTCCCTATCACACCGAAGGACGAGGAGAGGACCGGGTAAAATACGTGTTCAATTTTTATTTTGCAAAAAGCACCATCTGTATAGGTTATTTCAGGCTTATAAAGTATTATGTATATCACTGAATATGAGCATTTTGCTGTTTAAGTGTAGACAATGTATCTCTTAGATATCTGTGTTTGTATCTGTTTGCAGGAGGTTCCTCTGCTGAGTGTCCCGATCTCAGTATTAAAGGCTGAAGCAGCCAATGTCCAGGCAAGCATGGCTGTACACAACTCCAAGGCCCTGGACTGTAATTATCAGCAGGCTGGTGCGACAGGGATGATGTACGATACTTCAAGAGAAGACAACGCTCAGTATTTAGAAGATGACATGGCCTTGTCTGATGAGTTTTTAGGGAAATATTTTACAGAGGTGAGTGAATTAAAATGTGGAAATACTGCAGTATAATTCTGATTTTTTTCTTAAATCAGATTTTTAGACATCATATTCAGAACTGAAGCTAAAAAATTAACTGAGATTCTTGTTGAACATTCTGATGCATAGAACCACTTTGCAACATACCAAAACACACACACACAGGCAAACTCTCTCACACATACACACACATAGCTATGAGGTAAGCTAAGCTGCATCTTCATTAAATGTGTGGTGTTGATTTGAACATCATCTTCATATTGGTTTCAGTTCTACTCCAGAACTAAAGTTCTACTCCAGAACAAATACTAAACGTATTTGACCACCACACTTACAGCAATGTATAACAGTACAGGTTTTAATATGATTTTTGAATTATTATTACAGAGAGCCAGATGTGAAATGGTACATGCACCTCAAAAGGAAGCTATGCTATTTTATAATTATGAGGGGCAGGGATCTTCTGCTACTTCAGTAAACTCTGAGGACCTTTTCGAGACGTCTGAAGACTTGGAGTTCTTGAATGACCTGGGGCCAAAATTCACCACCCTGGCGCAGATCTGTGGATTCACATGCCCTGAACTAGAACCTGCGGAGTCTAAAGTCATTACAGAAACCAGTTTGTGCAACGCCGCCCAGGTCAACGTGTTTAGAGAGCCTGTGCTCTCAAAAACAATTACAGAGAGCAGCGCAAGCACTGACATGACAATGCACATTAGCAGTGAAAGATCTACAGATGGTTCAAGCTCTAGTCACCTGGTGAAAACCTCTTCAGAAATAATTGCTGAATCACCACCAGCCACCGTGTTGGTGAGTGAAAACACATCCAAGCAAGACCACATGCTAGTGGTTCAGGAACCTGTGTACTACATGGTCGAGCAGGTTCCCAGCACTGTTCTTCTGACAAGACGGGACTCAGCAGGATTAGGTCAAGGCATGTTTCTCGTCAATGGAATGGGAGGAGCTGAAGGGCTAATTCTTCAACAAGGTTATAATGCAGAGGGAAACCTAAGTGCTCATCAACACCTAGTGCTTAATGGAGATTCAGAAAAGAGTGTCATCATCAATCAAAGTGCACCTAAGAGTAAATCTGTCCAGCGCCAAACAAGTCTTGGCTGGAGGCATCAGGGTTCCTTCTCTGGAGAAACTGGGTCAGAGGGTATAGTAGTGACTAATGGTCATTCAGTAGTTGGACAAACAGCTGGTCTTACCAGTGCAGTGGTTGGACATTCATCTGGCCTGAACAATGGAACTCTAATCAATGGTGAGCAGCTAGTCATCATGGAGAATGCAGCCGGGCCAGGACATGTGGTTTTAGGGGAGAGAATGAATGGACTTAATCAAAGTCTCATTCAGAACGTTTCACCAGCACAGAACTTCATTATGTTGCAGGGGCAACTTTCTCCAACACAGCGACAGTCAGGGGGAACATTCCAAATGGGCCTCCAAGGTCTAAATCATGGAGAGGTTGTGTTGGTGAACGAGAGCGAGCGAGATAGGATGACTCTAGTGGAGAATGCAGGTCAGGTGCTAGTAGGAAGTCAAGCAGGTCAAGCACAATTACAGCCACTGAAAGTACATACACTGCAGAGAGAAACCGGGGGAATAAACCATGAGGGAGTTGTACTTGTGACGAGTGAACAAGCAATGAAACAAACAAATAAAATTACTCCTGTGGAGGGTTCCGTCAGAGACCGATAGAGAGACAAGAAGTTCCTAGAGGTTCTATATTAACAGGTTCAGTAGCCATGAGCCCTGTATAAAAGTCTAGTCAGTGTTTGTCAGGTGTGGATTAGAGGTTTTGTAGATTTTGGAGAAATACTTCAGATGGTCAGAAAAATACCTTTTTTATGGGTTTTAAAAAGGTTAATCTGTAATATTGTATAAATACTCTTTTTTTAATTACTGTACCATAGTGTACTTTTGCAATTAAGATGTATAGCTTTAATTCTGTGAGGTGTTATACTAAATCTTTTTAAACAATGCTATTTTTGGGTATTACATAGTTATTTGTTTATACAATATTCAAACTACCATAGCAAGTGTGTTGGCACTGCCCAAATGAATTGTTTTGCAGCATAAATGGTTTGAGATATATTCAGTTTGTTTATTTTAAGGGAAAAGGGGGAAAGTGTACATTTATAATGGTCTTCCAGACAAGAAGTGTAAAACAGAGTATGTAATTTATGTTGTGATATTTGTGATATGTTTTGTAAATAGCACTGCTTGTCCTTTTCTTTATCACAAATATATATATATATATATATATATATATATATATATATATATATATATATATATATATATATATATATATATATATATATATATATATATATATATATATATTATTCTTTTTTTACTGTCATTCATTTAGAAATCATTTGGTTGATGGGTATTGTATTTACTTATCCTTCAAAGCAATAAATAATAAAATTAACTTAATTCACCATATGCCACACATTTCAATCCAGTCAAAAGGAATAAGGAGTCAGTTAAGCAGACGTCAACATTAAATGTATTTGTTTATGGAACAATTAAAAAACGATCAATGGAGCTCCTCTGGATTACAATGAAAAAAAAAAGTATTTCATTTAAATAATTTAATGAAATATTTAAGATGTACTTTTATACATTATGATTTATTAAACCTATTTATTAAGCTGCCCTAGAATTGAAAACTGAGGTTTGTCCTTGAATGAAAAAAGTTCAGTTTACAAACAATTGATCACAAAAAAAAGTTCAGGTTCAGTTTTTTTTCCAAAAAGACACACTTAATAAATAAGCTCAAAATATTTGGAAAATGCATTATTGGGCACTAAAAGCAACAAAAATATAATTTTAATATATTTTTAGCTTTTAAGATAAGTGTGCTTTTTAAGAGTGTGCTGCAATAGGCAGTATTAGGCAGTAAAAAAATATATAAAAAACATTGGCATTTAAAATAAAAATCTGCCAAGGAAACTGAAAGGTCTATATTTATATATGATAAACACGTGTGTGTAGACTACTCTGAACATCAACTATTAATCTGTTTTGTCTGTCTGCAAAATGTGTTCAGTATGTCTTCTTATCTTCTTAACAAACATCTGTGTAGTGCTAACTGAGATCACTGAAAAATATAGTATAATGAAGTAAAAATATATAATGCTTTTAAATAGGAACAGCTTTTTTAAACTTTTAAATTTCACTAGATTCAGCATGATGTGTGCTAATGCAACACATATTATTCATTTTCAATGATATTCATTTCATTTTTCAAAGTATTTAAATAATGTGATTTCAAAGTGTAGTTTCCTTCAGTGCATGATGCCAGGGCAAGATATTTTAATGGTTTGAACACATTTATGTGCAGTTTTTGTTGTCACTATCCTTATGGATAGTACTGGTGCTTAAAATATATTAAATTAGTGTAGTCTTCCAAGGCCAACAGCACATGTTTTGTTTCATATTCTGATCACTTAAAACCTTGTTTTGAAATGTTATGTGTTTCAGTAGCAAAGATTTATCCTCCATTCCCTTGACCTTTTAAGTATTTATTTGTTATTCCATTTTAAGTAGTTTGTCCATCTCTGTCATCCATAGCTTATTTATTGGAGTTCTGGACCCAGACTGTAAACAGTGTCATCCAAGACACAAAACAGTGGTCTGTAATCAAGTGTCCAATGACCAGCACCCCAGCATTTATATTTTAGATATTTAAACTTGTGTAATAGCAGGAACAGCCTCGATACCATACTAGAAAAACCACATATATTGTAACAACAAGGTAAAACGAGCACCAGGCCACTATAAACCAGCTTAGAACATTTTTAGAAGAGTAGACAAGACATAAAGACATGACTGGCAGCACCTGTTCACTCACAATGGCAACCAAATACTTCTCCATCAAAGAAGACACACAAATGCTCTGTTCTGTCTTTCAAAAACCAAATTCATATTTTAGGACTAAAGTCTATTCATGAAAGTGAATTTTACAGATTAAAAACTAGAATAAAAAACAAAGACATGTGCACAAAGAAATGTATCTAAAATATGAAAACTGGTCGACTTTTATCTTTCTCTGTAGCTTCGTTGTGATCTACAATACTGTGCACGATTTACATTATTTTAAACAAGCCCTTTACATTTAAGTTGAACAATGACACTGCAAGTCAAACAGGTAAAGTTTTTCACTCATTTACATTCCAGACAGAATTCTGACTGCTAGAAGCCAGTGCTTCTTTAAATACAGTATGTACGCATACTTTCAATAAAACACACTTCTGCACTTAACAGTTTTTCCTTCATTGTTCTGTTTGTTTATTTTAAAATAACAGTATTGTATTTAGGTAAATCTGATTGGTTTAACAGTTGAATACTGGGACAGTATTGCAGCACAGAACAGTCTGTGAAGTGTAACACTTCTATTCATTAATCTTTACTTATTTAGGGTCACAATGTCTCCATCAGAGGCCCCAGAATAAGATTGTGAGTGGGTAGAACGTTAAAGTAGGAGGTGGCCTATCGGACAAAAGTTTGTACTCGTTTTCATGTTTCACACGTTGTCATGGATCATCAGTAACTTAATTTCAGGATGTTTTTTATAAAGTACTTGCACTTTTAAAGTTCTCAGTGCCTTGTTTTAAATGTCAGGACGCTTAGAATTTTACCAATTTTGAAGCTACTTTGAGCTTGTTAATAATGTAAAAATAGTGATTGCTTTGCATGGGAAACACTAAGCCCCTATCACTAGCATTGTAAGCCTGTTGGGAGCATCGGCTAAAAGTGCTATGTTTCAGAATTCTGGAGATGAGCCTTTTGACAAATGTTCATACTTCTGCCATAGGAAATTAATGCTGTCTCCTTTCAGTGTGAACGCAGGGTTATGTGCTCGTATTGTGTCTCTCTCTCTTTCACTCACGCCATCTGTCTGTCTCTCTCTCACTCCCTCCCTCCCTCTCTTTCGCTCATGCCATCTGTCTGTCTCTCTGGCTCACTCTCTTTCTCTCGCTTGCTCTCTTTCGTTCACTCGTGCCATCTGTCTGTCTCTCTGTCTCTCTCTCGCTCTTAATTTTCTAATGCTGATAATTCTTAGAAAGAACTCAAACGCTGAAATGCATCCAGTAATATTCTTAGAAAAAAATATTATTGTACTTTAATCCGTAAAAGTAATGCTGTTGTTTTTGTTCTTAATAAAGCACCACAATCAGGCTCATTGTTTGTTTGTTCCAACAAGATTCAAAAGATGGAGCCTCTCATGATGACAGTTGGAGAGAACCCTGGTTTTAAGTATTTAACCGAACCATTAATTTTCTGTACTGTTACACCAATACAATCTACAAAATGTTAGTCCCATGCATGTTTTTCAATTGTTAAATCCAATAAAATAAATTTACTCCAAGTAACACTCATCCCAACACTTTCCAGTTTACTCACAAATCCTACAAACACTTTTAAAATGTAGATGGATAGATAGACAGAAATACGGACAGACAGATATACAGATCCGATTGGTCACACTTCAACTTTTCTTCTTTTTTAATTTATACTGTAGAAGGAGTGACAAGTGTGGCATTCAAGTTCAGCACCCAGCTTCTCTACCCAAATCAACAAAATATGCAGCTCAGTTCACACCTTCTTAACTACAGTTTCAAAAACACAGTCAGAAAAAGTTCACACAGCACAGATACTGACAGACTGACAAGTGATCCAGGCCAGACGTGATCGGAGAGAAACTAGAGCACAGGCAGGTAAGGGTAGGAATGGTATAGGGACAGTATACATAGGTGTGACAGGAGGAGCCTATCACCTGTAGGTGTGTCTATAGTAGCAGTGAGAGCACAGAGGCCCCACCACTAGGTGCTTTTAGCATCTCCTCCACCCCAGACTTACAGACACACAAGCCTTTCTCATCAGCCAAAAGAGGAAGGGTACAGTCAGAAGCAGAGACTGGGGAGAGGTGTTGAACATGACTTATCTCTGGTTTGGACGACTGTGTCTACTCCTGATATTGTACACGACTGTGGTGAGTACAGTGTGCTAGGCAACAAGCAGCACAGTTACTGCTATTAACTCTTTACATTAATGTAGGCCTAACTTTAAAACAAAACATTATCTTAAGGATATACATGGGGAAAAGGGCAAAACATATCTAAATACATATTGCATGCTTGTTTTATTCTACCTATCCTTTACTAATACTGTGTAATTTGGGTGTAACTGGGTACAGTAGATAGTTGTAGGGATAGTAGTTGGATAGTAGTTGGAGTTTTCCATTTTTTTTAACTATGTCTTGCTGTTCAAAGACATATGGTCATGTTGATTGTGCTACTCTCTGAGATTGAATAACCTTCAAAATGTTAAAGAACCTTTAAATCTGTGTACTGTCACTGTTACTAGATATGTATTTTCTAGTTTTTTTGTGATTATGTTCTTGTATGTTTGTATATTTTCAGACAAATCTATATCTTTCTGACACTTTTTTCAAGTCCCAACACTGCTGAAAAAATGCAACTTTCACCACTGTGGAATTAAATGTATATCTTCATTTTATCTCATCATATCTAAAATCAGGTGGTGGTTCTTTAGATTTCTAAAAGGTTTTTCACATCTCTATTACAAACTTAGTTCTTTATGGCACTAGATGGATTTACATTTACTTGAATTCAGTTTCCATTCCTAGGCTTTATGATCATTGGTTGGTGAGACAATATCTGGCCTATCAATTACATCAGCTGTTGCCTTAACTTACAGTGATTACAAAATCCGGCACTGGAGACTGGATTCAAGTTATAGATTTGATTACAATGGTTCTATGGTATTTGTAGCATATATTCAACATACATTTAAGACTACAGTGTTGGGAATTTGAGTAGAAAAACTAGGTGAAAAGAATTAAAATGATTTTGAAATTTGCTTTTTTGCAAATGCATCTACATCTAGCAGATTCAGATGCTGATATAAAGTAAACTTAAATTCTGTAAAATGTCTTTTTTTTGTACAGTTGTTTAGTTTATATCGCCACTGTCAAATGGAAAACATGTGCCTCCAAAACAGCAACTTTATAGGAGAGAAAATCTTCAAACTTTCAATAAAAGTCAATGTAAATAAAAAGATAAAAAGAAAAAAAAGAGTTTATTTCATTTCATTTTGTAGAATTTCTATGGGTCCATTTATCAAGAAATTTTAGAACAGTGTGAGGTTCAGTTTGTGTGTTCAAGTTATGTAGAAAAAAACTAAAAATAGAAAGTCTCTTGAAAAAATTGACACAAATTGTTAGAAGTCCTCTTTTGTTATCTTAAGGATTAGCAAAAAGCATATTTACCACACTGAACTCTTCTGTGGAAAACGGCCTGAGGCATCTTTTAAAACATCCCATGACAGCTTTAAACCTGAACTGTGGCCCAGTGAAGCAGATGTTTCATAAAAAACTTCAAATGAGAATTCACATTCTTTACAGTCAGCATGCTTAGACATGACCCTACAGACCCAGCTCACTCACTGCTATTAAAAAAAAACAGATAAATTAAATGTTTTATATTTGCCACACTTTCTGTGGGGCAATTTATATGATTGTTGATATTTTGGACAGGGCATTATGAAGGATGCAGCTTTCAGAAATAAATGTAAAAACTGTATTTGATCAATATATAAGTCATATGCAAATCCTTTATGAGGTATGGGCTGTAGGCGCTAGGGTGTGTTTGTGATTATGGGTAAATACTATAGCCATACTGTCATGACAGGTAATAAATCCTTCAAGGCAGAGTTCAGTAAAAAATGAGACCCTCCTATTTTTTTTATTTGTTCCTTTAAAGCGGATAAAGCTGTATTTTGCTGTATAAAATTCTTTATAATAATTCTGTATAAAATACAGAATTGCTGTTTTTCTTTAGTTAAAAACATGTAACTTCTTCAGCTGAGCAAGAAAAGAATCTACATAATAATATTGAATATATATTTGTCTAGAGATAAGCTAAAACATTTTAACAAAACATTGCAAACATTTTGGTTAAAATATATTTAACATTCTCAAAAGAATACATTTAATATAAACTTGTATATATAAACATGTACCGCACTTCTTTAGTGATACTTAATCACCCCTGAAATAAGTCCCAGCACCCCATAAACAAAGCTTGGTGTGATAAATTTAAAATCGGACACAATGTGTGAATGTATGTTAAATATGGAAAACACCTAAAATGGACCTAAATGGCAATATAAAACTTTTTTTCTTACCACACAATTCGGAAATTCAGCATCAGAATTTTTTTTAAGAAACCTCTCAGTGTGCAAATGTACTGTATGTTTAAATAAATGCATGCTTGTCTTGTACTCAGTGGCACAAAGAACATTGCAGAAATAAATCGTAAAAATAGAATAGTAATCTTAAACACACCTTAAAATCTACAATGGGCTACTCTAAGAGGCACCAGTTTAAGGTATTCAACCTTCAACTTTACATTGTATCTATCTATCTACAAGAAATAATATTTTGAAGATAATAATGGTCAGGGACAGGCAGGGTCAATTACAAAATGGCAACATACATAAACAACATATCAGAGTGTGCAGGCAAAGAGGTCATACACAGGATATCCAAAACAGTGCACAAAAGTATTGGACAAAATAAAAAAATAGGTCAATAACAAATCAGATAACAAACAACAAAGGGCTAAGCAAAAATAGTTGTCGAGAGAGCAAAAAGGGTCTAAAACCAAAGGCTAAACTACAAAGAAACCGTGAGGCAGAAGAAAATCGAAAATAAATCCAATACCAGGCAAGGAGTAGGTGGAAGCAGGGGCTATTTATACAAATGAGTCCAGGTGTGAGCAATCTTAATCGCAAGCCAGAATGCCGATGCCTCAAGAGATTCGGCATGTCTGGAGGGTTAAGTTCAGGTGCATCTTGGGAAATGGAGTCTTTTTCTTGAGAACTAGAGTCAGTGGCAAGCAAACAGACAGTAACAGGATTGACACCTGACACCACCCAGCCTTGCTTTAACACACCTGATTCAACTAACCTAATAATAAGTGCAAGGAGTCTGTTAAAGCAGGAAATCACTAAAATGTGCAGTGCAGGCTGGTGCCAGGTTTTAAAAGCTGTTCGAACAAACAATAAACATTTTATTTGCTGATACACTACAAATATAAAATAAAAAAGGCATACTACTACAAACAGTGGAGATTTTATGCATTTCATTCTGTTCATTTAATTATTTCCAAACTTCTTCGTAAGAAAGTTCTTAAAGGACACACAAAACAGTGAAAACTCTGTGCAGTAAAGTCTTTCTAACCAAGATATTTTCCCACAAGCGAACCGTCAGCTTCTCTCCAACCGACGCTCATTTAATGGAGACGCTCAAAATCAAATGACTCTATGATGCCAGTCCTCCCCTCAGGCCATCACATTTTTTTATTTGCATAAGCAGTGTGAGTTAAAGCTTGTATTATGCTCTGTGAGAACGCCCTCTTTAGCTGCCCCACCCACCAGTGCTCCATCACTACCTGTCATTCTGTAATTTATACTAGGCTTTTGAAAAGGCCTTATTATTAGTGTCTCAAGTTAATTAGAAGCGATACAATACAAACATGATGCAGCTCATTACAAATTAAACACCACTATCTCTCCTGATTAACTGTTTCCTCTTATTTTTTGTTTGATCAAGAGCCCTGGATATGAAACCTTCATAAACAGCTCTGAAAAAAAGATACCTCTTAAAAATGATTAGTTTCTTTGATTTTTGGAATTTGGGAGAAATGTTGTTCGTAGTTTATAGAATTAAACAACAATGTTCATATTACTCAAACATAAACCTATAAATAGTGAAATCAGAGAAACTGTTTCAGAAACTGAGGTGCTCTATTTTTTTCCAGAGCTGTATATGTTTATATTTGACAATCTTTCCCCAATATGTTTTCTTGTATTTGTTTCTAAAAGCAACATTACAACATAGAATCCATAGTTTTTTTGTTATTGAAATGTGTCCTGATTTTACAAAAAAAACATATATCTGTTGTAAACTGCTTTTAGCTGGCAATTAGTTTTTTTTTACATATATGTAATTTTTTTATGTTTTTAACTGTATCGTTTTTGAACTGGTGGAACCGCATTATAATAATATCAATATGAAAACTGTTAGTTTGCTGGGTGCTGACATATTTGATCACACTGACTACAACAGTAGGGAATAACATCATTTTCATATTCTTGAATTTCTCTTTAGGCATCCAAAACTATAGATGGTTCCAGGCGAAAGAAACGCGAGTGGATTCTCCCACCAACAAAACTAGCAGAGAATGTGGACTACACCAAGAAACCCTTTGTTGCCAAAGTAAGCTCTGTCTCTAATTGTTCTGTATCTGATTCATATCTAAGAGTTACTTTAGGTTGTTTCCTTCTCGCTGAAGCTACCAGAAAACAAGCCACAGAGGCATGTTCCCTCATGTAGTGTGGAGATAGTAAGGTTAGGATCAGTGCTTGAGCAGAGTGAGACTCAGCCCGGGAGGAAAAGTGTAGAAACATCAGAGGAGAACTGGACTGACAGGTTTTCAGAGCTCAACAGGTCTTTTTCTTGAGTGTTGTAAATCTGACACTGGCCTCCGGGAGAATCTATGTTTTTGGCTTTAAAGTCGAATAATTCTCCAATCCATATGAGGCAAAAAGGAGAATATGTGTTGTAATAATAACAAACTTTTGTTTGTCAAAATTTAAATAGTTGTTGAGGATGAGTGCTAGTAATACATTTGTCTCATAATTAGATTATGAAAATTTTTTTTGTGGATGATATATCGTCCCAGAAATTATTGCGCTACACAATATTTTTGTAATTTTAAGACTAATAAATTCCACTGATATAATGATAAGAGAATAGCGTAAAAAAGCAATTTTTTTTTTACATTTTTTGAAGACAGCACAAATTTAATAAATCATTTATTGTAATTAGTTAGGGAATTATATACTTATTTCTTCACCCACTTTAGTCCAAACTGTGTGTATGGAGTCACAGTTATTGAAGCATAATTGTTCACTGTCATATACGTGAAGAAACATACAAATAAACACAATAGACAGATAGATCCCACGATTATCAAAAAATATTGAGGTCATGTTCATTCATTGTACGATAAATCAATATTGCAATTATTGTGACAGACCTAGTTATATGTGTTTTCAACATGTGGTTCCAGTCTAATGACTATTGTTCTTTGTTTATTACATACAGCCTCTTTGTAGCACAGAAATGCACAAAATGTTTAAAAATTAAGCTTTTAGCCCAGTGTAAAATCGAAATAGTATCTCAACAGTCTCTCAGTATTGTCTCAATAGTGTGTCACTGTTCTTCCAGATCCGATCTGATAAACATTTAGAGACCACCCCGGTGGAGTACAGCCTGACAGGACATGGTGCTGACAAGGAGCCATTTAACCTTTTTGTTGTCAACCCAAAAAATGGCTTTGTGAGGATCACAGGCATACTGGACAGAGAAGAAATATCACAGTACAATGTGAGTATTTAAAAAAATAACACTTTATTGATTCATATCGCTTCATGTCTGGTCAAATAACCTTATGCGACATTGTATATCCTTAGAAGAACATGTTGCTTTTAATAAGACAGAATAAGACAGTGTAAACAGCTTGTTTGAGGTAGTTTGACATGACTAGCATATTTAAATAGCTAACATAATTAAAATAAATCAAATGTGAATTTGTAATGCTACCTGTTATTAAATATTAGAAGTGAATAGTAAAGAAGTTGCAGTACTTCACTACTGAACTTAAGCAATAAAATGGTGTATCTGTATCTACTAAAGCATTATTTTTTCTCCTAGTTTCACTTTTATTTCACTATATATTCACTATTGTGTGAAAAAGTAAAATTTTTGCCCCTTTAGTATTTTTAGTTAATCAAACAAACTTTAATATTAGACAAATATTAGACAATAACCCTTATAAATATAAAAAGCCCTTTAAAAGTGATGAATTGATTTATTAAGGGGTAAAATATCAAAAACCTTAGTTCAATTTTACTAACCACAATCAGGCCTGATTACTGCCAGACCTGTAGAATCAAGAAATCACTTAAATCATTAAAAAAACTAAAACCTGTCTGACAGCATGCATCAGCTAAAATATCTCAAAGCAAAATATTGTGTTCTGATCTGAAAAAAAAAAACAAATTCATTACAATCTGTCAGTTTAGAAAAGGTTAGAATTTCTAAAGCTTTGGATCTCTCAGTGAATCACAGTGAGAGCTATTATTCACTAATGGAAAACATGGAACACTGGTGAACCTTCCCAGGAGTGACCGGCTGACTGAAACTATGCCAAAAGGACGTGGACAACTCATCCAGGAGGTCACAAAAGAACCCAGAACAAAACAGTTTTGAAGTGGCCTAGTCAAAGTCTGATTGAGATTATCTTAAACAGGTGGTTTATGCTGGAAAACCCCTCCAATGTGTCTGAATTAAAATAAATCTGTAAAGAAGAGTGAACCAAAATTCCTCCATAGAGATGTGAAAAACTTATTGCCATTTATCAGGAAAGCTTGATTTTAGTTGTTGCCTTCATGGGTGGCACAACCAAGTTAAGTTATTAGGTTTAGGAGGGAAATGTAAATGCCTAAAAAGAGAGGTATGAGGACAGTGCACAAACACAACCTCTCTCCATAATATGCATTTAATTAATGAAGAGAAAATGGTTGTTTAGTTCCCTTTCTGCCCTCTACTCACACTAATGGCGATTCCAGGTATTGTAATAGGTAGCCATTGTTATTGATGGCCTTTCTTAATATTTTAGGCATCTTCACATGCCATAACACAAGCCCATACACAAACACTTTTCACAGAGGTCTCGACTGGTTTGGATATTTTTTCTTTTACTAAATAAAATCATCATTTAAAAAAGTGCTTTTTAAATTTACTCAGGTTATCGTTGTCTGATGTTAAAGTTTGTTTGATAATCGGAAAAATAACAGTATGACAAAAAAGCTAAAACAAAAGAAATCTGAAGGGGGACGAATACTTTTTTCACGGCTCTGTATTTACTTTCAATACTTGAGTAGTACATTTTAGAATAAAATATTTGCAGTACTTAAGTACTAAAATATAATAAAAAGTACCATTTTACTCAAATCTGGGTCTCTAGGACATGTCTGGTAGATTTCCTGTTAAAATAAGTTGATATTACAGAAATAGGTTTTGTAGAAATATATCTTACCTTGAAATTATGTGTAGGGCTACTATTTGCTGTGGATATTGGTCTTCTAAAATATGGGCAAAATCATTTCAGGTGTAAATGTAATGTAAGTAGAAGGTTGCTTATAAATTACTGCTGAGCAGTGGCTCATTGAACATACTGTCATTATTTACAATCGCATTAAAAAAAGTACCTGACATAATCATGACAATCATAACTATTCCCCTATTAATTTTGATTTGCATATATTTTTTTTATTTACTGGATTTGTTACTGATTGTGTGCCACTTTTTCTGCATAGCTGACTGGGATAGCTCGGTACAGGGATGGTAGTTTGGCTGAGTCAGACATAAAGCTGAAAATACAGGTGGAAGATCAGAATGATAATCCACCAAATTTTAGGTTATTTAAGGGCACCGTAAAAGAATGCAGCAAAATAGGTGAGTAACACCAACCTTTGCCTTCACCCAAACATTCACTCTGCATTAAATCAGCACATATTACTTTATATAAACAGTAAAACACAGTTAAAAATGTAAAAACATCAAAACACAAATTATAGAATTCTAGTATTGGTTTTGTAATAGTGTATGTGTGTTATCTTTAGTATGCACCCAAATGTGTGTCCACTCTGACCTCTATTGGTTAACTGAGTGTGTGTATGTGTTTTCTGGCTGCATGTTTCTAATAAAAAACTGCAGGAACTCCTGTAATGCAGATAAAAGCTGATGACGCAGATGAGCCAGGAACTATCAATGCAAAAATTGCGTACAGTATAGTGAAGCAGATTCCAGAACAATCTGGTGGCATGTTCTCAATTAACAGAGACACTGGGGAAATCTATGTTAAACAGCACACTCTCGATAGAGAGGTAAGTGGTGTTAAAAACCAAGCAGCAAATTGAAATTAACTGCCAATATTTACTGAAGAAAGGGTTTTAATGATATTATTGTTTGCTCTCTTTTACAGACTCTCGATTCCTACACATTAATAGTGCAGGGTGTGGATATGGACGGAGCTGCAAATGGCAAAACAGGAACTGGTACTGTGCAGATTAAAGTTTCGGACATCAATGACAATGTTCCCACTCTAGAAAAAGATGAGGTAACAAACTAATCAAATGTCTCATATAAACATTTACAACTATATATTATTTAATGATGAGTTAAAAATCTATAATGCTTGAGTTTAAGTGTAAACAAAATACAATAGAACCATGTAAAAGTGAGTTTTTAATCCTTTGTTTGCACAAAACTAAATATTATATGAAGCAAACTTGATTAAAAATAAAAGTATAAATATTATATGTAATTAATCAGAATAAAAACATAGAATATATGACTACACAAAATATTAATAATGGACTAGGCTTACAAGAGTAGTCAGTTGTAGGCTGGGTCAAAAACCAAATGGCAGCAAACATAAACAACACACCAGTGAGAGTAGGTCATACACAAGAGATCCAGCAAGACAGAGGGGATGGCAAAAAAGAAGTAAAAAATACAAAAATAAGGTTGATAACTAGATAGTCAACAAACTGGCCAAGGCAACAGACAAAAAAAACGGTAATACAAGTACGGGTCATCAAAAAAAGGCAAACGTGTTGTAGAAGAGATAGGAAAATAGATTCATTACTCAGAGCAGTGTAAGTGTATGCTGGGAAATGTCATTAGTGACAAGAGAAGAGTTCGGGGCAGGCAGGCTGACAGAGCAAGACTGACAAGTGGAAAACCAAAACAAAGCATTATGACCAGTAAGCAAACAAAAACTCTCTTTTTTCAGTTCAAGTTAATGCAACAATATTTCATTCTAAGCTTCTTTGAACTATTTCTATTCATGCACTGGTTATGAAATACTGGTCATTAGAGCATCTGCCAGCATTTACAAAGCATTAAAGCATTTGTCTAATTAATAAGTAAGAAACATATCTTATTTAGCACATTATTTTTCTATTTGCTGGATTTAACATTAAATGTGCAAAAAAAATGTATTTAAATAATCCACTTTTGTACTTTTCATTTTTAACAAAACAAAACCAACCAACTGACCAAAGGTGATCAAACATTTGCATATAGCTGTATGTTAAAAAGTGGCGAAATATAAAATACATATATAGAGAAAATATAGAGAGAGATTCAATGTGTTTTCCCATCAGTGGCTTTAAACAGCACTTTATATTATTTGTACCTTGAAATGTGTTAATTACACTATGTAATTTGCAAGTTTGTTGTAACTCTGTATTACTCCTCAGTCTACGTGCTTCATTCACTTCAGACACTTAAAGCATGAATCACACTCCCGAGCTGTAGGGGGAGCTCAATAGCAAGAAATGCCAATGCTCCATAATGTTGCTTTAGACAGTAGAGTGAATTAAGAGTGACAGTGCAGCTAAACAATGTAAAAAAATTTTTGCACAAATGAATTTTTCGTTCTTTGCTAAGCACTAGCAAAATTATATGATGTAATTTGTTTAAATTTAACATTTGTTTGATTATTTTGGCATGAATAAACTGTCCCAATCAACCATTCAACCTTATTTTCCCAAATAAATGAAATGAAATTATAACAACTGACTTTTTCTTTTCTGTTTTTTTCTTAATCAGTACTCTGGTGATATTGATGAAGGTGCAATCGATGTGGTGGTGATGAGGATCAAAGCTCTGGATAAAGACTTGGAGAACACAGATAACTGGCTGGCACATTTTGAAATTGCCAAAGGTAATGAAGACGAACTCTTCACTATAGAGACAGACCCTAAAACCAATGAGGGGATCTTAAAGCTGGTAAAGGTATGTGTTATCAGTTATTTTGGATTGATATCATGGTAACACTTTTTAATAGGTAACTAAGCAGGAACTTTTATATGGTAGCTGCTTATTATTAAAGCAATAATGATTAAGACAAAAAATATTACAGTCTTCATTCATAGACCCTTCTAAAGAACTTTAAGTAATGTCTCCTATGTTTCATAATAATGTTTTCTTTTCCAAAAATGGGGGTTAAACAGATTATTACAGACTGTAGTATTTTACTATATGTTGCTAACATTTGGAAGATACTGAGGATAATACGGTAATTAAGGTTAATACTACTACTACAAATGTTGTCACTGGCTTCATTCAAATATGCCTTTAATATCAACACTGATCAAATAATTGTTTGTGTAGACTGATTTAGATCTATAGCTCCCCAGGTGGCATGTAAGAGTTTTTGTAGTTAATGTTTATTTTTAATGTTTAGTGTAAGTAGTTCTTTAGGAGATATGTAAGTCTCAGTAATTAATGTGGAGTTAAAAGTGAACCATTATGATCGTTAGTTTAATACTATCTACTGAGTAGTAACTCCTTCTTGGTAGTTAATAGAAGATAATTAGGTGTTAATGAAGCACTATTAATTAGTTACTGCTTAGTTACCTATTAACTGTGAAACAGTATTATAAAGTGTTATTGATTTCATTTCTGTTGTTCCATTTCATTTTAAATGTTTTACATTTTCTTACATTTTCTCTATGTTTCATTCCTTCACTCTGTCATCTTGTTGCCTGGATGAAGCCTGTGGATTATGAAAAGGTGAAAGTGCTGGATCTTGGTTTGGTCATTTCCAATGTAGCTCCTTTTATAAATGGAACTGCTATAGCCCTTGGTCTGAATATCGAGCTGGATGGCCCTGATGGACTGGGAGCTGGGGCTGGAGCTGGAGCTGGTGCTGGAGTAGGAGCAGGAGCAGGGGCAGGAGCTGGGGTAGGGGTTGGTGTAGGGGTAGGTGTAGGGGTAGGGGTAGGGGTTGGAGTAGGGGTTGGAGCGGGTGTGGATGCTGGAGTGGATGTAGGAGTAGATGTAGATGCAGGTGCAGATGTAGGTGTTGATGTAGGTGTTGGGGTAGACGCGGGTGCTGGCGCAGGAGTTAAGCCTGGCGTTAAACCAGGAGTAAAACCTGGTCCTAAACCAGACACTAAACCTGATACCAAGCCTGGCGTCAAACCAGGGACTAAACCAGGAACTAAACCAGGAACTAAACCAGACAAAAAGCCGTCTCCAGGAGGAAAGAGCTACCCAGTGTCAATCAGTGTAAACAACCTACCTGATGGCCCAGGATTTTCACCAACAGAAAAGGACTTTCCTGTGTCAGAGAACCCAGAAGAACTGGACATCCCCATGGTCATTGGCTCCTTCCCTGCTTTGGATGGTGATACTGGAGAACTCATGGAAAATGTCAGGTAATGTCAAGTTCAGATAATTCAAATATTTATATGTTAATGGACCTCTGTATAAGTTCCCTTCAATTCACATTTTTTGAAAGGTTTTAAAATATCAAAATATATTTAGAATTGTGCAGAGAAGCTCTGACTGCAGTGACCACACAGTAGAATAGTTGAAAAGTTGTTCAGCATAGTTTCCAAGCCTTTATTAACATAAATATAATTACGCAGGTATGCCAAAGGACATGACCCAGACAATTGGCTAGCTATTGATGAAGAAACATCAGAAATCAAACTTGTGAAGATGCCAGACCGAGAGTCAAAATTCCTGGTCAATGGAACATACTTTGCGAAGATCATTTGCATGACTCAAGGCAAGGCAATCTCAAATCAAGCCATTCTTACTAATCTGATTTTGTTAGATTTACAGAAAGCTTACTGAACCAATCTAACATGTTAATCACATGCACAGTGATAATACTGTACACGATTGTTATTAAATATAATAGTCAAGACTTTTATTTTTTAGATGTGCCACCCAAGACAGCTACTGGGACAATAGCTCTAAAGGTGCAGGATGCAAATGACCACTGTCCAGAGTTGACCAGCACCTATCAGAGCGTCTGCTCTGATACCAAAATCATAAACGTCACTGCATTTGATGAGGACGTCGATCCAAACGGAGAGCCTTATAAATTTGTGCTGATAGAGGAGGAGACTCGTGGAAAATGGGAAATGGTTCCTGTAAACGGTAAAAAGGCAAAGAGGGCCATTATTATAAAGGTTTGCATTTCTGTGTATACACTGTAATGTAAATGCATCTATTTACATGTCTGTTTAATTATTCTAAGGAACAACTGTGAGCTTCCATGCCCAGGAGTTGCTATGGCCAGGCTTTTATGAGCTGACTGTGGAGATTTATGATGTGAAGGGTCTGGGGTGTGAGGACAAACAGAAGCTTCAAGTTGAGGTGTGTACCTGTGAGAAAAGTGGCACCTGTGGATCCAGATCAGCCCAACAGCAAGGCAACGCAGGCTTAATCGGACTTCCAGCTATGGGACCCCTCATTACAGCCTTTGCTATGCTCATGAGTGAGTTGAATCCCTTGCAAACATATACTTAGTTTGTATTTCTAGAAAAATATTTGTGTGATTAATAACATGCTTGGTGTTGCTGGTATATTGTCAGTGGTTCCCATTTTCCTGCTGTTCTGCAAGTGTGGGTCAGTGGGTGAATTCACGGAGTTGCCATTCGATGCTAAAGAATATCTCATCTCGTACCACACTGAAGGCATGGGAGAGGACAAGGTACTTACTTCTATGACCTTATAAAACTTCATGATTTAGCCTAAGAGTCAGAAATGTTATAGATATTTGTGGCAAGAACGTGAAAATGGGTAGTAATAGATAACCCACTACAGTATGTTGAACAGTCATTCGTTTTCTCAAGGTGAGTTAAGGACTGTGGGAGATAAGGACTGTGCTCTTGTGCTGAAAAATTTTCTAGGCCTCTCTTACTTGTAGGTGTTAAATACGGTACTAAAGTCTTTTAAACTGGTCAATGTAGCTCAAATATGTTGTTCTTGTTGTTGAAGTTCATTGAGCTATGTGCTTAGCAATTTAGTAATTGAAATTACAATGAAGAGCAAGTAGTGTTCAGTAGGTGTTTGCTCCAAGAATCAGCATCATGCTTTGTTTGACGGATTTGGCCTGAGCTATAGGGAAACCAAGGTGCAGCATTATTTGAAGTGAGCCCTGGTACCAGTATCTCCAAGACGACAACCCGAGAAATTCATCAAACCTCATTAAAACAAGTGAACAGAATAGGCTGTTTGACATTGACCAGAGAGGATTTGGCCATTTTTCATGGGAGCATTCCACATACTCATCTAACAAATGCATGTTCCTTACAAATGTGGCATCAAAAAAACAAATTAACAGGCTTTCCAATGGTATGTGATTCATCTGCACAAAGCATTGTTACCACAAAGAAATAATCTATCAAACACAAATTTCCTTTACTTTTTGTGCTGTGTTTAGTTACTTCATGGGTCACCAACTCTGCCCCTGGAGAGCTACCTTCCAGCAGGCATTAATACATTACATAATGTGAAAAACAAACAACTTAACAAAAGTTTAAATGGCTATTTCTATCAAAATTAAAAATACGTTTTAAGTTGAGGAGACAAGAAAACATGGAGGAATTGGGTACAATTTGTGTTGCAAAACACATAAACATATTTTATAGTGCACCTGGTACATCTAATTACTCCCTTGAGGAGTGCATGGTCAGTTGAAAGAGGTGTGTTATAGATTTGGGATGGAGGTGTATCCTACAGGAGCAGAGGTTGTGACCCCTGCCTTAGATTCTACATAAAGTCCCTTTTCTGCAATTACAAAATATAATTCCACAGCAATACTCATACAATACTTCATCTATATCCATTATCTATAATAAATATTTATAAACCACTTTTTCTATGTTCATGAATATTTGTTTAACCCCTTTTGGCTTTGTGATCACTCCGTTCATGTAGGAGGTTCCTGTACTCAGTGCTCTGAGTAAGACTGAGCAGAGTCCTATGCTGCTGAGTGGTAATGCTCCCAGTATGATCCAAATGTTGTCCGGGACCCAGGCCTGTGACAGTGCAATGTTCAGTCAGGAATTTTATGGAGGGATTATGGAGATTGACACCATGTCTGGATATCAGCACAACACCTTCTCGGCTGAGCAATATGGAGGAGGCACTATGTACACTTCATCATTCAGGCACAAGACTCATGATATTTATGAAGGGATATCACTGCCAGATTATTATCTTCATGAATACTTTTCTCAGGTTAGAAACCAAATATATGCATAATACTTATATTACATAATATTCTTTATATTTTAATATATTAATTATATATATTAGTAGCAAGCACACAACTACTAAGCACAATTCCTTGTATTTAATTTCAGAAAGCAAGATTTTCTGCTGAGAATCCCACTTTCATGGACAGTCTTCTGGTGTACGACTTTGAAGGTCAAGGATCTGCAGCCGGCTCCGTGGGCTGCTGCAGTCTTCTTGAGTCAGGCGATGACTTGGAGTTCCTAAATGATTTGGGAGTAAAGTTTATGACTTTAGCCGAGGTTTGCAGTCCTCCAAAACCGACTCCACCCACCCAGAAGATTGAGAAAATTGTCAAATCAGTGGATACTACCATCAGAAGTGAGGTCTGTCAGAGTTCTGTCACCACCACCAACAGAGTTCAGGTTACAGAATCTGCTCCTGCTCCTCCTCCACCACAACCTCCACCTCCACCACCACCACCACAGCAGAGCATGGTGACCAACGTTACAGAGACCATCAACCAATCAAGTGAGATTTCCAGGATGAATACTAGTCAGACACTGCTTTTGCAGCAGCAGCCTATGTACTATTTGGTGGAGCATCAGGTACCAAGCGCTATGATTCTTGCTGAGACATCTGCGCATGGTACGTATTTGTTAAATGGAGCAGCAGGGGCTGACGGGCTGATTCTTCAGGGTGGAAACATAACACAAGACGCTCTACAACAACAAGGAATGTACCTGATTGATGGAGCATCAATGTTGCAAGGAAATATCATGTTAGGCAGTTGTTCAAATCTTTCAAATGTAGGTGGCTTGACTTTTCCCACTATGTTAGTCCAGGGAAATGGAGCCAAGAAGCCACTTCAGGGTTCACTGGGCTCTAAAGGCCCTCTATCAAAGGAATCAGAAAATGTCACTGGTGAAGGGTCAGGGTAAAGTATTAAATGCTCAGCCTTCAGTGATTCAGGTTCAAACACTGAATTGATATGTCATTTTTACAAAAGAAATTATACGAAAAAGAAGTAAGAAATGCCAAGAAGAGCATGTTTGAAGCAGCCTGGTTTCACTGACAAAGGAAGATATATGCTCTCTGGGAATTTATGCTGATTAGTGAAACACAGCTGTGTGTGGTTATAATACCAATACATTATATTGCATTACATTTGGCAGATGCTTTCATCTAAGGCGACTTATGTACATTAACAATGATGTACATTTAGCAATAGAGGACATTTTAGGCAGGGCCTAAAGGAGGCCAAAAGGAAAAAGTGGGATAGAGGAAGGAAGGAGAGGAAGAAGGAAACGAGGTTAGAAGTAGTTAGTTTGTTAGAGGTGTTAGGAGAGTAAGTGCTCTTTGAAGAGCTCTGTCAACGTTATTTTTAAATAATTATCATTATGATTGGTAAAGCTCTGTCTGTTGTGAGGAAGCTTTTAGAAATCAAGACAACTTGATGGCACTTTCTTTCTTTTTTTTTTCTTTTTTTTACAATAATAGATACAATGATTGTGTGCTTTTCTAGATTTTCTAGGACATTGTTTAAACTGAGAGGAAGAAAGTACTGTATATAAGCTTTTTTGCAGAGTGCATTTGGTGGAAGTTTGCAGAGTGCAATATCTTTGGAAAAAATATTAGGTTTATTGGGACTTTTTAATGGTTTTTGATAAAACTGGTTTGGAACTGGAAGCATGTATGATGGTCTGTCTTGACTGGTCCACCACTCACTTTGTTTTCATGATGAAATGGGGGACTCTGGTGAATGAAACATGGTTCATTATTCAATCACATACTGCAACAGTTTGAACACAATGTTTGTGCTCCACTGTGTTCATAAAAAAGAAAGTACTGTGTATAACAGATATGTGTGAGATGAACAATCCCAGTGTTATACCCTTTAATGATTAGAATTAAAAATGCCTTGATAACTACCAAAGTATTAATCACTGTCACAGAGATCATTAAGTATAGGAGTGATATGAGGAAGTTTAGGTGATGCCATAGCTGACACAAAAACAGATTAAGAAAGTTAATATTAATTAATAATACTATGATGCAAATGAAGAGAAAGTGGAGAAAATCTGCAGATGCCAGAGAGACTTTTTTATCAGTAATTTAAAAAAAAGCTAATGCAGACCATTACATAGCTATATATACATAGCTACATATACATTAATATATGTATAATGTATATTGTTTGAATATAAATGGTTGCAAATCTCACTGTCTGAGACCCGATTCACTGTCTCACTGCCTTTTGATGACTCATCATTGTGGGACAGCACCTAAGGGAGATTGTATAAACAGAGCAGAGTAGTGAGGTCTATTGCTAGATGAACCAGTAAACACAGGGTCTATGTTATTTTTACTGGGATTTTAAAAACCTGAAAAATATGTTATTTTTGCCTTTTTATTAAATGGTAATGGCTGACATACATTTTTTTATTTTATCCAACTGTACCTATATATGATACTACATCAATATTGCTTATATGCAATGCAAACAGCCTTGTGTACAGGCATACTACTATTATTACATTTATTAGCAATCAGTGGCAAGTGCAATCATACACAGCCTGGCAAAAAAAAAAGGTCACACACTCTAATATTTAGTTGAACCACCTTAAGCTTTGATTGCAGCTCACATTCGCTGTGGCATTGTTTTAATAAGCCTCTGCAATTTCAGAGGATTTATTTCAATCCAGCATTAATTATCACCATGATCTTGCAGCATTGATGATGTAAGAGTCTGACCATTGCGCAAAGTCTTCTCCAGTACATCTCAAAGATCTCAAAGGTGAACAATCCATGTGTGAAAATGATGATCTCATGCTCCCTGATTCACTCTTTCACAATTCCAGCCCCATAAATCCTGACATTATCTTGGAATATTCCCGTGTCATCAGGGAAGAAAAAATCCACTGATGCAGTAACCTGGTCTATATTCAGTATATTCAGGTAGTCAGCTGACCTCATTCTTTCAGCACTGACCTCATTCTTTCAGCAGAAACCCCAGATCATAGCTCCGCCCCCACAGGCTTGTACTTTAGACAGTAGACATGATGGGTGCATCACTTTAGCTGCTTATTTGATATGTGGTTTTCTCCAGGCTACACAGCGGTTTTTAGTCCCAATCTCTTGAGATCCCTTTGCATATGTGTGTTTGGAAATGCTCTTACTTTCACTATTAAACATATCCCTGAGTTCTAGTGTTGTTTTTCTATGATTTGATTTCAACAAAGGTTTAAGTGATCACCAATCACCATCATTTAGTTTTTTTCACCACATTTCTTTTCTCAAAGATGATGTTTCCGCACTGTCCTTCCACTTTTTAATAAAGCATTGGATATTTCTTAACCCAATTTTAGTAGTGTCAGTAGTTTCTCCTTATTATGATGTTTTTTCTGCTGAGTGCATGCTAATTGACCGTTTTTCCACATAGTTATTTAACAAATAAATAGCTACTCACTGCATCAGTTAGGGTTAAATTAATTGTTGCCAGCTAAAACCTAAACACCCATGCAGTAATAAGCCAACATATTTGCTTAGTTAAAACCAAATGGTGACCTTTTTTGGCCAGGCAGTGTACCTTGATGATACATATTACACAATTTTAAACTTTAAAATGGCTCAATATGGCATTTTTGTCTTTACGTTTCATGTTTAGGTTTATTTTTTGTAGAAATGGTGTGCGTTTTTATATGTAGATTGGCTTTCTTGAGGATTATTTTTGTTAATGGTTTCATTTTTTTATCTTGGATAAAAGTCCTGATCTAAGCATCCTTGTTTGATATGTTTTGAATGTGTGATTTTCCTTTTTATCAAAGACTAAATGTGCCATGTCAGCGTTTGCTTGCTTTTCATTAAAGCCTGTCCTTTCCTGCTGTATTTTCACCAGTGAATTGCCCTGTCAGCTGGGTTCTTCTAGTTCACTGCTGATGGCAGTGTTTGTCTGGCATGCTCACAGACATTAATGTGTTAGGCATACTGACACATTCCTGGCCTGTTCATTTCTGGAAACGCTGCTGCAGCCCTAGGTGTCCTGGAAGTTACTGCCAATATTTCTTTTGTGCCTCTGTATGTATAAGCTTATCATCACAACATGCAACTGATGTGATTTTTGTTATCATTGTTCTTGAAGGCGTTCATGCCTCATACCTTCAGTTTTTGTTGTTTTTGCATTTGTTTATCATATATTTCAACTTGTGTGAACATTTAATGACAAGTGAGCAAATAAAAAGTCTGTAATCTTATTTCTACAAGAAAAAGTTTTTGTTCTGCCTGTACAATAATAAGGAGGTATGGCTTTTTGACCTTGTTTGATAGAATCTTGAGGCAGTTTAAATTTTGGTCTCCTTTATCTCTCTGCAGCCTTTGTTGCAGTTGAGCACAAGATCCGTTGATCTATTGGACGCATAACTGGGGCTTTGCATATCTGGGTCCCACAAGGCTCAGTGCTTGGTCCTCTTCTGTTCTCACTCAACACTCCCTCCTTTGGATTTTTTCACCACTCCCTATTTCTCATTTTTCTGATACCCGGGTTTCTACTTGTATCTTGGCATTTCTCACTGACATCTTGTCATGGATCTTACCATGTCCTTCAAGTACTCTGTGAAGTTATTCCAACAGCAAAAGCACAAAACCTTAGTGTAGTTGTGGATGACCAGATATCATTCTTGACTTTAGAGTATTACTTCAATTCTCTTTGGTGGGCCATTCAGGTGCCTATTCAGTTTCTATCTTTCAATAACACTTAACACAGATTTTGTGGTTATTAAAACTCTATGATTGCACTTAAATGTGTAAATTCTTTGTCTTTCAGGCAGTGTAGTGTTTAATGTCTGTGGAAAGTGGTATTACTCTATTTGACAGTAGATTAGTAGAGTTCTGTACTGGATGTAAGAATACACTCATTAAAAATAGCAATTATATTTTGGTATCCTTCATTTCTCTGCAGTCTTTGATGCAGTTGACCAAAACTGACCATTTATCCATTACCTTAGACTCACAGGCTTTACCTATCTGGGTCCCACAAGGCTCAGTGCTTGGTCGTCTTCTCTTCTCACACAGCATTCCCTCCTTTGGCTTTTCCTACACTCCTATTTCCCAGCTTCTGATACTCAGGTTTTATTTTGTAGTTTGACATCTCTCACTGACATCTTGTCGTGGATCTTACCATCTCCTTCCACAACTGTAGTTGTGGATGACCAGGTATTATTCTTCATCCCGTTCTCTCCCATTCAGATGTTTATTTGGTTCCTCATGATCTCAAGCCCTGACTGCTTGCTGGCTTTTTTTTCTTATGTTCACCATTAGGAAGTCAGTCATCTTTAAAGATCAGCATTTTAAAAAACATTTAAACACTATTAAAACCCTGTGATCTCCCTTAAATGTTTTCAATTTTTGCCATTCAGGCAATGTAGTGTTTTAATTTAACTGTTCAGTATTTGTTTATTTTTTTTTATTAATTTGTTTCTAATTTCGCCTCATTTTCTTCACAGTTTGGGAACCTAATTACCTAATCCCCATTTATATTACTCTAGGAGAGTAAAGACTAGCACATGCCTCTCCAACACATACGAAGCCACTCACCACCTCTTTCATAGCTGCCACTGATGCAGCATCACTAGATACTGAAAAGACGAAACACTGGATCCCCAGCTGCAATACATCAGACAACAAATACATGTGCTGACCAACATCACACTGGTAGAAATGTGAAAAAAGAGTGTCATCTACCCACCCCTAAAAGAGAGCAAGGCCAGGTGCTGATGGCAAGCAGCATGATTCTGGATTCGAATCGCTGATCTTCAGGGGCCAGTTGTTCAAAAAATGTAATCCGGATCAAAATTATCCAGATTTGGTAGTCACATTTTTTGCTATCCAGGATCAGGTGATCTGTCTTACTTTTAAGCCAGTTTTTCAAAGCAATATTGGATTGGATCAACCTGATCCAGAAACACAGTTTTCAGGATTACCTAATCCGGATTACCAGCTATGTAAAAAACAGATAGAAGAACCAACAGGGGTTGATGACTCCTTTTCTTGCAGTAACAAGATACTGCTTATTGCAAAACAATACGAGCAATTGAGCATTCTGCAGAGACGCTTTGCATGCCTTAACTATTTGCGAGTTGAACCACAGGGAGCATGCAACATAACACTTGCATGTATTGTCCTGCCCAATGTTGCTACCAGACGCAATGTCCCTCTCTGTGATGTTCATGATGCACCTGAGCCTGTTGAAGAACCAGAACAAACTCTGGTGTTCTTTGCAATTGTTCGAAATTATTTTTGACAGCTTCATATCTGATAAATGTTTCTTTGACATTAATATACAGTGATGAATGACAGTGACGTAGATGAAAAAATGAATATATTATTTTTGTTTGTTATTGAAATCTTTTGGGGGGTTTATTTAATGGGGTCAAGATTGTTTTTATTTTTACGTTACTATAGTAAAAGGCTTAACTGGTAGCTTATGTCTACTTTATTACTGTAACGGTTAAACAGGTCAAGTGCAAAATAGAAGTAAATGTATATACACTAAATTGTACAAATGTATTTTTTTTTACTTTAAAACTTTGATTTTAAAGTTTTACCACATTTACTTCCTGAAATCCCCCTTGAAATCCTACCCCTTGTTGGGATCAGGGTAATCCTGTTTTTTTGGATCAAAGTTATCCAAATCCTACTGAAAAGTTTTGAACAACAGAAACTGAAGGTTTGATCCATTTACAAACTAGGATTGGATTACGTGATCTGATCCGATTTCAGAATGAACAACCCGTTTTCCAGATTTGATCCAATCCGATAACCAAAATCCGATCAGATTACCTTTGAACAACTGGCCCCAGATCATAGAGACATTGTCTTAGTCTGCCGGATCACTCAGAGCCCTAGCTGTGTGTCTCTGGACCCCACTTTTAGATCCATTGTCTTCATTATTAAAGCTGGCAGATTAAAAAGGCAAGGCTTCCCTTCATTTGCTCACTAGGGGTGTGGACCTGGATTTCTGCTGCTTTGCCACCCCTACTGATTAATCTGTGCAGATATGCTGCACAGTCTCTTTAAACTGGAGGGTGGGTGAAATAGGGGTGTGGTTAGAGCTCCAAAACAAAACACACACTCTACTCTCTTCTCTAATGCACAAACAAGCCCATTAGCGATTGACACGCACAAGTAAAGGAGACAAAATTATGTAGGACTAACAGAGAAGAAGGGAAGATTAGAGTGGAATGTGGTTTCTAACTGCCAATTCTCAGTGATCATGACTCCAATATGGACTGGAAAATGTCTGCAGCTGCTGCTGTGCATGTCTGTGGTAAGTGGCAATACTCTATTTGACACTAGTACTGTACTGGGTGTGAGAATACATTCATAAAAAACATTGCACTCAGCAGTAAATGCTCAACAGTCCTACAGTCTACACATTTAACAGTGTACTTGCAACATACTTGCATTTCTGTTTCAAAAATCTGGCATTTAGTACATGGGTACTTATGGTAAGCTTAATTAGTGTGATTGCAGTAATGCAATCACAGTATTGATCTTCTTAAGTCTTATTCTTCTTCTTCTTCTTCTTATTATTATTCCACCTGTTTTTTGTCCGGTTAACTAGTGCCGCAGTTTTCGAAATATCGACTTCGTTCAAAAGAGAAAACGTGCGTCCTTATCGGGAATGGTGGGCTTGTATACAGCTTTCCGATCGGAATTACGTTTTTCGTAAAAACTTCGTAAGTACGCGTTTTTTCGCGCATTGAAAATGAATGGGCAGAACTTTGCACGCCCGTGGACGTCGCAATTTTTGAGATACGAAGTTGAAACCAATTGAGGACCTGTAGAACTTATTGAGCTCTTTCCGAAAATATGCGTTACGAAAAGTTACGACGTACGGATTTCGTACGAATGTCGTACGAAGTGGCCCCATAGGAATGAATGGGGCCAATCGGAGGACGGCAGCTAGATCGAAGGACAGCTAGCTAGAACTCCAGTACTGTGAGTGTATGGAGCAGCTATGGGATAAAACAGCATTAGGTCAAAAGTTTGGACACCCCGGCCCCCCAGTACTGTGTGTAATGGAGCCATGGGTCAAAAGTTTGGACACCCCGGCCCCCCAGTACTGTGTGTAATGGAGCCACGGGTCAAAAGTTTGGACACACCGAACGGCCAGAGCAACCTAGCGTGCATAGCTAATTGTTGTATTTGCACGTTGCGTAGCAACGTGCAAACACCATTTAATCTAATTTATGCATATAAATCACCTAGCAACCACCTAGAAACACCATAGCAACCACCACAGATACCATAGCAACACCTTAGCAACCGCCTAGCAACACCTTAGCAGCCACCTAGCAACCACCTAGCAACACCTTAGCAACCTCCCCGGATACCATAGCAACACCTTAGCAACCGCCTAGCAACACCTTAGCAACCGCATAGCAACCACTTAGCAACACCTTAGCAACCACCCCGGATACCATAGCAACACCTTAGCAACCGCCTAGCAACCACCTAGCAACACCTTAGCAACCACCCCGGATACCATAGCAACACCTTAGCAACCGCCTAGCAACACCTTAGCAACCACCTAGCAACACCTTAGCAACCACCCCGGATACCATAGCAACACCTTAGCAACCGCCTAGCAACACCCTAGCAACCACCTAGCAACCACCTAGCAACACCTTAGCAACCACCCCGGATACCATAGCAACACCTTAGCAACCGCCTAGCAACACCCTAGCAACCACCTAGCAACACCTTAGCAACCACCCCGGATACCATAGCAACACCTTAGCAACCGCCTAGCAACCACCTAGCAACCACCTAGCAACCGCCTAGCAACCACCTAGCAACCACCTAGCAACACGTTAGCAACCACCCCGGATACCATAGCAACACCTTAGCAACCGCCTAGCAACACCTTAGCAACCACCTAGCAACCACTTAGCAACACCTTAGCAACCACCCCGGATACCATAGCAACACCTTAGCAACCGCCGAGCAACACCCTAGCAACCACCTAGCAACCACCTAGCAACACCTTAGCAACCACCCCGGATACCATAGCAACACCTTAGCAACCGCCTAGCAACACCCTAGCAACCACCTAGCAACACCTTAGCAACCACCCTGGATACCATAGCAACACCTTAGCAACCGCCTAGCAACACCTTAGCAACCACCTAGCAACCACTTAGCAACACCTTAGCAACCACCCCGGATACCATAGCAACACCTTAGCAACCACCTAGCAACCACCTAGCAACACCTTAGCAACCACCCCGGATACCATAGCAACACCTTAGCAACCGCCTAGCAACCACCTAGCAACCACCTAGCAACACCTTAGCAACCACCCCGGATACCATAGCAACACCTTAGCAACCGCCTAGCAATACCTTAGCAACCACCTAGCAACCACCTAGCAACATCTTAGCAACCACCCCGGATACCATAGCAACACCTTAGCAACCACCTAGCAACACCTTAGCAACCACCTAGCAACACCTTAGCAGATACCAGCCAGCACTGCAATCACACTCGCAGTTTCTGCAGGAACTGCAATCTAGTTATTATTATTATTCCACCTGTTTTTTGTCCGGTTAACTAGTGCCGCAGTTTTCGAAATATCGACTTCGTTCAAAAGAGAAAACGTGCGTCCATATCGGGAATGGTGGGCTTGTATACAGCTTTCCGATCGGACTTACGTTTTTCGTAAAAACTTCGTAAGTACGCGTTTTTTTGCCCATTGAAAATGAATGGGCAGAACTTTGCACGCCCGTGGACGTCGCAATTTTTGAAATACTAAGATGAAACCAATTGAGGACCTGTAGAACTTATTGAGCTCTTTCCGAAAATATGCGTTACGAAAAGTTACGACGTACGGATTTCGTACGAATGTCGTACGAAGTGGCCCCATTGGAATGAATGGGGCCAATCGGAGGACGGCAGCTAGATCGAAGGACAGGTAGCTAGAACTCCAGTACTGTGAGTGTATGGAGCAGCTATGGGATAAAACAGCGTTAGGTCAAAAGTTTGGACACCCCGGCCCCCCAGTACTGTGTGTAATGGAGCCACGGGTCAAAAGTTTGGACACCCCGGCCCCCCAGTACTGTGTGTAATGGAGCCACGGGTCAAAAGTTTGGACACCCCGGAACGGCCAGAGCAACCTAGCGTGCATAGCTGATTGATGTATTTGCACGTTGCGTAGCAACCACTTAGCAACACCTTAGCAACCACCCCGGATACCATAGCAACACCTTAGCAACCGCCTAGCAACACCCTAGCAACCACCTAGCAACCACCTAGCAACACCTTAGCAACCACCCCGGATACCATAGCAACACCTTAGCAACTGCCTAGCAACCACCTAGCAACACCTTAGCAACCACCCTGGATACCATAGCAACACCTTAGCAACCGCCTAGCAACTGCTTAGGAGTGACCTACCAACCACTTAGCAACACCATAGCAACCACCCTGGATACCATAGCAACACCTTAGCAACCGCCTAGCAACACCCTAGCAACCACCTAGCAACCACCTAGCAACACCTTAGCAACCACCCCGGATACCATAGCAACACCTTAGCAACCGCCTAGCAACACCCTAGCAACCACCTAGCAACCACCTAGCAACACCTTAGCAACCACCCCGGATACCATAGCAACACCTTAGCAACCGCCTAGCAACACCCTAGCAACCACCTAGCAACACCTTAGCAACCACCCCGGATACCATAGCAACACCTTAGCAACCGCCTAGCAACACCCTAGCAACCACCTAGCAACACCTTAGCAACCACTCTGGATACCATAGCAACACCTTAGCAACCGCCTAGCAACAACCTAGCAACCACCTAGCAACACCTTAGCAACCACCCCGGATACCATAGCAACACCTTAGCAACCGCCTAGCAACACCATAGCAACCACCTAGCAACCATCTAGCAACACCTTAGCAACCACCCCAGATACCATAGCAACACCTTAGCAACCGCCTAGCAACACCCTAGCAACCACCTAGCAACACCTTAGCAACCACCCCGGATACCATAGCAACACCTTAGCAACCGCCTAGCAACACCCTAGCAACCACCTAGCAACACCCTAGCAACCACCTAGCAACACCTTAGCAACCACCCCGGATACCATAGCAACACCCTAGCAACCACCTAGCAACACCTTAGCAACCACCCCGGATACCATAGCAACACCTTAGCAACCGCCTAGCAACACCTTAGCAACCACCTAGCAACCACCTAGCAACACCTTAGCAACCACCCCGGATACCATAGCAACACCTTAGCAACCACCTAGCAACACCCTAGCAACCACCTAGCAACCACCTAGCAACACCTTAGCAACCACCCCGGATACCATAGCAACACCTTAGCAACCGCCTAGCAACACCCTAGCAACCACCTAGCAACCACCTAGCAACACCTTAGCAACCACCCCGGATACCATAGCAACACCTTAGCAACCGCCTAGCAACACCTTAGCAACCACCTAGCAACCACCTAGCAACACCCTAGCAACCACCCCGGATACCATAGCAACACCTTAGCAACCGCCTAGCAACACCTTAGCAACCACCTAGCAACCACCTAGCAACACCTTAGCAACCACCCCGGATACCATAGCAACACCTTAGCAACCGCCTAGCAACACCTTAGCAACCACCTAGCAACCAACTAGCAACACCTTAGCAACCACCCCGGATACCATAGCAACACCTTAGCAACCGCCTAGCAACACCCTAGCAACCACCTAGCAACCACCTAGCAACACCTTAGCAACCACCCCGGATACCATAGCAACACCTTAGCAACCGCCTAGCAACACCCTAGCAACCACCTAGCAACCACCTAGCAACACCTTAGCAACCACCCCGGATACCATAGCAACACCTTAGCAACCGCCTAGCAACACCTTAGCAACCACCTAGCAACCACCTAGCAACACCTTAGCAACCACCCCAAATACCATAGCAACACCTTAGCAACCGCCTAGCAACACCTTAGCAACCACCTAGCAACACCTTCGCAACCACCTAGTAACCACCTAGCAACACCTTAGCAACCACCCCAGATACCATAGCAACACCTTAGCAACCGCCTAGCAACAGCTTAGCAACCACCTAGCAACATCTTAGCAACCACCCCGGATACCATAGCAACACCTTAGCAACACCTTAGCAGATACCAGCCAGCACTGCAATCACACTCGCAGTTTCTGCAGGAACTGCAATCTAGTTTACTACTAAAATATGATAATTAAGAAACCATTCAAAATGATAGTTTACATTAAGTAAATTAATTAAATAAATGTTGTTATATGCTACAAATAACAAAAAAACATCTTCATGTATATTGAAGCTCCTAAACAAATAAGAGATCATTTAATGATTATGCTTTTCCTTGATTTTACCTAATTGAAAACCTGTGGAATATAATCAAGAGGAAGATGAATGATCACAAGCCATCAAACCAATTTTTGCACCAAAAGTGGCATAAAGTTATCCAAAAGCAGTGGGTGAGACTGGTAGAGGAGAACATGCCAAGATGCATGAAAACTGTGATTAAAAACCAGGGTTATTCCACCAAATATTGATTTCTGAACTATTATGAACTTTATGAATATTAACTTTTTTTTGCATTTTGCATTATTTCAGGTCTGAAAGCTCTGCATCTTTTGTGATTTCTGCAAATAAATGCTATAAATGATAATATTTTTATTTAGAATTTGGGATAAATGTTGTCTGTAGTTCATTTTACTCAAACATATACCTATAAATAGCCAAATCAGAGAAACTGATTCAGAAACTGAACAGAGCTGTATGGGCAGGTTAGTAAGCCTACAAATAAACAAATAAATTAAATAATTAAATAATAAACAGAACTTAAAAAAATATATATAATTTGTTAAAAAGCTTTCAGTAATACTTTGTATGTAACTGGTTAAATTATGTAAATAGCATTTTGATAAAGCTGATAAGTTGTTAGCACTGAACTCCCATAGAGCCAGAAAAGACTGAAAGGAGGAGGACAAAGAGCACTCTGACCAGATTATGGTGAATACAGAACATGTTGGCATGATAGATATGAATAAAAAAATATCAACCTGATAAGTAAAATTAGATATATCTGAAATTTATGTAAAAGACTTCTAGGTATGTCTAGGTATTTTTCTGCATATGCCTTGGTGTGTCATAGATAAAAACTACAATGAAGTTGCTGCTATGAAACTGTACCTTGTCTTTTTCTGTATGTAAACTGCTGCTGATAACTCCATGGCATTAATGCTCCATATTCAACACTTTTGGCATTCACTTCAGTCAGGAAATGAAGAATACCTACTGTTCAGAACTACTACTTATGTAATACTTGTTTAATGAACAGTAGATTTTGTAGGATTTGTTACAGGATTTGTAGAATTTGTTTTTAGTGTAACCCTTTGGGCACTTTGTATATTAGATATTCTTTTTTAGACATTAAAGACTGCTGAAAATTACAATGAATAAATAAATAATCACTGTTGTGCGAAATTTTGCCTATCCATGTTTGTGTTTTTTCACTTTCTGACATAATTTGAATCTAGTTGTTCGATGCATTATGTCAGAATTTATTTATTAATAGTATTGATTATTTTTCCCTACATAAAGTTAAATGAATGCAGCAATGTCCTTTAAAATAGTCTATTATGTGCAGTAATCGAAATACAGCATCTTATTGCTGATAATACGTACAGTTCTCTGATTATTACTGTAATAAAAATTACAGTATATAATAAACTTTACTACAGCAATTTAATAGCTAATTGCTGTTATTTTGACAGTGTAGACCTTATCATTAGGTTTTTGGCTGTTTTAATGAGGATGTGTACAGATGTATTCAGTGCACTCTATGTAAACTAATTTTTTATCTTTTAGCTCTCACAGACTGAAGGAGGATCAAAGAGAAAAAAGCGGGAGTGGATTATACCTGCCAGAAAACTCATGGAGAATGTTGACTACACAAAACAGGAATTCATAGCTAAAGTAAGACGATTCAAGCTAAATATATAAGTTGTGTTTGTCAGTTAATTTTATACAAAAATTGCAGAAACTTCAGGCAAGGATGGATGTATTTTCCACATGGTTGAGTTGGGTGGTGTTATTCTGCAGGCCTGTTGGTGCAGAGGTTAGAGCTATGAGAAATGGCCTGGAAGTGAACTAGACTGACAGGTTGTCACAATGGCACACATCATCTGTGTGCATAAAAATAATTATCCTAAATACACAAAATCTATGGCTGAGGAGCTACATTATTTCAACATATTGCGAAAAAGGCAGATATAACCTGTTTGGTTAGATAAACTTGACACATACAGAACCAATAAAGGAGGGAATGGCAGTTTAGGAAAAGTGTTCACACAGTCAGATTTTGAAAACAAGAATTTAAAGTCACAGATACAATAATGGTTTTTGATTGCAAAGTACACACAGACATATGCAAAAGTCTTGACACCCCTAGATAAATTACACAATTTGTTTGATATTGTTTTAAGTGAAAATAAGCAAATATCTAAAAACAGGATTTCTGTGTATTTAATGGGTAATTCAACTAATTTACATATTTGGATAACAAACATACTGTAATATTTAGGATACCGAGTGGTCCAGTGGGCTAAGTGCTGCCACTATGATCGGGAGAAAGCTGGTTTGAATCCCAGTCATGCAGCTTGTCATCAGCTGCCAGAGTTCTGAGAGAGCACAATAGGCCTTGCTCTCTCTGAGCGGGTAGATGGCACCACATTACTCCTAGGGTGAGATCTACGCTTTTCCTCTGAGCGTGCTGTGATGCTACCCAGCAATGCTGCATCAGCAGAAGCCCGAAAAGAGGCGGTGGCTGACTTCACATGTATCGGAGGAGGCATGTGCTAGTCTTCACCCTCCTGGTGTTGTGGCATAACTATTGATGGTGATATACGGCTTGGCTAACTCCACAAACTGTCTATTAGCTCAGTAAAACACTAATATTAAAATAAATACAAAAAACTGTACTTTACTTTGTTCATTAAAACATCTCCAAAACTCTACTCGTGGGAGTTTAGTTATCATATCTGGTTTACCAAAGCTGGTTTACTAAATCAGAGCTCAGAGAGAACTTTTTACCAGGCCTTGGTCCGTACACGGGCCAGAGGTGTAGATAAGTATAACTTTTTTTATCACTTTTATCCATTTTTTTTCACCTTTATTCATTATATATGACAGTTGCAGATTTACTTCAATATGTTTTTAGATTTTCTTTTACAATAACAAATAGGATTTTATAGGATTCAATAGGATTCACATCTGTTCAAATAATATTTTTTTAGGCAAAAAGACTCTCATTTGCTGAGATAATTGTTTTTTAACAGAGACTGTAAAAAGATCGCCATTCTCATTCATTCAACAAAAATGAAGTCAAAATCTTCCGCCATGTTGGTGATCAGTCTGTGCAGTAGAGACCAGAGGAGGGAGAAAGACTGTGGAGAGACAGCCTACTCATTTAAATAAACCCCGCCCCTGAGGGCTGCCTCCACAGAGCTCTCACAGTCTATGGTCCCACCCATACAGTCATTGGTCCCACCCCGGCTAGGTATAACCCAACCCTTTTACAATAACCACACCTTTTTAAATAGAGCTGAATAACGTTTTAAAAACTAATTCTGTGGGGATATAACAATTTGACAATATGAGCAGAGGTTACACTAGCTGTTACATTTAAATAATGGAGGTAGAATTACAGTATATTGGGAAAAAAAACGTGATTGAAAGTTGTCTGTTTTGCCATTGAAACCTATGGGGGTGGGTGGGGTTACACAGCTTTCTGCAGCCGAACAGCAGGGGGCGCCCGACCTGTGGTGGCTTCACTTTTGCTCTGTCCAACTATACACAGTGGTTTTAATTAATGTGTTTAAGTGCCTAAAACTTTTATGCAGTACTGTATATTTTGTACATTTTATTTAGTAATTGGAGAAATTGTGTATATATTGTTCTTGTAGAGGATTTGTCTGCTTCAGTTTAATTAACAGTGTAATGTTTTTTAGATCTGGTCTGATAAGCACACACAGGCGAGTCCGTTGGAGTACAGTCTGACAGGACGCGGTGCAGACATTGAGCCTTATAACCTCTTTATTGTCAACCCTCAAAATGGCCTTGTCAGAATCACAGGGATTCTGGACAGAGAGGAGATATCACAGTATGATGTGAGTTACAGGAATTACCTGCCAGAAGCCAGAAGCAGCACTAACTAATGAACTAATAATGCTTATAATAAAAATGCTAATCATCAATACAAGTAATCTTTATTGTGTTACCAGTTAAAAGGACTAGGTAAATACAGAAATGGCAGTCTGGCAGAAGGAGAGGTGCAGCTGAAAATACAGGTTTTGGATCAGAACGACAATCCACCAAAGTTCAGCTTCTCCCAAGGGTCTGTGAAGGAAGGCAGAAAAATAGGTAAATAAAAATGTATCATTATCTTAACATACACACTGAGGTATCACTGCCTATTACTCCAGTTTTGTATGAAAGTACTGTGTTATGAATGCTTCTTGCTTTACTGTAATCTGTACATGTGTGGCTACACACTGACCTCTGTTGGACATCTGATTATGTTCTTTTGTTTCTATTGAAAAACTGCAGGAACTCCTGTAATGCAGATAAAAGCTGAGGATGCAGATGAGCCAGGAACAAGCCATACTAAAATTGCGTACAGTATAGTGAAGCAGATTCCAGAAGAATCCGGTCCTATGTTCTCCATTAACAGAGACACTGGGAAACTCTATGTAAAACAGCACACTCTCGATAGAGAGGTAAGAAGTCAATCCAGCAGGGCCGGAGTGGGCCCCTTTTTCAGCCCGGGAGTTTCATGCCCAAATCCGGCCCACTTTTTTCATGGAGGAGGAATTTGAATAAATGAAACAGCAGCTAGCTCTTACAATGCCTTTTTATTGCATATAAGTTCAAGTATATGTTGGTAAGTTAACAGAACACTCTTCACTTAAACATGTTTCATTCAAATTTAAATCAGATAAAGATTTGAAAGTTAAAAAAATAATTTTATGAATTAATATTACTTGGAAGCCTTTACAAAATTAATTGAAAACACTTAAAATAATTTAATTGAACATGTAATGGTCAAAATATGGTTACAAAAAAAAACAGGACATTTTTAGGCACTTTTCAGATTTTCTATTTTATTTTATTTTTTTTCAGATCCATAAAGAGAAATATTTATATGGATTAAGTGGTTTTGCAGCTCTATATTTTGCTTTAAAGTGTTTAGAATCACCATGTAAAATTATAAACTGCTCTCTTTCACTGGTCATTATGGATATTATAGAGATTTAAACTTGAAATGGTACTTTCTTTCTCCAAAGGACCGGAAACTTTATAAGAATAAAAACTACTTATTTTCTAACTTATTTTGCAGTAAAGAGGTGTATATTCTACTCCTATTTTGTGCACTGTTGTGTTGAGTGTCGGGTAACAAGCCCACACCTCACCTCTCGGCCTACGGGTAGCTTAAAGGGAAGTTGTGTTACAGTGGGTTAAAATAGATATTCAATTTTTTATGGCTCAACTTTTTTCAAGCACTGTTTGGATATAAACGAGGATTACTGTAGACTGGTTTGTTGGATCTGCTGGTTTGTGGAGTGGTGTTTGAGGCAGGAGTGTGAGGTGAGCTCGGGGTGGGGGCTGGGCGTGTGAGCCCGGCTGATTAAAGAGTCTGTTTTTAAAGCTGCTGTAAAAAGTATAAGCACTCTTTCGGCTCTAATTCAGGGAAACATACATCCTACAGTAAAAAGGTTTACTATTCCGTTATCCTGAGATTTAGGCGGTTCGAATGATGTATATGTCCGCATTGGATCAAATATAACACGTACAAAACATGCAAATATGGAAATTATGAATCATACTTCATATCCATCATTCTAATAAACAAGGCATATTTCGCCCTAAATGTTTATTTCCTGAAATGATATACAGCTAAATAGGCTAGATAACTGACAAGCAGAGATTCTAAGCTTTAAAATGGCATATTGGGTGTCTATGTCTATTCATAAACACAGACAGATATTAATTGTTACATATTTCTGGCCCACCGGTGGGCCAGGGCGTGTTAAGAGGTTAATGATGTGTATTACAACACAGGCGCAGCAAATAGAAAAACGAGCTTTTTGCAGCGCGTTTTTCTATTTGCTGCGCCCGTGTTGTAATTTTGATGGATGTGTTTTGTCCTTTTGCAGCGCTTTTCAATTTGCACTGCGCTGGGCTTTCTCGGCCACCGTAGTATTGGACTCTACAAAGTCGATATTGCAAACGTTGCGCAATAGCTGACAATTCAAGATTATTTCCATATCTATATATCCATATTTTTTCCATCAGCACACAGAGGAGCAGAGGGAGGAGGGGTTTAATGTTGATCTGTGAGTGACAGACACGTGTAGTGGACACTTATGATTATGTGTAATACGGGACAACATTTAGTTGACAAATAAAGGACGATTCCATATTTTACGGTACATGTGGCAACTCTAGGTACAATTATAAGATTATATATTATAATTGTAATAAGTGATGTTATTTGTGATAACACACGACCTCGAGTGTTCTATTTCTTTAATGCAACAATTTTTTTTTACAAAATGAATAAAAACAAATAAATCAAAGAACTTTAAAAAAGAATTTTTAAGAAAATCAGAATGAATGTGCTTTAATATGGACTGTGCCTTCAGCCAAAAGTAGCTGTGACGGTGAGAACGTGACGCTGCCGCGTTCCAAATGTGACGTCGTAGCCTGCCTGCCTGCCTATATAAACGCGTGAGCTCGACAGAGCAGCAGCAGAGCGTGTGCGACTTTTGTGAGGTTCAGTTGGTGTGCATTTTAACTGTTGTGATCTTAAGTTTGTGAGGAGTTTAGCTGTTCTGAGCGTGAGTTGGTCTGTTTTGCTGCAACTGCTTCTGTGAAGACGATGACACTGAGACTGGAGGAAGAGCGCACAACCGGGCAGGTGATATGCGGCAGAGCCCGCCACCGAGTCCGCGCGCCGAGGAAGATGGAGGAGCGCACAACCGGGCAGGTCACTGTCGGCAGTGGCCGCCCCCTATCCCGCGCGCTGAGTGAGATGGAGGATCGTGTGAAGGAGGTCCTGAAAGAGCTTGATGCCCAGGTGTCTCACCTAGACCGCGCGAGGGATTGCTTCCTGGGCTGGGTGGAGCAGAGGCGACAGGCGTTCAGAGAAGCTGAGGAAGGGCTCGAGAAGTCCCGCCTGACGATGGAAGAGCTGAAGCAGAAGACTCTAGCGCTTTCCAAGAGAGAGGAGGAGAAATTAAAAACCGAAGAGGCTTCAGCAGCAGCGCCCTCCCCTGCCCAGGACCTCCCACTATATGAGGACAAGGTAGAGGCGACCACCGATCTATGGGCCAAGATCGAGCGAATACAGAAGAAGACTGAGATGGAGATTTGTGAAATGAAGGCAGTTATAGAGGAAGTAGAGGAGTTGTCTGGGACGAGGATGACCAAAATGAGGGCCAAGATGCAGAGAGAAAAGGAGAGGGCGAAGAAACGAATTGCTGAAATTAAGGCCAGGATGGAGAAAGAAAGCAAGAGTGGCCAGGAAATAGATGAGGAGGCTGCAGTAAGGTTGAACAAAATGAGAGCCATGATGCGTAGACAACAGATGTGTGAGAGTTGGAGAGAGTAAATATCAGTGCTAAGCTTAAATAAAAAAAAAATGTAATGTAATTTTTCATTGTAAGTGTGATTATTTAGCTTTTTTATGAATATTGCTCTTATTCAGAATTTTATTTGAACCTTTTTAGGTGATTTAAACTCAAAATAAGCACATAAGGTTATTGGTAAATTTATTCTGGTTATTGTGTCCAAACTCAACGTATAAAATTACAGATCTAGTCTCCAAATTGCAGATTAAGAAATCTTATAAACATAATAATCAACTGAATATGTGTCATTAACATGATGATCCAACATTGTCTGGCTTTCAAATGAAAAATGTAAAATTAAAATATATATTGGTTAACAATACAGAGATACAAAATATAAAAGATAGATAGATAGATAGATAGATAGATAGATAGATAGATAGATAGATAGATAGATAGATAGATAGATAGATAGATAGATAGATAGAGCTCAGTAGACAATTAACACCAGTTGATGTGCATATTATGATGGTAAAATGTACCTTTTGCCTGGTTAAATGATACAAATCTGTACTTCCTGCTGTTTGGAAAGACTTCAAAGGGGACACATCTAACCCTCTAAAGATCAGTATAATACATTCCAGTGATATCCATCTCTTCCTCTGGAGAGCAGGATTCCTGCAGGTTTTAACTTCTACAAAAATCTATTTAAAGACTCAGCAATAATGGAGGGATGGGAAATATGACTATTTTATCATTTTGTGCTAAATTGTGTTATTATGATACACAATATACTTGTCTGAGCATTTTGTTAATATCATCAGTGCTTAAATAACAATGATTAGCTGCAGGTTAATTCACAAATAATGTAACTAGTCCTGTATAATTGTTTGATGTCCAGCATATTTAGAATAAAAATAACTGTACTAAATATTGGTGTATTGCATTTGTATTTAAAGATGTTTTACTAATATTGTGTGCTATGAAAATGTCTTTAAATATCATCATCCAGTATTTTTACCATATTGCCCAGCCCTAACTCACCATAGTATATTTACCACCTTATTATTTCTGTTATTTCTATTTTTTTCCTTTTGAGCTATATACTCTATGTCTTTTTAATTAAGAAGGTATACTAAAAAAATTGGAGTCACTATTATTTAGTAACCCTATGAAAAAGAAATATACTTAAGAGCATGATCAAATTAGGTAAACAATACTAAAAGTGCATTTTCTATTCACTTTATGAAAATCCACATTAAATATACTTTCTCTGTATTTCCATAAAATGTTTTTAAAGCAATATGCTTTAAATTATATGTTGTGTTGATAGAAACTATATATAGTGGCATTAAATACTGCTTAAAGTGCGCTTTAGTGTATTTTTTTCCAGTAGCATTAAGGTGTACACAATATGTGCATCAATACGCAAATTAGTACATTTACAATATACTTCAATTTTATTAAAAAAGGTGTTTAAAAAAACACAAACTTAAATCTACTTAAGTTCACAAAAAAGCACCCCAAAGCACAATTCAATGCTTTTATGTTGTGTTTAAATACAGCTTAATTACAACTGAAATATATTTAAGTTGCCATAAGTTGTTCCACAATAGTACATTTAGTATGTATTTAAGTACATATTAAGTATGTACTTTTCCATGTTAAGTATACTTTTAAAAAATACAATTTTCTTTTGCTCTGTTTCTTATAGACACTCGATTCCTACACGTTAATAGTGCAGGGTGTGGATATGGACGGAGCTCCAAATGGCAACACAGGAACTGGTACTGTGCAGATTAAAGTTCTGGACATCAATGACCATGTTCCCACTCTAGAACAAGATGAGGTAAGACATTTTTTTTGTATATGTTTCACATCAAATAAATCCTGCAAACACAAAAGTATGCTATTCACTATTCATGTGTCAGTACACAGGTTATGTAGATGAAGGTGCAGCAGATGTGGTGGTGATGAGAATCAAAGCTCTGGATAAAGACTTGGAGAACACAGAGAACTGGCTGGCTCACTTTGAAATAATCGAGGGGAATGAAGATGGAGTCTTTAGCATAGAGACAGATCCCAAAACCAATGAAGGCCTTCTTAAGCTGGTCAAGGTAAACATACACAGAATTAATAAAGACATAGTCCATCTATTTTATTAGGGGTCTCATTTCAGTTGTTAAAGTCTTGTTATTTTTTTTTTCTTCTAACACTGCTGTCCTGTTGAAGCCTGTGGATTATGAAAAGGTCAAGCAGCTGAATCTGGGCCTGGTCATTTCAAATGTGGCTCCTTTTGCTAATGGGACTGAAAAATCTCTGGATTCAGACAAACAAATGGGAGGCACCGGATCTGGACTAAGACCTGAAAAACCTGACAAAAGGCCACTAACTCAAGAAGGAAAAAGATACTCAGTAAAAGTGTTTGTCAACAATTTATCTGATGGTATATTCTTTTCACCATCTGTAAAGTTGTTCTCTGTATCAGAAGATCCAGAGAAAATTAAAGTTCCTGAAATCATTGGTTCCTTTCCTGCTATAGATGGTGATACTGAACAAATTGCTAAAAATATCAGGTGAGTCCTTTTCCAGAAAAAAAATCTGAATTTTGTGTTTTTTAAATAAAATGAATGATTCTCTACACTGTTTTACATAATGATGCAAATCTATAGATGATTACGAAGATAAACTTGAAATTGTAGGTATGCGAAAGGATATGATCCAGATAACTGGCTGTCCATAAATGAGCAGACATCCGAAATTAAACTTGTGAAGACTCCAGATCGAGAGTCAACATTTCTGGTCAATGGTACCTATTTTGCCAAGATCATCTGCATCACCCAAGGCAAGCCTAGCAAACTGTTGTGCTAGTGAAAACTGTTGTGCTATTTTCTCTCAAAAAAATCTTGTAAAATAAGATATAAGAATATTTATTCATCTGCTATCTTAATTTGTTTTCTGTGTATTCAGATGTACCTCCAAAGACTGCTACAGGAACAATAGCATTACAGGTGGAAGACTCTAATGACCACTGTCCTAAACTGACCAGCACCTATCAGAGCGTCTGCTCTGATACCAAAATCATAAACGTCACTGCATTTGATGAGGACGTCAATCCAAACGGAGAGCCTTATAAATTTGTGCTCATAGAGGAGGAGACTCGTGGAAAATGGGAAATAGTTCCTGTAAATGGTAAAACGGCAGAGAATCACACTTATTTCATAATATGTACACTATATGTCCAAAGCAGTATCCAAACATGCTATTTAAATGAGCCCTTCCAACATATAACCATTAAGAGGCCATATCTCTCTTGTGGGATATTTAGTTATTCCTTCTATTTTAAATATTTGTAATTATTTTTAACATAAAAAAACTAACATGTGTACAGCTCAGACTTTTCCAGTGAGCTAAGTGCTGCCACTATGATTTAAATCCTGGTCATGCAGCTCACCATCAGCTGCCGGAGCCCTGAGAGAGCACAATTGGCCAAATTATGCAAGTCTTTGGGTGGGTAGATAGCACTCTCTCCCCCAATCACTCAAAAGAGTGATGTTGGTCAACAAAAGGCATCTATGAGCTGATGCATCAGAACCGAGTCGCTGCGTTTTCCTCCAAGTGCGCTGTGATGTTATATAGCAATGCTGCATCAGAAGCAGCTCAAAAAGAGGCGGTGGCTGATTTCACATGTATCAGAAGAGGCCTGTGCTAGACTTCACCCTCCTGATGTTGGGGCTTTGCTATTAATGGGGAGAGTAAAGCTAGGCAACTAAGTGGGTGGGATAATCGGCAAAGCTTAGTTGGGAAGAAAAGTGAATAAAAAATAAATTACATGAGATTTATTTAAACTTGTATTTCTTTAATCATGAAGCCAAATTAAAAAGAAATCAAAGGGTTCCATCAGTGAACTCTGCGTCTTTAAGATGCACATATTGCCCATCTAAATAGTTTTCTCTGGAATAACAGTACCACCAGTTACCTTTGGAATAAGATGATGAGGAATGTTTCTGATCCATAACTTATCATTCAACCTCAGTATCTAAAATATTAATGATTTTAAAGTTCACTGCAGTCAAATTCTTAGTTTCTCAATATCTATTCCAAGATCTATTCCCTGATATGTTCCCTAATATGTTCCGAAATCAATTCTGAGATCCAGTTTAAAATATAATCCAAGATATAGTGCAATATCTATTCCATGTAGTGTGTGTTTCTTTATATTTAAAAATAAAAAGCACAAACAGCATTATCTATAAATGGAACTTTATATGGTCTTTTTTATTCCAAGGAACAACTGTGAGCTTCCATGCCCAGGAGTTGCTGTGGCCAGGCTTTTATGAGCTGACTGTGGAGATCTTTGATGTGAAGGGTCTGGGCTGTGAGGACAGACAGAAGCTTCAGGTGGAGGTGTGTACCTGTGATGAAGACGATGCTTGTGTTGCGGCTCTCAGGGTAGCTAAAAGTCGTGTCTCTTCAGTCAAAGTGGGAGTTCCAGCCATCGGACTGCTGGTGGCAGGCATGGCTTTGCTCATGTGTGAGTAACATTTCTACATTATATACATTATATTAACTCAGTGTGTTATGTGTACACCACCAGGGCTGAATTTACACAGTCCCCAGTATTTCAATATTGCAATACACAGTACTTCTCTAGATCTAATATATTTGTGCTGTGTTTCTAGTGGTTCCCATGTTGCTGTTGTTCTGCCAGTGTGGGGCAGTGAATGAATTCATGGAGCTGCCATTTGATACCAAAGAGCACTTGATCTCTTATCACACTGAAGGAAAAGGAGAAGACAAGGTAAATACTTCTTATAGATATGCTTTTTTATTTAGCAAAACATATATAAAAAACATATAATAATCATTATTTATCCCCTTAACATGCATTGTTCCGTATACAGACTACAGGTGTAGGTCATACAAAACCCTTTTTCTCTGCAGTAAAATAACTTATTTACATTCTGAAAAATTGAGGGCTTAGAAATCTCTTGGAGAAGCTGCCTGTTTTCTCTCTACTAATTTTAGATAAGTAACATGAATTAACCCAAATTCTGCAGGTTTGAAAATAGACGTAAAAGCTAGACATAATGAAGCTAAAGGTTTGGAGGACATGAACTCTTTGATTTGTATTCAGGAAAATATTGGTTTTAAAATTAAGTTTAGGAAAGAGCCAATTTTATGATTTTATGAATAATATTTTGACATTAGCAGATTTACTTAAATATTTTTTTCGATTTTTATTACAAATACAATTATGCTTTTCAGTAATGTTCCTTGTTAATCATGAAAGCTTTTTATGTAATGCTTCAATAGAAATCCTAAAGATTTAGAGGTGTAATGTCAGGCAGACATAAATCCTGGCCTTTTATGGGGTTGTGTAAATACTTATAAATGGGCTTTGGAAGTATAACCAAATATAAACCATTACTTTTCTGTGTGAAAAAGAAAAAAAGAAAGAAGAACTAATTTGTCTTTTAAAAAAAAAGGATCAGGCAGAATCAGGTTTCACCATGGATGAGCAATATGGCCCTAAAATAATATTAATATGTTACACTTAAAGCTTCACAGTAAATAAAAAATATACTGTTGTCACAATTAGGCTATTAAAACAATGTGATTTTTTTTTTTTTGTTGTCTCTTTTTTAAGGAGGTGCCAATTCTGAGTTTTTCAGAACAACAAACCAAATCAGTGGCTGGTAACCCTGGTAGCAACGTCTCCACAATGCTTTCTCATGGCCGTGGACAAGTTATGGGGATTGGTACCATGTTTGAGTACCAAAATAACACCTTATCATGTGAGCATCATAGAAGCCACATCTGCTCTTCACTGTTCAGGCATGAGGTGCAAGATACCTATGGAGAGATAGCACTGCCTGATAACTATCTACGTGACTATTTTATTCAGGTAAAGAATCAAAAACTCTAGGACACTGTTTTGCTTATTTTTTTACCTAAATATTAATAAGGTTCCTGCCTTATTATACTTTTTGTTTGTTTCAGAAAGTAAGATATGGAGCTGGAAACCCACCTCTCACAGACAGTCTGTTGGTATACGACCATGAAGGTCAGGATTCTCCTGTTGGCTCACTGGGCTGCTGCAGTCTCCTTGAGTCAAGCAACAGTCTGGCATTTCTTAATGACTTGGGTCCAAAATTCATGGCTTTAGCAGAGATTTGCAGTGCTCCAGAACCATGTTCACCATTGTCAGAAGATAAAATCAATGGTAATGTACTGGACACCAACATCACCAGTGTAGATCATGATTCAAAGCCTGTTACACCGTTACCGGATCAAGACAAAGCTGATACCGAAGCACTCAATAATAATTTAGATAATCTGTCCACCATGCACACTAATCAGATACAACTTGTACAGCAGAATCAGCCTCTTTACTATTTAGTGGAACATCAGGTACCAACCACTGTGATTCTTGCCGAAAGGCCTGCATATGGTGCATATTTGATAAATGGGTCAGCAGCGACTGGTGGGCTAAATCTATCCATTCCTGAAAGCCCAACTCTCTCTACTGTTTGGCTTCAAGGAAATCAAAGCCAATTCCAGCACCATGAGCTGCCTGGGAGTGAGAAAGTGGTGCTAGTGCAAAATGAGTGTAATGAAACACCCACTTTGCTTTCACAAGCACATACAAATAATATGGTTCAAGGCATAGATTCAGGGCTCATTCAAGATTGTTCAACCTTGGATCCTGGAAGTCCAACACAAGCTCAGGCAGAATTACAGATACAAGACAGCTCTTTGAAGTTCAGTGAAGAGACAGGATCTGAGAATGTGTTCATGCTCAGGCACGACATTGTGAATCTCAGTAAGCCAGAAGATGCACTGGAGGAGCTCAATATAACAGATGAACTGGTCCCACCACATGGCAAAGGGCAAGAAAATATGGTGAAATTCTTAAAAGATGATACTAAAAGCATGGCACAAAATATAGCTCCCTTTGAATTAAATGGAATGCCTTCAAGTTTACCTGATATCCTGCAAGCTAGGCCCACTACTGAAGAAGTACTAGCTAAAGCCAATGTTATACAAAAAGAGCTTGAGCAGACTTTGTTAATTGCCAGACCACCAGAATCAGCAGCCAACATTGTTTCAGAAAACGATGATCTCAGTGGCAAAGAAACTGATGATCTTGCGTCAAAGATTCTAAAAGATTCACTAGAAGAGCCTAACCCCACAGTAAGGGACGCAGCTTCAGCTTTGCCACCTGACACAGAATTGAATGAGAATGAACAAGACAAGATGCCAGTCTATGAATTCCCTACAAGCACAAGCTCAGTTTTCTCAACTGAAACAGTAAAAGAAACTGTGTTGGACACCCATGTACCAAGTGTTGTCCAGTTAATCAGAAAAGATGCCACTCTTACAGAATGTAGCATCAAACTCAATAAGACAGACAAAATCAATGCTAATGATTCAGTGGAATTTGCAGTTATAGAAAATACAAGCTCATTGATGACCCAAGAAGTCATTCCTGAGCAAAGTCTTACTCATGAACTTGAGAAAGAAAGAGAATTCGTTGATTCTCAGCCAGTGATGGAAGACTTAACTGTAACAGAGGAAACCGACTTAATTTATGCATCGGAGCAAGAACTTGCAGTTGATTTTGGGACTACTGTTGAGACACCACAAGACATTTCAGTTGTGAATCTGATGGTAGACAGAGAGGTGGGAGCAGCAATTGACTTTCAAGCAACTTCGCTTACTAAGGAGATAAAGAGAGACTTACATCCACAAAACTTAGAAGACATTAAGAAAAATGAGCATGGTCTTCATGAAGTTAATCAGAATGTTAGTCAGTTAGAGGAAGAGGAAGTCAGTGTATCAGTGCTAAATATGCATTTTGGAGTGACCAAGGAAGTACGCACTGAATAAATTCTTCTTACTCTTGATACTGAGGAGGACACTGCAATCTTGTCAGATTCTGGCGTAAACAGGCAAGATGTTAGGGATGAACTTCAGTCAGATATACAAGTGCCAGAGGACACACATGTGATGGACCAAAAACAAACTGCAGCCATAGAGATGAACAATGAATCAGATCAAGAATGTGTTGAGCTTTTAGATGAGATTATTAGGGCACCAAAACAAGACGATGCATCAATGACCCTGGATGTAGATGCAGAAACAGGGGATACAACTGAGCTCCAGATACCTTTGCTTGCTGATGAGATGAAGGAAGACCCACATCCACAAAACTTAGATAATGCAAAGATCAATGAATATAGCATTAATGATGGTAGTGTGACTTGCAGTCTGTTACAGGAGGAAAGTGTAACAGTGCCAAAGACAAAGGAAATCAGTTCTGAACAAAGTCTGCTTACTCTTGATCTTGATGAAGACACTCTTAATGAAGAGTTGGCATCTTCTAAAACAGAAAAGGATGATGTTGGACATGGACTTCATTCAGGCATAGAGATACCACAGGACACACCTGCAATGGTCGAAGAATTGTGCCAAACGGTGGCAAAGAGACATTTGGGAAGGACCATGGAAATACATTCTGAACAAAGCCTTGCTACTCTTGTTCCTGAGAAAGACAACACAGTGTTGGCAGCTTCTGACTCAAAGGAGGATGTAGCTTCTGACCCAAATAAGGAAGATGCAGCTTCTGACTCAAACAAGGAAGATGTAGCTTGCGACTCAAAAGAAGATGTAGTTTCTGACTCAAAAGAAGATATAGCTTGTGACTTAAAGGAAGATGTAGCTTGTGACTCAAAGGAAGCTGTAGCTTCTGACTCAAAGGAAGATGCAGCTTCTGACTCAAATAAGGAAGATGCAGCTTCTGACTCAAATAAGGAAGATGCAGCTTCTGACTCAAATCAGGAAGATGAAGCTTCTGACTCAAATCAGGAAGATGTAGCTTGTGACTCAAAGGAAGATGTAGCTTCTGACTCAAAAGAAGATGTAGCTTCTGACGCAAAGGAGGATGTAGCTTCTGACTCAAATAAGTAAGATGTAGCTTCTGACTCAAATCAGGAAGATGTAGCTTGTGACTCAAAGGAAGATGTAGCTTCTGACTCAAAAGAAGATGTAGCTTCTGACACAAAGGAGGATGTAGCTTCTGACTCAAATAGGTAAGATGAAGCTTCTGACTCAAATAAGGAAGATGAAGCTTCTGACTCAAATCAGGAAGATGCAGCTTTTAACTCAAAGGAAGATGTTGGGGATTTAATTGTAAATGTTGAAAGACCAAAACAAGATACTCATTAACATCTTATGGTTGGACATGGACTTCATTCAGGCATAGAGATAGAGGCATAGAGGCATACAGGCATAGAGATACCACAGGACACACCAATGGTCAATGGTTCTTGTTCCTAAATTTCCTTCGGGATAAATAAAGTATCTATCTATCTATCTATCTAATGTGGGTGTCAACTGGTTAGAAGACATCAGTTTGGCAGTGGACAGTGATGCCATTCATACTGGAGAAGAATATAAATTGACCAGCCTCAAGTCAAAAAAAGAAAGATGTCATGGATCATCTTAAGCCAAGCATACAAAGAACAGAGAACATGTCTGCGATTGAGCAAGTAGTAATCACAGCGGTAAAGAGTCAGACCTGCAATACTGTGACCATGACGACGTATAACTGTCAGCGTCAGCAGCTGATCACCAGTGATGAACAAGTGGATTTAGACGAGGGCATAAGTAGTTCATCAGAAACCTCTACAGCATCTACAGATTCAACTATACTGGGAATACAACATCTTTACACATTTTAATACATCTAATAGTGAAACTGTAGACAGGGTTCAACTGCAGGTTTCTGAGGACATAGACGCTGAAGTCAATACTGGATTCCTGGACACCATTCATAGTGAACAGGACCAGGATGTGCTCCATCCTAAATAAGAACGAAGGAAAATATTTTGAGAAATCATCAGATGAAGCCAATGATTTATTGTTTAATAGACAGAGTCATGGGGATGTCTGAGCAAGATGTATACAGTTCTTCTTCACAAGCTGGTTCTCAGCATAGAGTGACAAGAAATACAGTGAAGCTTATGCAAAATAAAACATCTAGCCATACTGAAGGTGCTTATATTGTATTTGTAAAGTAAGAAGAGAATGAGACAGCCAAGTTCTGGAACAGCCAGCCAAGAGTCAGTGTCTTTGAGTATCCAACCAAGAACTGTGGATTCAGGAGGGGAGCACAAATAATCAAGTAAAGATATTAAACACATTACAGAGCCTTCTTAAAATCTTCCCCTAGTACAGGATGGAGTTCAATATGAAGATAAAGAAGTCCAGCAGATGTTACACCACAAGCTGAGATACTACAAATAGATTTAGTTGAAAGGAAAGCCAATGATTTGCAATCAGGCTTATCACAGGAAGGTACCTTAACAGCTAAAGGGGCCACAATAAACAGTTAAGAGGGCTTAACCTAAGCACTAGATGTTCTGGGGACAAATAAGTTCATATGTCATCTGAGGTCATGGAGCAGGTCTTAATAATATGCAGACTAACACGCAGAACCAGAACAGGAAGCTAATGTGATCACTAAAATAACCACATTAAAACAGTAAAAAGTCGGCAAAAATGTTACTAGTCCAAAACCCCTATAGGAAAATGTAAATCACAGCGAGATTTCTATTGTATTCATTTCATTTATGGTGCATTTTTTGAGTAACATGTTTATGGAGTCAAAAAAGGGTCATAAAGATTTTGAGTTTGTAAAACAGAAGTCACAAATGTACTGAAACTTGTACATTTTCATAGAAACTGTTACATAGAAACTGTAGTAACTGCGTTAAAACAACTGCATGCACGAAATCCACAAATTAACTGGAATGTGCAAACTTGAAACAGAAAGTAATATTAATAATAATTCAAATGTACAAATGTGAAAAAAATATTTTAATTATATATAAATATATATTTTTTTATTTGTAAATCCAATCTCTTCAATGTGTGAATCAGTACTGCTCAAATGGCTTAAGCTGGGTCAGCCCAAAAATCACATGGAATTTGTGAGTTTGTAAATGTGACAGTGGGTGTTTTTCACTGTGGAGCTAAAAATCCTCTCATTCATCTTCTCTGCTGCGTGTGCGAAGCTCTAGCTGCAGTTGCGAATTTTGACCCTGTTTTGACGCCTGATTGATGAACCAATAGGAAAGCTTTATCCGGACCAATCAGATTACGGGGTTTGTTTAACCAATCAGAACACTGGGTGGGTCTCTGCAGCTCGGAGTACTGGGCGTGTCGAAAGGTGGTCGTCTATTGGTCTATTGGAGCTGACGTTCCGCGTGGCCGCCATTTTGGAGTCGGCCACCATGCGCCCCCCAGTGGATTAATTTACACTGAGGAAGGAGTTTAATAAACCGATAATATTCATAACTCTACCAATTTTTACCCGATTTACACACGGATTGGTTTGTTACAAACAGCAGAGATGTAGTAATGATACAGGACGCTGTCACACATTACAAATATGTGCTTTCATGCTGAAATACTTTACATTATGCTCTTTATCAAAGACAGACATATGGTATAGCATATTAATTAGTACATAAATTAATTAATTTATTAATATATATATATGTGTGTGTGTGTGAGTGTGTGCATCTATGTACATAAATATAAAATTAATTCATATTATTAGAACATAATATAAAGTATTTCAGTATGAAAGCACGTATTTGTAATGTGTAAATCGGGTAAAAATTGGTAGAGTTATGAATATTATTGTTTTATTAAACTCCTTCCTCAGTGTAAATTGATCCACTGGGGGGCGCATGGTGGCCGACTCCAAAATGGCGGCCACACTTTCGACACGCCCACACCTTTGACATGCCCAGTACTCCGACCTGCAGAGACCCACCCATTGTTCTGATTGGTTAAACAAACCCCGTAACCTGATTGGTCCGGATAAAGCTTTCCTATTGGTCCATCAATCAGGCGTCAAAACAGGGTCAAAATTCGCAACTGCAGCCAGTGTTGCCAACTTAGTGACTTTGTCGCTATATTTAGCGACTTTTCAGACCCTCTAGACTTTTTTGTAAAAAAGCAACTAGCGACAAATCTAGCGAGTTTTTGTGTTGTTATTGGAGACTTTTGGCGACTCTGAGATGAACACGGGCTCTTCAGTTACTGTCCTCCGCGCTGCAGCGGGCGCTGCCGTGAGCCCCGCCCCACACCACTCACAGTGCAGACCCACACTCAGAGCACACACACACCGCTCCACCAACACAATGTAAATGAATTGCGCATGCCCACAGCCGCCGCTGACTGACCCCGCTCTGTATTTACAGAGCAGAAGTATAAATATTAATGTGTCTTCAGTGTGACACGAACAGAAATCCCTTAATTTAACTCACACAGTCTCAGTCATTCACTCACCTCATTCACCACATAGCCTGTCACTCACCTCCTCCACAGTGTCTGCCTCTTTATAAAAAGCTAAATATCTATTGAACCATTGAACAATTTGTCTATGATAGGTTTAAAAATAAAGAAAACTTAAGAAAATGTAAAAAAATAAAAATAAATAAATAAAACAAACTAAAAAAAAAAAATAAAACATAGAATAACAGTTCCAGCTGCTCTTTTAACAACATTTAAGAACATGGCAAAAAACTAATTTATGTAATTCACGTAAAAATGAAGTTAATGTAAAAAAAAAGTGACGTCCTATTTGTAACATTTCTAACATATTTATTGTGTTTTTTACTCACTTTTTTCTCTCCCACAACCCTAATCCTTTACAGCTTCAAAAACATGTATTATGCAAATTAGGCGATGACGTCATTTAGCGACTTCTGGTGACTTTTAGGACAGCCAATAGCTACTTTCCTTACTGAGGAGTTGGCAACACTGACTGCAGCTAGAGCTTCGCACACGCAGCAGAGAAGATGAATGAGAGGATTTTTAGCTCCACAGTGAAAAACGCCCACTGTCACATTTACAAACTCACAAATTCCATGTGATTTTTGGGCTGACCCAGCTTAAGCCATTTGAGCAGTACTGATTCACACATTGAAGAGATTGGATTTACAAATTTAAAAATATATATTTATATATAATTAAAATATTTTTTTCACATTTGTACATTTGAATTATTATTAATATTACTTTCTGTTTCAAGTTTGCACATTCCAGTTAATTTGTGGATTTGGATTTTTGTGCATGCAGTTGTTTAAACGCAGTTACAAGTTTCAGTACATTTGTGACTTCTGTTTTACAAACTCAAAATCTTTATGACCCTTTTTTGACTCCATACATGTTGACATTTCTGTCATTTTATTCTTGACTAAGCTGATTTTTATTAAATAATATTATATTATTTTTTCTAAAACTGCTGAACTTTAGATTTAGTTTTTTTTTCCAGGTGGTTTTCATCAAATAAAATAATACTTTAGCAAAGCATGTTAAACCTTACTCTGTAAATCTGTATATGTACAGCATATTTTAGGCAACTATTTTCACAATTTCTTTTCACTGTTATAGTTTTGAATTAAGTTATTATGAAATTTGACAAATTTCAGCTGTAAATGATATGAATTTGATTTATTAAAACAAAATACATTTTGGTTAAATGTTTTGTTTGTACTGTTTGTCTGTGTTCTAGTGTCTAATTACTCTAAAACCAATTCCGCTGAACATCTCCAGACATCTTACTAAAACAAATGCATTTAGCAAAGTATCATACAACATTTATTTTAGGGCAATAATGTGGCTCAGTGTATATTTGAAAGTTTTCCACAGGTAGAAACTAGTAAATACAAATTCACACAGATACAAATGTAGTAAACACATCTACTTTATGAATCTGCCCAAAGAATATTGAGCTTGTAAAGCAGCAAAATGTAAAACTTCTACACAGTTCTTTACTTGTTTTGTGTGACACTGATACTAAACTGGGAACGACCAGGAATAACCTGCATGTTAGATACAAAAACAAACATTAAAATACTTGGTATATGCTACGATGACATGACATTTCATTTTAAGTAACATTGAGTGTTTTCATTTTTAGTGTATTTTGGATTTGGCTTTTGATTTTTAACTGGATTAACAATCCCTCAAATCTCTTAATGTCTGAGGCTCAGAAAAGTAGTTTCATTGGAGATTCAATCAGTTTAGTGACAAAACAAACAGTACAAGAGTGAAGAGGTTAAACTAGGATTTGCTGGTCAGCAGAGTTCAGGCACAGAGAGCTTTGGGAACTGTGTGTCCCTAACATACCCTGAGTAACTTCTGTGGTCTTATGTTTCCCTCTAAATACCTGAAACTGAGAGGACATGCATTGTGCCAACAAATATTTGTGGGGATTAATAACTGAAATTGCCACAAAGGTTGTTTTGTTTGGAGTTATGCATTCTCCAGTTATTTACTGTGTCAACAGAACGCCCCAGATTTCCCTTTGGTCACCTGACCAGATAACAAAGAGCAATTTCAGTATATAAGACTCTGACTGTCCTGCTGCCTGTAGTGTTCCTCCACAATGGCCAAAGCTAGCATTTTTATATTCCTCGCTTCAACACTCGTCTTCTGTCAGGCTGCTCCTGTGGTAAGTTACTGAAAATTTAAAGATCTGCAACAGATTCTGTATAGAGTTGATTTATAAAATGAGTTTCTTATAATAGTTTCTTATAAATATATAGAGATTACTGTCATAATATGTCTCTGTCTGGATAGGTATATATTAATTTAACTGTACAGAATACTGTGATATATGCTCACAATGCCACGTTTATGTTCTATTTTTACATAACTTCAGGTTATGAAAAACAAATCACAACTTTACTCACATTTTCATAGTTGATTGTTTGAGTTGGCTTAAACTATAAGGTGGTATATATATTATTAGTAGATATTTATTTATACTTTTTGTTACAGTTAGAGGTCAAAAACTGTAACTTGCTCATTAACACTGATTATTCAAATGACAAAAATGAAAATGAAAAAAATGTGATTTTTTTTTAATGAGACAGTGAATTGCTGTGGTGATATATGCCTGGAACTGGACAACTTGGATTAATTACATAAGGAGATTGATCTCTGTTAAATTACTGTACAAATACCATTTTTAATCTAGGATGTACATGGTGGTTCAGACTCCCATTGTCCGCTGACAGTGAAGATCCTAGATGCAGTGAAAGGTGTCCCTGCTGGAAATGTGGCACTCAAGGTTTCCCGCCAAGGCTCGGACGGGACATGGGAAAAGATTGCTAGTGGGTAAGATTATACAAGAAGAAAAGGCGCATATGAACATATAAAACATATGAAAACATGTGCATAAATAATATATAAATACAAATATATATGTAAATCTGAGCAGTACTTTAAGTGTTTTTGTCTTTTATTAATAACTGAATTGCAATTTCTTTAATGCTTCTGAGAAAATGTCAATGTAAAGTCAGGATCAGTGGTTATTATTTTCTTCCTAAACTCGAAATAGCATCACTGAATGAAAAGTTTTGATGAATACCTGCATCTTTTTAACAGTCTTGCACACTTTCTCTCTGCTTCTGGTTTTACATTTCTATTGCAGCACAACAGATTTAGCTGGAGAGGTTCATAACCTTATCACAGACCAGGACTTCACACCTGGTGTTTACCGCGTGGAGTTCGACACTAAAAGCTACTGGAAGGCAGAGGGCCGCACACCCTTTCATGAGGTGGCTGACGTAAGTAGACAATCTCTACAAAAAACAACGAAAAGCAGCTTATCGTCTGTTAATTGCTCACAGAAAAATGGTAAGGGTACATTAGCTTTTAGTTATAGAGACATCCTGAGAGCATTCCTAATTCTTGATTGCTGTGCAGAATTAAACTTATGGATTATACACACACTTGATTTCTTTACTTGAAAATGCATACAAATATCTGCATTTACATTTCAAAAAAAAAAACAAAAAAAACTTTAGTTTTTGTCTGTTTTTTTTTTTATTTAAGCCGTCCGAAAGTTTTACTATAAAAAAAGAAAATGCCAGGATGAGCTCATACATTTTTGTATTGAAAGCTATTATTTATCGCCATTGGCTTTCACAGCACAACTTAAAAAACATCAGCTTAGGGGCGCTGAGTGGTCCAGCGGTTTAAAATGTGCCACTATGGTCTGGTCCCAATCCCGGTCATGTAGTTTGCCATGAGCTTCTGGAGCCCTAAGAGCAGGATTGGTCTTGCTCTCTCTGGGTGAGTAGATGGCACTCTTTCTCCTCATCACTCCAAAGGGTGAAGTCACTCAGCACAGGGCGTCTGTGAGCTGATGTATCAGAACAGAGTTGCTGCGCTTTTCTCCGAGCACACTGTGATGCTGCATCAGCATCAGCTTGAAAAGAGGCGGTGTCTGACTTCACGTGTCGGAGGAGGCATGTGCTAGTCTTCACCCTCCTGGTGTTGTGTTATCACTTGTGATAGGGGAAGTACAGCTGACTAGCAGCTGAATGGATGGAACAATTGGCCTAGCTCAATTGGGAGAAAAAAAAATATATATATAACTGTTTAATGTTTAAGCTTTTGTATGAGAACTAGGCCTAATCTTTGACTACACCTGATTCCTTTCTAGGAAACTGACAGATGTTTATTCAAAAGTATATTTCACTCCAAGCTTAAGTGCAATATTTCTGTTGTTTTTAGACCCTTATTTATTTATTTTTAAAAGAACATTTTATACTACAGGAAAGAAAAAGTGATCTGAGAAACTTTTTTTTAATTGTGAGCGAGAAAAGCAGACTTTCCCTTTAAGAGATGTAACATTGCCCATATTTGTGACCGTCCCCAAATGTGCCTATGAGTAAACTGGACTCTGGCATTCAACAAAAACGGATCATTCAGTAAATACTGGCAAAATTCCAAGCGAAATCATGTTTTTCCTGGATTCCAACCAAATGCTGCATTTCTTTTTCTAATAAAGGAAAGTAAATATTTAAGAACATATATGTTTTCACATGTGCTTAGATAAAAACAAACATTGTAGATAAGCCCTCAATGGACTATTCAAAGACCATACATAACACATTAATGTACTGTACTTGGATACAGTTCAAACCATGTGTGTGTAAGTGGACTATGGAATGTTTCCAGCCTGTCAAAAGGGTGTTGTTTTTATCGATCACAGGTGGTGTTTGCCGCTCACACAGAAGGACATCGCCACTACACTCTGGCCTTGTTACTGAGCCCCTTCTCCTACACCACAACAGCTGTAGTGGTCAAAGCACACGACTGAAGCTGCAAAAAAAACACATATCACATCACAATACTACAGGTAATCACACTTAAGATTTTCCATGTTCCCAATACTGTCACTCTGACTTTAAACACTTAAAGCTGAAGAAGGTGATTTTCTAGAAACCAGTCTGTGTAAGCTAATCAAAAATAAATATGATTTTAATAAGCAGAAACAGAAAACACCACCCTCATTTTATCACTTCTCAAATTTAATTAAACTCTACTAAGCTAGTTGGCTACACCACCATTGTATAAAATGTCCCATTTAAAGCTAATAAGACCCAAATAAAATATTATCAAGGACTTGCTAAAAACTAAACCAGAAATCAGTGTCCGGAAGTAATGATATAGAAGTAACAGTTGTAGTGAAAAAGTGAAAAAGAGTAATTAGATAACATGTACATTCTATAAATAGACTAATTACTGACATGGATTACTTTGCAGGGAGACAGTCAAACTTCACAAAAGGACCAATCAGAATGTCTAAGGGGCGGGGCTACTTTCAAACCAGAAGGAGTTCTGATTCATAAGCTTTGTCCCAATTATGTACTATACACTAATTCTAAAAAGTATAGATTAATGGTGTGAGTCAGTTGATAAATTAATCATATTAATTACAACAGAATTCTGCGAGGTATCACACTTTGTTTCAATGCTAGAATGGCAAAATTATATATAAATATTTATTATAATTCAATTATATTTATATTAATGGTGTCAGTTGACTAAAACAAATTGTATTAATCACAACATCCTAGCCTTCGGTTTTATTGTGTAAAACAAATAACTGCATATCTACCACATCTCATATCTAGCTTCCCAGACAAAATAAATCCAGCTCAAAACCAGCAGGTCATCCAGTAAAAACATGCCCAATGCACTGTATTCACTCTGTGCCTTTACTAAGAGGCTACAGGAAATAGACTGAGGATTACGTGCACAAAGTTGAGGGTAGCTAAAGGTAATTGCTTTTGTTTGCTGTATTGAAAACGCATGTGTTAGCTAGCTTGCTAGCTACTTAGTTACTAACTAAATTAGTGACGGTAGAAAAATACTCTGTAGTACAGTCCTGCTTAGAGGCTGTAGAGGCAAATAACTTAGCTTCCTTTTTCAACTTTTATAAAGTATTCTGAACTTACTTTTGGGTCAACATTAATCTGTAATATTAAGTCAGACATTAAATGAATGTTAACACGACCGTTAAATGCCAAACACAGTCCAGCTAAGCATGCAAGTGTGCAATCCTGTAAGACCAGGTTACCCACGGTAGGATATTAGCTAGCTAGCTAAGCAGGCTACTCTAAAGAGCTCTGGCTTGACTAATGTTACCCTCCACTCGTTTTGATGTTTAACTGAGAAAAAAGCCAGTTCAGGGTTAATCAAGTCATAGCTGGAGAACCAGGTTTAGCTAGCTGGCTGTCTCTTTGCTAACGTTCATCTGGTTAGATTTGCTGGCTGGATAATATTGTGGCTAGACTTAGCTAGCTAGCTTAGTAACATACATCTTAAATTGAAATGGTGTTCTCTACTGATTTTGTAAACTTTTTCCACAGTGAAGTAAGTGATCTTTGGGGAAACAATGAAAGATTAGCCCTTTATAAAAAAATCTTTCTTTTTGAAGAAATGCTTTTTGAAACACAGACGTGATAATCATTGCTACCCTACCTTATGATACCCTGCAGCCTCTTTTTGGCAGATGATGGTGACGCAAGTAAGTTTTTTTCTGGAGGACCTGCTGGTCTTGACCTGGATTTTTTAACAGGCTTGGTAAATGGCATTCAAAAACATTTATTTGAGGAGTGTGTACTAGACAAAAAATTGCCTGTTTAGTGTGACTTTATTCATTATTATTTATTTAAATCTAAATATGTGGCTTTAAAAAGAAAAGTATTTTAAGAATAACTACAATTACATTACCTTAAAATAATAAACTGTAGGATTACATTACTTGCTCAACAGAAAACACACCACTTCGTATGACCCATCTCTTTGTCCATCTTTTTGTTGTCTTTCTTTAGCAGTACAAGCTGAATATAGTGTTTTTATCGAGAAGTGAAAAACATTTCAAGCAGCAGTTTCTAAAATAATCTTCTTCAGCTTTTAGACACATTCACACAAAAAAGATACTGCTCATAAAATGTTTTCAACTATAAACTCTTTTAATGATCATTACAGAGCGTAATGCAGTGAACAAACCGGCAACGCAGTGAATAGACTGGCAAACAAAGATCTGTAACCAGGATGCCGCTTCTGAAACTGGTGTTACAGCAAAAGTGGACCCTCGAAAAAGGAGTAACAAAGACATAGAAGAAAGGATCCTCCCAATTTTCTGCTCCAGTTCATCAATCAGACGCTTCAGATGGTCTACATACATAGCTCAAGATTCAAATTAAAACTTCTGAAAATAACATTTCCTCTGTACATGTTTTCATTGCTTTAAAACAGCATCCACAACCACCTCACTGCATCTCTCAACCAATAATGCAAAATGTGCAAAAGTAAAGAAAAACTCAAGGCACAAAGATGAATACTGCAAAAAAAATCTGTAACGATATGTTACAAGTCTGTAATGTGAACTCTTCTTTAAAACGTTCCATTTTTAAACACACAGATCGGCATGGGGTGAGGTTTGCTTTTTTTGAAGGGGTGGGGTGGGAGGTCAGTTAAGATTAAACTGATTTAAATTTGCAGACAGAGTACAGTATTTAACACAAAGTCCTTCATACCTACAACTAAGTAAAAACCAATGAGTCCAAATGGGTCCCCTTCCAACAATCTATTTATGCTTAAAACACTGGGCATAAGCCAAATTCAAAAACTAGGGATATACAGCAGAAGGTTGAACACCTCCTAAATGTGAAAAGGTAATATGTGATACCCATACTTACAATGACATACTAGATTTACTCAAAGCTCAAGAATACAAGATTTTCCTATTCGCACATGGCAAACACTTCTGTTAAGAAAAAGTACATATATTGTCTAGTAGACCAGTTTGGTGTTGGTAGCTTTCAGATATGGTTTTCTTCTATATATCAGATAAAAGCGCACTGGTTACTTTTAAAATGGCAATGATAAACTGATAATGACCATTTATGTTGAGGTTAAGTACCGTGCTAATGTATTGCAATGTAAATGTAACAACCGACAGTACTGCCACAAAATACTGTTATCCAGTGCCAGGAGATCATAAAATACTGTGTCCTAATCAGGTGGCGACACTGTAAATGCCAATTCTAATGTGGTGACACTTAAGACATGGTCCAATAGTATTCAAAAATAACCTTCTCTTTTACAACATGAATCACAGTTTGATGTTCGTCTCTGTTCCTTAATCAGGAACACTGAAAAGAGGATACTGAGCCACAGTAAATGTTTGCCTCTCTCAACTCTCTCTCTCCCTGACACACAGCGATCAGGTTGCAACAGAAAAGGTAGGAGGCAAGTTCATTTTACCACAGAAAGCTTTTACAGGCAAAGATTACAGAAAGAGATAAAGCACAAAAAAGGGGGATACATTTTCCATACAAAAGAAGAGGGAAAGAGGACTTTGGCACCTGTAATCTTCACTTCTGCATTATCCTTCACATTTGAACCCAATTTCTGGAGCAAAATAGAATCGGCTTTCAAATCCTTTGCACATACTGGTCGAAAATTTACAGATCATGTAACCCCTAACTCTAATAACTGGGCTCAATCAAGCACAGACTTCAGTCTGCAGGTATAAGAAGAAAAGAAATACTCTGTAAACAACAAGAGACTCAGCATTATGGAATTCTTCAGACAGGTGCTTAATCAGAGCACAAGCTTCAGCTTAATGGTTCACCCTGGTGCACAGTGAAGGCAGGCACCAGCATATAAATCCTGGGGGGGGGGGACCATCACAGCATGTTTGATTGCAGAACAAAAGAAGTGTCTTAACCCTGTCACTAGAAGCCCCAGCTCAAAACCAAATATTACTACATTAGATTGCACATACTGACCTAATGTATGGTCTACTAATGAGACATCCAATTTGGCATTTCTGGTTTTCTGTGGCTTGGTTCCCCCCTCCTCCAACAGCGTGTTTAAGTGATCTCCTAATGAACAAGCTTGAAGTGGGTGCACTAGAGCAGGAAAACCATCAACGACCAAGGTACCTCCAGAACCATGGCCCAGATCCAACGCACAAGACGACCATAAGCATATAAAATTAACCAGCATATCCAGCACTTTATGATAAGGGTTAAGATTAAGTTAAGAGTGTGCCCCAGCCCCAGGGACACTTAAGCCTGCACTGCGCTGTTCGGGTCTGGCCTTTATGGAAGCTGATGCACGTTTCTCCAAGTCTCCACACAAACACATGCAATCAACGCTCACAGGGAGTGTAAAAGAACACCACATAGTAGTTCTGTTTAGGACAGATATGATAAATTAACAAACATAAAAAAATAAAGCAACTTATGGTGCATTAACATCTTCAACGTAAGAGTATATACAAAGGCAAAACAAAATGTACAAAAGTAAGCACAGCCTATAGCTCGCTTGCCGACAGCTGTGAGTGCTTGAAACCTAAAATAGTCATCTCTACGCAGTTTCTGATGCCTTTCAAAAGTAATATACCAATATATCACTCCCTCATCCAGGCCCAACTTGCGCTCAGACTAGAGTGCAACATTACAAGGTACTTCATTACACAGAGCTAGAGCACCATTCACTAATAACTCACTCATACAGACACGCTCACACAGAGACACACACAGATGCCAGACCAAGTGAAGGGCTATTTGGCTTTTTAGCAGCTCTGAACCCCAATGACCAGCAGGTCTTCCTTCCAAAAAAAAAAAAAAAGCCCACCTCGCTCCTTTACTGTCTTTGCCTTCTCCTGCTCTCTTTTATTCTGTTTGTACAGTGCATTTCAAATAAGAGCAAGGAAGAAAAACTACAAACTACTTAGAAAGGAAGAACAAAAAAAATGTTCAACTTTTTAAAAAAAGCTTTAAAAAAATCTGGCAACAAAAGAAGTAAGGCATGCAGCTGATATTGGTGTTTTGCTGATTTTTTAAATATGTATATAGTGAGCAGATCCCTGTATCCCACCTACTGTTTTATTTGAGTCCTTAATTTAAGAGGTGTCTAATTCTCGTAAAGAGAAATAATAGAAAGAAAGAAGGAAAGAAAGACACATAGCTGCCAAAGTAAGAGAGTGTGTGTGCGCGCACTGGAATGATGGGCGTCGTTACAGGACTCAGCGACAGCATCATTAAAAAGAGGCGGAAATTTACAGACAGAGTCTGGATCATGCAAGCTCTCACAGCAGTCCTCTGCACAGCCAAATGGAACGCAGAAACAACGATGCTCACATGACACACACCACTGGAGTGCTCCCAAACACATCTCGATAAAAGTCCAAAATAAATACAAAAACAAATTGTTTCAAAATATACAGTACATACACAAATCTTTGTCAAGACCAAAAAAATACTATGTTTTAAAATACTACAGTATCATACCGTAAAAAAAAAAGTCTATTGGCGTCTAGGGTTCTGCTGAATTGTAAAACTGAGCTTTTCTACATTGTCAGCACAAATGAAACAGACACAGAGTGATAACAGCCTATGAAAATCAGTTAAGGCTTCGCAGTAAACATCTGATTTGTTGACGCTGGCACTCCCTGCCTTTCTCAGTCTCTCTCTCTTTTTTTTGTAATTGTCTTTTAACCCCCCGTTTTTGGTAGCGTGACGCGATTCGAGTTGCTAAAGCCAGAATGAACACAGAAACATGCAATGGGACTCTCTCACACACACACTCTCACAGGCACACACTTACAAAAACATTGGTGGTATGATCCAACATACACACGATCTCACACACACACAATCAATTGTTCGAGAATTCAGGCCTTTAACCTCTGGTCTCTTGGTTTTAAGGTAACTTGGCAGCAGTACGTCAATGCTTGCAGTCACACACCCCTCCCCACGCCACTGGGTGCTGGATCATATTCGGGGTATCGAGGGACAGGTGAGGTGAATGGAAGAGAGCTTGGTCAGTAGTCTGCTATGGGGGCCAGTTCAGGGCTCAGGTTAACAGTGATGTTCTTATACAGACTACTTAAAGAGATTTCTGGAGAATACTGGAGATTGTTCAGGCCGTCCAGATGCTGCCTTTCTTTAGAATACCTTAGTAACTTATACCTAAGAGAGAAAGAGAAGGAAAGAGAAAGAGAACAAGATTCAGTTAGAACATTCTGTACATAGAGGACGGGAAACGGTATGTAAAGAGGACTGCACTCACTACTGCAAACAAGTCAACAGTGGGTCGGTGCACTCGAGGTTACACTCAAACACAGGAAGGTACACAGTTTCAGTTTAAGGTAAAGCAAATTAAGTCTAAAGCAAATAGATCTCTGCTGAGTTCATCTTTCTACAAGCATGACCAGTTCTGCACCCTGCAAGGTGCAATAAAATCCTCCGTTCAAGTTTGTATTAAATCAAGTGGGAAAGAAAGAGCAAAACAAGGGAGAGAACAGAAACAGTATGCACTTACCTTCCAAGGAACTGCACTTCTCCACGGTGGTGATGTGGAATTGATTTGTATTTGCCAATCTCTCCCTCTGGCCTCGTCACATTAAAGCCAGCAAAATGCACCCTGGAGAATACAAAAGGATAGCTCCATATTTAATCACTCACTATCTAAATATTAACTGCATTACAGCTACACATTGCAGAGTAAGAGTCAAAAGGTGCTCTCTACACAACATGCATAGGCAATTTTAAATTTTAAGAGCATACATGAATGCTAATTGGGAAGAGTTAATTACTTTAGGGGGAAGAATATAGCATATAGCATAATTCAGTCAACTTTCTACAGTACATTTCAGTCAACTACATTTTGTTTATTTAATTGAATATAATTGTTTAGCTTGTTACTATACTAAAATTAATCAATTTTATGAAAAATTATTGAATCAATCTGAAATGCTGTCACCAGCTTTTAGAGCAAAGTAAACAATGGAGAAATTATGATGTATACATGGAAAAGGACAATGGACACAATAACATCACTAATCAAGTCAAAGTATTGCTTTTCAGTGAATTAGTTGAGGTGCCTGTTTGGTTTTTAGCCTCACACGCTCACCTGTTCCAGAGGTCATCATCCTCCCCTCCCCAGCCCCAGAATGCATTGGGAAAGCCATTGATCTTATGGAATTGCTCCACTGTGAGCCCACTCACTCCTCCAAAGAACTCGCTGTAGGGCAGGCTGAAAACACACATGAACTCTTAATCATGACACTCAGAAAATGTTTTCAACCCAATACTGTAGAATTAATTTATTACAGTTCTGAACCTTAAGCTTTTATACCACTGTATTGCACTAATGTTTTTATACATTACAATGGTACAGTAATTCCTTTTTTAATCCCTCACGTATGTCTATATCTGTGACATTGTTATATTGTATTTTAGTGTCTCTCATTCTTTTATATTTGTATTTTTATCTTGTTATACTTGTTGTAACTTTTGGGAAGGAGAGTAATGTAATTTGAATAAGCTGTATGTCCTGTAAATATGCAGTATTGACAATAAAAAAAACTTTACTTCAACTACAGAACTCATTTAGCAACGAACAAAAACGTTCACCTCCCAGGACAAAAGACACCCAGCAGAAGCCTAAATTACCCAAACAGGGGCGTATCCTGACACAGCACCTCATCTATTTCCTTCCTGACTGATTTATGCACAGGCTTCCTTATATACACAAATACATAGTCTTCCCTTATAGCATGAACAATATCTAAGGTTTTAAGTTACAGCCTAAACAGTCATGTCTGTATTTCTATGCAATAACTAAGAATCTAACAGTAATTCTAAATGCAAGAACAAAAATGGAAAAGAAAGATGTGAACAATTCAGAAATAATACTTACATGTACATGTACTTGTCCAGCTTTGTAGCAAAATGGCGAGGCATCTGCCCACAACCATAATAATTTCTGTCATTTTCAGGGATATGATCAACATCATGGAACACAACGCAGTCCCAGTCCAGGTCTTTCATCGCTTCCTTGAAGCCCACATTGAAGAGCATAGCACGATTAAATGGCTGTGTACCTGCCTAAAAAAAACGAAAAAAACAAAAAACAAATCCCCTTTCAGTTATCAAACAGTTAACCTAACACTGCAAAACAAAATGCTGCTCAATTCAATTTTACATTTTTTCTGTTTAGTAAAAATTATTACATCGTGGAGAGGCCATATAAAACAATTTGCATTCTTTACTTTTACTGTCAGAACAATATTAAGCAAGAAATGTTTGGGTCAGACATGAAACAGTAAACTATTAAATGTTAATTATAATGTTAAACTGTAAATAAGGAATGTATTACTTTATACACTCACAAACATATAGCTAATTTTCAATAGATGTCATGTGCAAACATTTTATTCATTTTGGAGCATTTCTATTGCTGCATTCATCAATCACTGACACTGTAAAGAACATATATCAGATGTAAATGTTGAATGAAAACCACACATTTAGACCTAAAATAATAATAAGACAATAAAAGTGTAAATCTGTTCGCTCTGAACAGTTGCTACAGGTACAATACCCAAACACACCACCAGAGGGCAGAACCACGTGACAATTAAAACACCAGTGAAATTGCTCTGCATTAATGTGTGCGTGTTTTGAGAATACCTGTTCGATTATGTAAAATGCAAACTGTAAGCGCTGGCGCTGCAGCATTGGAGCGAGGTGTTGAAACAAGATGGGGAGATGTTCATGACGATTCCTAAAGGGGATTAGAATAGCCACCTGAAAGAGAATCAGATTAAAAGAGAATATAAATTAACTGCCATTAAATCTAAGATTGCTACATAAACAAACCTATTCCAGTCCATTCTGAGTGTCTGTATGTGGTTTATAAGCCATTACTAAGACACAGCAATAGATGGAACTGAGAAACTTATCAAGATGATAAATTATTAGGGTGATTGAGGTCCTAAATGCTATACTGCAAATCAATAGTGGCTGAACATATATTAACGTTAATATACAAGCATTCCAATATAGTGGTGAGGTATCTGCCCACAACCGTAATACTTGGGAACAAGTTCAACATTTTTACATAAATCACAGTTCCAGTTCAGGTCTTTCACACCACTTCCGTAAAGCTTACATTAGGATAATAAAGTAAGCATTATGTTACCAGTATCACGCTATACCAAACCAGTTCCACATTTAAAAAAAGGAGTCGTTACTTGTTGCCAAAGAAATTTCTAGCACAAGACAATCTGCTAAAACAGCTCATACACTCGCCTAAAGCTACATTTCTGGTCAAGATACAAACACAATATGTTGCAAAACAATTAAATAACATGATGTATGGTTATGTACTTATAAATAATGTAATAAGTCACGTTATACTTTTATAGGCATATCAAATATTATTAACAATAAAAACTGGCAAATTGCACAGATAACAAGGATAGTATAAAGGCACAAAGACAAAACTTTACTTTATTTTTTAAAAGACTGTGAGGGCAATAGTAAAACCTAATGCTTACATCTATTGAGGCAGTCCATTGTGGCATACCCTGCTGCAGAAGCCACAATATTTTTATCTTCCGCTGTGGTGTTTACTTCATTTTTTTCTGTATTGTGAATCTGTCCTTTCCCTTCGAGCCAGTTAGCATTTCCTATGCCATTGGCTGCAACACAACCCTTACAGTACAATCAATCCACTCCCAATGCTTAACAGTGAAATTGTCTTTTCAGAAAACTATAAACCTTTTTACTCTAAACTTATATTCTAAGCTGTTCTGAAGTTTTCTTCAGACCACACTTAATTGATTTTCCGGTGATGTTCCTTTTTTAAAATCCAACATTGTACAAATTTAGTAAGAGGCAGTCACACACTTAAATTAAATGTCTTTGTTGAGACTGTCTGACTACGGCTAATTAACATATACAATGGTTTAAGGCTGACAAAGTGCTGTCCTGAGCTTTGAGCTTTTGTTTTAGTTTTTTATAACTTCTCTATTTATGACTTGGAGAGGTTCCCTTACTGAAAGCTTGCAGATTGTCTAAGTGAAGAATACCTAACCCCCCAATAATAGTTAAAATATTGAACATTTTACCATTTTCCACCCACTTATAAAAACATATAGAACAATTGATCAACCCTTTAGAAATTCTACAAATTAAGATGCACAAAAATGCAGACATCTGGACAAATCCTAAACAAGCACAAACCTTCCAGCGTGGTTTGCAGTCTTCAGGCCTCCAGTGGCCCCCAGACTGAACACCCAGCTGGCTAAGGCGTAGTTCAACTTCCTCCATAGGAACTTCAGTCATGTTTATTTCCATAGGACCCTCTGAGGAGGCAGAAATTCACATTATTTATCAACTTTCTCCAGGACAACCAGTAAGACAGTGGATTTTTATTTACTCATGGTTGTGAACCAAATTATTATTGGGGCTGCAACGAATTACTATTTAAGTAGTAAATTCTTTTAACAGTTTATTGGTCGTGATTATTTTTGTCATGCCTTCCATGTGTTTTTCCTATTGGTAAAGGTCATGAGCAAATGCAATGCCCTACACCACTTTTGCACAGCATTTTTATACTTTGACACACGTATATAAACCTAAAAATGATAAAATATAAAACATTCACAAAAGATGGATGTTGGTATTTTCATGATATAGGATACCTTAATATATGTCTTTAATTGACATGTCAACATTAAGAGAATTTACATATTAGTTTACATTTTACACACAGACAGATTTTTATATCCGCTGTTGTCATTATGTCGACTAATTGCTGAAGCCCTAATTATTAGTCAGCACAAATAAATAAATATATAGAAACAGTTACAGATGTGCAAATAGTCCACAAGTATATCAGACAACAACACGCCTACAAAAATGCCAAAATAACTAAAATTTCTAGGAAACTTGGTTTAGCAGTAACTGGTGTAACAAGCATTCCTAGTAATGTTACAGCTCACGTCACACTTAAGCCACCAGAGATGTCCCAATGATTGTTGTGGCACCATAATGGAATCTTTTACACATGAAGATAAACATCATTACAGCCCACATACATTGCAGTACGTGCAGAACAAGTTGCAGATTGTGTAGATTGTGACAGATCACAGTCGTGTAAAGGGGCTGTGACCATATGAACTGCCCAAATGAGCAGCAATTTAGCAGTCAGTGGATTAAATTAATTGTAGAAATTTGCCAGAAATTTCAAATTTTATCTTGCTGTTCCACTGGCATGTACATGTATGTGCATGTCTTTTTTTTTTTTTTTTTTTTTTTTTTACTGAAGTACATTTTGACATTGTCCATATTCTGTTCCTGAAAGGGGCTGCTTCACTTCCCAGGCTACATATATTCTAAGACCTTCCTTTTTTAAATAACTAAGGGTATTTCTGTGAATTTTCTTCTTATTTCAACTCATGAAATCATGGCGTATCCAAAATTGTGTCAATGTTGTTAAACGGCTATAGGATTTGTATACAAAAAAACATGCCAAAACTTTTGTTTAATTTACTACAGGCTGTAAAGGAGAAAGTTATAACACTAGGTGGAACAAACTGTAACTGCATGACTGCATAAAATCAATTGTTGGTTAGTTTTATCATTTCCTGTTTTGTTTTTTTCGCTTGCCTCTTTCCCATTGTATAAAATTCCTAATGAACCGTGATGTTCAAACCAAATACCATAACACACCTTCCAGCCAGTTTAACTTCACCTTGAGTTCACATTATATTTCATATTTTGCTTTTGACTTTCAGTTTACGTATAGATAAAAAAAATCAAATTAGTGAGATTATTTATATTTACCATTTTCACAAGAAGAATAATTAAATGGTAAGCAGTCCGCAATCTAATACTTTACTTGGGCATATTATGTACTATGGAACACAGCTTATTGTTGTGAATGAAAAATCTTTGTTATCGGCAGAACTGTTCCACTTTGGTTGAGCTTCACCTACAGTGTAAGCACCCACGCTATATGCTAAACTATGATATGCTATAATTTGGTCACACATGATTGTGCGTATAAATACAAAAAATCATCTGTGCGCCTTTTAATCCAGTGTGTTTTATGTATGAATTTTACCAGTCAGGTATTAAGAAGCAGTAATGCCTCTTCGCTGAAGTACAGACATATACAGGAGTTTCAGTTTAGTTCTTCAGCACAGAGAGTCGAGACTGGAGTAGCATTAGCATTAGCCACGCTAAGTGCTAGCTCTTTCACGGTTCAGAGGTGAGTTGCCTAATGTGCCTTTTAAATCCAGTTGGCTTCATGTATGAACATAGACCATAAAATACACATTTATTGATAGTGAGCCTTTTAATCTGGTGCACCTTATAGTGCAAAAAATACAGAAATCAAAAAACAAGATTTCTACAAGTGAACAGTGTATGACTAACTTTAACACACAATTGTTTTAAACACAGAGCTTTAAAAACTAACTTAAATATGCAACTATACTGTTGTAAAACATGAGCTTGAACTGCCATTTAGGCTTACAAACAAAGCCTTCAAAATGATTAAACTTACTCATAGAAGGTAAGCGCTCAGGGCAGGGCAGATTCTGGGCGTAGGTGAAATTCTCTGGGAGGTATGTAGTCGGCTGAACAGGATATTCACTGGAGTTATTTCCTTCTGGATAATCTGTGCAAGCATACAGGGAGATCACGTCAGCAGATTTCCAGGCTTGCACATCCATATGCTTTGATAGGTTTTCATGCTGCAGTTAAAATAAGCTGTGGATGTGTCTACTTGTTTTCACTCACCTGTGCCATTGAGCGTGCTGTTCTTATTGGTGTACAATCTGATCATCTGACCAAATGTTCGCACGTTGTCCCGCAACATAATACCCTGAGCCTGCACCATGAAGAAGTATGTGTTGGCTGAAATGAGAAGGGAGGGGGGTAAAAAGAGAAAAAGAGAAGGAAATTTAACTGTCTGACAATATTACACAAAGTAACAATGAAACTGCATAACTTTCTGCTGGTACGGAACCAACTAACTAACCAACCCACCCTCCCCCACCCCACCAAAAAAGGTACAGAAATAAACATGGCATTGCAGGTCTAAATCCCAAACCCTTAAAACAGGCTGCCAACTACAAAATCTCAAGCCAGCAGCTTCAAAAAGCCTTAGTTTCTTTTCAAATTCCAGACTCTCATTTAGAAGATAAGCTGTCTGCATATTTAGAGAAGCAAGCAGCTTTGGAAAAGGCTACACAGACAATGCTTACAGAACTGAAGCTGAAACTTTTACCACGACACTGAATGCATACAACCACAGTAAAACTTACAAGTGAGTATTGTCTATACAGCAAAAAAAAAAAAAAAAAAAAGAAAGAAAGAAAGAAAAAAAAAAAACTTTGGTATTCAGCTTTTAAAACTATTTTGTCATAAAAAACGGGTCTAAGTTCTCTATACTTAAAGCAACAAAAAAACAAGCCATTTTGACCAAGAAAATAGTTAAAAGTTGCCACTTGCCAGTTTTTTTGTGGTTGCTAAAGAATTCAAATGCTTTAATTTGAAGTGCAATTTCACAGAATTTACAGACACATAAGGGGTATTGTTTAGGTTAAATGGGATTTCAGCTTTAAAAGTTCCAATCCAATTCAGATCCTAAGTTTTAATGTAGAACAAAAGCTGCTACCAAAATGAATACATTAAAAACTTCATCCATATTTACACTTAACCAAAAAAAAAAAATCTATAGGATCATCTTCTACCACATCACTTTAAGTCTCCGAGAGTTGAGCTTATGACTCTAGAATGCAGAAACAATGCGCTATAAAAATGACACATTATTTAGCCACAGTCCCTGCATCCACATTCTGTGGCCGCATTTGGCTATTTGCTTAGAAACACAGCACTTTTCACACAAGCCTTCTAACATTATTAGAACAGAGACTTCACCGCAATTATTTATAAAGTCAGTTACCTCACTGTCTCTCAACTTAAACCCTCATCTCACGCTGTCCTCCATTTTCCCTTCTTCTAATGACTTTTTTTTTATCTTTACACAAAAGAAGAAGAATGAACTCTGATCTGGCTGTTCAGGCTCCGTCACATTGTTTCAAGTCTTAAAGGATTAATCGCAGTGAATTTTGCTATTTATTGTATCTTGCCATCAGAACCACAACCCTGTGATTAGTAACACTTCAACCACTATTCATTAAATGTATCATTTTACATAAAAAAAATGTAAAAACAAATAATAAAAACTGGAGTAAACAACATTTCCAACACAGTTAATGTCATTAAACTAGAGGTTTATACACAATAATATATAACAGAAGCTCCACGTGTTGTTTGCTATGGACGAGGCATAAGCATAGGCTTTACTATTAAAACTGTGAGCCATTAGTGAGAAAAGTTAGTATTTTTTTTATAGTATAGTGGCAACTGTAGTGGATGTACATGTTTTGATGTGATAATTAAAAGTAATGTCTCCTCTTCCCTCCCCATTTTGTGGAAAGAGAATGACCTGGCCTCTACAATTTAACTTAAATTAAAAAGAGCACAGGGAATTGGGCAAAAAGCCACTGGACAGTTGTAAGTTATGGATTCATCAAACATACTAGCTTGGGGAAACTATACAACAATTGGGGGAACAAAGTATATCTTGCAAACACGCTTTGGAAACACTGTGGTTGCTTTTTTCTCACACTGCTGTACCAAACTCTGTACTAAACCCTGAGAACCAAACAGTGGTATAAAGTAACTTGTGCACAGTTACACCCTAAGCACCTAATAATATGCTACTGTGTGACAGAGCACTGCATTTGTGCTTGCTTGACATCATCTGAAGCTAAATGTATAAACGTTTAAATATAACCATTTTTGTTTGTGCAATAAACAGTTACATTTTTAAAAACATTTTAAGCCATGGATATACTGATTAATATAATAACAATGCAAAGACAGCCAATAAAATAAAAAAACGATGTGTGTTAGAGAAGTACATCACATGTTAACTAAAGCTTGAGAAACTTGCCATAGTTGCAGTTTCTGCCCTTTTTATTTTTTTTGCACAAATACATAAAATAAAAAACCTATTCAGTCAATACAATAAAAAAAACAATTGTATTTATTTATATTTTTAAGCTCATTCCATAGAAAAAAAAATAATATTGTTTACATACACAGTTTAATTTATTTAAACTAATTCACATTTTAAAGTATTGTCTCAGTTGCTTCAAGACTTTCTGGACAATCACGTTCAATGAACAAAAATGCAGTACTATCACAGGGTTCACGTTTCTTTTGCAGAAGCCGATAAGACCAATGACTCATGCGTGCGGTCTCACTTCCTGGATTGAGGTCATAGGTTCCAGACAGTGCAGCTTTCACCAAGTTGTATCTGTACTGCCAGCACACTGCACAGAGTTTAGGCCTGTGTACGAGCGCAGCACAATATATTGTTTTAGGGTCAATATTGCAATGTAAACAAGCACAACAGTCACACAGGACACAATGTAAATTAAATGTTTTGCTGCTTGATACAAAAAAAAAAAACTTTTTTAATTTCCCATGGCATATCTAACAAAGGCCACCCATATCTATCTATATAAAACATTGTTTACTCCAATACTCAATACCCAGAGAATACTAGGGGTGTGCCATATCATATCGTACGTGACAATATCGCCAAAAAATGTTCATATCGTGAACGATATTATACCCTGAAATATTGTGCCATATCACCCACCCCTAATTACCCAATAATCACATCAGAGTACTACTTTTTGGCATTTTTAGCAAAAGAAAAATTCACACTGTTCTCATGTTCCATTATATATCTACTAAAGAAAGATTTTATCTGTCCAGTATCATTTATTTTACTTTAATATGGATATATGAAGATATTTGGAATGCATTACAAGTATCATGACATTCTGGATTATTGATTACTGTTACAAATCTGATAAAATTATTTTATAAAATATCTCAGTTAGCCAGATCATATTGCATGCAACAATAAAATTCTAAATAATTTTTCTAATTTTTCTTTGTCATATCGCCAAAAGTATCGTTATTGTGAAAATACCATGAAATATCGTGATATTATTTTAGAGCCATATCGCCCACCCCTACTATTAATTAGTGCTGTGCGATATGATGATAAATATCGTGGCGACTAAAAGTGTCTATCGTGCTACGTACCTTCTATCGTCTCTATCGTTTCTACAGCTATTTCATCAATTATTCATTCAAATATATAAAGTAGGTTACGATGAAATGTATTGACATGGTCACTTTGCATAAACTCAGTTTATATAAGTGATAATAAAGTTATCTTTGCAAAAAAAAAAAAATCTTCATAATGTAGTTTTGCGACATGACGCTGCTTTACGATATTTGATGGACACGCTGAACAATGGAGACACTTTGTTCTTTTGAAAAAAATTGCTACTGCATCTACCTCATCTGTTTTCATTTGATACATATATCATGCAGCCCTACTATGCACAGTAACTTAAGCCATAATGCTCACCCAGTAACCCAGTGTAAGTGACCACAACCACCTAATTCTTAGCCAACAAAACTTACATCACCATTACACTGGACATGTATTACAACATCACATTAACAAGATCACAGATTAAAAATACTAATATTATTACTGCAGCATGTTAGCATTTACACTTAATTTTAAACAATAACTTGCCATTATTACATAGCTTTTACACTCCGAAACCCTGAAATCAAAGTTCGTTCTGCTGGACAATTCAAAGTCATTCTGCTATCAAAATAGAATGAAGAATTGGGTGGTGGCAGATTTTTTTACAGTACAGTGCCATAAAAAAATATTTTTCCAATTCTTATAAGTTTTATTGGTCAAAATTGTGCTTTTTTTTTAGATTTTAAAACCAATCATCAGAAATTCAAAGGCAACTTAGCCAAACACAAACAGGCTTTAAATGAGTCTCTGTAATTTATTTAAGAAAAAAGCCCTAACTGGCTCTTTGTGGAAAAAGTTACTGCCCCCTAGGCAAGAAACATCAACTCAAAGCAAGTATACACATGCAAATGACCACAGTGTTTATGGGCCTCAGAGCATCTCAATTAGGTTCAAACCAGGTCTTTGACTAGGCCACTGCAAACCCTTACTTCTGTTTGTTCTAGATCATTCAGTGGCTGATGTGCTCTTTGAACAAATCAACTGTCTTTGTTTCAGATCACTACTGGCTACTGATGTTCTCCTGCAGGATTTACTGTGAGAGCAGAATTTATGGCCCTGTCAATTATGACAAACTGATGGCATTTCCTACATAGCATTTCCAAATATCCACATTACTACCACCCCCTTGTTTAGGTGCTGGTTGATGATGTTCTTATTGTGGAATGCTGCATGAATTTTTCACCACACCCAAAACACTTATGGGTCATCAAGATCAGCGTTTATGCTTGTCTTTGTTCTTCTCTTAAAGCTCCTATGGACACCACATTTTGTACAGTTTGAGTTGTGAACTTTATCTGACAACAAGAAAGACTTGGAGTTCTTCGGACGCTCATCTGGGATCTTATGTCTGGCCCACATGACAAGATTTTTTTTTTTTAAATCTAAATTAAAGTTGAGACCCCACTCACAGAAACTGTTCACAGATCGTTCTGTCTTTAATCATTCTTAGTCAGTCATAAAACTCCTCACACTACACCCTACATCCTAAATAAAATGTACACTTTCAGTGATGCACACCCAGCCGAAAGCTCCGATCCTTAAAACTCTAAGACAATTCCCACTAACTGTATTGTGAGAGCAGATGGGAGTTTCTTGAAAACAAATATGGCAGAAGACAGCAAAACCATTGCTATTAAAGTCATGAGAAATTAAAAGAGGAAGAAATTAAGAACTTATGGATGAAAGCCTGGCTGAAAAAAAGGATGCAACAAGACTTATATGTACCGCAATGCGAGAACACACACACACGCAAGAAATACAGGTACAGGTAAACTATACATATATTGTTCACTTAAAAAGTACACTTCTCAAATACCAGGAATCATTTTAACACAGATGTATGTATGTATGTATGTATGAATATATAAAACTACAAGGTCTAGGAGTGCAACGGTACACAAAAATTCACAATTTTTTGTGGTTCACAATTGTCCATAATTAGGTACAATTTTGGTATAATGGGTGGAAAAAACAACAGATTCTTCAAATAAATGTCTTTTTTTCCCCACCTTCAGAAAAAAAGTTGATACATAAAGTATTTTTGGAAAAATTTATCTAAATTGATTGATTAAAACTAAAAAAAAATATATAAATAAATAAAAAAACAACACTGCCTTTTTTTTTCTTTTTTAAGTGTCACTCTCAGGATGCCCTCAGTTCAGTTTTGAGGTGGAGTGTCTGCTCTAAAGATCTGTGTTGTGTTGTAGTAGCACTGCACGCTTCACATTGCTGCTGTTGATATTAATTTGCACTATGGTGTCTACGGTCTATTCTCTGTTGTAAAGTCAAGTTTTACCATGTTACCATGCTGCTGTTTCTCACTTTGTACGTCCTCTGTGTGAACACCACTCACCCTAATCTGCACAGATCTCATTGGCTAAGGAGCATGTTTAAGATATTTTAAAACACACGCGACTGGTCAGTGAGTTTCTTGAACAGCAAAGCTCCCACTGTGAAGGCTAGTAATGTAACACATCTTAAGATAAACACTGTCGAAATTAAATAGTTCTCAATAATTTAACAGTCTAGGCCTGTTAAGTGTCTTCTGCACTACACTAAGAAATGGTGTACAGCTAAAGCTAAAATTAATATAACACATCTGGGCACAAAGCTTTAGAGCAGTGTGTTTAAAACCACTAGTCTTTAGCCCTTTCATTACAAAGGAGACAAATCTTTTGGAAACCTTACTACAGTACTAGAAAAATTAAATTATATTGCTTGAAATTTTCTAAATTAGAAGATACTGAAAGCTAAAATTGCACTTCACTGAAGAACAAATGTTTAATTCTGCTAAGAAACTTCTTTCTTCTGAATGTTCTTGTTGGAGCCAAGGGTTTGGCTTGCAAGTTCACAGAAAAGCTGACCTAAGTCAACCAGAGAAATCAAGATTTCTCTGAAACACAAGCATGCAAAGAGTGTCCCAAAGTCTCAAAAAAGACATTTCTTCTGCTCTTGTGTGCATAAACACTAGCTATAACAAACCAGCTTCTGTGTGATTCTGTGTGATTCTGTGTGCGGTGAACCATTTCTGTGTAGATTTGGCCACATGTTTAGGGTCATTATCTTGCTGAAAGACCCAGTGACGACCCATCTTCAGCTTTCGGGCATATATATATATATATATATATATATATATATATATATATATATATATATATATATATATATATACAGTGCCCTCCATAATTATTGGCACCCCTGGTTAAGATGTGTTCTTTAGCTTCTCATAAATTGAGTTTTGTTCAAAATAATATAGGACCACGATGGGAAAAAAAGTAAAGTCCAACCTTTAACTCAAGTAAATTTTAAGGGGGAAATAAAATCCCTGACTAAGAAATAATTATTCTTCATAAAATCACCTGTTCCACAATTATTGGCACCCCTAACAATTCTTAGGAAATAAATTTAATAAAAGTATTTCTGTCACTTCTACAGTAGTTTACGAAGTTGATCAGAGTATGTAGGAACATTTAAATAGTAATTCACAACTTCCTGTTTCCCTGGGGTATAAATATGACGTGACACAGAGGCCATTTATCTTCAACATGGGAAAGACAAAGGAACATACCATTCAAGTGAGGCAGATGTGTGTTGACCTTCACAAGTCAGGCAATGGCTACAAGAAAATCGCTACTCGCCTACACCTGTCCATATCTACTGTCAGAGGAATTATTAAGAAGTTTAAAACAACTGGAACAGTGGTAAACAAGCCTGGACGAGGACGCAAGTTTATTTTGCCACCACGCACAGTGAGGAGGATGATAAGAGAAATAAAAAGTTCTCCAAAGCTCACTGTTACAGAATTGCAACAAATGGTAGCTTCTTGGGGTCACAAAGTCTCCAAAACAACCATCAGGCGCTATCTACATGCCAACAAGCTGTTTGGGAGGCATGCACGGAAGAAACCATTTCTCACTCACAATCATAAACGCAAACGTTTGGAGTTTGCTAAGCGGTACTGGGACTTCAACTGGGACCGTGTGCTTTGGTCAGATGAAACAAAGATAGAGCTTTTTGGCAACAAATGCTCTAAGTGGGTCTGGCGTAACACAAGAGCTGAGTATGCAGAAAAGCACCTCATGCCCACTGTGAAATACGGCGGGGGATCAGTGATGCTGTGGGCCTGTTTCTCTTCTAAAGGCCCTGGGAACCTTGTTAGGGTGCATGGCATCATGAATGCTCTAAAATACCAGGACATTTTAAAACAAAATCCGGTGGCTTCTGCCCGAAAGCTGAAGATGGGTCGTCACTGGGTCTTTCAGCAAGATAATGACCCTAAACATGTGGCCAAATCTACACAGAAATGGTTCACCGCACACAGAATCAAGCTCCTCCCATGGCCATCTCAGTCCCCAGACCTCAACCGCATTGAAAACCTGTGGGGTGAGCTGAAGAGGAGAGTGCAGAGGAGAGGACCCAGGTCGTTGGATGATTTAGAGAGAGTGTGCAAAGAGGAATGGTCAAAGATCCCTCTTTCTGTATTCTCCCATCTTGTGAAACATTACAGGAGAAGATTAGGTGCTGTTTTGTTGGCAAAAGGGGGTTGTACAAAGTATTAACATCAGGGGTGCTAATAATTGTGGCACACATGATTTGATGTTAAATAATTATTTCTTAATGTGGGATTTTTTTCCTACTGAATAAATTCACTTGAGTTAAAGGTTGTATTTTACTCTTTTTTTCCATCGTGGTCCTATATTATTTTGAACAAAACTCAATTTATGAGAAGCTAAAGAACACATCTTAACCAGGGGTGCCAATAATTATGGAGGGCACTGTATATATATAAGTTACTTAAGTGGCCAAGTTACTCTAAAAATCATAAAAATCATTTCAATTAATCGATTTAAGCTATTTTTTTTGTATTTGTTTTAAAGTTATACTGGGGCGTCTAGTCACTTTGTAAGTTCTAAAGGTGTATATCAGCATTGGCATCTGCAGATATGTACATGTGTAATATCGGGTATTGATATCGACCAGGATTCCCACATTGATCAGAGATAAAATTCTTGTTCCAACAGTGTGAAAAACAGACACTACAAACGCATGCCTGCGATCACTGTGCTAATTAGAATATGAGTGCACAACTGCAATTATCCAATATTTATTAGCACCAGTTGGACTTGGTAGATTTTGTTTGGGCAAGTGTAAATACACTCAGACATGGACTAACAACCCTTAAAAGGAAGTGATCTCTGTCCAGTTCCAAACAAACCCCATAACATTTAATTTGTAGTAAAAACACAATTTGACTTTGATTTGACCCAACTTTTAAGTGTCTTTCGCAGGTTTTAACTAAATGGCTAATACAGTATCAGCAGATGCATCATTAACCTGGTATATTGACTAGATAAAGATGACAGTTTTGAACTAATATTGATGCATGATACACTACACAGAAATATGCACTAATGCAGAATACAGGACCTTCCCTAGCCTCCTCTAAGTAGGCTAAGCACTAGAGGTGTGCCAAAAAATCGATTCACATAAGAATCTTGATTCTCATTTACTACGATTCAGAATCGATTTAAAATGTCCCAAAATCGATTCTGAGGGGCGGGTTTTAGACTGATTTGGGGCTGGGTATTTTTGTTGGACCTGGCAACCCTGGGGATAGCGCTTGTCCCTTTGGAGATCTTCCAGACACACACAGAGCGTAGGTGTTTGAGAATCACCGGTAAGATGGCAGAACAAGCACTATATTACCTTAGATTAACGTGTAGTTTCAATGTTTTATGGCAGAATGCTTCATAACAAGCATAAAAAAGATCGCTAGTAGTTAGTTTCAGTAACTGTTAGCTAGCTAACTAGCTAACTTTCCAGTTCCACCTTAAATAACGCTACAGGTGGCTGCGGGCTGCAGCATTTAAGGCGGAACGGAAAAATAACAATAAGCTAATCAGAGCTAATTTCAGCTCCCCATCACAGAGGAATTAAGGAATGGACAATATGAATTAATTTCTCCACCTCCTGCCCCCTTTCTGAAGAAATACAACGACCTTAAATTTACTAGTTAATCACCTCCTGAACTTTAGCGCTCCACTGCTATCATCACATCAGCCCAGCAGCGTCACCTACACACCACCGCTAGTAGCCTGGTAATAAAGCAGTGTTATTTATTATTTATTTATTGTTCATTAACGTCATTGTGATATCCCAGTGATTCCTCTGTCACTGAGGACCCACATTCCTGCACATTTTATTGTTTTTGTAACACATTACCTTCTCCAGGACCAGTGTATATTATGGAGGGTTTTTTTTTAATAAGATTCATAAGCCAGAAGCAGAAATTTTTATAATTCAAATCGTTTTGAATCAAAAATCGATTTTGAATCGAATCGTGGCCCCCAAAATCGGAATCGAATCGAATCGTGAGATAGTAATCGATTCCCACCCCTACTAAGCACTATGCTAAGCATAAGTGATGTTTGTGGTGTATCTAAATTACACCATGCAGAAGTTAAGTACTTGCAGGGTTATGGTATGTATGAAACACAGACCATAGACACAGACAAATGTACAGTATATACAGAATAAAACCTCATACTACTCGTTACCTAGTTATACACAGGGGTTAATGATATATTTTTTACTAAACCAATCTTATTACCTATTAATTACCAGTTGCAAACACTTGAAGCTTAAAAGCTGTAAAATTACTGTGCGTGGGAGCACTAGTACAATGTGCTGTGCTAAGCTAAAACAAGTAATAAATCTTTTTATCTAACACAGAAAGCAGTGGATGAGTAGAGTTTTTGGTGCTGTTGTGTATAGGCATCACTTTTAGGCATATTGTATCGTAAACAATAACCTTTGGAGTGCATTATTAGTATTATGACATTCTGGATCATTGACTTGTTACAAATCTGAACAAAAAATCTTCTATTTTGTAATATCTCAATTATGGGTGTGCCATATCATATTCAATCATAAAATTACATTTTAGTTTGTTCAATTAGTGTATTCTTAAAATACTTTTTTAAAGTATTGTTATTGTGAAAATACCGTGAAATATTGTGATATAATTTTAGGGCCATGTTGCCCACCCCTAATGCACGTATGCAAATGTGTGTGTAAATTAGTGTGTTATAATTGTCTTTTTTCCATTTTTGTTTACACAAATGTGGCACAGTACTCCACACACTGAATTACTGAACGGGTGTTCCAAACTGACAATATGACCTGGTATTTTGTTTGGGTGGTCAGTTTCCACAAAAAAAAAAAAAACTATGAAATCAAAGGTGCATTTCTTAGTCTCATTTCAGGATAACTCAGGAGTGATGCACGGTTTAATGCTTTCTCCACCTCAGCAAGAGTGAATCCAAGCCAAATTAGCTGAGGCAGGGAAAACCCTGAACTCAGCGGGGCAGTGCTGCAGCTCCACAGCACAGGAATTCCGCATATGCCCCAATAACCAGGATACATAAACATGGGTCCTGAAGTAGACTCTGGACACACAATACAGTAAATATAGGTAATATCTATATTGAGGTACAGACCTAAACAGGCAAAACAGTGCGTTTCAGAGGATCATCAAGACCCCAACATATCTAACTAGCTAGATAGGCTAACTAACTCACGGTTCAGCTAATAATCTAACTAGACAGCTAGCTAGGCTGAGCTAATCAGATTAGTACAAGAATAACTGATGTTTTGAAATGAATCATCTTGGCGAGCTGCACGTCGTTTAAAAGGCGCTGGCGAGCTGATTAGGGGTTGCTAAGCTGATTAGCCAGCGTAACTAGCCGCTGTGTTTCTGGCTGTGTTAGCTAGCGTTAGCAGGTTTGCTGACGCTAACAGAGCGGGCAGGGTGATAGTAGTTAAAATGTGTAAACACAGCAGTTACCTAAGCTACTACAGTCCAGGTACGTTCACAGACCGATAAGTAAATTAGCTAGTGGGGGACGTGTGGCTAAAGTAACTGTAAGCAAATAAGCTCCAGACAGAATGAATGAGGTACGGTGTTCTGTCGAGTTAAGATACCCATCGATACATGCTTTCTAAAAGCACTGCGCATGCGCTGAACTACGTTTTTTTTGTTTGTTTTTATTTTTTAACAAAAAACCCTGCCATTGCACAAAAGTGTAAACGGAAATTATTATAAATAAATACAATAAATATTATTGAAAAATCCAAAAAACTTTGTAATGACCTCTTAGTGCTATAACTTTGACATGATAACATTGCAGTAATTTATGCTATCCAAATATACTAACACTAACCACGTCTGCTGGGACTTCTACTGTGAACATGTTCTAATATGAAGCTTCTTTTGTATTTTTTACAGTTATATATATAAGTTATATATATAAACACACTAGGGTAGCGGGGTTAGACGGTGTAGCACAAATCGACAGAACACCGGCTAAAACCTAAAATTAGCGACCATGTCTAGCCTGTTAGCTTGCTAACGCTAGCCTAGCCTAGCTGAAGCGTATCCAGGCAGTAACTAAGGCTGGCTAATTGGTATTTGGCCGGTGAGCAACTTGGCCTAAAATCAAAAACAGCTGCGTACAAACAGAAAAAACACAGAGAGAGAACTTGAGAAAGAGAGAGAGGGAGAAAGGACACTCACCTATTCCTGGGGCCACATATATGAAGTACAGGCAGGTGGTGGACATGGAGAAGAAGAAAATGAAGGCCAAAAAGGAGCGGTTCGACAACCGCAACAGCCGCCTCGTACTGAACATGTCTCCGCGCCGAGCCGCTGCTGCCGCTACCACCGGCTAACCGTCAGGTCCATAAAACACTCAGCCCCGTCCTCTGACTGGCGATACGCGCGGTGCTCCCGGGGATCAGGGGTCCGCTAAAGTCCGCATCGCTGTGGCCTGGGCGGGCCAGCGGGGAAGAGGGATGCGGCGGTGCGGCTAGCGTGGAGCTCGCTCGGCCCGAAACAGCCGAACTGCTGAAGTCAAGAAATTTCCAGACTGATGAAGAAAGCAGGCCCGGCGCTCTACCAAGCAGCGTCCAGCCCCGCACCCCGCACACAGCGCAGCATCGCCGGCTCTCAGTGACAGCGGGAGGGGAGTGACTAATATCCATTCATATCCGCAGCGGAGCAGGCACCACCATGTTTGAAACGGACTGAGTGAGAAGGAGGAATTCAGATGATGATGATGATGATAGTCTTCCTACTCCTCCCACTCAACCCAAACACCCCCCGCCCCCCTGCTTTCAGGAGATCCCCCTCCTCTCCCCCCACAGTGACTTATCCAGGGTCACTCTTAGAGCCACACCGCCCCGCACTACAGCAGTATCACTCAGAGGAGAAGAACCAGCACCACCCTCCTCTAACCAGAGTTTAGCTTCGTTCCTGCTGGCGCTGCACAACACACACACACACACACAGCGCTCACCGGCTTCCGGTAGGTGAAACCACCCCACCGAGCCAAACACAGAAATACAACTGTGATTAAAAACCAGCAAATAAATGCTCTAAATGACAATATTTGTATTTGGAATTTGAGAAAAATGTTGTCTGTAGCTTATAGAATAAAACAACAATGATATTTTACTCAAACATAAAACTATTAATAGCAAAATCAGACAAACTGATTCAGAAACTGAAGCTGTCTCTTAATTGTTTTTCCAGAGCTGTACTGTCATGGACCAGTAGTTAGTAATACGCACTCCAAAATAAATGTTTAAATGACTACTCTAAACCCTGAGACATGATTTAAACAAAGTTTAGATGAGTTGCTTTAAAGCCCAAATAGAACAGAATTTATTTATTTATTTATTTTGTAAGGTCTAGGCTAGTTAACCACAACCAAAATTGAACAGCTTTATTTAGTCACAACACAACATTATTTAAAAATATGGTCATGTATAAAGGATCAAGTTCGCATGAGCAAACAAAATAATTGCTACACTGTCTGGCCAAAAAAAAACTAAGTATATTTAAACAAATGAACTGGGGTTGCTGCAGTTGGTCAGGTCTAGGTTCAGCAACAGTATGTGCTGAAAGAATGAGGTCAGCTGACTACCTGAATATACTGAATATAGACCAGGTTATTCCATCAATGGGTTTTTTCTTCCCTGATGACACGGGAATATTCCAAGAATGTCAGGATTCATGGGTCTGAAAGAGTGATTCAGGGATCATGAGATCATCATTTTCACACATGGATTGTTCACCACAGAGTCCAGACCTTAACCTCATTGAGAGGTTCTCACCTCATGAGACCAAAGTATAACTTTTTGGCCTAAATGCAAAGCACTATGTGTAGCGAAAAAGTATTAACTCCACCAATGACCCTGACATACAGCCAGAGATACAGTGAATTGGCCCAGTCAAAGTCCTGACCTAAATTCCATTGAACTTCTGTGGCAAGACATGAAAATTGTTGTTCACAGAAATTCTCCATTAAACCTGGCCGAGCTTGAGTTATTCCGTAGAAGAACGAGCAAAAACATCTCTAGATGTGCAAAGCTGGTTAATACCCCAAAAGACTGATGATGGTCTCAGGAAGAAAAATATGATGTTGCTCTCCTTAAACCATAATTTGTGTTCTCCTAAGACTATCATGTGTGGTAGATCATTGTCAATGTGTTGTCTTGAGCCTATAAAATACATTCTGAGTTGTCAAGAGTCCATCATGTGTGTTTTCCTGATACTCTCAGCATCATTGTTATCCTGTGACCATTAATATTACTATCACAGGAGTCCATCACGTGTGTTGGAGTTATCAGTATCATGCAGTGGCAGATGCTGGTCTTTCGAGGAGGGGAAGCTCAATTTCGGCCTACATCTTAACATATGTAGTTTTATTTATACAAAAATTTTACTCTCCCTCAGATGTGTTTTTTTTTTTTGTAAACAAAAGGCATTATTTTGAAGTTTTCACCACACAACAAAAACATACCCATTCTTTACATTGAACAATTACAGACATGAATAAACATAAAATGCAGGTAAATTTAGTTCCTTTTTGGGCAGTTTTAATTTCCTTGAATAATCCCTTTATTAATTTAAATTATTTAAATTATTTTTAATGATAACACAATACTTACTACTTGCCCCTGTTCATTTATGTCCTGAGATAGTTTCATCAAGAGGAATGGCCATCAGTACATTTTATTTGTTACAGCACTTCCAGTCAGCAGCTCCAGTCAGCAGCTCACTTTATCATTCCAGAACAGCTGAAAATACCTGTTACTTTTCCCCACCTTTTACACCAAATTAATCTGAGCAGTTGATCTGTCCTCCTGCAGGGACGTGCACAGGAATTTTGAAGGGCAGTTGCTCTAACCTGAAAAAAGCCCCCGCCTCTCTCTCTCTCCTGTATTCTTCTCTTTTCCGTGGGCATTTAGAATTTTCTGCATTAACACAAAGTGCATGTGAAAAAGTCGAATAGTGCTTTATGTCCGTCATTCATCTTGGTTGATAAAATGAAATGTTATCAGCTGCATGTAACTTAGTTTGGTTAGCCTCACAGGAAACAACCTGAGCCATGTAAAACGTTGACTGCAAGCTAGCTGGCTATCGGGTTTTTTTGCTACCTAAACGTGGCACAGTAGGTGGCTGTCAGATTATGTTTGATCAATAAAAAACAAAAAATATTTAAAATTATAAAAAAATAAATATAAAATAAAAACTCATTTAAAACACAATCAAAGGCTATCTAATAGTGCTCAGAATAATATCACTTTCAGTTAGTTATAATTGAAACAGCTCCCCAAAACCTCAACCTATACTTTATATTTGACAATATTTGATTAACTTTACAGGTCCTCACTCATCTTAATTTATTTAACTAAAATGAGTTTTCAAATTATTTTTAGCCTCGCGCTGAATTCAGCTACGCGCTGCGGAAGAAAGAGAGAGAGAGAGAGAGAGAGAGAGCGCATGTGTTGCCAACTCCTCAGTAAGGAAAGTAGCTATTGGCTGTCCTAAAAGTCGCTAGAAGTCGCTAAATGACGTCATCGCCTAATTTGCATAATTTGCATAAGAACTTGAGCTTCTGGCCGCTGTACCTGTGGTTTGGCGTGGTGAAGTGAGGCACAATTGTGACGATTTGCTGCTCTAATTAATTCAGTGATTGCCGTGGACAGGCCAAGTTCCGAATAAAGGACGTTAAACTCTTTTTAGCTGCTCCGATTTTTGTGGTGCTGCTGCTTTCTCTTTTAGAGCTTAGATTCTCTGCCCGAACCCAACCTGACCCGAGGACCGACCCGAAATCGGGCTCCTATTTTTATTTTATATAAAGCTCTGGTGTGATAATCACAATGTTGCTAAGTAACCAATTATTATTGTTCACTAAAGCGAACGAAATAGCGAAAACTGAAAGTGAAAAAACATTTGTGTTAACTGAATCTAATAAAAACGGTAATTAAATGGAAAAAAAAAACATAACTATCTCGAACTGTATTTTGTGTTTATAAAACTAACTAAAACGAACTGAAATTACTGATAGAATACCCTCATTTTCGTGTTTAATTTATTTATAAGCGCTGTTGTACAGCGGAGTTATACAGCGGGCGGTGTTGTGCCGAGCGCGCGGCACCTCGTGGTCCGTGGCGTTTGTTCTTGTGTAAAGCACTCGCGCTAGCCGCAAAATACGACAGAAAACACTGAGAAACTGCAGAACTATGTATGGGATTACAATATGAGCGCCAGGCAGATGAAAGAGAAACAGGAGATACAGTGTGTGAGATGTGTGAAAACTAATAAAAACTAGCAAGCCCACCCTAAAAATTTACTGAACAGAAAAAATAAAAACAAAATAAAATTAAAATGTAATCACGTAGCTCTGGGCGCAGAGCTTGCAGCATTGTGTGTAGCTGTTCTTAAAAATCATTTAAATTAAATAATAGTTCTATGCTTTTATGTAAATTAACATAATTCTGATTATATTTCGCTCATTCAAACAGCCCGAAAACAGACAGTTTATGGGGCGGATCGGGTCGGGCTCGGGCTCATAATGACAGTTCATGGTTCGGGTTGGGTCGGGCTCTGGCAGAACGTGCACGTTTTGGGCCCGATCTAAGCTCTATTCTCTTTTGGTGAAGCTGTTATATTAATACCATTTTAACGGTCATTAGATTGTTGTTTTTGTCTTTTATTTTGTTTTGTTTATATATACATATTTCCTTTGAGTGTGGCTTGGTTTGTTTAATTTCATCCCCAGACGCGTTTTTCCGTTTTTTCCGTTTTTTTCAGTATTACAAGTTTTAGTAATTGTCTTTGGTTGTGTGGAGAATTTCGTTTTATTTTTTTGAAATTCGTTAGATTATATTTTTGTCAACATTTTGGGTTTATTTTTGTTTGTTATTTTTCTAATAATAATAGTAAATGCATAATTGATTTCCTTTTTTTGATGGGCGAATAATAAAAAGTTACGCGATAGATACTTTTACTGGTAACTAATTACTTTTATAGTGGAGTAACTCCGTTAGTAACTCAGTTATTTTTTTGGAGAAGTAAGGAGTAACTATAACTAATTACTTTTTCAAAGTAAGGTGCCCAACACTGATTGTGAGAGAGAAAAAAGTGAGTAAAAAACACCATAAATGTGTTAGAAATGTTACAAATGAACAACTTCTGTTGCTTTTTAAATAGTAGGTCACTTTTTTACAGTAACTTAATTTTATGTGAATTACATAAATTAGTTTTTTGCCGTGTTCTTAAATGTTATTAGAAGAGCCGGAACTGTTATTCTACGTTTTTTTTTTTCCTTAGTTTGTTTGTTTTATTTAATTTTTTACGTTTTCTGAAGTTTTCTTTATTTTTAAACCTATCATAGACAAATTGTTCAATGGTTCAAAAGATGTTTAGCTTTTTTATAAAGAGGCAGACACTGTGGAGGAGGTGAGTGACAGGCTGTGTGGTGAATGACTGAGACTGTGTGAGTTAATTTAAGGGATTTCTGTTCGTGTCACACTGAAGACACATTTATATTTATACTTCTGATCTGTAAATACAGAGCGGGGTCAGTCAGCGGCGGCTATGGGCACGCGAGATTCATTTGCATTGTGTTGGTGGAGCGGTGTGTGTTTGCTCTGACAGTCAGACTGCACTGTGAGTGGTGTGGGGCGGGGCTGACGGCAGCGCCCGCTGCAGCGCGGAGGACAGTAACTGAAGAGCGTGTGTTCATCTCAGAGTCGCCAAAAGTCTCCAATAACACCACAAAAACTCGCTAGATTTGTCGCTAGTTGCTTTTTTACAAAAAAGTTGCTAGAGTGTCTGAAAAGTCGCTAAATATAGCGACAAAGTTGGCATCACTGGGCGCAGCTCGCATTTTTCCTGATTTCTCCTGATTAAATATCAATAAATATGTGAATTTAATACCATATATTTTACTTCTCTTGATAGAACCTTATTTATTAAAGCTCACCTTCCGCGAAAATCCGATTTTTCTTGTTTTTTGTGGAATACAGTAGGTCTCTCCGAGTTGAATGTGTACACCTGCACATTAAACTGTTTTGCAGCCCCCATTGTCTGCAGGAGCTAAGCAAAGAAATCCCCCCTCCCCCCTCCGAAAAACGGGTGAATTTTGAATTATCTTTCTGCCTATGTAGGCAGAAACTCACAGACCAGCCCACCTTGGCTCGAGAAACTCCCAGAGGCGGAGCTGAAGCGACGCAACATCACCGCTCAGGAGGTGGGAGGCAGTGAGCGGCAGAGCGGTGGAGGGGCGTCGCAGTGCTCCTAGCCAATCAGAGGAGAGATATTTGCATACTGTTTGCATGTATGAATATTCATGAGCAAAGCTGGAATCCGGTCATTTTGGACACACCCCTAAAACTGTCCATTAAAAAAGAGCTATACAGAGACACCTGAGCACTTTTTTTTTTACAAAAACGGCTCACATGTCATTCATTCATACTAGAGACCACAACTAGACATTTTAAAATGAAAGAAAAAACGACGGAAGGTGAGCTTTAAAACGTTTTTTTTTTTTAAGTCGCAATGCCATGCACGCTTTCCTTATGACTGACGCTGAACTGTTTGATCCTAATATTGTCCTGCCCCCTTCATTAGTCATCAGCAGAGTGGCATGGGAGCACATTGGGCCCGTAACCCAGAGGTGGATGGATGGAAACCATTCTCTGCTAACTGTTTTTTTTTGTCTCCTCTGAATAAGGCACATCTTATTTGACCAGTATTTAATGTATTATATCCAGTTGTTATATTATATTATGTTATATCAATACCATTTTAACGTTTTTCGTTTCTATGTTTTGAAATTCGTTAGATTATATTTTTGTCAACATTTTGGGTTTATTGTCGATTGTTGTTTTTCTAATAATAATAGAAATTACATAATTAAAGTAAGTCAATAGTGACTTTTACTGGTAACTAGTTACTTTTATAGTGGGGTAACTCCGTTAGTAACTCAGTTACTTTTTTGGAGAAGTAACTAGTAAATATAACTAATTACTTTTTCAAAGTGAGGTGGTCAACACTGGTTGACAATGAGCAAGTTTCCCGACACACAACCAGCAGGCTTATTCTATTTGCGTGAATAACATGAAATGTTTAATATTAATACAGACATGTAGAAAAAGAACGAAGACAAGCTGTAACCTAGATATAAATAATAATATTTTAATAATAATAATAATATTTAATGTATTATATTTTATCATGCTTACGTATCGAGGGGCTTTACTAATCTACTAGCTAGATTAGTAGCTTCTAGATTAGTAGCTAGACATGTAGCTACTAATATTGTCCTGCCCCCTTCATTAGTTGTCAGCAGAGTGGCGCAGCGGGAGCACTGGGCCCATAACCCAGAGGTGGATGGATGGAAACCATTCTCTGCTAACTGTTTTTTTTTGTCTCCTCTGAATAAGGCACATCTTATTTGACCAGTATTTAATGTATTATATTTTACCATGCTTACGTATTGAGGAGCTTTACTAATCTACTAGCTAGATTAGTAGCTTCTAGATTAGTAGCTAGACATGTAGCTTCTAATATTGTCCTATCATGATTGTCCATTGTCTGCCTGTTCTGAGACATCATGTGTTGTCCTAAGGCTTACATGTGTGTTGACCTGAGACACCATCATTATTTTTTTAAATACTTGCACGTCTTTTATCTGTTACGTGTAAGTGCTTGTATGCATGTTTGTTCTTACGCACTATAACTTCTGTCTATGGCTGTGATGTTAAGTGCTTTGAGTTTTCAGGAAAGGCGCTATATAAATAAAATATTATTATTATTATTATTATTATTATTATTATTATTATTATTATTATTATTATTATTATTATTATTATTATTATTTGTCTTTCCCTAAGATCATTAGCTGTTTTGTTTAATGCTGTCAGCAAAAGTGTAAAGTAAAAGAATGGCACACGTGATGTTGGTGTCCTGGGACCATCATTATTAGGTGTCTATGTCCTGAGTCCATGTGTTGCGCTTAGACCATTGTGTGTCATCTTTAGACCATCATAATCAAGATGTGTGTTGCCTTGAGATTAACATTTGTTGTCTTAATAACCTATTTGTACTGAGACCGTCATTTTCATTATCATCCTGCAATACTACCTTTATTTGTAAGATCATCATGTACGATCATCAAGATGTCATGGAAATACCATCATCATGTGTCATCCTAAGACCATCATCACTGTGTTGTCCTGAGGCCATAACCATCAGTGTCATAATGTATGTTGTCTTGAGAAGATTAAACAGTGTGGTCCATCATTATATGTTTTTCTGATATGATCATCACATGTTGTCCTGAGAATATTAGCATTATCCTGTGTTATGTCCTGATACTATCATCATATGCACTGTCCTGAGAACATGAGCATTATTATTTCTGTTGTCCTGAGAATATTAGCATTATCCTGTGTTTTGTCCTGAGACTATCATCATATGCACTGTCATGAGAACATAAGCATTATTATTTCTGTTGTCCTGAGAATATTAGCATTATCCTGTGTTTTGTCCTGAGACTATCATCATATGCGCTGTCCTGAGAACATAAGCATTATTATTTCTGTTGTCCTGAGATCATAATCATCATGTGACCATTGTCATGTCTGTCATCATTGTGGTGTTGTCTCAGGACACCACACACGATGATCTGAGGACCACACACATGATGTTAGTCTCAGTACAACATGATATGATGACAGCCTCAGGACACCACAGATAAGGTTAGCATTTGTATTTGAGTTAGGTTAACAATAAATGGAACAACATGACCATTATGTAAACAATGAACAAATTGAAAACAATATATGGAAACAATTAATAAATGAGATCTTTCAGGATCTTAACAGGAAGACCCAAACATTTCAAGCCAACACCTTAGTGATGCAGAGAACAGATATAAGATATAATATTTTACTAATATTAATACGTTCATATGCATTGTAGAACATGCTAACTGCTGCTTTAGGTAGACAAAGGTGATTATTTTCATATGACCAGCTAACTGCTAACCTAGCTAACTAGCTTACAATATGTATCCTCTAGCAGGAAAAAAAAACTAAATGAAAATGTGGATAATGTTTGCTAGCTTCCACAATAATATTTCTATGAAACCATGCTATCTGCTGCTTTAGATAGACAAAATGTGCTAATTTTATTAAAAACACCAGCTAGCTAACATTTGGTAGTTTCAAAAATAGAACATGCTGAATGCTAATGTGTTTACATATCTAATTTTTAGCTAGCTTCCATGATAATATGTATATTTAAGTAATAAAAGGAATAAATCGATCCATACGTTACCATTGTTGTTTAGCTTTCTCCAGTTCAACTGCATTTGCAAAGAGGGTTGTAACACAACAACAACTTGGCAAAATCAAAAGGTGCAAAGAAACAGAGCAGGTTAAAACTCTTTTAAAAAAAAATCTTAAGATATTGCTAAATGGAGCTCTGTGAAATTCTAGAAGAGCCTTTGTGTTTGAGCTTAGGTGAGGACACCTGTTACTCAATACTTTAGCCAGTCTTTCCCCTTCACACTACAGCTGTGACTGACATTAAAGATTCAGTAAACCACAACCTTAAACACTTAAACACTAACAGCTTTCTGAGCTGCCCTCCTAAGCTCACATTTTCCATTCTTCCTTTTTTGTTTAGACATTTTCATACATATTCTAAACATATGTTTTCTTAGACATTTTTTTCTCAATAACAAATGTAAGAACATTCTTAGGAAGATAATTTCCTAAGAACATTCTTAGGAAGATAAAGAACCAGCATATCCAGCATGGAGCAGTATTTAAATAGTCATACATGGTTTATCTGTTTCAAATCTCAGTACAGGAAAACAGACCATATTTTAGCGATCTATAGGTCAGCTGCCAACTGTGCACCACGCAGCAGGATTTAGGACAGTTTATGGTATGGTGAATTTATGTCAGTGTGTGGTATTATGAGGTGCAAAAAACAAAATGAAATGCGTAAAAGGAGTCAGGTGTGCTCTGACTTTGGTGGTATTGGTATTTTAACGACTCAGCGGAGAAAGCTGACCTGCGGCTTAATGCTGTGTGTGCGGGGGTTGCATGCGCCTATGTGGCCAAGACAGCAATGAACGTCTGACAGGGTTCTAATCAGTCAGTAGCGCACCTGCGTTTTCCGCTGCCACACACCTTACTCTGTCGTTTTTTAACGATGCAGACGCAAGGTGTGAAAATAGACTGTTGGTGGGGTGTAAGATAGCAGTGAGCTTGTTACGCATCTTGTGCAGGGTGTAATGTAGGGCACTGTGTCATTAATTCACAATAGTGATAACATTACCTGTAATAGTGGTAAAATTTAGAGGGAACATAATCTGTGGCAAAAAAAATACTAACTGAAAAGAGACTGTTTGCATACAGTTGCAGTCCAAATTATTTAACCCCATTATAAAATTAATCCTTACATGTTGGCAATAAAGAACCTATATTAATAGCTTACTACAACTAACATGATATGAGTGAAAAGTAATATGACACCAAATACCTGCCATGCCCATGCATCACATCAGAACAGCATGTTAAAACAGAAAACGTGCTCTATTGAGTAATACAGTTGCTTGTAATGAAGGGGTTAAATAATTTCAGGACTGCAGTAGTTTAATCAAAAGTGGAATTTTCTGTTGGAGAAACCACTTGTCATTTTAGTTGTGGTTGAGCTATTTAAATGTGTACATTTGAATTTGTAAGTTTGTAAATTTTGTAAATAAACTAGATTCTGATTGCAACTGTAAGTGTTTAATGCATAAAGTGGGTGACTTAATATAAGAGTAAAGTTTTGTGATCAGATAAATAGAGCAAACACGTTAGAATGAGTTAATATTATATCAAAGACAGGCAGGTACTGAGCTTCTTGTTTTTGGGACATTCCAGGATTTTGGTACATTTCCTGTCCCACCACTTAAATTTCAATTTAATGTACATATCCAAAATATCTAAATGACTATTTTTTGTGAACTGTGTATTAGTTATAAGACAAACTGTAAAATATGGTGGAAAAATAAGCTTCTTAGATATTATTCAAAATACCGAATACCTTTGGAGCACCTCAAAAAATGTCTCTTGTCCCACACATTGGGTGACCAAGCTCTAAATAAATTACTTCCTCTTGTATATTGTTGATATGCATCTTCTTTTGTGTACATTGTTTTGCATGTCACAGTTTTTATGCTATTAAGTTGTGTCCCACAACATGCGCTCAACCCTGTTACCATAAGGAATTTTACCTGGCAGAGAAAGAGTTAAAAATATTTGTCTACTGGCACAAAGGAAGTTACATCACAAGGACATTTTCTGCCCACATGGCAAGACCAAGAGTCTAAGTGCTCTAACAATTTTCAAGTTTTTTTTCCAAATATATTTGTCCAAGTTGTGTGTGTCACTCAGTGAACGCAACCCTGTTACTCATATTGTAAGATTAATAATGAGTAGAGTCAAAATTTACTTTATATACTTATATAACCATGTTTGTCCTTGATCTTGAATACTTAGCTAAAATTTACAGTTAGCATCTGTTCCTGGGGTAAACCACAACTTAGCCTAGATTTGCAACCCTGTTACTCGTAAGTTACCAAATATATTGCATAATCTAATCTAAAAAAACTGCTACCTGAGCTTGATGAATCAAACTTTTTGATAGTGTATTACCTGTATTTAATAAATATATGACTAAAAATGATCAAATTGAAGATCAAATTTTCAGAAGTGACCACCCCTGAAATGTACCAAAATGCTGGAATGTCCCTTTTAAATGTTCACATTTTTAAAGATTTGCTGACAACTCATTAAATTTGATTTAAATTGTGACATTAAGGATGTTCGACAGAATAAACAGTGTTAATTCCTAATTTAGATATTTATCAATGCTCTGGGAAGTCTGGGGGCTGCCCTGTGTGTACAGATGCTTAAACCTGCAACAAAACAATCTTTTTATCTGAAAAATCTTTGACCTTTCTGTCTGGTGGCTTTGGAGGGAGACCATCTCTGCTTTACACACTGAAGATCAGATACACACACAAGACCTCAAACAGATACATTTCCTATTTTTAAAATGCTCTTCACAATGTTTTAAGAATTTATCTATGTTCTAATTGTATACTGAAAGTATTGAGTGCGTTTCCACCCGTTCCCCTTGATTCTCTGGACTGTGCTGCCCTCTGGTGGTCGTTGTTGTAAATATCTGGACTGTGCTGCCCTCTAGTGGTCGTTGTTGTAAATGTCTAGCCTCTGCTGGGCTGTGCTGTGTGTTCTCCCCAATTACTAAGACAATACCAGTTGTAACAAGCTCCTTGAAATCAAATATTAATTCTATTTATCAGATCTAAATTAAAATGAATAGGTTCATATGAAGCTGCTGTTTAACATCCTACACTGCCTCAGGCAGCGGCTCACGTGGGTTAAAGATGGGTATACAATAAGTAATACGCAGCACACAGTATCAGCTTGATCGGCATGGCCATCTTCTCTTCTAAAGCTGATACACAAGAAAGTCTGTGAAGAGTTTGCTGAGTTAACTGGAGCTTTGGTCTTGATAAGACATAGATAAATTGCATGTCCTTTGTTTGGAACAGAGACTGCAGAGACTGGGACCTTTAGTTGCAACCTGTGCTAACAATACATGGGTCCTGGACCCATAAAGGTAGCCGTTTTTTGGACCCATCACAATTTATTTTTTCCACCTGAATATTAGCAAGTTAGAGCAACAAGCCTTCTACAAGGAATATCCAGAAAAGCTAACTTGAGTTTTGCTAGTTTGACATTGTTAATTTAGGTTAATTGGATTAAAGCTCTGTAAATTTTGGGATTTAGGGCCCTCTCTGGTGAGAATGGGTAATTGCACCGAGCATGGGAAATAATCATTTTAAACTGTGATGTGGATGAATCCGATTCCAGGTTATGTTCAGCCAGAGAGTGAGAGCACACTCAATCAGATTAAGCATCACTCAAATGTATTAGGCTTAGCAGCGATGGTCGTTCCAGCACTCTGGTTCCATTAAACACAATATTTTATCCCTTCTCCACTTAGAAATGCTTCTGCTTTTAGTTTAAAAACTAAATAATACAGACTGCCGCTTTAACTTGAATTAATAAATATATCAACAGAGCACAGTTTAATGATAATTTTTCATGATTATCTCCACTATCTCCACTAATTTGCAGCCTAGTCAGCTTACCAAACAGCTGCACAGGTCACTAGGCCACTGCTGCTGCGCTGCTAACACACATATATTAATTAATGTATTCTTTTCAGCGGGTCAGACTGCACAGTCATGCAAGATATATGTATGCCACAATCATAACTACACTGGCCAAGATACATTTAAATGTACTTATTATATAAATTCTGCTGCAGTAAACAGGACATATTGTAGGCTAATCCAAAAAGCTAATCAACTATTGTCACGTTATGATATCTTGTAGCAGCATTCAACATGTTAACTCATGGCAAAGAACTCTCTGAGGATCTGACAAACAAATTTGTTGCTCTCCAAAATGATGGCCTAGGCTGTAAGAAAATTGCTAACACTCTGAAACTGAGCTACAGCGAGATACAGCAGTTTTTTAAGGATAGATTTCACTCAGAACAGGCCTTCACATGTTTAAACAAAGAAGTTGAGTCCGCGTGGCTTTGAACAATAGACGCTTGAGTACTGCCAGCATTGCTGTTCAGACTTGCAGGTGATCTGCTGAATTTATTAACTGTGTTTGTGATAGTGTGTGTGTGTGTGTGTAGGTGAGTGGGTGTATCCGGGCACCCTGTTTTGTATTCTGTGCTGGTCTCTGTCGCCAACAGTGGGGCTATATTTAGCCTCACGTGAGTGGGCAGCAGAGGAGGGCAGTGCTGCTCTAAAAATATCTCTTCCACAACTCTTTCATATCTATTTATCCCTTCTCTCCCTCTCTCCTTCTTACCCTTCTATCACTAATCCCCCTCTAAATCCCTCTATCCCCTCTTTCCCTTTCCTTTCTCACTTTTTCTCAGTGCACCACTCCACTTCTTTTGATCAGTTCTCAAGTGTTTTCATATTTTTCCAGCTTTGCTCTCTTCATTTCTTCTTTTCATCCATTCCTTATTTCTGTTTGGTGTCTTCTCTTCAGTTTAATGTATAGGATAATTACCCACAGGTTAATGTACCATAAGTCAGTGGGCCTGTCTGTGTAAAAAGCACAGCCATCGCACCAGCTCTGCATGAATGATGTTTTTTTTTCTCTTCACCAGTTCATTCATGAGTCATGTGTGTGTAGGTGTTGGTGGGTTTTTCACAGCACGTGTCGCGTGGCAGGACTTTACGACAAGTGTGTCTCGCATTCAGACTTAGGCTGGGAATAAACCCTTAATTTTAATTAGTCACACTCAAACACACCCACCCACACACCTCATCAATACTACAGAGCTCAATGTCCAGGATCAAGCTTATTGACCAACATGACCAGCAAAGCCAAGCTTCACAAACTGTACAGCGGACAAGACTTTCATTGTATTTTTTTTACTTTTACCAGACATGGATATACTTTAGAGAATTTAGAAGTGAAATGAGTAGTGATGGGATCCATGATGCTCCTGAACGCATCCCATCCAGGAGGGAAAAAAGCACTGCCCGTCCACACTAAAATCGTATTGTTTGCAGAGAACAGGCCAATCAGAACACTCTCTGTTTTGCATGCGCTTCATAAGTATGCACACAAGGGGAATGCCTTTCTCTCCCTCTCCCTCTCTTTCACACACATGATTTGGGACTTGGGATGTCTGCAATCAACTGAGATTGGTTACCAGCATAAAGTTTGTCTTTGTTTATATGAACAGTTTTTAAACCAGCTTGACCATAAAAAGACCAGTTTAGACCACTTGAAAACAGCTACCAGCAAAAATTGGTCTTGATTGGTGCACACAAACTTTACCGTAAAATACCCTTTGTAAACGATAAATAATAATTTACACTGCTGGACACTATGGAGATACTGATTACTGAATCTCTCTGCAGACAGACACTATGGGTCAGTTTTTTCAGACAGGGATTTATCCGAGTTGTAGACTATATTATCCTTTCAATAGAAATCCATTTGCAAGGTGTGTGTGTGTGTAATGCTGAGCATCTAGGTGCACTCAAATAAACTCCCCGGTTTCCATGGTACCTTACACCTGGCACACGTCAGTGTCTTCTCATCTTCATCTTCTGGATTTCCCGACACGCACAGTTTGGGGGATTTATAGAGATATAGAAGTTCATAGCTGTACTTCAGCAGATGTGCAGCACTCTTTTTCACGCGGATGGCAAGTAAACTACAATAAAAGCTCAGTAAAAGATACAGTAGGTGCTCATAAGGTTCCTCATTATTTTTCGCCTTAATTTCCCAATATTTACCTTGGGATCTAGTTCAGAACACTGTACTATTAAGCGTCTAATAACTGCAAAAGAAATCAGGCTATGAATGCAATGTAGCTATAAAGAGAAAAGCATCACACAACTGTTGTAAGATATTACCAAGTTAAGGACTACCTTAATGCATTAAGGTTGAGTTTAACTGCCTGATGGTGGGTGCCACAGCATTTGTATTCTTACATGGCATTATCACCCACAGTGGACAGTGCAGTGAGTGGAAATGATCATAACATCGCGGGGAGAAGGAACATATCTCATGCCCATAAGTTTTCTGAGATCTCTCCCCTCTCACATTATTTTTTAAATAACGATTTGAACTATCGAACTGTAACTAATTAATTAAAAACTAATTAATGACATCCCATTCTGTATTAAAAACACAACACAATCCAGAGCAAATCAAACTACTTTCTACTGTATGACAGGTCCATAAAAAAACAATATATCATGTGCATCAAATAACAGTGCGCATAGAAAACAACAGATAATACAAACTTCCAGTTATGTACATTTCTAAAGACAGCACCATTCAATCAGAACATATTTCCTTTTTGTTCATAGAAACATAAACTGTATAGTAAATAAGTCAAGAAACTGCATCACCTGTGCGGTGTTCTAAAAGCTACTTTTCTGCATAAAATCAACCAATCATTACCAGCTCGGCTAATTTAAAGGGATTGGTTAAGAGTGTTAACGGTCAGTGAGACTACACTCACCTACATCACTGATCATAAAAGCTTAACAAACTTGTTTGGTGCTTGAGATATACATTGCATATGCAAGTTTTACAACAGTCCAAATAATTTGAAAACTTCAAACAAACAGACAAATAAATAAATAAGTAAATAGAAATAATAAATACCAACATAATAGCAAAATAATATCTGCACATCAATATCTGCAGTGGAGAAAAAAAAACATGTAATACCTCTTTAGTAAATTAAAAGTTAAAAACAAGTGTTGATTGTAAAATCAATAATGGCATTATAAAAAAAATAGTAATGAAAAATATAACCATGTGGGCCTAGTGATCACACACACACACACACACACACACATCATTTCATTACAGTATTTAACTTTATAAAACCATTCTACCAAATGTAAAATAAAACTCCAAATCAGAACATGTTTGGGACAGTATAGAAAATGACAAGTAAAACAAAACAAAAAAGAAATGTTTCTTACGTTTACTTTGACTTTTATTTAATTGCAGACAGTTTAATGTTTTGTCTATTGAGCTTTCTGCATTTGTAAATTTTCATATACAGGTGAATCTAAAAATCTTTAAAAAAAAGGTACTTTATTTCAGTAACTGAGTTCAAAATGTGAAACTCATATATATATATATATATATATATATATATATATATATATATATATATATATATATATATATATATATATATATATGTATTACACACAGAGTAATCTATGTAAATGATTTATTTTATTGTTGATGATTATGGATACTAATCATCATATAAATACCAATTGGTACTTTTGGCAGTGTGGGCAGTGTGCCAAGCCCTGCTGGAAAATGAAATCCGCATCTCTATAAAAGTTGTCAGTAGAGGGAAGCATGAAGTGCTTTAAGATTTTGCTTTAAGATCCCACTATTTTTTTGGAATGTATTGCATGGCTGAAATTTAGAAATGGATGCATATTAACAAATTAAGTTTAGTTTCCAGGACTTGAGTTCATAATGTCTGCAATTGAATAAAATAAGCATTTTAATACTGTCCCACATTGTCTTTGGGGTTGTATTATTTCTAAACAGTCAGAATAACACAAAACATGCAGTCCCGTTTCCCTCATAAAAACAGTCTGGGCACAAGTTTAAAAAGAAACATTTAAGCATTTACATTTGAAGCAAAGTTCCAAAAAGATTAAAGTTTATATTTTTATATTTTGAGCTTGTTCAGGACATTCCGACTTTAGTAGCTTTAGTGTAAGTGGGCACAGTTTCCAGTGTAATCTCCAGGCTGTCAATCTCAGAACTCTTCCTGCCCCTCACGAGCACCCGCACTGGCTTATTGGGGTCTGCCAGGTCCCTCTTATAGACTCCCAGCTTAACTCCTGCTTCTGCTTCTGGATCCAGCCCTAGTTCTGCTTCAGGCTCTCCACTGTCCTGTAAAGAGAACTGCACCGTGTTGATGTTGATGGGGCAGCGGCGGGGGTAGTTCCTGAACTGCTCAAAGGGGTCATTGCACCATTCGCAGGAGCAATGGTCCAGCCCCACAGGTGCTAAGTGACCCCGCGACCTCAATGAGCGCATCCCCAGAGCCAGAGCAGGGCGGAAGCTGTCCCACGGCACGCACAGGGTCAGGCAGCCACGCACACAGACCTGCCGCAGCGAGTGCATGTCCTTGCACAGAAGATGCCGGAAGTTGGGCTTGAGCAGAAGGTAGATGAGGGGGTTGTAGATGGTGGAGGATTTAGAGAACATGGCCGGGACAGCAAAGGCAAGCGGTGGAATGACCTCTACATCCCCAAATGCAGCCCATATGGAGACAAGGGCATATGGGCTCCACGCCGTGAAGAAGCCTATACACACCGCCACACTGAGCTAGAGAGAGAGAGAGAGAGAGAGAGAGAGAGAGAGAGAGAAAGAAAGAAAAAGAAAGAATGTATCAATGTGTAAATGTTTTAATCACTACTAAAGAACTGATCATTACAGATTTAACAATACAAATCCTGTCTTACTGACTCACTGATCCATTTAAACACTGTGCTGATGTGTCAGACACACTATTTTGCACACAACATGTCTAATATGTGATTAATATTCATATGAATGATGTACTCAATTAATAACACGAAGGGGAAAAAATAATTCATAGTCCATTTAAACTCACAACATCATTTAATTTTGTCTTTCTCTAGATTTAATGAGCCTAAATAATACAGTTGTGTTGAACACATTAGCTTTGTGCTCAACTGGAAGTGATGGCTCCAGCTATCTGCACAGTAAAGGCTGGAAGTTGATGCTTTGGATTATTCTTCCAAACAGGACCAGTTGTAAACAGATATAACTTTTAACCAATCAGGGCTTTGCAGCCATATCAAATCCGTTCTCCATTATAATGAGAAAAACACAAGAAAAGGAACCTGAATTCAGTCTCTGTTAAGGATGGGCAATGAAGCGAAAATTTATTGAAAACGACATTCAGAACCTCTAGCCGATACCCATCCTTGGTTATTATACTTTTTCTGTTAATGCTTTTTTTTTAATGTAATAATACTACCTACATACACGTGTAGTCAGGTGACCACTGCAACATTAAAGCAACATGGAGAAAAACACAAACATTGAGCGAACTGAGAAATCAAGAAACTTGTTCCAATGAGAAATGATGTCAAGTGTTAAAAAAATAATAATTTTAAATTATAGAGATATAATGTTAAGATTCGGGACTCGTGCTGCCACTATGATCAGGGGATCGTCGGAGAGCACAAGTGGCCTTGCTCTCTCTGGGTGGGTAGATGGAGCTCTCTTCCCTCATCACTCCAGGGGTGATGCCAATCAGCACAAGGTGTCTGTGAGCTGATGTGTCAAAACCAAGTCGCTGCCCTTTTCTCCGAGTGTGCTGTGATGCTACTCAGTAATGCTGTATCAGCAGCAGTTGAAAAAGAAGCGGTGGCTGACTTCATGTGTACTGAAGGAAGCAAGTGCTAGTGTTCACCCTCATGGTGTTGGGGTATCACTAGTGATAGGGGGAGTCCTAATGAGTGGGTTGAGTAATTGGCTGTAAATTGGGTAGAAAATTGGATACAATTTAGAATAAAATAAAATGTTAAGACTTTGTTTTTAAGATTTTGCCAGTTTTTAAATGAAAAAGTGAGACTGAGAGAGACCATTATAGATAAATACTCTGTTTCACATGTGCTATGCCCCAGAAATGTTAAATATTTGCTTCAAGCTTTGTTATGTTACTGACTGCAGAAATATTGGGTGTGTAAGTGATCTCGCCATGCTTGTTGTTTTAAAGCTAAGCAAAGTAAATCACTGTTCAATTAATCATATACTGAATCCTTTAATACTACTTTGCCTTGCTTCACAATAAACAAGCTGCTTGTTTACCAAACAAGATGGTTCCTGCTTCTTATTCTATGTATGTGCGTGTGTGCATGTGCCCACCTTCACTATAATGGTCTGGATGTTGACCATGCGTGTTTGGGAGACGTGCTGCTCCACAGCTCGGCGAGACTCCCTCACTGTGATCAGAATGTGTGTGTAGGAGAAGATGATGATGGTGCAAGGTATTAGGTAGCAGCAGATGAAGAGAACTGTGGTGTAGGAACGGGCAGTAGGATCTTTGTTTGAAAAGCTCCAGTCGATACAGCAGGCTGTCCCATACGGCTCTGGCCCATACTGCCCCCAGTGGACCAGCGGAGAACAGGCAAATACCAGTGCATACGCCCACGCACACACTATAAGCACACGGCCATGTTCATGACCGAACTTGTTACCTGCACAAAAAAAAAAAAACACATTAATTTATACACGTTGAAGACAACTTGAAGACATACACTTATATACACTTATACTATACAAAGCTTTTGGGGCTTTCAGAAATGATAAGCAGATCTGCTTGCTTGTTGTCTTGTTGTTTTTGTTAGTGGTGTCAATTGACTTAAAAATTTAATCCGATAAGTCACAGCAATATTCTGTGATTAAGTGCAATTAATCGCACTTGTTCTTCAAAAGACGCAAGTTTTTATAGTGGATATTTAAATGTAAATAAAAGAAAAAATGTAAAATATGCAAAAATTTATTTTTATGGTGTCAATTATAAAAAAAAAATTTATATACTTGAACGTTTAAAGGAAGACAAAGCCAGTGTGTGGCACTGGAATAAAGAATGCATAATAAACTGGATAAAGGAACTGTTTTTACTTTATTGTAAACATATCAGCTTGATTGTAAGGATTTCTAAATTAGAACTTTAGTTGCTGAATAAAAAAAACAGGAAATGTTTGGTATTGCACACATGCTCACAATGGGGGGTTGGGTGGGGGGGTCAGCATTTAAATTGCCTGTGGGAAATATTTAATAGCCAGTAGTCAATAATGTGTAGTCAAGTCTGTTGTTCTGTACCACAGAGAGCACTGGACAGAGCTTCTTTCTTTTATTTATTTAGTTACGCCTTAAATGTGCTTTAGTGCTGCATTAGTTCATGTATGAACTAATAAATAAGCAAATCTGCTTCATGTGATTCGTGTTTCACCTGCCCCAAAGCTCACTATCTGGGTTCAGCTGGAAGTCTGAACCGAGAACAGCTCCAGAGCGTAACAACTAGACACCATACACCGGTGGATGTCTCCTCTCTCATTGTGTTGTCCATATTGGTGCTTATCAGTCATCATGGGCATGTGTTGGGTGGGGGGGCAGATTACGGCAGACGTTATATGCGTAAAAAATGCGTTACTGATTCCAAATTAATCGCTTGTGTTAACGTTTTAACGTTGACAGCGCTACTTTTCATTCCCACGTCCACCACAAAAGTTAGCTTGCAATGATGTTACTAAAGATGAGAGCACGGCTGAATGACCCTGAAAATTCTAAGTCATTTCCCTGCACGCTAGCGGCACTGGATGTAGTTTATGAGCAGCTTGGATGAATGGTAGTTCCTGCCAGCAGAATTTTATGTCTAATATGCCTTATTTATAAAGTAGACAGCTCACCACAAATTCTGGTGAAAAACAGTAAAATACGAGTGTAACCTAAAGCTTTTCTTTCCTACAGAATGCTGCTGCAATTGTATAAACAGGCCTGAGCATCAGCCTAAACTGATTGTAACAATTAAAGCAGTTTAGTATCAACACTCAGTTTTGAGGAAAATCAGACTCTTTGGTGATGAGGACACTGTTAAAGAAACGATTCGCTTCTGGCTAGTTCTTAGAAGATAATCATGGTTTTCTACTTGGGATACATCAAAGCAAGAGCAGGGAACAACTGTGGGGTTAGCAGAGAAGTGATTAAACACAGGGGTTTAGAAATTGTGTTTTTGTATGCCAAAATATTTGAGCTGAGGCTTCTGAACCTCTGCTCTTGTCACTAACACCATGTCCTAATTAAGAAATCAAGTACCCTACAACTCCTACTGGATGCTTTGAGGAAGCACAGGCACCTCACTGCCAAGATCACAAGTGTCAAACTGGGTTTCCTCCTGCCCACAGCTCTGCAAAAAACAGTGTTTTCCCCTATTCTAATTTATTGAACCCAATAAGGCATTACTAGTTAGTATCACTTAATCATTGTGTAGTGGTAATAAAGTAATAGATTTTATCTAACAAACCATCTAGGGAAAACACTTCTTCCTCAATTCTTCAGAGCCTGGGGAAAATCGATTAAAGAAACATTTTTTTTGTTCATAGATATCTAATTTAATAGTACAAAGCATGTGGTTTAATACCCCAAAGACTGCATGACACATATCATTTGCATATAAATATTTTCTGCTGGGACAGTACCTTCTTGATGCATAGAATCTTGGTTATATGTGTTTAATAGGATTAACAGTAACAGAATAGTAAACTTTAAAGCAGATATACCTAAAGAAAGAAAACAATAAAGGTAATAATAGCCTTGATTCTCTACCACCACACCTGTAAATGTGTCAATGGTAAATGTGACAATCTATGTAATAATTGTAGCCAATTGTCTTAGAGCAGATTGACCAAACAGGCTAAATTATTGATTTAAAAGGCACTAAACCATGAACTATATATTTTTTATTAATAGCTAAAATGTGTTCATTTGAAGTTGCAAAACATACATGTCCTGCTTCATTTTTTTTATAAACCTTTCCTAACCTTTAAAAAATATTTTTATTGAAGTAATTTTCTGCCTCTGCAGTGCCTCATGATGTTGTACTTTGGCATGTAGACATTCAAAATGCAATGCAAATTAGCCAATCAATAATATCCCACCCATAAACCCATACATCACCCAGTACTCCTTCCAAACAACTTTTTAGCGTTTTTAAAATTTTATCTGGGCATGCAGTTTAATGCTCAAAGTTAAATATGGATATGAATATGGATGGAGCCTTCTGTCTGTAATCTGCTTTCATTTTGTCCATATTTTTAAGCATAAGCTTAAAATGCAGTACCAGGAACACATGCTGAATAACAAACTTCAGGAGAACAGAAACTTATGGCAGAATATTTTTCACACAGTTTACAGCTGTTTACACCTCTGCCTTTTTGTTGCCTCATATTTGTTGTTTTTAGACACCTTTGACTCTGGACTGCCTTTAGGTTTAGGTAATGAAATGGATGTACACATGTACATATTATTTTTGTTTTTAAAAAGAGTATGAATGAGCTTTAACAAGCATGATTTATTGCTCATATACTGTATTTACAATTGACTGAAAACAGCAATGTTGATGGCATCTGTTTAGTCCCCACAAAGTCAAGTTCCTTTTAGATGCAAAGCACCTCAGGGACCTGGCTTGTTACTCACTGACTCACACACTCAATCTCCGGTGATACCACACAAAGGGCATGCCAAATACTGCAATAAAAAGTGTTTTCATGAAAATATATTGTTTACTAAACCTATAAAATTGTGCACAACTGTTCTGTTTAATTTAGAAATGTGTTTAGTAAGGTAAAAATAATTTTACCCAGAGTAAAAAAACCTGCGTGTGTGCTTATGTATTTACCATAAAGAGGGTAGCAGACTTTGAGGCAGCAGACAGTACTGAGAATGGTTAGAGTGGTGAGAGAGCAGATGCCAAAGAGCACACCACAGAAGGCATACACTAAACACACCGTCCTCCCATAAAGCCACCTACACACACACACACACACACGCACAAACAAAGAGAAAAATAGAAGGAGTCAAATCAATCAAGCTTTCTAACTTTCTGGATGGTTCATTTAATGAATGAAATATTACACATGAGTGGGTTCAGGATTGTTCATTAGCTTAACCGATGCTATTAGATTAGAGTCAAGGTTCGGCCATTTAAATTCCAAAAGATTCACTGAAAATGGATAGTTGCTGGGTTCATCTCACATGCTGCTCCTATCTCACTGGCAGGTAGTTAAAGCCCTGACGTCTGAGATGAAAGCTAAATTGGCACGCAGGTTGCTGAATGTGTGTGTGGGTGCTTCCGCCTCTCTGTCTCTCTGCTTTTTGAAGCTCGTGCATCACAGAATTATTTTGCTGGAATCATATGCAGCAAGTTAAAAATGTGAACATTTTCATTTCATTTTATTGTGAGAATTCTTTGTATGCAATTAAAAATAGACGCAAGATACTAAGATAGAAGAATGCCACAGAGGTTCTCTAAAGAACCATCAAGTCTTGTTTGGCACTTAAGGGGTCTCTGAGCTTTAACAGACATTTTATAAATGAATGACCTGAATACATCAATCCACCATGACTTAAAGATTAACACTCTGAACGAGCAGTTCCAGGTGAAGGTCTGGGGTATTATAAACCAGAGAACCGCGCAGACATTAAATCTTATTCCTCTAATGCACCAAGTTGAGAGGTGAACCTGTGCCCTTGTGATTATGGATGTGAAGCGTTTTACTGCAGCACTGTACAGCCTCTAACTGTTCAGATCCCTAAGACCTCTGGCTAAACCCTTATTTTCCTTCAATTGTTTAAAACACTGAAACAGACTGCAACAGTATGCGAACACTTTAAAGTGCATCACTCATCTGGAAACCAAATAAGATATGACATTTTGTACTATCATATTTAATTAATAGATTAATTAATTAAGCAAGTACTTAACAAATTGATTTATTCAAAGTGATTTGTATTGTGCACAAAAACATTCTGTGTCTTGTTGAAAATTGAAAATTAAACATTTCTAGTTCCTTAACTTACATCCCTGTGCTGTGATCTGTCTTACAGTTTTCCATTATTATACAAGGTTTAAATATATAGGTCAAAAACTGTTTGTATCTAATATATATGTGTATGGATTTAAGTAGGGGCGTTGCTAGCCGGCGTTGGGGGGGGGGTTATGCTCCTCTAAAATGAGTCCAAGCCTCTCTAAAAGTGAATGCATAAAGATGTCAGTTTTATCAGTTAATAAATAATAAATCAAAATCTAAGAAAGTAGATTATTCAACAGAATCTTAAGAACGAATATTCAGCATTCTCCTCCTCGCCATACAAATGGTATGATCCACTTTCTCTTTCTTGCACACACATGCACTCATTTACTTTACCAGCCATAAGCTATATACCCTGTTTGTACTACTGTTTATATGGGTTCTATTTATACTGTCATTCCATCTCAATCTCCATTAATATTGCACTGTTGTCTTCCGTCTTACTTATGTTTATTGTGTCTTGTTGTTTTGTACATATAGTGTCTCCCACTCTTTTATATTATATATCTTATTTCTCTTTATTTATATTTATATATCTTAATTCACTCCCACCACTACTGCACCTTGTTTTTGTCTCATGTATGTCTATTTGTGTCCCTGCTGTATTGTACACATAGTGTCTCCCATTCTCCTTTATTATATCTACCATCTGTACTTGCTGTAAAATTTGGGAAGGAGAGTAACGTAATTTAAATTCTCTGTATGTCCTGTACATATTAGTATTGACAATAAAACTACTTGACTTGACTTGAATCAAACAGCACTGTTTATGCTGTTATTCTCTGATGCTTTTTAAATTCATTAAGCTTTATTCTGCGGACTGATGATCAGCTACTGTTTAAACTGATTAAACTGCAGTGAAAGAGGTTAGCTGTGGTGCTGCTGGTCAGTCTGTGTGTTGATATTAAGGGCAAGGTGCAAGGCTAGTCGGTGTATCAGCTAATTAATTTAGAATAATAGAAGATAAGATGAGATTGGTGATGTCCCACTCCTGATATGTCCTGTGTGTGCATGTATGTCTGTGTATGTTTGCATGTAGCCAGTCAGACATGGATCTTGGGTGATTTGCTAAACCTTTGGTCCTAAAATCGCTTCTGGACTTAATTGTTAAGGGTTTTATTTCACTCTGCCCTGTAAACCACAAATCTGTAAATAAGTTGCTTTTTTATATAAAACATCATCATTGTTTATCATGTTTTAAAACTCCTTTAAAATTGCAGTAAGGGTTTTTGTGGTGTCCCTGTTTCTAGACTACAGCACAGAATACAGTAATTTAGGGTCTTTATTCTGCTACCTGTGCTGGAAGCTGGAGGTCACAGCGAGGGGGTACAGACTGAGAGTCATGCCCAGATCACTAACAGCCAGGTTAACGATGAAGAACTCAGCCGGCTTCAGCAGATGCTTCCTCCTATGGGACACATAGAGCAGCATGGTGTTCCCGCACAGAGAACACACACCTGAAATAAACACACCAGAGTGAGTTACACATGCTGTAACTAGTCAAATATGCAAAAGTGAGCTATCCAATACTAGTAAAATAAAAATGACAAGCGCCATTAAGTGAGATGTGATCTATAACTGGTGTCTGTAAAAGTGAGTTTTTCAGCAAAAGGATTTGCATCTGCTAAAATTTAAGCTACAAAAGATTAATAAATCTGACTAAATGTGATCTTATCCATAGCTTACCTATCAATAATTAATGAAGGGGACTACAGACAAGCAATTCATCACTAGTTTATTTTGCCAAAACATTAGGCACCTCCGCCAAAAAAGAATAATAGGTATCAAAGGCTAGCAAAATCTGAAAAAAAAAAATCAATTCCATATCTGGTGAAGATTTTAAAATAAACTGTCCGTAACAAAAGAACTCATGAATTATCTATTATTAACAAGTGATGTGTGTCATATAATGACTTATAAAGTTGAAAAGGACAAATTAACTCAGAAAAAGTGGGATTCTATGACTTGGTGAAGTCCAAAGGTGAGCTATCCCTGAATAGTTTAGGCCACTTTACTGTAAATCATTAAACTACTGAAAGTTGTGGGTAGTCACGGATAGCTTACATTTTGACAGAAATCACTTGTGGAAAACTCATAGTATGTAGTTAACTATACATGACCTGAGATCTGCAAATGGGCAAGCTATCAATGATTGGATCACATCAGCCAAATAATTAGATACACATGACTAGTGAAGTCTGCCAAACAAATGAGCTCTGACTAGTTCAGGTCACATCACTGTAAATGCGTAACCTATTGAGAAGAAAGTAATGCTGTTGTTGACAGTAGGAGAGAACTCAATCATTTAATTTCAAGCATTTAATAAAAGAGCTCGAGCCCTGTTTCAACATTGTATCCCTAAAAACAAATCACGATTATAATGATGATTCATTGTCATTATAAAGTTATAAATATATAAATTATACGGAATGCCAAGCCTCTTTATTTTTTCTACCAAATGTACCGAAAACATACGGAGCCGTGGGGTTTATACTGAAGTGTGAACCGAACCATGAATTTTCTTTTCCCATACACCCCTACTAGTCACTGGTTGCTCACTGTATCTATTGTAATTAAATTATTATGGAAATCATGCTAGAGACTAACACAGATATATAGTGAAATTTGCAACAAAAAAAAGGAAATAAATAAAAGGAAAAGTAATCTAGTCATATCTGCCAAAAGGTGATCCAGTTCATTCAAATGAGAAAGTGATTTCTGCTAAATAGTAAGCTAATGAGGTCTGCCAAAACAATCTAGTTTGCCTAAATGTAGACTATCCATAACAACTATACAAAACTATACTACTATACAAAAAGTTACCTAGTGCATTTATTCAAAAAATTGTGCTGCCCATGCCTGTCCAAGTGATAAAAGGGAGAAAAAAGGCTAAAGGCAAATTGGGATTTATTGAGATTCTACCAAACAGAGCTAATAAAGTCTGTTAAAAAGAACAAAATGTTTAGTTAACCATGTTAGAAAAAAAAGAGTCTGAAATCTGTTAAATAATACACTAAACAATTATAAGACACTATTATATACAAAGGATATGGGACCTCAGTTTTGAAGATAAACTTACATGCATTTGGAGCTCAGGTGTAAAAGTGCCAGTAAAGTAGTAGTACGTACAGTAGTTCCACTATATTAATATGTATATCACTATTACTAAATTTTCTGTGGTTTATTTAAAAGAGCAGCTCAATCATCAACACATTAATTCACTGAATTAAATCCTTAATAAGTTAATTAATTCACAAAAACAAAAAATAGAGCTGATTTAGTGAAATACTTGTGGTGCTTAGTGTTTTGCTGTCAATCATGTGCCAATATTCAGAGCTCCAAAACTGTCAGTGCAGAAAAACATGGACTTATTTTTTATGTGAATTTTTATTAGCAAGTTTCTTATCAAGGCACATGTTAATTAAGCCTTAAATTGGTAAATAATAAACATGCATTTTTAGCGGGATGGGTAGGAGTACAGGGACTGCAGGTTGCTTTAGTCTCTGTAGTGGGCTCCGCTCCCAGTTAGCTTCTAATTAATAATCTATGAAGGCTGAGGAGACCCGTGGTGACTCACAGTGAGGGAATTACACAACTGCTACTGTGATTCACATGAAGGAATCTCAAGGCTTAGGAAACAGGAAACAAAAAAACACACACACGGAGTCAAACTGTGTGGAAGCAAAAAAAATATTTCGGGCATTCAACAAACTGAAGGAAAATATTCAAAAAACAATTTCAAAACTTTTAAAGGTCACACATGCAGACAAACAACATGCACTGATATACTGTCCAAAGAACCCTCAGTACAATATAGAACTATATTGTTAAATCAACACTGTTAGTGTTAAATTAACACTGAGAGTGTAAAGTTTTACACTAATAAGTGTTGATTTAACACTAACAGTGTTGATTTAACACTGCCAAATTTCCTGTGTACCCATGTTTTTTCTGCCAGTAAAGATTATAAAGATTATAGACTTATTTATCATCAACTAAATATGTTTCAAGAACTTGATAATCCAAAATTGTCTGGCTTTCAAATAAAAAATGTATAATTAAAATATATATTGTTCATTTGTACAGTGATACAGAATACTGAATGTACATTTTGGCTGGTTAATTGGTACAAATTTGTACTTATTTCAGAGGGAACACACCTGACCCTGTAAAGACCAAGATTATATCTTTGAGGGTAGAATTATGAAGAGTGTACCTTTGAGTACAAAAACGTACTCATATCATACCTCATTGCTACATTTTAGAAATGAGCAAAAAAAAGGTTTATTAATAATTTAGATAAAAATCAAAGGATGACAATATCAGGCTGATACCACCACAGAAGACTGGACTGGATATCAAACAGATAAAATGAAACAATCTGATCCAAGCATGTTACAATCAGTGGCATGTGAAGATCCTGGTTATGTGTTTCTTTCTGTGGGATAGTTTGAGCAAGTTAGTCTACATGCATGAGTTTCCTTCGGGGACTCCGGTCCCTCCCCCGGGGTCCAAAAAAACATGAAGATCAGGTAAACTGGATATTCTAAATTGTTCTGGTTTGTTTGTGAAGTTGTGTACTATGTATGTAAGCTTATGTGTCTTTAAATGTGTGTATTACTGTGTGCACAGATGTGGATTGGCATATATCTCTGTCCTCGGTAAATGCTGTAGCGCCCCATGCAGTCCTCCAGGTGGAGGGTCATTTCCGGTTAAGAGTACGCTGTGTGCTATTGGCTGACGCTTCTCACTGGTGTGTGGATAAGTGCTGAATATGAATGGTTGTGTGTAAAAACGCATAAAGTGTAAAGTGTCTTTGGGTTTCTAGAAAGGCACTATATAAGCTTCACTTCATTTATTTATAACTTTACACCATCAGTCTGGGTTCTGGCTGCCCTGTCCAGTACATTTTAGAGGATTTCCTGCAACTCTGAAAGGGCTTATTAATGAGCTAATTGGTTGAATCAGTAGTGTTGGGGAGCCATAAATTTACAGGGCAGGAGGTGCCAATACTTCATACATACACTTGCAATACCGTTATTGGAAAACTAGGGGCGGCATTGTAAACAAAGGGAGTAATGAGGTGGTAAAAAGCAGACAAGAGAGTGGAAATCGCAAATTAGTGTAATAGGCACAGTCAGCAGTTTCTGCAAAATGAACCTCACACAATTGCCTATCCTCTGCCTCTAACTGCTCTAAAGCTAATAAAAGGACTAAAGCTCGCTTTATAATGAAACATACAGCGGGCAGTGTTCTTTAAGCACTAAGATCTCGATGATATGTTCAAATAAGCACATTGTGCAGTTCATCATGATAAAAATATCATGTTGTGATACTGCCCACCCCCAGACACAACCTCTGTCAGGAGTGATTTGAAATGCTGTGCTGCTACCTCGCTCTAAATCTGAGGGAGTGACACTCTCCTTCAGGCTCTATTAAACCTGTCCATACACAAATGACTCGGCAGATATGATTGATCTATTACCTCTATCACGCCCTGCACATATAACCCCCTGATGCCAGTCTCTAATGGGCCAGGCTGGCACCAAGCAAAACACCACCGGCCTTGCCCTAGTTTGTTATGAGCAGTGACATTAAACTAGAAACAAGAGATACACTGAGGCACTGTAAAAAAGCACTTTCAGCCTTGCTGTTTTGATGCAAAGGTAAAAGTGATCAGAATTGTTATTACTGCAGATAACATGTAGCGTATTTGAAATAGAAAATGTGGAGTTACTGATTAGTCCTATACTAAGTCTGTACTTGTGAGTACACTAGTCCAAACATTTCTCAATACAGAGTGTGTACCAACACTCCTTCCATGCTCATTACTTTCTAAATAAGACTTTTCTGTACTTTACTGTATGCTCTTTTTATATGGCAAAAAAATTAAAATCTATGCATCTCTCTAACTTTAATACATGATAGAGAACATTGTGCATGTGTCTCTTATCGATATTGCATGCCTATTCTATTTTAGATTTAAAACTAAAAAACATTAGCTTTGCAATTAAGAAAGAAGTATGGAAAATGTCTATTATAAAATGTCCCTTTAAAACTTATTCTAAACTTTAATGTTGGGGATGTTTTTATTTTATGTGTTTTTAGCTCCTTTAAAACATTCCTATTGGGCTGGGGTTTGTATTTGCTTGTACTTCAGGCTTTGAGCTTCAGTTCACAGACAGACAGCCTGACATTTTTAAGTAGAATGTGCTGAAACAATCCACACAAATGTTATACTTTGGAGTAACCTGTACACAGGACATTCTTTAATGTGCTTCTGGCTTATTCATATTATCTTTAGCAAGTATTCCTGGAGATGTTTGTTTAATGCGTATTTACTCCTCACTGAGCTCCATTGGCTACCAGTTGCTAATCGTATCAAATTCAAAGCTCTTACAATCGCCTACAAGGTGATGACAGGAGTGCAGCTCCTTCCTACCTGCACTCACCCCTAAAGACTTACGCTACCTCCCGGCCACTGTGCTCCTCCAATGAACGTCGCCTCGCTTTACCAAACATTCACAAAAAGCAATCCAGACTGTTCTCATACAGAGTTCCCCAATGGTGGAACAAACTTCCTTCCACTACCAGATCAGGAGAATCTCTCAATGTCTTTATTTAATTGAAAGGAGGTTGGGGAGCGGTAGCTCTCCAGCCCAGAAGGTTGTAGAATCCAAGTGCAGAGCAGTAGATCTCGAAGCAGGTAAACCCAAGAAAAAAAGGGATAATAATAATAATAAGAAGAATTAATATATAATCGTTAATATATATTAATAGGATATATAATAATATTATATAATAATATTATATATATAATTATTATTATTATTAAACCCCGCTCCACGCGGGGATCGAACTCACGCTGTCGCGGTCGCGGCCCAATGCTCTAACCGCTGAACCAGCGAGCGGATTGGGACGCGGCCGCTTTAATCACTCTTAAGAACCTCCGCCGAAAGGGGCGGAGCAACGAAAACGGGCGGAGAAGGAAAACGGGTGGAAAACAAAAGTGAGAGAGAGGGGGAGAATACGTAAATAAGGCTTGCCTGGAAGCGGCTACCTCTTATGAGACAAGGTTAAGGATTAACTAAACAAAAGGGGCTTCCAACGAAAACAAAACTGAACTGAGGTGCTTATGGATTAAACGCTGCTCCACCAGAGAGTGGAGGAACAGCGCGGGAGAGGGAAGGTAAACAAACCACGCTTCGCAGTGAGAAACACACACAGACACACACACACACAGAGACTCAGACCCGAAGAACAGAGGTAGGGCCTAAGGCGGGACACGTGGAAGGTCGGGTGGACTCTTCTAAGGGCGGGTGGCAGGGCGAGCCGGTATGATACCGGATTGATCCGGCGAAGAACTTTGAATGGCCCCACGTACCGCGGGGCCAGTTTACGTGGGGTACCCCGCAACGGGAGGTCCTTGGCCGATAGCCAGACCTGTTGGCCAACCCTATATGAGGGGGCGGGCCGCCGCCTCCTGTCTGCATGGCGTTTCTGGGTCACCCTGGCAGACAAGAGGGCAGCCCGCGCCTTCCTCCAGGCTCTGTGGCAACGTCTGACCGTCTGGTCGGCCGAGGACACCCCCGTAATAGTCTCCTGTCCGGGGAAAGCAGGCGGAGCATACCCAAACTGGCACTCAAAAGGCAACAGACCCGTGGGCTTGGTTCTGGGGTCCTTACAGCGAGCGCAAACCTCACAAGCGGCCACATGGGAACGCACGTCTCTCTCCATATGAGGCCACCAGAACCGGCGCCGCAGGTACTCTAGCGTACGTGTGGCCCCTGGATGCGCTGTCTGGGGAGAGGCGTGACCCCAGTCGAGTACCCGCCTCCTGAGGGAGGATGGTACGAAGTCTCGGCCTGGGGGGTTGTTCCCCGGGTCAGGATCGGTCTCTTGGGCCCGTCGAACAGCATCCAACAGAGCCCAACGGAGGGGTGCCAGGATCCTGGCCGGGGGAATCACGGTGGCTGGTTCCACTGGAAGAGGGAGGGGCTCCCATTGGTGAGAGAGGGCGTCCGGTTTGACGTTCTTGGACCCAGGACGGTAAGACAAGATGAAGTCAAACCGGGTGAAGAACAACCCCCATCTGGCCTGGCGTGGATTCAGACGTTTGGCCTGCTGGATATAAGCCAGGTTCTTATGGTCTGTCCAGACCAGAAAGGGGTGGTTAGCCCCCTCAAGCCAATGCCTCCACTCTTCCAGGGCAAGCTTGACGGCCAGAAGCTCCCGATCTCCTACGTCGTACCTCTGCTCGGCAGGGGTAAGACGATGAGAGTAGTAGGCGCATGGATGCAGTCTGCCTCCAGGCCCCGATCTCTGGGACAAGACTGCTCCTACGCCCACTTCAGAGGCATCCACCTCCACGACAAACGGAAGTCCCGGATCAGGCAGCTGGAGAACTGGGGCCCTGGTCAACAGGCGCCTGAGGGCGTCAAACGCCTCCTGGGCCTCTGTTGACCAGCTGAACCGCCCGAAGTCTTCCTCGTCAGGGCGGTCAGCGGGGCGGCCACAGAGCTAAAGTTCTTCACGAACCTTCGGAAGAAATTAGCAAAGCCCAGGAAGCGCTGGAACAGGCGCACCGAGGTGGGCTGGGGCCAGCTCTCCACTGCCTTGATCTTGGTGGGATACATGCACAGTGTGTTGTGCGACACAACAAACCCCAAAAAGGAGATGGTCTGCGCATGGAACTGGGACTTCTCAAGCTTGACGTAGAGGTGGTTCTCCAGGAGCAGCTGAAGCACCCGTCGGACGTGGCTGACGTGTTCGTGAACAGACCGGCTATATATGAGTATATCTTCTAGGTAGACGAACACGTAGCGGTCCAAGGCTTCCCGAAGAACCTCATTTATGTACCCCTGGAAGACGGCCGGGGCGTTCATCAACCCGAACGGCATGACCAGGTATTCATAGTGCCCGGACGGAGTGATGAACGCCGTCTTCCACTCGTCACCCGCCCTGACCCTGACCAGGTTGTAGGCACTGCGCAGGTCCAGCTTGGTGAAGATTGTGGCCTGCTGCAGTGCCTCAAAGGCGGATGACATGAGGGGCAAGGGGTAGCAGTTCTTCACAGTGATCTTGTTGAGGCCTCTGTAGTCAATACAGGGCCTCAACCCACCGTCTTTTTTGCCCACAAAAAAGAAACCGGCGCCGGCCGGGGAGGTAGATGGCCGGATAAAAGCTAAGGCTAGGGCCTCCTGGATGTAGCCCTCCATTGCTCGCCGTTCAGGGCCTGAGAGGGAGAACAGCCTCCCCCTGGGGGGGCTAGTCCCAGGGAGAAGGTCAATAGTAATGTCGCAGGGGTGGTGGGGGGGCAGTACCTGGGCTTGCCTTTTGCTGGAGACCTCCCGAAGGTCTCGATATTCCCTGGGTACTTGAGAGTGATAAGGGCCTTCGGGGTCGAGGTCCACACCTTTAGAGGCTCTGGGGGACCGAAGACAGGAAGCTTGACAGGCTGGCCCCCACCGTATGACCGAACGCGTCAGCCAGTCAATGTGGGGGTTGTGCCGCTGGAGCCAGGGAAACCCCAACACCAGCTGCAAGTCGGGAGCATTTATGATGTACAGTGCAATTTGCTCTGAATGAGCCCCGACTCGCAGCGTGAGGGGCCGTGTTTGGTGGGAAACCACCCCTGGCTCCAGGGACCGCCCATCAATGGCTGCTATGGGTAGGGGTTCATGTAGGCGGACCAGGGGCAAACCAAGCTCTCTGGCCCTGGCTGCGTCCATGAAATTCCCTGCCGCTCCAGAGTCTAGGAAGGCTGGTAGACGAACCTCCACAGACCCCCACACTAGCGTTGTGTTCAGGTACACCCCTTGGGTTCGAGGGGGCCCTGGTCGATCTGTTAGGGGCCCCTCTTCCCCTAACAGATGCTGACTTTTGGCTGCCAAGTCAGGACAGGTAACGCGCTGATACCCCACAAGCCCACATTAGATGCAACGCCCCTCCCTCATGCAGGCCTCGCGTTCTTGCCTTGGCAGCCGGGTGTGCCCTAACTGAACAGGTCGGACCCCATGGTCAGGTTGTTTCTTGGAGGCCAAGGAAGGCCCCCCAGCGGAGGGCTGATCACGAGGACCTCGAACACGTCCTGTACACCCCCTTCTTCTCCTATCCCTAAGGCGATGGTCTATCCTCTGGGTCAGCTCAATCAGGTCATCAAGTGAGGCAGGACAGTCGCGGTGAGCAAGCTCATCCTTAAGGTCCTCACTGAGATGCGCTGACCAGAGCGTTAGAGTTCCACCCACTCTCAGCCGAAAGCGTGCGAAACTCAATGGCATAATCAGAGACGGACCTTCCATGTTGATGGAAGGAGGAACCCCCTGCAGCCTCCCGGTTGCCCACCATAATGCACAGGGGTGGGCAGCGAGGGCTCAACTCCACCTGGAGTCATAAGCTCCTCTACCTGGGGAGGGGCAGACCCTAGGGGAGCTGGCTGTATGGGTTGAAGCAGGTTTTGTGACAGGATGGTAGTCAGACCCCGCAGCTGGGCTAAGATCTGCTGTAGGGTCTGCTCATGCTTCCCTATTGCCACCCCCTGGTTCCCCAGGGCAATTTTTACCTGCTCGAGATCCAACTGTTCTGCTGGATCCATGTTGGGGCTGGATCTTTCTGTAAGGAGGTTGGGGAGCGGTAGCTCTCCAGCCCAGAAGGTTGTAGAATCCAAGTGCAGAGCAGTAGATCTCGAAGCAGGTAAACCCAAGAAAAAAAAGGATAATAATAATAATAATAATAATAAGAAGAAGAATTAATATATAATCGTTAATATATATTAATAGGATACATAATAATATTATATAATAATATTATATATATATATATATAATTATTATTATTATTAAACCCCGCTCCACGCGGGGATCGAACTCACGCGGTCGCGGCCCAATGCTCTAACCGCTGAACCAGCGAGCGGATTGGGACGCGGCCGCTTTAATCACTCTGAAGAACCTCCGCCGAAAGGGGCGGAGCAACGAAAATGGGCGGAGGAGGAAAACGGGTGGAAAACAAAAGTGAGAGAGAGGGGGAGAATACGTAAATAAGGCTTGCCTGGAAGCGGCTACCTCTTATGAGACGAGGTTAAGGATTAACTAAACAAAAGGGGCTTCCAACGAAAACAAAACTGAACTGAGGTGCTTATGGATTACCGCGGGGCCAGTTTACGTGGGGTACCCCGCAACGGGAGGTCCTTGGCCGATAGCCAGACCAAAACTGAACTGAGGTGCTTATGGATTAAACGCTGCTCCACCAGAGAGTGGAGGAACAGCGCGGGAGAGGGAAGGTAAACAAACTGCGCCTCGCGGTGAGAAACACACACAGACACACACACACACACACAGACTCGAGAGGGGCGGCAGAAAGAGCACACCTATGGCGTCAAAACCGTGTCAAAATTCGCGAGCGAGCAAAGTCACTTGGCGCAAGCAAAACCACACTCGCGCGCACGCGGAGAGGGCTTGGCGCAAGCAAAACCACACTCGCGCGCGCGCGGAGAGGGCTGGCTGCGCGCGCGCGGAAGCAAAACCACACTCGCGCGCGCGCGGGGAGAGCTACGCGCGCGGGGAGAGCTACGCGCGCGGGGAGGCAAAACACTCGCGAGAGTGGAATTTGCCACGCCTTCGGCTTGACAGTCGGGGGAGGGACCCAGACAGGATTGGCTACGGCTGTTTTCCGGAAGTGGATTGTGATTGGCTGTTTGTCAATGTCATAGCACTTGCACGAAAAACCCGGGAATAAGACAGCAGCAAGTATGTACCTAAATGTACATTTGTACACGTTTTAATAAATATGAATCCATTGCTAATGAATCGGCATTTGCACTCCACCATAAATAAATAGGACCTGTTAGGGACGTCCATAAGGGCCAAGGTCACGTACGTTAGGAGTCGCTCAAAAAGATGGCACTTCAGAATATTCTGCAAAGAACAATATATATATATATATATATATATATATATATATATATATATATATATATATATATATATATATATATATATATATATATATATTTAATTTTAATGGACAGGAAATATTACAACAAAAAATTACAATCAATATTATATAAAATTTTGAATTCTATGGAAAAAGGCAACAGCAATATATAAACCTATATGTAGTAGCCCCCAACCCTGGTCCAGAATTTCTGTTTCTGAGGTTTCTGACGGTTCCTACGCAAGTGTTGATAAGCATTAATAACCGCATATTTACTTCGTTTACGTTCATAACCGCAGATGAAATTTCCCCCCATTTGCCCTGCCATAGTGTCATATTTCTGCTAAGCTCAATTAGGTGCACTATATATCTAATAGTGAATACCTAACTGCATTTTAGCCAGCCTGAATGTGTATTCAGTGGCGACATACATACCCAGCAAACAGCTCGCGGACGTCCTTATTTGAGTATTTTTAAAACGTTTGCTATAGGACATACGTGACCTTGGCCCTTATGGACGTCCCTAACAGGTCCTATTTATTTATTTAAGCCGAAGGCGTGGCAAATTCCACTCTCGCGAGTGTTTTGCCTCCTCGCGCGCGTAGCTCTCCCCGCGCGCGCAGCCAGCCCTCTCCGCGCGCGCGCGAGTATGGTTTTGCTTCCGCGCGCGCGCAGCCAGCCCTCTCCGCGCGCGCGCGAGTGTGGTTTTGCTTGCGCCAAGCCCTCTCCGCGCGCGCGCGAGTGTGGTTTTGCTTGCGCCAAGTGACTTTGCTCGCTCGCGAATTTTGACACGGTTTTGACGCCATACACACCGCTCTGCTCCACCAAACTAGAGACAGGTAGATGGCGGCCGTGGAGCTCAATGCTCTACACAGCTGTACCAAACCCGAAGAGAAAAGGGATAGAGTTAGAGAGCCGGAAAACCGGCATAGATTCGCTCTCACGAGCTTCAAAGATCCAGCGCCGAGTGGCTAGTTGGCGTTTATAAGCTGTTGAAAGCAGCACACTCCTTACCTTTCAATTTCTCCTTTAAATGAACTCCTACTTCTAGCGTTTTTTATACTGTTATATACTGTTATATATTGTTGGTTTAAGTAGTCCCTTTTTTTTCTTTTGTTAAGAAAAAAGTTCAGTATTAAAGTTCATCTGGCACTACATGAGTTACACCTTCATTTACATTTTATGGCATTTATCACACTTTGGGATTATTCCTCAACCAAATATATTAATGCCTGGCAATTGTTCTGTGGGTCTCCAAAACTTAGTATAATTTCAATCTTTCCTATGTATTATCTACTACAAAAGTAACATTTTAATGAAGTTAAACATGCAGGTAGCACATTTAATAAAGAAAAAAGAGAATCATGTTTTGTTAAATCCCATTAAAATATGTAACAAAGTAAAGACTTACCAAATATGGAGTAAACCACTCCTAATGTGATATCTGCAGCAACAGGGATGTTGGAGTGGAAAGTGCTGTTGTCTACTGGCCCTCGCATCTAAAACACACACACACACACACACAATCACACATACACACAGTTATGTTTACACTTTATCAACATACCAAAGTGCTTATTTGTCCACTCAGAAAATATTCATATTAATGAATTAATTATTTTTTTTATTTTTGAGCTCAGATATTGATAAATTCACAAAGCAGTTTTAATGCATAGATATAAAAATGCATAAACATAAAGGCTGGACTTCAGCAATTCCAGCCAGAGAGCTACAGATCAGATTTGGGAAAAGAACTCTCTCCAAGCAAACCTAGGTGCTTGAATATGATGCTGTTATCTTTTGTACTAATTATTCTTTTTTTCTGTAATAAATTTTCTCATATACAAAGAACAGTATCAGCGAATATGGAGTGAATTTTGTGCCAAAAGTTTTACACAAAAAAATAAAATCCGCAATCAAAATGTTAGGAATCAAAAGCAAAAATTATATGTTACAAATTCAAAAGAGAAAAAATATATAGCAAATATATATTTTTAAATATACTTGGTTATTTTATTATCCTTTGCAGTTATTTGAAAATTATTTCAGTTTGGTCTTTGCTTTTATTTTTGTGTTTTTGTGAATTTTCTGTGGATTTTTTTGGATTTTTCTGTTAAAGACTTTTGCTTCTGGAATCCCTCTTTTGCTTCTGCTTCAGTTTTTTGCTTCTGAGTTTTGGCACAGTTTTCACGGGTGGGCGGGGCTTAGAAGAAGGGGTTCCCCTTGAATCTCCATTGGTCAGCTGGTTCTGGACTGGCCAGTTCCCTGAACCCTCGTCTGAGACTGACCACGCCCCCAAACACCCCGCCAGCTTCAAGCGTCCTTCCAAACACGGAGTGAACAGCAGCTTCCAGCAAACAGCAACAGCAGCAGATACTTTTACAATTAAATATTATACAAACGTTATGTTCACAAGTCACATTAGCGAGAGTGCTAAATATTCATGCTGTAAGTAGGTAACTACCTAACTCACTAGCTCAATGACTAGGTAACTCACTAGCTCACTGAGTAGGTAACTCACTAGTTCACTGACTAGGTAACTCACTAGTTCACTGACTAGCTAACTCACTAGTTCTCTGACTAGGTAACTCACTAGTTCACTGAATAGCTAACCCACTAGTTCACTGACTAGCTAACTCACTAGTTCTCTGACTATGTAACTCACTAGTTCACTGACTAGGTAGCATTCTAATTCATTAGCTCATTGAGTAGGTAAGTAGCTAACTCAGTAGCACACTTACTATGTAACTCACTGGTTCACTGACTAGGTAACTCACTTGCTCACTGAGTAAGTAACCTGCTAACTCATTAGCTCACTGAGTAGGTAACTCACTAGTTCACTGACTAAGTAATTCACTAGCTCACTGAGTAGGTAACTAACTCACTAGTTCACTGACTAGGTAACTCACTAGTTCACTGACTAGCTAACTCACTAGTTCTCTGACTAGGTAACTCACTAGTTCACTGAATAGCTAACCCACTAGTTCACTGACTAGCTAACTCACTAGTTCTCTGACTATGTAACTCACTAGTTCACTGACTAGGTAGCATTCTAATTCATTAGCTCATTGAGTAGGTAAGTAGCTAACTCAGTAGCACACTTACTATGTAACTCACTGGTTCACTGACTAGGTAACTCATTAGCTCACTGAGTAGGTAACTCACTAGTTCACTGACTAAGTAATTCACTAGCTCACTGAGTAGGTAACTAACTCACTAGTTCACTGGCTAGATAACTCACTAGTTTGCTGGCTAGGTTGCTCACTAGCTCACTGAGTAGGTAACTAGCTAACTCACTAGCTCATTGACTAAGATAACTGACTAGTTCACTGATTAGGTAACTAGCTAACTCACTAGCTCATTGACTAAGATAACTGACTAGTTCACTGATTAGGTAATTAGCTAACTCACTAGCTAATTGACTAAGATAACTGACTAGTTCTCTGACTAGGTAACTCACTAGTTCACTGAATAGCTAACCCACTAGTTCACTGACTAGCTAACTCACTAGTTCTCTGACTATGTAACTCACTAGTTCACTGACTAGGTAGCATTCTAATTCATTAGCTCATTGAGTAGGTAAGTAGCTAACTCAGTAGCACACTTACTATGTAACTCACTGGTTCACTGACTAGGTAACTCATTAGCTCATTGAGTAGGTAAGTAGCTAACTCAGTAGCACACTTACTATGTAACTCACTGGTTCACTGACTAGGTAACTCATTAGCTCATTGAGTAGGTAAGTAGCTAACTCAGTAGCACACTTACTATGTAACTCACTGGTTCACTGACTAGGTAACTCATTAGCTCACTGAGTAGGTAACTCACTAGTTCACTGACTAAGTAATTCACTAGCTCACTGAGTAGGTAACTAACTCACTAGTTCACTGGCTAGATAACTCACTAGTTTGCTGGCTAGGTTGCTCACTAGCTCACTGAGTAGGTAACTAGCTAACTCACTAGCTCATTGACTAAGATAACTGACTAGTTCACTGATTAGGTAATTAGCTAACTCACTAGCTCATTGACTAGGTAACTATCATAATTTGCGCGTGAATATTTAGCACATCTTGCTAATGTGAGCTTTTAAATGGAGTGAAACAGAGAATAATATAACATAATATAACATTAAACATAACGTTTGTATAATATTTAATTGTAAAAGTATCTGCTGCTGTTGCTGTTTGCTGGAAGCTGCTGTTCACTCCGTGTTTGGAAGGACGCTTGAAGCTGGCGGGTGTTTGGGGGCGTGGTCAGTCTCAGACGAGGGTTCAGAGGGACCAATGGAGATTCAAGGGGAACCCCTTCTTCTAAGCCCCGCCCACCCGTGAAAACTGTGCCAAAACTCAGAAGCAAAAAACTGAAGCAGAAGCAAAAGAGGGATTCCAGAAGCAAAAGTCTTTAACAGAAAAATCCAAAAAAATCCACAGAAAATTCACAAAAACACAAAAATAAAAGCAAAGACCAAACTGAAATAATTTTCAAATAACTGCAAAGGATAATAAAATAACCAAGTATATTTAAAAATATATATTTGCTATATATTTTTTCTCTTTTGAATTTGTAACATACAATTTTTGCTTTTGATTCCTAACATTTTGATTGCGGATTTATTTTTTTTGTGTAAAACTTTTGGCACAAAATTCACTCCATAAGCGAAGACTTATTTCATTCATCTACATCAGTGTTTCTCAACCTTTTTTATATCACGACACCCTTTAAATATATGCGAGATATCAAGGCACCCCAGTTTAAGGGGGGGGGGGGGGGGGTTGCTGGCGCAGTACTTCAGGTGAGAACGGGGGGGGGGGGGGGTGGTGGGGGTGGTTCTGGCGCAGTACTTCAGGTGAGAGAACGAGGGGTGTTGCTGGCGGAATTTGACATAAAATAGCGCGTGCATCGCGTGGGGGACAAAAACTTTACAGTGTTTCCCAATTTAGGGGCTGCATCCTTCAGAGGCTGTATTCGAAGACAGATTGCGTCACAGCTGCGCAGTAATACACCGCCTCTGTGGGTCGCATCCTTCATAGTATGCTGCCTGTGAATTGGGACACACCCCGACACGAGCTGACTCTGGAAAGGAAATATGCACGTGAGGCGCAATATTTTGACGGCACCCCCGATGAAGCCAGACGGCACCCCAGGGTGCCGCGGCACCCTGGTTGAGAAACACTGATCTACATGGCATCACAGCTCAAGATACTACAAAACAACAGAGGAAATCTAGAACTATCACAATAAACTCAAAACAAGAAGACAAGGGAAATAAACAAGAGAGCAAATGAGAAGGGAAATAAACAAGCAAAAGCTGAATAATAAACAACAAAAGACAGACAAAAGAAGATGGATGAAGATGGGGAAGATAACGAGGGGGCTGGTTTACAAACAAACACAGGTGAGAACACTGATGACAGGGTGGGGCTAGGGTGGAGGCAAAAAAAATGGCCACATGCTTAAAGATAACATGGGAAAGAAAAGCAAGACAGGAACAGGAAGGACAAAGAAAGAAAGAAAACAAGACAGACAAGGGCTACAGGTGTCACAGATATCATGTACTATGCAGTTTATAATGTGATTATCCTCAATTTAGTCACTGTGTCAGCTCTTTCCTTAGTTTTGGTAGGGAAATGGGACAAAATCTGTTATCTATTTAATATATTAATTCATTGCAAACCCACAATAAAACATTGAAAATGGTTTAACTCTTATAACAGCAGGTAGAGTCCACTTAGGAAAGATGTGATGTTCCCAACCACTCACAGAAGGTGCATCTTTATCATATTGTCATCTCTGTTGACAAATGAACCAACACCCTCTTGCACAATGTCTTGTACACACTGCACAAAAATAATGCAACAATGATGTTATCTCCTCTGTATGCTTGTTTTATTCTACAGATATATATTTGTCCTGAACAAAAGAAGCAGCACTTAATCTGATGCTATATTTGCTGATATCAGCGTGTCATAGAAAAAAAGAAAAAAAATTATCAGGATCCCCTGTAGTGTTTCACACACATACACAACAGGTAGCCAAACATTGCATCATTCTGCCCGTGCTTCAGAGCTGAAGAGGTTGCACACTCTCAGAAGTGTGTGCCAGAGGACGTGTGCACAATAACACTCTCTCTTTGATGACTAAGAACTTGTGGAGGAGCTGCGTCAGCAGCATCAGCGGATACTGTCTGACGTGCCTGAGAGAGCTTCTATACAGCAAAATCTCCCCCTCTCCCTCACTGTCACGTGCACACACACACACACACACATCCACTTGATCATCACAGAGCGGTAACAGCAGTAAATCAGTCTACCAACGCCATCACTGTCAACGACATCCGGACACACACACACATGCTATTCTTTATCTGCACGAAAAGTCCTGTCTGTTTAATGAAACCAGCTGTTCTTTATGTCTGTAGTTCAGAATCATTCAGAGGTGCTGATGTAAGGAGTTTATGTGCACATTTAAAGCTTGAAAATGAAATTCCACGAAATACAACAAGACAGTACTGTGTCTCTAAATCAAATATTCTGCAAGTCTTACTGGTAATCAGTATCACTAAATATTGCAATCTTTTAAATAAAATAAATTATGCAAATTATCTTTTGTTCTCTTTTACATGCCACATGATTTGTCTTTATTTAATCACACTCTTAAAACACTCAATGTAATCTATAATTATTTCTAAAATGTAAACAACAGAAATGGCAGTTAATTACATACTATAAGAACAGAACAATTAATTAACTACGTAAATATTTTCTCTAATTGCCACTTGGAAAAATTAGAATCTTGTGACCCTCCTCATTTCTGGTGTGCATACAAATGAAACAAAAAGTGCTCTTTATACGAACTAAAATTCAATATATGAGGCAATATATAACAATAATTTTTATTCCACAGAATACAGTAGTGTAAAAGAGTATTTGCCCCATACAGAATTCTTGTTTTTGCATTTTGTTCATTCTTACATTTTTTTAGATTAAAAAACACCTTTTAACATCGATTATAACCTAAATAAATATAAAAAGTAAGTAAATATAAAAAACACATTTTAAATGGTGATTTCATTTATTAAGGAAAAAAAGCAATCCAAACAAACCAGGGACTGCCGCCCCCATGAAGTAACGCTGATTAACAAAATATTTTGGATTTTTTTTATTTTATTTCACTAACCACAACCAGACCTGATTACTACCAGACATGTAGAATCAAGAAATCACTTAAAATAGAACTAAATGATTAAAGTTAAGAAGTTTAAAGTCGAACTCTGATTGAGATGCTGTGGCAAGAAATTAAACAGGCAATTTATGCGTAAAAACTCTCCAATATGTCTGGATTAAAATAATTATTTTAAGAAGAGTGGGTCAAAAATCCTCCACAGAGATGTGAAAGACAAGTGTGGCACGATCAAGTTATTTTTTTAAGTTATGTTTAGGGGCAAACACTTTTTTACATAGGGCCAAGTTGGTACTTTTAATTTGAGTACCCTTAATAATCCCTTAATAAATGAAAATGTGTTCATTTAAGAACTGCATTTTATATTAACTTATATTAACATATACTTGCCTGTTATTAAAAAATATGTTTCATAAAAAAGCAAAAACAGAAGCAATCTATAGATGGGCAAATATTCACTGTGTATGTTTAAATTTCATATGACATTATTTACTTAGAAATGTTCTTAGTGATACATATAAAGCTCGCTCTAAAAAGAATAATTACATAATTTAAGCCTTATGTGTTTAAATGTGCTTTGTGCATGGATCTTGCAGTCTGTACTTCATGTCTGTTTGCAATATTGTCTTTTTAAATAAATGTATGTATGTAATAATTTCTACTCTTGCATATCTAAGTGCAATGTTTTCACTTTAAAAACAATATAGAATCTAATCTGTACTATGTAAACTGTCACAGTGATTTAAACCAACTAATCAGAGAAAAGCTTTACCAAACCGAGTAGCCCATCACAGGCTGTACACAGGGGTGTAACATCCAAACAATTGATCCAAAAGTCTCATTATTACTGTTAGTACAAAAAAATAATAAAAAAGGATTAGTGAAAATACTCAATTAAAGCATTCTATAACACATTTAAAGCAACACTATGCAAGACCTGGCATTTCTTGTTCTTGGGCTCAACCTACAGGTGAGAGGTGTATTTTGCACCACCCCTCAAGGACATGTTTTACAGAGATTCTGAGAGCTGAGAGAAGCATCACTTAAAGTGAAATATGCATGTAAACTTATGTGGTATATATAGTACAGACTGTTGCACTAAAAAGGGGGTCAAACTCTCATGAATGTGGCAAGTTCATTTCTTCAATATTGCAATAGTTGCCAAAAGGATTAGTAAACAGTTAAAAAACAGTGTAAACAGTGAAAAATCTCATTTCGTCAGAGGAAAAGTGATTGTGTATACCTCAATAAAATATACCAATACAGTGTTGTTAAAAATCTGCTTGCCATTTCCTCAAAACTGCAAGCCTTTACAAAATCCACACATGGAATCAGAAGCTTTAAACAACATTGCCATTCACCGAATACTCAAACACACACCTACATCAATATACGCACATACACATGGTCCAAGGTCTCATACCTGCTTTCACTGATATAATAAAAGAGGAGGTTCACCAGCTTTACTCTGTCAGATTGATCTCTGGGGAGAAATGCCTCTCTGCTTCAATCTGACATGCATTGAAACTGTGTATATGTTCATCTGCAGCGAGTCTTCATAACACAATAATGATAGTCTGCCTCAGAAAACACAGGTCCACCATGTATTCTGGTCAATCCAACGAATGACTGGTCAAAAAGAAGGTATCTAATTGTTATACAGTGTGTGAGAGTGTGTATATTCCTCTTCTCCAAATCTCCAAACAATGAGCATGTGTGTTTTAGTGTTTCAACTGCCTGTTCTATTATTTCATTGAAAAACAAAGGCTGTATTGGGTCCCAACCTTACATCAAAGGTAGTGTTTTGATCCCAGTCTAAGGCTCTCGCCAAAGCTAAAATTGTATTCTTGATCTAACACTTAAACTAATATGCTACGCTGCATTCCACTGACCTTGAATGTCAGTTCTCTTAATTATTCCTGATTTAATGTCATTCCAGTTAAACATTCAGATAAGTGTATCATATTTCTAAACATTACCAAAAACAGTTAGCTAAAGACTTTACCATTGTCTCAGATTAGCATTGTTAGCAAAACCGGTTGATAACAACAAATTGTACAGTACTTCGCACATCCATGAATTCATAATCCTGTGTGTATGTATTCATATGTATTTCATTCAAACACAAATCCACCTTAAACTGATTTTCTCACCAGAACAATAATAAGGGATGACTAAGCAAGGCAATGTGAAAAAGGACAACACAGTTAAGTCTCATGAATAGCGAATGCTAATATGTTAATGGAAAACTAACTCAAGCCATTAGCTAATATGCTAGTCTTGATACAAATCAATACAATCCAAAAGTGGTTCCTACATGGCATCATGCCACAAAAATCCTCCTGGGACCTTTACACATGGCACTGCTCTAATTAAATTAGTTTAATTAGTTGATACAATGTTTAAAAACTCCAGCACCCCTGTTGGGTCTAATCCACTCTTTCACACCTCTTACACCACCACCATGCCAATCAGTGTCACTGCAGTGCTGAGAATAACCACCCACCACCTAAATAATAATAATAGCTGCTATGTGGTGGTCTCTCCTGTGGGGTCCTGACTATTAAAGAACAGGGTGAACAGGCTTATACACAGTGTCACTATATAGCTAGTGGATCTAATTTGATGGACAGTAAAAACAAGGGGATGGTCATAAAAATCTAATATGACTGTGTAATCACACCATGCCAAATATTACACTACAAAGTCTAACAATTATATCAGGATTTTATTTAATTAATATAGTTTTCAGTTCTATTTATCTATAAAAGGACTTCATATCACAGCTTTGCAGTTCTCTGGTCCTCTTATCAAAACACAGGCCAGTGTCAGTTCTTTTACGTTTATTGTCTGTTAGGTTGTTTCCAGTGTTTTCCGTTTTCTCTATGTTCCTTGTTTTCCATTCTGTTGTTGGTTTGTTTTTAGTTTGTTTGTTCTTTAATTGTTTATTAAAATCTCTCGTATTTGTGTCCCCCTTCTGTGTCCTTGCTCCTGCACCATCTGACACTTCTAATTAGGTCACCAGACTGCCAAACATACAATAATTGTACCAAATAAAAAATGTACATACAATGGTTAAATTTCAAATTAAACTTGTAAAATTCAACAGTCAGTACTGCAGGTAAAATAAGTGAGTTGAAGTGTTCAAAGAATACAAGTTTGCAATTCATTACTGGAGAGATAAATAGAAATGACTGACTCCTCGAGTCCTCCCTGAGACCATAATATGAGAGAGGGATATTATTAATCTGTGTGAAAAATGTGTCTCTGACATTGCAGCATATTTAAAACTCTAGTCATAATCTTTTAAAGGTACAAACTGAACCTGGACTTCAGCCTTATCAACCTTATAATTCACACATAAAAATAACAAAAACAAAATCCCACTCCTTCATAGTCTTAAAATGAAGGATGACCAAAACTTAAAAATTACTTAGATTAAATTTTGCATTTTGATATATGATTGTTCCAAAGCTCATAAAATAAAATAATGACAGTGTTAGATCTGGGAATGTATAAATTCATGCCTTAATCATCATGTTCTTGTGGTGCTGGGTAACGTAATGGGTCTATACTGGTACATTAAGACACTGATACATCTTTGGCTTTTAGCAATATATTAATGAAAAAAGCCTACTTACAGTTTTCGTGCTCGATAAGACCCCAAAAACTGGTACTTGTAGCACACTTTTGAGAATTAATCATCTGGCATTAATAATCTTGTACACTAAACTATAAGCTCAATTCTAAAACACACTTTTAGCCACACTCTAAACTATTTTTTACAATACATGCAGCAATACATATTCAACAGCTTGTGATTCTTTATAGAATACACTAACCTGAAAAACACCACATTTACCAGTTACAAAAACCCAGCTCTATCAGGTAACAAAACTATGTAGGATAATCTTAATAAATCATTAGAAACTAAAACATTTTTTACAGTATATGACAAACAACATTTTAACACAAACACATAAACAGTAAATTATTTTAATCACTTAACATTTAAAGTTCTTTAATCAATTCATTCTTTTAAAGAAAATGCAACAATTTCATTGCAGATGTCACAGTTTAGCCCATGTCTGTCTTGTGTTTTTCCCTCATTTGGTCTCTTGTCCTCCTGCCCCTCTGTTTTCCTGTCATGTGTTTCCCAGCCATGTGCTTCTGTTGTGTTTTTGTACCTGTCTCCACCCTAGCTCCGCCCCAGCCCTGCCCTAGCAATTAGTGTTCTCACCTGTGTCTTGTCTGTAACCCCACCCCCTCGTCATCCAAGCCCAGGTGTTTCTCCCTCTCCTCATGTATATAAGCCCCTCTGTTTGAATGTGCAGTGTCAAATCTTATGTTACGAATGAGGAAGGTGGATGTAAGTGCAGATATATAGATATTCTAATTTTTATTTAATAAACAATATAAAAAATAAAAAAAAAACTCACAAAATCAAGACTAGAATACATATATTAACAAAGACTAAGAAAAACTAAGGAAACATGAAACACTAAACCATAACTTTTAACATAGAATAACTAGAGAACACAAAGAATACGAAATGAACAAACTTGGAACACTTACTATGATAACAAAACAGACCTGGACTGAAGAAACAGAGATTCAAAGATTACAAACTACAAAACTGGTAAACATACATACAGAGGACAAGGATACAAAAGATTCAACACTGCACATTCAAACAGAGGGGCTTATATACACCAGGAGAGTGAGAAACACCTGGGCTTGGATGACGAGGGGGCGGGGTTACAGACAAGACACAGGTGAGAACACTAATTGCTAGGGCAGGGCTGGGGCGGAGCTAGGGTGGAGACAGGTACAAAAACACAACAGAAGCACATGGCTGGGAACACATGACAGGAAAACAGAGGGGCAGGAGGACAAGAGACCAAATGAGGGAAAAACACAAGACAGACATGGGCTAAACTGTGACAGCAATGTTTCCTTTGCATATTTTTTTCATATCTGCTGAGCAAAATAATACAATGTAATCTTTACTCTAACCATAGCTATTTTATGCTAAATAGAATAACTAGATCTATGTTTAAAAAAGTTTTTTAAGTAACCCTGAACAGAATGCGAAGTAAACACGAAAAACATTTCAGTGTTAGACTATCTCAACTGTGTACATTTTTAAAAACTTAGTTTAGTCTGTTGCCATTAGCCAATGGATAGTGATTGGCCCTTGCAAACTTATCTCCGAATTCCAATCAGAGTTTGGATTTGTTCCCATGTTTTACTGATTAGATAAACTAGGTAATGGACAGAAACCACCTTTTAAACACCTTCAGATCTTTTATAACATCTTTTTTGACAAATAAATGTCCACGATCAACATACATTTTGTTTTTGTTCAATATTTGATACCTAATAATCATTTTAATTATGATACCATAGAAACAATCTCAGCATCATGTCACCTGGTGTTTTGTTTTTAATCTACTTAGTGTATTTTATTCGTGGTATTTAATACTGCACTGTGTGTAATTTACTTGATGCTAGATTTAATTAGGTGTCTGTTCTAGAGACAGGTCTTCTTGATTCACTTTAGCAGACCAGAACAGCCCAGACCACTGGAAAATCTTTGTAAGGGCTTTGCAGCTCCACATTGTTTCAGCACGTTAATGAGTTAATCCAATGAGTTAATCCACTCACTGACTTTATTAATGCAAAATTGATATATCTGGATATTACTGTGGCATGAAATGTATTATTAATGTTCAGCATTGGTTCACATCTTCGGAGGGAAGGCTGTGCTGCACATGTGCTGTGTGTTGTTATCAGGATCAGTTATCAATGAAATGGAGCAGAATGAAGGTGACGGAGCTGCCTGGTGAAGCAGTGTTAGCTGCTGCATCACACAAATCTCAGAGAGTTACGGTAAGTAAAGGTGAAGGGGTTATTTAGCCTAATATGATTAGAGTAACACACAGCCATAATTATCTTTTAAATGATCTGTACCCATCATAGCTATTTTTAAAAGAAACAGAAAATATTGCATATAAATGGTACCAATCCTGGAATTCAGAATGTATGTACTACATAATAGAGAGAACAACATTTATCTTTATTGTTATTTATTATTATTATTATTATTATTATTATTATTATTATTATTATTATTATTCTCTATTGCTGTAATTACTGATGCTGGTATTGCCATTTTTGTGGTTACTGATACCCATTACCATCATACAATAAAACTCCTGAATCTTTATAGAATGAGAGAACAAGAGAGAGGGAGGGTAAGAGAAGTGGAGAAAGAGACAGCAAACGAGAAAGTGACAGAGCGAGTGAGAAAGAAAGAGCACACAAGAAAGAGGCAGCAAATGAGAAATTGACGGAGAAAGACATAGAGAGCGAGAGGAGAGAGCAGATGAGACAGTGAGCAAGCAAGAGAGATAGGTTGAAAGAGAGTAAAGGCAAAAAAGGGAGAGAGTTTGAAAGAGAGAATGTGAGAAGAGAGAAAAAAGTGAAAAACACAAAGTGTGAAAGACAAAGTGAGAGACAGAGGTACAGAGGGAGGTGGAAAGAGAGAGAGAGAGAGAGAGAGAGAGAATGTGTGTGTGTGTGTGTGTTATGAAAACTGCAGTCAGAAGAGGCTGAGTGGTTGAGCTATACAGGTGCTGGTCAACGAATTAGAATAATTTGAAATAGTGCAATCATGAAATTCTTTGAATGCATTTTTTGTGCAGAAAGCAAATCAGGTGTTCACCGCACCTGTCCTACTCGTTAGACTAATCACAGAACACGTTACCTGGAAAAATTGCTCAGCTGAGCTTTCCAAAAGGCCCATTTAGGCCATTTAACTGTGACACTGTTGTTTTATTGAATTAGAATAATGGAGAAACCGTTTCATTGAATTAGAATAATTTTTATTATAATTACAATCATCAATTTGTCAGTATTTTGTGGCTGCCCCCTTGGCTTGTATGACTGCCTGAAGTCTCTGCGGCATCGGTTTGACCAGCTTGTCGCAAGTTTCCGCACTGACAGCTTCCCAGGCAGTGGCGATGTTCTGCTTCAGTTGGTCCAGCGTAGTAGGCTTTCTGTCGCAAATTTTCCGCTTGACGATGGCCCAAAGGTTTTCAATGACATTGAGTTCAGGCGAGTTGGCCGGCCATGCCAAAACTTCAAGCTGTTTTTTAGTGAACCAATCTTTGGTCGACTTTGCCGCATGAGCCGGTGCAAGATCCTGTTGAAATATGAAGTCTTCTTCGCCGAACTGTTCCTCAACAGTCGGAATCAGGAACGTTTCCAGAACATCTTGATATACGGCAGCATTGACAGTCTTCTTGAGGAAGCAGAGTTTCCCTACACCTCGAGCGGACATGCATCCCCAGACCATAAAGCTCGGAAGTGGACTTGAACCGGTTGCTGACTGCGATCTTTCTCAGCTGCTTGTTGTCGCGAGCAGAAGTTTTTCGGACGCCGGAACAGTTGGTGCGCTTGCTGCAGTTTTTCTTGAGAGCTTTGCAGACGGAAGACTGGCTGATGCCGAGCTGCTCAGCAATTTTAGTTTGGGTCAAGCCTTGTTGGCGAAGGGCTTGAATTTGAGCCACTATTCCGGTTGAGAGGTCGCGCTGCTTACCCATGATTGATTTTACAACTTAGAAATTCTACTCAACCCTGACTTTATACTGCACAGTGAACACTCTTCACAGAAAACAAAAAATCGAGCATTTATTCTAATTCAATGAAACGGTTTCTCCATTATTCTAATTCAATAAAACAACAGTGTCACAGTTAAATGGCCTAAATGGGCCTTTTGGAAAGCTCAGCTGAGCAATTTTTCCAGGTAACGTGTTCTGTGATTAGTCTAACGAGTAGGACAGGTGCGGTGAACACCTGATTTGCTTTCTGCACAAAAAATGCATTCAAAGAATTTCATGATTGCACTATTTCAAATTATTCTAATTCGTTGACCAGCACCTGTATATCTTCAGCAGTGTCAGTGCTGGACACAATACTTCCATTACTCTCCATTTTTCTCTAAACACATCAGACCATCCCCTCTCACTCCTAAACCCATTGCATACCTTCAACAAGCTCAACAACACTGTGTGTGTCCATCCTGAAGAATTTCCTAGAAGACATTTTATTACATTACACACAATGACCTGGATCCTCTGCATGTGTAAAAAGAGCCGCACACCTTACAACTCTACACCAAACACTTATTTAGGAAAATGTTAATTAAACTAATAGTTACGTTTAACTCAACAAGTGGGGATCCATTCAGTACAACCCTCCAGAAGAGCTGGACACAATGGGGAGCTTTAACCTGGTCTGGGCTAATAAAAATGACTGTGCATACTCGATGCCCAGATAAGCATAAGTATGTCGCATCAACATTCATTGGTACACCATCTAATGCACTGGAAAAATGTTGATCTGACATCAGAATGTATTTATTTGTGAAATATTACAAGCAAGTAGCAATAAGCAACGGATCAAAACAGTTAAGCAAATGTTACAACGTGGACGTCAGTAGTTTAAACGCGCAAAAGTGTTGAATTAGCTCTCTATACAATATACTTTCCTCTTATGCTTACACTGACAGAACCTGCACTGCTGTACTGAACAGCTGCAAGCAGTTTGACGGGTTTATATGACTCAAAGAGCCAATCAGAAATAAGCAAGGAAATTTATTCAGTCTGTACAGCAAATTGCGTTTTTGTCATTGGTTCAGAAATCATTTAAATTTAAGATAAATTAACAATCAATAATCAAGATTTATCATTAAACTTATTTTTAATTGTGGTCAGCATATTTCACTCACAAGCATTGTAGACACGTGTAGAAGAGTAAACGTAAAGAACATAGTAAAGAACACTGGAAAAACGTTATTTTTGATTACATTAGATATTTTTATGTTGATGATGAAAACCCTTGAACAACCTTAATTTAACATGTATTATTAGAATAATACAAATAAAAACTATTATTACTATTTAAATATTCTATTCTACACTGCAAAAGCGCAGTATACAGGCTATAAGAACACAAACCAGATATACATTTAAATGATGTCAGTAAAGTTTAATTAAAACATAACCTTGAATCAATGTGAAATTGATGTGCACAAATAACTTTACAAATAAATAACGTTGTTTTAATGCAATAGCGACGGAAAAAATGAACGTTGATTGAACGTTCCTTTGCTGTCTGGGATAACAGTGAGGTAATGTTAAATAAAGGTTGTTTAATTGATGTTTCCTCATAATTAACAGTAAAATCTGTAATGCAACTAAAACTAAATGTTCTTTGCTATCAGGGTGAGCTCTTCGTGCGCGCGCGTAAATCTTCCCTCCTCCTCAGTCCCCGTATCCACGTTCTCTCTCAGACCCTCCAAACTCTCTCTCTCGCTCTCATTTTCTTTCTCTCTCCATTCCCTCATCCCTTGATCCCTTGTTCAGGGTGGCCGGTGCGCCCCCCTCAGCGCGCGCTCTTACCGTTTCTCCGGCAGCCTGTACTCCTCTCGAAGCCCGCGGGTTTCCTCCTCCTCCAGCGCGCGACCAACTTCATCTGTGAGCGCGCGGCCAGGGTCCCGGTCAGCGCCTTCGCGAGCGGAGGGAACAGAGACTGGCGCGCGTGCGTCTGAGCGCGGGGACACGCGGTAAGTGGTCGGGAGCGCGCGGGTCGGAAACGTCTCGTGCGCACATGGCTGAGTTCCCTCCTCCTCCTCCTCCTCCTCAGAAAAGAGCAGAGAAGATCCAGGGTACCTCACTCCTCACATCTCCACAGAGTGAACTGGGGGGGGGGGGGGGGGGGGAGCAGCTTCACCAATCAAAGACAGCGACAGTCACATGACCACGTCCAGACACACCCACTTCAGTGTCCACCTGGAGCCACTTTGGGGACAAAAGCCATTGCCCCTACCACTAAGGCAGTGTTCACATTACCAGGCTGAAGTGACTTAAATCTAATTTTTTGCTCAATGTGGCTCAGATCTGACATTCTGGCTGTGTGAATGTGCTAAATCCGAATTCTTCCAAATCAGACCGGAGCCGCATCTATGTGTGGTCCTAAATCAGATACGTATCCGATCCATTTTTGTTGTTGGTGAAGAAGACTACATTTATAAACGTATCAATGTGCGCATGTGAGGTGTTTTAAAGACAGATTAATTCACATTACACATAGATACAGATCACTTACGTTTGTGAATGTGAACCGTCAGGATAGCCAAATCCGATTTGAGCAAAAAATCTGATTTAAGCAATGCGGCTTGTAATGTGAACGTCAACCAAAATTCAGCCCTGGACTTTTCCTGGACCATCCCATTAAAATTAAAGTAATTCCAAAGTGACAATTCACAGCTTTATTTTAAAGTCTGCTATTACCCAAACTGAGCTAAAACAGACCAATTCTAAAACCCAAAACTGTTACATAAAAAACTTTTTCTGTGCCAGTGTCTGGAGAAAGAGAGCCTAGACTCAGCAAGCAATAAAGCAAAAACATATATTTTTTATGTATTTTTTTTTCTCTCCATCATCCTCTTTTTCAAAACAAACTGGACTACTTCAGTTGACTACCAAACTTTAACTAAACTCACACCAGAAGGGAAAGCACTAGCTTATTTCCTGTACTACTATAACATTAGAAAGCCAAAAATATAGGCAAATAAAAGGGGGCAAAGCTTAGAATATGTGGGTACAATTTCCTCAGGTAGTTAACAGCACAGACTATGCTATTATATGGGGGTTTTGTAGGCCACCACCGGCATTATAAACCAGCCAATAAAAGCAGATATTATCTTTTTTTCACAATTCTGCAATAAAAGAAAAATCAGTATGTTCCATAATGGGGCTGTAAAAGACATCATAAAACCACAACTGCACATTTTTGACCCCCAACTAAAGTCACAAACTTAAACTCTTCAGTCCACACATATTTCAAAAATATATATTATTTTTTTTTAAATATTATTATATTATATTATATTATATATGATGTCACAATATATATTCATTCATTTATTTAGCCAGCAGCAGTTCACAGTAAAATTACAAAACGTGTGTGTCCACCAGGCTGCTGCCTGAACAAGGAATAATACTGAGAAGCCAATCAAAACAGATGTTATTTACATATCAGGATTACTTATTGTGTATGCTGTATATATTGTAAATGATCTAACACTAGGATTCTTAGTCTTAGTTTTTACCCAGAAATGGGCAAGGGGCATGCATTACTGAAGGTGTGTGTGAAGCTTCATTGCAGCCTGTTTTACTTACCTAACTAACTAAAATAAGGCTTTACAAATGAAATAAACAAACATAATCAAACCACTGATTTGACCTGAGAGTGTGTGCACGAATAAAAAAAAGTAAAGTAATGTGTGTTATTATAGGTTATATTTACTGCAGGAGAGGGAGAGCTGTTTGACCACATGGTAAGCTATCTGACCACATCTTAAGATTTATGAATAATTAGCTAATGGCTGCATATAGAGAATTAAAAGCTTTTGCTTACAACTGCATATCTGTCTTTCTCTCCCCTCAACACTCCAACACACACACACCATGCCATGTCCACACCTTCACTAAAACACAGAATAAGGGCACTCTTGTTTAAACAGGTTAGGTACAACCCTTATTTAAAAATAAAGTGCCACAGTGTGGACAATGCAAAAAATAAAAATACAACAGAAAAAAACTGTGTTTCTTTGACTTTACTTGATTGCAACAGACAGCATGAGCCAACACATTCCAAAAACGTTTAGGGCAGACAAAACAATAATCTTATTTCAAGCAAGTGATTGTAAAAAAAAAAAAAGATTTGGTACAAAACCAGTATCCAATAAAAATGAGTCTTTGATGAACAAGTCTTTGATGAGCAAAAATAATTAGAGGATCTTTAGTTTGTGACAAATGACAAAAGAAAAAAAAAATCCTAAAAACAATGTATAACAGGTGAAAGAACATGTACAAGGCACTACTTGTCAAGCACTATAATACAGTGTTTCATTCACAAATAGACAGCAAAAAGTAAAATCTTAGAAAATTAGTTATAAAATTTCAAGGCAATAAATCTTATTTTTATTATCTGATTAGAAGTATGGCTTTTTGCCATGTCCACTGTGCTGCCTGGTTTAGTTAAATAAGAATATGTGACTAAACAGCACATTTTTAAAGTATTCTTTACTAAAGTTTTGAAAATGGTAACTTCAATTAAATTAATCAATACATTTCATTTTAATAAATTTATTTACACATTTAAATTATTCATCTAGCTATTTTCCAAAACGTATCAAGCTATTTAAATGTCAAAGAATACCCAGCACCTTTAAGAAAGTAACCTTTACAAGTAACCTTTCTTCAACAGACTGAAAACGCATGCTAAATGTTTAGCAATTAATAATATTAATTTCACCAATTTCTTTTTATCTTTGTCCCATACTTCGCTGAGGCACAATATCAATTACCACTTTTTACAAAAATGTCCACCCTGACACACACTGGAATGCAATGCAAATGGAAATGAAAAGTGATTAACTTGAAAGCTATAATGTCTGTGTAGTCTGACATCTTATAAATATGATGAATAATCAGGAGAATTTAAAATCTTAAGTGATTCAAGATCAAGAAGCAAATGACACTGTATTCTGATTTTGACCCATTAGATATGTGTCTCATATAAACCATGAAAAGGCAGATCTACCTTTAGCTAACTTGGTTTTACACGTATTGCTTTGCTGAAAAATGTTGAGGTCATTTTTTTTCCTTCTGGGAGCACTAAAAGCTCTTTCTAAAAGCTTTGCCCCCAAAAAACTGTTAGAGTATGTTACTATCTCTGGTAAACAGACTAAAATGCCAATCAGAAAACAGGTTATGGCCACACTCCAGCAGCACCTTCCAAATATGTTACCATTAAAAGCAAATGTGTGGTAAGGAGAAGAAGGAGAAGTGGTGAGGAATCAAGCCTGTGTACAGTGTAAGGTGAGCGCTTCTGGTAAGGGATCATGTTTTACACAAAACTGCAGGATTAATGCATACACAAACCATTACCTGGATACCTCTCTGGAAAGCAATAAGAACTTAATTTTCACTTAATAAGTAACAAAATTATTATTACTTTAATACATGTGGAAGGAAGGTGAGTCGCTGAGGTAAAGGGCAGGTACAGCTCACCTTAGTTCACCAGTTTTTATTACTATTATTGTGAAAATAATATAGAAGGGATAAGAAAGTACTAATAGAAATTGAGCCCCTTTTATAAACAACTGTACACAAGTATTTCTTAAGAAAATGAAGGAAAAACTACATCTGACTGTGTTATTTAACAAGCTAGCTAGCAGCTAAAGCTGCTTAGCTCAACTAGTTTAGCCTACGCTAACAGAGTGAAACATCATAAACCCACAGCTTTAGAACCAGTCCTGGAATCTTCTATCTCTTGTAGATCATGCTAACTAGTGCCTCGCTCAAAAGCGTTTATATTGGGAATAGCTAGCTAGCTTCTTCTTATAGCTAGCTGTAAACCATAGTCCCAGCTAACAATTTAGGCTTGGTTAGTAGAATGTTTTCTGAACGTTAGTAATTTCTTCTGTTTCATTCAAGTTTTCTGGATGTTCTTAGAATGTGTTTATTAATGTCACTTGTGTGTTTCCATAATGTCTGCATTTGAGATGGTGTTTGATGCTTGTCACAATATCAAACTGAGAGTGTAGTTGCAGATTAACAGGGCTGGAGTGGCAATATAATATATTATCCTATTATAAGGTCAGTGTGCATTCAACCCTCAATTATTACATTTTAAATTATAAAGTTCTTCTTTAACTTCCAGCCTTTATTTTAAAAAGTCACCAACTGTTACATGTTCATAATTTCTTCCAAAAACAAATGTATGCAGTTTTGATGGAGTTTTTTTGTTTGAGATTTGTTCTGTTTACGAGGACAGTGGAATATATCTTTGTAAGAGCATAGCTGTACATAATTTAGCATTTTAAAAATGCATCACAAATACATCTCAAATCTTATTTTTTGCACCAAATTTAGGATGATTCTTAGGATAATACTTACTTGAGTTATTTTGTCACCCCTCTACTTATATAATCCTAGATTTATTTCTAAATTTTTAAAACTTTTAAGAACTTGTGTTATACCCCCCAACCCATCGCTATCAATATCTTATAGTTCTACCACTCATTGTTGCAGCAAATTCAAAATGTGTTTATATTACGAATAAGACCTGCAAACTGTTAAATAAGTTTAAAACGATAATATGTAAATATGAGCCTCTTTTGGGAGGAGGGCTTCAGATATATTCCTTCTCCCAAAATTTTATCTTTAAAACACCTGTAAGATTCTTAAACCCTTTCAGATTTTAATGCTCTCTTTCTTCTGATACCGATTATCTTGCACAGGCTTTTATTTTGGGCAGGCTTGACTACTTTAACACACTTTTTGGCTGGTTTACCTGTGAAACCTCCCCAGAAGCTTCACTGTGTGTAACTCTCTGCTATCATTACTCCAGTAGCCTATTTACCAAATTACACCGGCATCCTGTCTGTGCTCACATTGATTTTAAAACTTGCCTGGACATACTCTGCAGTTTGTGGCACAGATCCAGTGTAATTATGTGACCTGATGAAGTCTTATACTCTCCTTCTTACTTTACAGCAGCCTCCCTGCACACTTCTTCTTATAGGACATCTTCATTACAGAATCCCCTACCTGATACTGTTAAGAATCCTTTACTTGTAAATATAATTTAGTCAGCAAATCTAAAATCTGATTTATTAAATAGACAGCAACCCTTCTTTCGCTTTATTTATGCCATTAATAAAACCTGCTATTACACTGAACATCAGTTACAATACAGCCTACACACAAACCCACCACCCTTCCAAAACCATTTAGTTAAAATTGTTTGTTCCAGCAATATGCACTCTAGAAATATGACTCTTAAATAAATATAACACATTACATTTCTATCACCTGCTTCCAATACTAATAATAATAATAAAGTGGCATTTAGCTTAATATAAAATAAAACAGTTTAGCTTATTTACAATACCAAAAGCAAATAATAAATAAAACACACATTTCCTCCCTGTTTAGACACTACTTGCTCAAAGCTTTCCAGAATACACCCAATGACATTCATTAATGTCATACAGAGTCGCTGGACCACCACAGCTACCTCCATCAAGCACTTGCACTGCTGAGAGAGAGCGTGCGAGAGAAAGTAAGAGAAGACAGAATGAGTTGGACTGTAAGAAAAAGAGCAACAGAGACAATTAGGAAAATTAAGAGAGAAAGAAGGTGGGGAAAAAAAAAGAGTTGGAACAGAGGCAAAGAAAAGAAAAGGAGTGGTTGAGGAAAAAAAAGAAAGAGAAAGAAGAAATAGTCCACTAGACAGAGAGAGGGACAAACATTGAATAAACTGATGAGTTGGACAAAGAAAGGAAAAAGGGAGGTGAAGATGAAAAACAGAGATAAGGCAGAGATAGATACAGACAGAGATAGGGTAAGAGATGAACAGAAAGAGACAGAAAAAGATAAAGTGGTGGTAGATGGTAAGAGGAGTGAAGCTGAAGGAGAGAAACAGGGATGAACAACAGAGATGTAGATAAAGCGAAAGACTGTGGAAATGTAGTGTAGATACAGCTGAAAAAGGAGACAGACATAGATAAAACGAGATTGAGAGCAATAGATGAGTGCGAGGATTTTATGTACAGTTGGACAGAGAAAGAAATGAAGCATACTAAGATTATTTAGCCGAAGGGGGGAAATACCATAAAGTTTCCTGATCATTTCTTCCCTCCTTTACACTTTATTACAATACCTTGCAACTTCTGTTTCATGTAAATACTTTCTTCTGTATTTTGTTTAGTTCATTGAGCTTCAGTTTTCAGTATTGTTCAAATGTCCATATGTTTGAATAGGTCAAAAAGACAAGGTTTTCAACATGAGTATTCATTATAAGCACCTCCTTGTTTCTGCACTCATTGCCAATGTCATTGCCATTTTAACATCTCTATTGACCATACAGTTGTACTTTGTAGTTCTATAATAAATAAAAATTGACAGTAGCTGTGTTCAATGGCTGCGTTTCTCGGCTGCTACGCAATATAAGGCTTTTCCGAGGTGAAGAATCCATCGTATATACAGCCAAGAAATGCCACTGATGGCATTTGAAGTCAGAGGACGCAACTTGGGTATCCTTTGCATAGTTGCACGATTCACTTTGCTAGCCCAACACGGGGTAAAAGAAAAGCACCAATTAAAAATTGGGCAAAATAATGAAATAAAGACTGTTGCAGAGATTGTTTTATAAATTTTTTGTACAGTATTTCTGTGAAATGAAATAGCACACCATAAAGCCCTGTTAGACTGCTCCATGTGTGACCAACAAGCTACTGATAAGGACTCTTTATAGGACAGCCCTACTAAGGAAAAAATGAAAGACAGAAAGAAGAGTAGATATTGTGTGTGTATTCACAGAACACAAACACACCTCCTTCATGGTTATTTGGTTATTTTTATTCTATGTACAGTAATTTGTTATAAATATAATACATCATTTCTGTCTGAAAAGCAGTCATGTAGATACATTTAAATAACAGCTGGATCAGATGAGGGCAGACAGTGAGAGGTGGAGGAAGGGGAAGATGATTGGTTTTGTAGAAAATTAATCTTTTTCCTGTGAAAACAGTCCAGCCCAACCACCTCCGCGCACACATACACACGCCACAAGGACCTGTACACACACCCAACAGTGACTCTCAGCCTGTTTCACTGTGTTCAGTATTCCATACTGCTTCAGTGGGCTAAGATCCTGCTGCTTTCTTGGTGAGCGCCACACATTCCTTTCTTTATTCAATGGATCGCACAAACAAACACACACCCACAGACACCCACAGACACACACTCTCTTCTTCCCGCCGGCTCCTCATTGGCTCAGACAGCTTGTGCTGGTCGGCTTATTGGATATGAAATATCCTCTGGTCCTTTTCAGCAGGTACTTCTGCAGCCGTTCAACACGTTACTGTCTTTAACTATCCAGTTTTAAGATGCCATGTGGAGAGAAGGTCTTTGTTACTGTGGCAACAAAGCACTGCAGCTTAAGCATGGGCAGTGTGAGGAGACTGAACACATCCTATTAGCACTCTCATACACAGGGTTATATTTTTTGAGCATTTGATCTGGGTAATTATTCCATTAGGGCTCTTAAAAAGAGGAAGGGGAAAAATGGATTTCATTTATATTTAAAATAAAAAGACCCTGCTGACATGAGATAAATATTATTGGGGAAAGAACAAAAAGAGCTTTTTTAAACTTCGAGTCCATGATTTTTTTTTTTTTTTTTGCATTTAAGACAAAAACAGCTAGGGGTACAATTAGTTTTGAACCATCTCGCCAGAGTTCACAAGCACGTCAGATGCAGTACTGAACTGAAACGTACTAAACTTTTTCCAGTTCAGGTTTCTCCTCATTTCTATTATTAAGAAGTAGAAAACAGCTGCAGTCTGGATGCTGTAGGATTTAGCTGGAGAGACAAGAGTCGATGCTGGGAGAGCAGCAGCAGACCACAGTGCTGACGAGTGGCTCACACACTGTTGATGATGATCAGGGCTGGCATAGCGCTCTGCTGGCTGGTCTCGCACATCGTTCCTGACTGGGCAAGCTTGGCAAATACCCGCGGCGTGCCAAGGTTGTACACACCAGCCTGAAAGAAGCAGGCTTGAAGGGACAGTCGATGGACTTCCTGTGGCCTCAGCTGCAGCTTGTACTGCGTCTGTCCCAGCCAGGTAAAAGAGCCATGCACCTCCAGTGACTCCGGGCTGAAAAAAAAACAAGCATCAGCAGTCAGGAAGTTATGCATAAATTTAAGCATACATGCACATTCACACATAATATAGAGAGAGAGTACATAAAAAAATTTTACTTTGCCTTTCTGAGAAACTTTTTTTTTTTTGGAAAAAAGCATATATTATTGAACATATATTACACACCAAAATATAATTCAACAAAAAAAAAAAAAAAAAAAAAAGGAGACCGACTTCCTTTATTCTTTACTTTTTCAATAGCTTTTTGATGTTAAGCGATTAAGCTGTGTTTAATAAATGTATTTATTTGTGCAAGTGCATATTATTAGCAACCAAAACAAATCAATTAATAATAGGCTGTTGTCTGAGCACGGTATGAACACATTTTGAAATGTTTTTCGGGCTCCATGCACTATGCACCATCGAAAAGGTGAGAACAAAGAACAGGCAATGTTTACAGACTGGCAATAACAGATGTCTTGACTTGAATTAGCATAGTTATTAAATTAAATTAAATTAATAATGTATTAATTCAACAACAATTCGCCCTGTATTACAGCTCTAAATTAAAACAGTACACACAGGAATATTCATACAAAAATCGGTTGTACATATGGTTACACGAACAGATTACCTAGTAGTTTTGTGACGCAGGTCAATAATGACATCCACCTGAGCCAGGGAACAGTTGGACAATGTCAAGGTAACTGGAACCATGCATAAACTGGAAGAGATGCAGACAGAACAACAAAAGATAAATCGAGAGACAGACAACAGCTAGTAAATAATCCTGCAGAAATAGGAACAGTTTGTTCATATGGCATTTTATACAAAAGGCGTGATCCATACTGTTGCATGTATTGTTTTTCCTGTCTGAAGAGTGAAAGAAAGCAAGCAGCATCTCCTACTCAGTCAAACTGAGGGGTGGAAACAAGGTTGGCACGCTTTCTCCAACAGATGTGCTTTAAGAGTTTTCCTAGAACTATAAAGACCCTGTCACTGTCTGTATCAAAACACATGGGGCATTTAGTGATGAACAATGCAAATAAGTTTGAGTGAAAAGGGAAATTTAGGGGATTTTTTTTTTTCCAAAGGAAAATGGGCACGGTTTCAATAAGTAATTTATGTTATAAAATAAAAGGACGCACATTAAAAAAAATATATATGCACCTGCACTAACAAAAGATGCTTGATTACTATAATGATTAAAATGTGATTTCTTTCTTAAATAAATTACTTAATTTTTTTTCTGGATTCTGTGAATAACTGGGCCCGTACGCTACCTGGCCCCAAAAAAAAAAAAAAAAAAGTCGCTAACAAAAAAAACGGTTTCAATAATATTTTGTTAAACCGCTTTTAGCTTTGATTGCGGGATGCAATAAGCTTTTGATAAGCTTCTGCAATGTTACAAGATTTATTTCAATCCTGTGTTGCCTTAACTTTTCAACAAGATCTTGCAGCATTGATGATGGTAGAGTCTGACCACTGCACAAAGTCTTCTCCAGCACATCCCAAAGATTCTCAATGAGGTTAAGGTCTGGACTCCATTGTGAACAATCCATGTGTGAAAATGATGATCTCATGCTCCCTGAATCACTCTTTCACAATTCCAGATCCATGAATCCTGACATTGTCATCTTGGAATATTCCCTGATATTGTCATCAGGGAAGAAACAAACCCATTAATGGAATAACCTGGTCTATATTCAGTATATTCAGGTAGTCAGCTGACCTCATTCTTTCAGCACATACTGTTGCTGAACCAAGACCTGACCAATTGCAGCATCAACCCCAGATCATTTAAATCAGTTAAATCCAGGTGGAGACTTTTTTTTTGACCAGGCAGTGTATGTACAGTAGCTTGCAAAGGTATTTATATCTCTTGAACTTTTTCACATTTTGTCACCTTACAACCACAAACTTCATGTATTTTATAAGGGTTTCAAGCGATACACCAACAGCTGTGTTTTGGGGTTTATCTCCACCAGCTTTGACCATCTAAAGACTGAGATTTCTGCCCATTTTTCTTTATAAAACTTGGGGTTGGATGAAGAGCGTCTGTGAACAGTCATTTTCATGTCTTGCCACAGAAGCTCAGTGGTATTTTCTATTATATATTCTAACACATGGATATTCTTTGATCTAAATCATTCCACTGTAGATCTGGCTTTATGTTTAGTGTCATTGTCCGATTGGCTGAAAGAACTCTGCTTACATGCAGATCTCTGTGTGGAATCATCTTTAGTGATAACCTGGCGAAATGTGAGATTAAACAATATCCAGATTTTAGAATGTGTACCAGTCATGCAAAATGCTGTTGGCAGATCTGTTACAGTAAAGCTAATCAGCATGATTGCTACCCAAATATTTAATGAGACAACATAAAGAAAGAAACATGAACGACAGAGTAATCAGTAAAGCAGGATGCATTTATTCTTTAGTGTCATCCTAAATTTCCCAAAATGTTTTGAGAACCAGTGGATTTAAATCGATATGCATGTGTGCCTGGGAGCTAAAGTGTGAATGAAAAATATGGCACGTTTAAAAAATTCTGACATATCTGTAAGACTGAATGTGCTCTGAGGACTGCTGTGTGTGTGTGTGTGTGTGTGTGTGTGTGTGTGTGTGTGTGTGTGTGTGTGTGTGTGTGTGTGTGTGTGTGTGCACGCATGCATGTCACCTCTTCTGTGGGAAAGGGTGGTCGTAGGACTCCGGGTAGTGCAGACAGGTCTTGATGAGATGAGAAAGCTGTTCCAGCGTGGGTCTACTGACAGGTGGAGGAAGATCAGGCTTGAACTTCAGCAGCACCATCTCCTGAGCATCCTGGAACACAGAAAGATGACAAACACTGCAATTACATAGCCAAAAACAACCCCCAAATTGCTTCCAAAATTATTTAAACCATTATCATCATTTTCTCTCTGAAACTGTGATTCATTTGACAACTTCAGTAACACCCACTTGTTCAAAGGGCATAAGAAGACAAAAGTATCTCATTACGAAAACACTTGGATCCATTGTTGTCCAGCATTACCATACAGAAAACAACAACCCAAAACATAAAATCTAGACCACTAGTTGTGCTGGTTATTTATATCATAGAAGCATGGTACATACAGTTTATATAGTAATAAAGTCATTTATAAAATGTAAAGGATTTTACTGGAATTATGCGCACATTTCACCATAGTTTGTAGACACTTTTATTAAACTGCTCCACCAGTCTTACACACTGCTTTTGGATAAATTATGCCACTCCTGGTGCAAAACGTCTAGCAGTTCAGCTTGGTTTGATAGCATCCTCCTCTTGATTATATTTCAGAGTTTTTCAATGTGGTAAAATCAAAGAAACGCATAATTATTAAGTGGTCTAATTTTTTTCCAGAGCTGTGTACTGCTGAAAAAAGAGCCCTATTTGATTTCCAGTGATCAGTACCCAGAGAGAGAACTTCAAAGTATCGACATTGTGCCACAGAGTAGAAAGACTCCTGAAGATCACAGAAAAACATCTTCACATGCCTGAAATCAGTCTTGAGAAAAAGTCCACTCAACTAGTCAGAGCTACACCATCCAAACAGAGAACACAGAACAAGTACAAGAACAAGGCATACATCATCCAGAATGTGACTCAGAAAGACCTCAGACACCAAAAAGTCATCTTTTACTTTAGCTATGGTCAGTTTTTATGACTCAAGCATCAGGAAAACCCTGGGCAATAATGGTATTGATGGGAGAATAGTAGGTTTACCAGGAAACCCCTAGATAACCATTCTGATTTCTGAAACAACAAACAAATCAAAAGTGCATAAAAACAATCCAACACCATTTTCCCTCCCCAGTATCCATCAATCCATCTGTAAAGCATAGGGATGGATTCCCCATGGGAAAAGTGCATTTTAATGCCCTGTACCTCTATTTGGCCTTGGTATATTTTACACTTAAACACTATTATTTATAGAGTAGACAAAAAGAGAGAAAACAATAAAATAAATAATAAGCATAATGTTCGATCACTGTATGTACAATTAAAATGTACTCAACTTCATAATCCGGATTTACTAAACCATATAAAAAAAAAATTAAAAAAAAAAAGAAAAAATCTTATATATTGAGAGTAGCGCAGCAAAATCTTCTACCCCCAAAAATACATTTATATAAAATCATATTTGATTGTAATTATAAAAAAGAATTTTAGGAATTGGTCTCTGTGATTCTAATACCTGCTATAATTCATTTACAGTACTGGTGTAAAAGTTACCAGCGTGAACCGCTGTAACAAAATCTGCTCTCTTGGTTTTGTTCAGGAAAAAAGAGGGAAAGGAGAAAAAAAGAGAAGAAAAAAGAGCAAGAAGCTATTTTTCGTGCGTGTGGGTGACGAACGAGCAGTGAAGCTGCAGCAGCTCACGTGTCACGTCTGGAACAGCATGTGTGACGTGATTCCCTCACGTGAGGGACTTCCTCTGCTGAGAACGAGTGTCTACGGCGACTGTTGCTATGCAACAGTGTGAGAGGAAAAGTGGAGGACCAAAATGTATGTCTGACCCAAAGAGGAGGAGGAAGGAAGAAAATGAATGAATGAGGAAAATAACTGAATGAACGGAGGAACTAATGAATGAACAAAAGTCTTCAATGAAAAGAAAAGAAGGGGACGTTAGAAAAAATGGTAACAGACTGAGAAATATTGAACTGAGAAAGCAAGTTAAAGAAGGAAAAAAAAAAGGAGAGATAAGGTGGGGAGGGTTGGATGGATGCGAGCGCATGTTGAGCAGATAGGACTTATTGGAAGTTATTTATAGAACGGAAAGATTCTACAGTTGTGCAGATTAAGCTGCATCATGATTACAGATGCTTATTATAGGATGCACACGTGAGCACACACAGACACACACAGACACACACAGACACACACAGACACACACAGACACACACAGACACACACAGACGATTTTGTCCAGTACATGGAACACAGACCTAAATCAAACACCTTACTGCTTAAAACATAATCAGTGTTTCTGCAGGAAACATTTAACATTTTTAATTTTGAGAGGAAAAAAAAAACCCACAGGAAGACACCCACACACAAACCGTAAGCGATTCATAAAAAAGATGCACGTGCACTATCAGCAACCACATACACTCATACTCTGCATTTTAACAAGGGCTTAGAGGGGGGTCGTGCTGGGATTTTTTTTTTTTTTTTCCTTCTTCTCTAATTTTTCCCATTTCCTCCCCAATTTTGCACAGCAAATTACTCAACCCACTCATTAGGACTCCGCCTATCACTAGTGATACCCCAACACACCAGGAGGGTAAAGACTAACACATGCCTCATCCGATACACGTGAAGTTAACCACCGCCTCTTTTCAGACTGCTACTGATGCAGCATTGCTGAATAGCATCACAGCACACTTGGAGGAAAGTGCAGTTACTCGCTGCGATACATCAGCTCACAGACGCCCTGTGCTGCGGACATCACCCTTTAGTGATGTGGGAAGAGAATTCCATCTACCCATCCGGAGGGAGCAGGGCAAATTTTGCTCCCTCTGAGCGCCGGCAGCTTGATGGCAAGCTGCATGAGCGGGGGTTCGAATCTGCGACCACCCGCTCATAGTGGCAGCGCTTTAGACCCCTGGACCACGCAAACTGAAATGCATCTTAATTTGAAATGAAAATATTAACAAAATGTTTTCAATCTCCTTCTTTTCATGTTAATAAGTAGTGTGTTGCTTTGAGCTGGTTTACTTGCTGGAAGTTGATAGATCGGTTGACAGGGTCCATTCTGCTCTTTGATTTGAAATTTGTCGTTTACCCTGGTTTTCATTTATGAAGCTCGGAACACAGACATGTTGCTGCCAACTAAGTGCAGGTTTTGGGTGTGTTGAAAAATGTATATCCCCTTTATAAACTAGTCATACCACTGATGCATGAAGTACACAGATGAAGGCCAATTGGTAAGGTAAGTTCAAAGGACCATAGAAGTGATCTTAAGTGGCTCATTATTTTAATCTTAGCCTGGGGCTGACCTCCTGTTAGGGCAGAGAAGCATGCAGTCAGAGCACTGGGCTTATTTGTTCTGCCTCGGACAGGTAGACAGCAGAGGTAAGGTCCATTAAACACTGTGCCATAAGCTACAACTGTCCTCCTAAAATAAATGAACAGCGCATTCACCCTCCAGCAGCAGCTACAGCTCAACACTGACAGATCCACAGGGACCATTTTTCAAGCATTTTCTTTACGACATGTTCACTATCAAAATGTGTTTGACTGGTAAATAAAGCACTATATTTAAAAAAAAACACGGAGGGATCTGTAGCCTGCCAAGTCGTCTGGCACTACGCCAACTGAGCACTTAACCTGCATTTGAATGAACGCACCTTTGTGCCCTTGGCTAGGCCTAAAAGAGGATGCCGAAGTATCTTCTCAACATACGCACAACCCCCCACCCCGATTACACACTCCCACTAAGGATATTGTAGAGAAAGATTAGTTTGCACTACAGAACGAGATTAGTTCATAAATAAATGCAAGATGAATATGGAGCACCGTACACACACAAAAAAAAAAAAACACATACAGCAAGCAGAGAAAAAAAGCAAGCCTGCAGACTCTCCACATCAGTAGCCACACTCCAAGATAATCAACCTTTAATACATATTTAAAAAAAAAATTATGTATGTGTGTATTTTAGCACATGTTACAGGGATACCTCTTTCTGTGAGAGGGAGCAGGCTTCCTTGCCAATAGTCTGTAGAGCCACATGAAGCTGTCCCTCTAAAATGAGCTGCTTGTTGTCCTCCACCACATAGGCCTGCACAGAACATATATATAAAATATATACATAATATATATATAAATATTTACATGTAATATATACATAATACAAAATACAGGTACGTTCAAAAATCAAATTTGTAAAAAGCCTTACCAACCAAATATAATCTTTGATGCTTTTGCATTTAGTCTTTTTCAATTAAATCAAATGAAAATTAAATATATATTTTCAATTAAATATATTTCTGACCAGGCAAAGCATGCTCTGTCTTTCACATTCCAATTAATTGAATTCCTTTCTGGAGGCCTGAACTCAGTTGTAACAGCTTAATGTAAATCTGATCATAGCCTAGTTCCACAAGTTCCACAAAGATTTTAAGTAATAACTTAAAATATACATTTGCCTAATAGTATTTTGTTTACAAGTTGTATTAAGCGATTGTAAAACTGGCGTATTAACCTTGTTTCACCAACAATAGACATTGCAGGAACTAAAGAAGTATCATGAAAAGAATAAGCAACCTAAGTTACCACAGAGCAATACTTCCTACAGAGGATAGAGAAAATGATGATTATTATTATGATGATTAGTCTGTGTGACAATTTTTATCTACTGCCGCTTTATGCTACATTAGTAAACATTTATTCTCTGTTCAGTCGGTGAATCCGACTACTCAACTGGGATAATCAATCAGCTGTTTATAGACGACTAGAAGTTTCAGCAGTTTGATTATTAAATGTTATATTCTTCTTACAGTGGAAGAATGGAGAGAAATAGTGCACTTTTTTCCGATCTTAAGCAAAAATTGAGTGTCTGCTCCACCTTAAAGTTTTAAAAGCTAATGATTTATTTGGGACAGATTTGCGGATATTCCAGGTTTTGCACAGTTGATATTACCCCACATCACCTGCAGCTTTTTGTCACTTCATGTAATGACTAAATAATGGGACCTTAAACTGAACGGCTGGAAATGAAATACATTTATGATGGTCTTTGTCAAGCAGTGCACACAAACACACAAAGCCTGAGGCCAAAAAAAAATTAATCGAATAAGATAATGGCCTGATTGGCCTGCAGCCAAATCAGCTCCTTGTAACTAAGTATATGCACAGCCACTACGATGCATTCTATAGTTTACATAACTTCTGGTCATTTTAATAATACATAGAATTGCGCACTTCAATCTCAGTTCTGACTGTATTTTGGAATTAATTCACTATTGCTCATTGGCCAAATTAATACAACATGATATATGGGACAAAGATATAGGTTAAATGTATACAAATCACACAGAAATAAAGGAAGAGGACTGTATCACCTTCCACAGCACAATAATGTCGAGCTCCACTTCACTGCATTTGCGAACAATACTGGTCATGCTGTCGTCAGCGTTGATTGCTGGCGTTAGGCTCTGCCTCCTTATAAGGCCTGTGGGAGCAACCCCTTTCCTAGACTCAGAGGGCGGACCTCTCCGGAAGAAGAAGTCTGCACACGGAGTCATAGAACTGACAATCTACAGACAGACAAACCAATTGTTAAGAAACAAATGACACTGTGACTCAATAATGTAGGGGAAAGGGGAAAGGATGAAGAAAGTTTCTGGTCAATGATAAAAAAGTTATGGTATAAAACATGGTTAACTTATGTAAAAATAATATACATATTTCCCATTAAATCAGTGTACAAAGCACACACAAACATGCAAGAAAATGATGAAAAATGATCACCAAAAAAAATTAAATAAAAATAATAATTAATTAATAAAATAAAAATGAAAAAAATTAAAATAAATAAATAATATATATATATATATATATATATATATATATATATATATATATATATATATATATATAAAATCACAAACTCTGGTTTCTGAGTTTGTTATGAGCCCTAATAACAAAACCATATATCAAACATTTTTCCCGTCTGGGAGAAATTTGTAATATTGTTTTCTATTGTATTACTTTATTACTGAAGTAATACATGGCTTACAAGTAGGGATGCAAATTATCGATTAATCATTTGTTTATTGATCTTATCGATCAACTTTTGATTAATTGATAAGCAGCTTTTTTTCCACTTGAATTTTAGTTTTTCAATAGGGCCTTTAAAAATACCAGAAATCCTCAATGCAATGAGATCCTGAAACCCTGTACCGTCAACTGTGTTGACTGGCATCAAATCTCTCTCGCTCATGCTGCATATCCTCTCTGTAATGCCCTCCGTCCTTCTCTCATCAGACGCTCACCTTCCCAGTGTAGCTGTGATTTTAGGTTGACCAGGTGCACTGGTGCCATGCAGGACAGTACAAATGATAACTGAGTGAGTTGGGGAACTGTTGTATTTCAATACCGCATTACACAGAGAACATTTGTCTTCTTTGCCTAAATTAACAATGTTGAAAAGGTCCCACACCGCACTTCTTTTCGCCCGCTTCGTTTTGTTTTCAACACTGGTCTCTCGCGAGACGTCTTCACCTCTTGTTCTCAACCCTCTGTTCAACTTACTAAAGTAGCTCCCTCTAGCGATTAATTGCGAGTAATACATTTTGTTCGAGCAACCTCTTGATCGACAATTAATCTAAAGTCGATTAATCATTTGGCATCGCTACTTACAAGGTAAGAAAACAAAAATTGCAGATAAAAGGGAGAAATAATTGATTGTTTATTTGTTGAACAGGCTACAGTTTCGTACTGATTTGAATAAAAAATGGAACTTTCACAACATATTAAACAGTATCTTAAAAACACACCTGTTCATTGCCGAGATTTAGGTCTGCAAAAGTGTATTTCTCCAGTGTGCCTGAGGTAGCTGCAAAAAGGGAATATTGAACAGAGATTGTACCATTAAACAAAGTGACACTGGAGCTCATCAAGTACAGAATAAGACAATTAAATGAGAGGAATGTGGAAACTAAAGTGTCAATTACTTGATTGTTGTTGTTTTTTTTACATTCATAAACATTGGCTGTTACATGTATATGTATAAACACTGCTTTATTAAATCAAGAAAATGTTACACAATAACAGACAGCAGGCATTGTCCTTCAGGTTCTTTTGTTCTGAGAGGAATTATATGTTTTGTTAAGCTATACAAAAACAACAGTGCTTTAAATAGTCAGATAATCAAGTATACATGTTTTGGGATCATCAGCATGGTAATTGTTCATAATGGCTGGCAGGTACGCATTATTATTAGAAGAAATAACTAAATAGTGAGGAGCAATTATGACTATTGTGACAGACGAGCATCAATCATTTTGATCTGAAAGACAGCTATAATTGGCGGCAGTTAAAGTATGATGTGAATTGGCAAAAAGGTAATCATGCGAGTGTTAAGCATATGCTAGCATGAGGAACAGTAATTACCTGCCAGCTAAATCTGATGAAGTATGATTATCTTTAATTGAAGGCACCATCCATGTACGTGTGCATTTCTCACCTTCCTGTGTTCTGCATCTAGTTGCCCTGAAGCACAGCTTCCCCCTCTCCCTGCTGCCCAACTTGGAGTCTGTAAATAAATGATACAAAACAAAGAATAACACATGAAAAATGATTGAAAAGATATAACTTAAAAGCACCACTAATTCTCACAGTGTCTATTTTGCAGTCTGGCTTCAAAAGCTCCACTTTCACATTATCTCTGACCTGAAAATCTGGCTAAGAATTCTTGACGTGGGTCTGGACTGAAAAGCTCCCAATTACTGAGGTCAGAGATTTACACATCACAGTGTATGTTTTTTCTTTATCTGAAGCACCAGGCAGCACGAAATGCAGACTGCTTGAGTGCTCATTCTTCCCATTCTACCACCCATACTTCAACACCAGCTCTTAAGCAAAATGTCAAGCTTTAGCATTTAACATCTTTCATTAAGGAAAAGGCTATGATAGGCAATAATAAAAGCAATTAGTGTTGCTTTAAAAAAAAAACAGATTGGGAAATATATACACCTCTATTAAACGTAAAAAAAAATATTATATATATATATATATATATATATATATATATATATATATATATATTTTTTTTTTTTAACATTTCATATATATATAAAAATAACCAAAAACATAACATAATAATTAAGTGTATTTTGTCTTGAATAATATAATTTAACAAAACCTCTAAAACTTTAATTTGCCGAATTAAATGCTTTCCTTTTAATTTTCCACCTAAAACAACCCACGTGTGAAATAACTAAGAAGGCCATACTATTAAAGACAACTTGTTTGTTTAACCCAACATATCTCTGAAGATTAATAGAGATTGCATAAACAAGTTAAGCTCAGTTAAACACCTTTAATAATAAAATATAGTAACTCAAATATGGTCTACCAAACAGCTGAGCAGAAGTTAAAGGATTAGGGGGTCAAGACTATGGATTGACACCCAAGTTGCTTTTTAAAGACTTTACTTTAGACGTTTTACTTCATAAAATGCAGTCAAAATTATTGCTTGGATGAATATATGACTGTCAGGTACTTAACTGTAAAATACAAGCTTGTTCTCACTTATGGTTATAAAGCTCAACCAGCAGAAACACAGTTTAAACCAGCTTACAGGTGAAGTGACTAACACTGATTTTCTGGTTACAGTGGCACAAGTCAAGTGGTGGGAGATAAATATTAGGTTAATATGAAAGGTAATGTAATAAAAGCAGAGAAGATCTGAGGAACTTTGACATGAGCTAATTTGTGTTGGCAAGTGAAAACATCTCCACAATGGTAGGTCTTATTGGGTGTTCTGGGTATGCAGTGGACTATGAAAAGTCACACAAAGTAGGACAACTGGTGAATAACTAAATGGGTTTAGCGGCCGGCACCCAGGGCTGCCTGCTTAAAAAAAAAGGTTAATACCTCAAAGCTGTCTACACAATATTAGCTGGGTGTTTTTAACTTGGTGTATAAATTTTAGACAGTCAAAACTGGCGAAATATAGTAAGAAATAAGTTAAGTATGAATAAGCACAGATTTTTTAGCAGCACATGAAGGCATGCATGATGAAACATGTTTGATGATTAGCTCGTCAACAGAATAACCAGGTAACTACTATTTTTTCTTTATTTGCTCTGATACAATACCAGCTTCACACAGTAGAAAAGTATACCATATTATTGCTATTTATTAATACATTTTATTTATTTTATTTTTTAAGGCTCTTAATTATCATGGTTTACAATTAGTTCAAGTGTTTTTTTATATTACATGTTTTTTTACTTTGCATAGCTTTACGGAACTTAGTTACCCCACCACTACAACCCAGAGGCGAGACCTGCTGAATTAGAAGTTCAGTATAGTGTCTCTTAAAATGCGTCTTATAATCCGGTGAACCTTATGTATAAAAACAGACGAGAAAATAGATGTTCATTCATAGTGGGGCTTATAATTCAGTCCACCTTATAGTGTGAAAAATACAGTAAAACGTACACGGTTTTGAACAGGGTTTTTTAAAAAAAAAACACGTGTGTACCAGTGTACCAGTAACACATCTATTGTAATATGAAATAAACTGGGATGCCCTTAGAAAACTTGTTGACTTGTGGGTACACTGAAAAGGTAAAATGCGAAAAAATGCCCAAAAGGCCATGCAGCAATATTACAAATGCATGAGCCTCTAACACAAGCATATCTACGGTGGCCGAGAAAGCCCAACGCAGTGCAAATTGAAAAGCGCTGCAAAAGTACCAAACACATCCATCAAAACACAGGCGCAGCAAATAGAAAAACGCGCTGCAAATAGAACCACAACACAACGGAAGTGAGTCACAACACAACGGAATTTTCCCGGGGGACCTTAAAAGATGCTGTATTAGCTGTATACAAAGGACAATAAGTGGCAAACAAGCTTCTGAAAAGTAAGTTATGTTTATTACCTGTGATTACCACGGTTGTGTGCATATTATTAAAAGTTCTGCTTCACAAAACGCCTTGTTTGCCACTTATTGTCCTTTGTACACATAGTGAAGTCCGAGACGTTACTGAAGACGCAGCTTAGCTGGTACAGCATCTTTTAAGGTCCCCCGGGAAAATTCCGTTGTGTTGTGACTCACTTCCGTTGTGTTGTGGTTGTATTTGCAGCGCGTTTTTCTATTTGCAGCGCGTTTTTCTATTTGCTGCGCCTGTGTTGTAATTTTGATGGATGTGTTTTGTGCTTTTGCAGCGCTTTTCAATTTGCACTGCGTTGGGCTTTCTCGGCCACTGTACATATCTCATGTTAAAAAGAACATAATGGGAGAGATGTGTCTAAAAAAAAAAAAACAATTATTTAAACACCAACATATGAACACTGATAAGCTTCTCTGAAGGCAAAATCCTCCACTGTAGCAAAAACACAAATAAAGCAGCAGGTTGATTACACATTCTAAGGTTGTGTGCTCACAGGATGCTTTGTGTTGTATATGTTCACTGTTGAGAGCAGTGCAAATTAAGACAGGGTGTTTTTCAATGTTTTTTTGGTAAGAGATGTTTTCAAACATTTATTTTTCACACTTCAGCCCATTAACAACAATAACACTTGAACAGTAGAATAGCTATTTAGACTAAACAAACGTAGGGCTCTCAAACTCTAGACACAGACAGCTGCACGAATGTTCATTTTAGCATTCTGATGGTTCGACTCACTCCAGGATAAAAACATAATTTAATATAATTGGTTTGAAAGTAATTGCACTGGACAATTTAATAAAATTCACAATGTACATTTAACCCAAAAGAGCCCATGGTGATCTATGCATCACAGACCCTTTATAAGGTACGTAGAAATTTCCCTACAGCACTCTGTCCATTGGTGTACCTCATAAAGTCTCTAAGTGACATACACTGAACATCCTGAGAGCATAATCACAGGACAGTGTGTGAATCTGTGTTTATTTATCTCACCTTATTTACAGAATATAGGAGTGCAGGGTTAGTGCTTGAGATAACAGTACATCCTTCAAATAGTGTATTTTTTTGCTTTTACAGGTCTGTTTGACAGACTTAAGTATAAAAATTTTCATTTGATATACCTTTGATATACCTCTGATATAGATTCTAGAATAAAATTTGTAGCAACATTTTATAACTATTCATGTGTAGGGCTGGGTATTATTTTAAAGTTTTCGATACCGGTACGGGTACCTTGAATTCGATACCAATACCCCGAACAATACTTTTTTCTACACCTGTGTATAATTTTAGTGCATGTACACCTTTTCAAAAAATGGTATATTAAAAGAACAATCAGCTGAAAATCATTACAATTTAACTTAATATGCATATGAAGTATTTTAAAAGAAAGCTGGTTCTGGAGTAAGTTTGGAGTCTGAGTTTAAATACTAAATCATGTAAATGTGATCTTATTTAAATGCCAAATCATCACTTACACCAGACACAGCTGTTTAGCTATTACGTTTAAAAAAGGAAATAAGCTAATGTTGCTGACAAACTCTGGACTCTGCTGCTTTAGGCTAAGATACTATAAGCCTGAAAAATTGCTCAAGACGAATCCAAGTGTTTATATAAGCTACCTCTATCCCTACTAATACCCAGAAAGACTGGGTGGGTGAGGACCAAAACATGCCTTGTCTGATACAGGTCAGGTCAGCCACCGCAACATTTCTCTGTACTCTCTAAATTAAGATTATTTTCTTATTTATTTTAAGGATTATAAACACAAGGGCATTTTACACAAATTTTCCAAATAGACCACTGCAGCTGTGTCATCATTTTGTAGTTGGCGCTAAGTTGTTTGGAGTTCTGTGTCTAAACTTAATTTCTGAATCGCGAGAATAAATGGGCTTTTCAAAAGTTTTCAACTGTACTCTCTCAGACTCTGGCTGCTGGTGGTGAACAGCATGATGATCCAGGATACAAACCAGCGATCCTTAAATGGGAACAGTTCATTGTGCGTGGAAGTGTAATGTGTGGGTACTTATGTACACACACAAACACACACACATGCCAACCTTGAAGTGTGACCGTGCACTGTGTAAAGTGGGAGGGGAGGAGGGGCTGTAGAGTGTTTTTGCAGTTCTCAGCAATTTTCACTATGAATTGAATATGAGCATTAGCAGTATTGACGAGTCATCACAAAGCACAATGTGACCCAATATGACAGTTTAACAGTCAAGTGTCCTTACATGTTTCTGTGAGCATATAGGAACACTCCTGTTATGACAGTAAGAGTTCGGGAACAGGCTTTCCCTCACTATACTCACTGCTGGCATGGTGCTACACACAGCTAGCCAGATTGGCACAGATTGATATATGGAGATTTATATAGACAGCATCTCTGCAGGCCTATATAATACAGCAAAAACTGCTTTAAAGCAACACAAGTGCAGCTGAGTGGCTGTATGTACATACATTAGCATAGAGGGCCTAGTAGGGGATAAAGAGGGAAGGAGAAATGGGAGTTGACATGCTCATGACCTCCCACAAGGTTGTGTACTAAGCAGTTTTTTTTATTCGCCTGCCAAAGTGACTGAAGGAAGGCCTCATCACAGCTTTATCGCTTAGTACCAGTTAGCAAGCGTAAACCACACACGCTCAAAGTCTGGTTCAGATTCACCAAGATTAAACTCTGATATTCTAAGTGAGTAAGTCTGCAGATCTTACAGAGAATGATAAGAAACGTTTGTCTGTTTTCACAAAATAAAAAACCTGTTCAAAGAGGTCAGTTTAAGGAAAAGAACAAAGAGATTTTAAGCTGTTTTGCACAAAGCTAAAGAAAACATGTTGCTCATACCTCTGTCTCCTGCAGGATTGATGCATTTATGTAGCCTCCACTGTCTGCTGCTGCTGGACACTTGCACTATGTGGAACTCCCGAACTCCTGCTTCACTCTGAGGACAGAAAGAAAACAATGTTTATAACTTCTAGGAACTGGTAAGGTGGAGCTAGATTTCCCTCCAAGCTATTTATTTATTTTTTTTAAAAACTTGTACATGTCTTCGAGTCTTGTATGGTTGTGCTATTTAATTTAAAAAGAAAAAAAAAATCAAGCTTTTTTTTTTTTTTTTTAGAAGTGGACAAAAACTTTGGGGTCGGTTATTAATTATTTTTTTTTGTTTTGCTCTAGATGTCACATGACTTATCTTTAGTGGCTAAATCTATGAGTGATACACGTCCATTTAAACTTAAAAGAAGAGTGCATTTTTCTTATTTTAATCAGTTTATTTAGTTAATCTTTAATTGCGTTACACCTTCCTATAACTGATAAGCCCTATCTGGATGAGATTAGTTTCTCAGGGGGTCTTGGGGTCATTTTCTCTTTTATGGGGGATCCTTTGTGATTTCATTTCCATCCAGAACGACCATGCATGTGTATTTCTCTGATGTCCTCTGACAAAAATACAGGCTGAATGACCTGATTTAATTTTTGCTGAATTCTGTGATCCTCCAGTAAATTGCAAATCTCTGAGTTTCATCTATGTGTCCACTGCCACGCACCATAATTACACTTTGGGTGTGCATTTCCACGAAGATCCTTGCAAACACAACAGCGAGTGGAAATGGAGGAGCTACTGAACGTGATGTCTTGTGACCGAGAAAGCCTAAAATCTCACTGGTCCTCCTGTTTTTTTTCAATTGCAGTCAATATGCAAGAGTTTGATCACTGAGTAAAAGTGTGAAATATTTTTCTTATCCTGTCTGGTTAGGGCTATTAGCTTCTAAACAGTATGTTTTTTTTTTTCAAAACTGAAAGGCCTATTCCTGTTACCAAGTTTTCTGTCCTGCTTTAGTAACGCCTATATTGTTTGGCACAGCATGCTAAAGAAAAATTGTTGTGCGTAACTGAATTAACAAGACGAATAGTAAGCTATGTGTGTGTTTGGAGGGATTTGTTAGCAACACAGTACAGTCAGTCTTAGTATAACAAAAGTTTTTGATGAAGATTTTCAATTTAACAGATGATCATATAGATATAAGTGAATGTAGTCTCTTTACGCACCTATACATTCCTCAAACAAATGAAAAAGTGGTTGTTAAAAAGTGTAAAATACACAAATAAGCAAAACAAGCATACAGTGTTGATGTTCTCCACGTCCACAAACACCAGCATGTTGCCGCTACGCTCCTCCTCTCTCTCCTCCTTTTTGCCTCTTCCTGGCAGTGTGTTACTGCGGCATGCTGTCGCCTTCACACTGAGTGAACGACTCGCACAGATAAAAGCTGTGTGACGTAGCACTCTGTGACTGTGAGAGAAACAGTGTGAGAGAGAGTGGAGTAGAGAAAGTGAGCAAAAATGAGTCAGGGAGAGAGACGGGGATGGGAGGTGAGAGAGTGAGAGTGAGAGAGAGAGTGAGAAATTTGCACTGTGTGAGACAAGTCATTTAGGTTGTGGGGTCTGAAAGTAATTTCCCAACTCTTAATGATGTTACAAGCTAATTATCTCAGCTGTAGAAGCCATAAAACATGTTTCCAGATGAAAGCTCGCTCACTTAACCATGAATCAAACGCTTAACTTTTACAAGCAGAAGAGTGAAGCACTACACACCACAGCTTCTGCTTCATTGAAAAAAATGTTTAAATGGGAAACTGGGAGAGTTAAAATATTGTGTGCTCATGATTGTAGGGGGGCATAACTCTTGTACAATACTGCTTCAATAAAGTATACACATTTTTTTGCACTATAAGGCGCACCGTTTTATAAGGCGCACTAAAAACCAACGTCTATTTTCTGGACTATCTTCAAACACAAGTTGGTCTTACCGATGGGGTGCAAGAGCTGTAAAGCTAAGCTAAGTAAACAAAAAAAGTCAAACCAGCACTGGATGTTAATAAGATTTCTCCCCTGAAAACTGTTTATTTGGGTGAGTAAAGCACTTCTCTTTATTTACAGAAAGCTTACATTTACAGATTTCCCAGAGCATTATTATTAGCAGCTAACTGCTAATGCCATCCAATTGACACTCGACAACACACAGCTTATATGATCAATGATCGAAACTAATCTCAATATATGATTCAGTCAGTCTGTATATCATAAAGGTATATCATGTGTTGCAGCAGCTGCTGATGGATTTGTACAAAACAATCAAATATTTATTTTTGGTAAATATGTTCTTGTCTTTTTTAAAACAGCTTTAATGTTTTTTTTTATAAAATGTTACATGTTTTTTTTAACAAACTGAAAGTAGAGCTGGGTGTTATGGCCTACACAAAAACACAAAAAATTATATATATATTTTCCCCCTACTAAAAATTTTACTACATATGACAAAGAAATAGATTAGAAATAGCCATAGCCATTATAATTTTAAAACACTGATCCATTCAGGTATAAAATTATTTCTTGCTTTAAGCCCTGTACACATAACATTTCTTTAAAACGTAAAAATGAAACACAGACCTCAGTCTTTTTAACCACATTGCATCATGGCTAATTTTCAAAACTTAACTTTAAATATTGAACATACAGAACCTTAAATACTAAACATACGACTGAGTCTAGGGGTCATACATAAGCGCTAGTCGTTTCACTGCAAAGTTGTGGCACTGCTTTATCGCTAAAAAAAGCTACGTGAAGGTAAAACATTCCTTGGGCGCCTTCAATTGAGCTGTATGGTGGTAAATCATTTGCAATATAGCAGCAATGCAGTGGGAAATCTTGCTGCACATACCTGAGTTTTGCATTTTTCTCCACACTCTCGTAGTAAAACAGAAAGTGGATCTCGTGCACCCCCTCTCGGTCAGGTCCTCTTAGCCACAGTGGGATCTGCAGCGCCTCTCCTGGTCCCAGTACGCCTCCTGTTAAAGGAATATCCACCACTGTCGGTCTGTCATTCCCATTAACGCCAAATGTAGCAGCAGACACCAGCGTCACTGTGCCGTCAGACGGGGGCGTGGCCATAGTCTTGTATGCGGAGCAATGCTCGGCAGCCGTAGGGGTAACAGGGGTCAGGTCAGAGGCGGCGCTGCCGAATGTGAAAAACTCTGGGTGTGTGGAGGCCACCCGCAGCCCAGCGAGAGGAGCTGCGCTCACGTTGACAAATTCCACCCACGCTTTCCTGATCTCACCACACAGCAAACTCGAAGGGAAGTTAATGAAGAACACCTGAGAGAGAGAGAGAGAGAGAGAGAGAGAGAGAGAGAGAGAGAGAGGGTGAGGAAGATAATAGATCCTGCATTACCATTATCGACTCCTGTAATGGGTGCCTCACTGCTTTAGTCTGACTGCCAAACTGTGCCAGGGGCAGTGTTTAATGCAGGCCTCATTAAAACTAACTTCTAGTGTACAAACAAAAAACCTCACACTCACGCACTAAACACACACAGCTTATATGATCAATGACCGAAACTAATCTCAATATATGATTCAGGTCAGTCTGTATTTATCATTAAGGTATATCATGTGTTGCAGCTGCTGCTGATGGATTTGTGCAAAACAATCAAATATTTATTTTTGGTGAATATGTTCTTGTCTTTTTTAAAACAGCTTTAATTTTTTTTTAAATAAAATGTTAGGTGTTTTTTTTTAACAAACTTAAAGTAGAGCTGCGTGTTATGTCCTTAAAAGAAAAAAAACAAGTATTTTTCCCCCTACTAAAAATTTAACTACATATGACAAAGAAATAGATTAAAAATAGCCATAGCCATTATAATTTTGAAACACTGATACATTTAGGCATATAATTATTTCTTGCTTTAAGCCCTGTACACATAAAGTTGTGGCACTGCTTTTTCGCTAAAAAAGCTACATGAAGGTAAAACATTCCTTGGGCGCCTTCAATTGAGCTGTATGGTGGTAAATCCTTTGCAATATAGCAGCAATGCAAAGGGAAATATTCTCAGTGGGAAGTTTGTTGCAATGTCATATTGTCATATTTCTGAAGTACTTCAGTTTCATTTTACACAGCTTGCAAACAATTATGCTTGTGTCAAGTTCTCTCTTCCCCGGGACACTGTAATATCCAAATTGTGCCCAAACACTGGCTATTAGCGACAACGGGGCTGGTTAAATCACACTTTTCTCCTGCTGGCAAACTAACTGGCTTGCTGCAAGGTGGCCTGGACGGGCTTCTTCTACAGTGGCCAAGTGGATGCGTAATGCGGTATGCAGTACTGTCGGGAGTAGGAGCGATTAAAAATAAAACCTTAACGCATTTTTTTATCTTTTTCGGGCATTCTGATTTGATTCAGAATCGCCAGGAATAGGAATTACAATTCTTTAAAGATTTTCTTTCAGCACCCCTAGTGTACAGTATGTGTCCAAAGCACTGGAGCATACTTGCCATTAACAAAATGTAACGGGCCATAAACTTATGTAGGGCTACAGAATTACATTGTTTGCCTTTTGTGCGATTACACTTTTGGTTCCCTTTAAAGATGGATACATTTATTTAGTTAAATGTGCAAGTGTACAGAATTTTTCCCCAAGTTTTTTCAACAGGTAAAGGTAATCCTCAACTAAACTCAAATGTGCTATATAATATATAAGGAACCAGCAAAACGCAGACAAGTAATTTGGAGTCACAGCGCTCTAAACACACTCAGATGCCCTCCCCCAATTCACATACCTCCAGCAAGGGCATCGGAGGGGTGATGATGGGGTCCAGGCGTCTGTCTGGTCCATGTGTGACGGAGGTCTTCTCCTCTTTGGTCATATTGAGCCTCGGCCCCTGAATCTCCAGGTCCTGCCGCCCGCGCACAATCATCAACTGACTGCCTGCAGTTCACACAAAGCGCAAATACACACATTATACACAATACAGCTAAAACAGAAATGAGTAGCTAAGAGAGAACAAAGACAGAACATTTCAGCAGAACAGTAAAAGACAAACAAACAACGCCCGATGCAGTGCTCCACAAATTGGAACACAATTTAAATTTAGATGATTGATTGCTGTAGATAATGCTGTGGGTGAATCAAATCCAGAACAAAAGAAAAAAGCAGGCTAATGTTTATGCACACATCCCATTAGTGTGCATTCTATCTGTACATCCTCTGTACAGTACATTCACAACTGTTAATATTTATATTGGACATTTGTTACCCTTATGCCCTTAAGACTAATAGTGTTTTAATAAGCTCAGCATTTACTGGCCTCCCTTCCCTGTTGTTTACTGTTCAATAAGCAGTCCTGGGTAAAAGGTCAGAACTTCAGCATAATTGATTGGGGCAAAACTAAGGCAAACAAAAATATGTACACTGATGTGCCACAGGTAATGGAACAGGAAGCAACATCATGTCCCATGAAAGCTTAAGAATGTTACTCGCTTGTTCACACTTTTTGTTAAATGCCACACAACCTCAGAACAAGAATATCCAATCTATGTAGCATCCACGATCAGGTCTCACTTATCCTGCCTCAAACGCGGTGGCCAGCGATCAACCTCACTAACAAAGGAACACCTCACAACCTCACAAGTGTGAGCATTCCCAACCACTCCTCTGAGGAAACAAGTTCTGTTCAATTTATATAAAGCTTTTCTATAACTTTCGGCATGTCGCTGTAGAAGTTTTTCATCATCTCTACGAATGGACAGTAATTGTGCGCCGTATTTTTCGCACTATAAGGCACACCTTTCACAAAAATGTTCAGTGCGCCTTATAATCCGGTGCATCTTGTGTATGAATTTTACCAGTCAGGTTGTAAGGAGCAGTAAATCCACTCTGCCAAACTGAGGTTTATACAGAAGTTTCAGTTAAGTTTCTTCAGCACCGAGACTGACGTAGCAATAGCATTAGCCGCTAAACGCTATTTCCCTGTCTAGATGTGAGTATTTTCAGCCTGCTCCTAACCCTGGCTAGCACTGCTGGAACGGTTAGCAGCTAATGCTAATGCACCAGCCTAGTGCTAGAGAAATTTGGGAATCTAAGCTTACTGTAAATAAAGGGAAGCACTTTAATTCCCCTAATAAACAGTTTTCAGGAGAGAAATCTGTGTAGAATAACATGCAGCACTCGTTTGACTTTAAAAGAAAGTCTCTCGTTATTACAGTTTATTTAGCTTATCGTTACGTAACTTAGTTAGCTGTCAAACCAGTATGACATAGGGAGAATTACTCCAGGGGGGGATTTTTAGTCTGTGTGAGGTACCTTCACTAGCGCTGTTCTCATCGTCTCTGGTGCTCAGGTTGTAAACCACACCAAGCACATGTAGCTCTCCGGTTTTATGAGGGAGCAACTTCAGTCGAGCCTGAAGGACAAAAGGTGTGGAGAGACAAAGATATAGCACATTAAAATCAGACAATAACTGAACATTAATTAGAAGAGATTAAAATACTGAATAAAAAGCAAAGTTGGGTCAAACAATCTCTGTAAATAAAGAGAGTGATGGGGGTGAAAGCAATATAACCAATAAAGGGAGAGTAAAGTGGCAATGAAGAAAAAAAAATAAGCACCGTAGATAAATAAAAATAAATAATAAAAAAAAAAACTCACCACTTTCGTTTCCTCCGGGCTGACTGTGAACTCTGGAATGACTTCAGTGCTGATAATGTTATTGAGCGCTGCGGCCTGGAACGAAAGACCCACACGGGGAGACTTCAATAACCACAGATAATTAAAACAGAGACCTCCAGAGCTAATGAGCTGGCTGTACAGATGCAGTGGTCTTACGTTGCCTGTGGCTGCCTCGTTCTCATTGGTAATCGGTTCTCCAAGTGTGCCACCTTGAAGTGCAGAAAAGTCTTTTGCTGTGAACTTCCACAGCAGAGACAGGTCTGACAGAGCCAAGGGAACCTTCAGAGGGTTTCTGAACACTATCTCTACAAAGATGGGTTCTAGAGCAACACAAGAAACAGAAATCAGAGAAGCTGTGTTGGTGGTACTCTAGTGGTGAAAGACAGAATGTAAGAAGGAGCAGAATACTTACCTTCTACCACAGCAAGAGGGTAGCGCAGGTTGTCTGTGTGGCTGCTGAGGCAGTACTGTGTGGGCTGGAAGCTGATAGGCACGCTTCCCCTGTTGGCCACAGCCACAACCTGCTCCTCTAACTCTGCCCACAACTGGGCCTGTTCCCGGTCATATGGATGATCCAGCCACACGTGGGTGGCAGCTTGCTTTTCTCCTGTTACACACATTCATTTACACAAACACATTCAGTACATTCAAATACAACAGACATTTACGCCTTTGCACTCCACGTACTGCAAGAGGTAATTTTTGCTAATAGGTAACAGGAATTAAACTAACGATATTATTTTAGCACTGTGCTTTAAAACAATAAATAATTATACCCAAATAATAATTTCACATCAGCTTGTTATGCAATCTCAAAATAGATTTCCCTGTGTGGTTTCAGATATAGTGGCATCCTGGTGTCTTTGAACTCCTCGGCTAATCACAAAAGTACTGGAAGAAAAACAATTTTTTTTCCACTGCTCTACAGTTCAATGTAGTTCAACCCCTCTAAGGCCTGGAATTACCTAGTGTTTTTCTGCTTTAATTTTTCCTTTTCAGTAACAGATGTCATGAAGCATTGCAATTGTTTTGATATACAGCTCTGGAAAAAAATAAATAAATAAGAGACCACTTAAAAATGATGAGTTTCTTATTTCTATGGTATATAATCAAGAGTAAGATGGATGATCACAAATCATCAAACCAAGTTGAACTGCTTAAAGTGGCATAAAGTCATCCAAAAGCAGTGTGTAAGACTGGTGGAGGGAAACATGCCAAGATGCATGAAAACCAGGGTTATTCCACCAAATATTGATTTCTGACCTTTATGATTATGAACTTGTTTTCTCTGCATTATTAAAGCTCTGAAAGCTCTGCATCTTTTTTTATATTTCAGCTATTGCTCATTTTTTGCAAATAAATGCTCTAAATGTTTGGAATTTGGGAGAAACATTGTCTGTAGTTTATAGAATAAAACAACAATGTTTATTTTAAATCAAACATATACCTATAAATAGCAAAATCAGAGAAACTGATTCAGAAACTGAAGTGGCCTTCACAGAGCTGTATATTGAGTACTGCAGAATCAGTATTGTGATATAATTGTTATCTTGGACAACATATCGCAAGATGCCATTAAAGTATTTTAGCAACAAAATGAATCTATTGTCCAGTAATAATACAGTCACTCACTTACACTCAAGCCTTTTTAGTAGAGTCACTGGGGCAATTTAGCACACACTGTAAAAATACACTTCAAAAGAGAGAATGAACAGACAGCAATCAGCTTCCTGCTTCTTCAAACCTTTCATTCATACAAATGAAAAAAGCTGATGCATTTAAATAGCTGCTGCTTACTGCTCCCCAACCAGCATTTCAAGAGACTGACAATTTGGTCAGTGCTTCTACCACGGAGGCTGTAGGGGACTAATTACACTTGCATAAATGATGCATTTTACCAGGACAGGACAGCTCAAGTGTGACTCAGCAAGTGTATTCACAGCAAGATCTGCAGTTAAATCAAATTAATGTTCATTTTTGTCCAACTGGGTTCATTCAACTCTAGAAATCTTCTCTTCTGTTTAATGTGAGTTTTTATTGAGTGTTTCTGTGTGTGTTTTCTTACCCTGTGCAAGTCTGCGCTCATGGCCAAAGAACACACGTGTCTGGGCACTATGAAGGCAGGGTAGTGGGAGCTGAGGCAGTGAGCTCTCACTGGGCGGCTGACCCACACTCTGTAAATAGACAGATAGATAAAAAGGATTAAACAATTATATTTAATATATACAGTGAGATGTAAAAGTTTGGGCACCCTTGAAGTAGATTATTTGGTGTAAAAAGACAAAAAAAAGACAGAATATTAAATAAAAGCTTTCTTTACACATTTTAGCAAACTTATTTACATCTTCCACAGTTTCAAAACAACAAAGACCAAGAGCCTGAGGCAAAAGTTTCAGGCACACCTTCTGGTCAGAACTTTGGCAAGTATATCAGCCTTTTTTTTCTTTGCAAAAGGCTTGTTTTTCTGAAATTATTTGGTGATCTTGAATGCACAGCTCTAATGATGCCTTTCTGCAGATTTTCAATGATGTTTTGGATGGGAGACTGCAACAGCCATGGCTAATACCTGCAGGTTGTTTTAAAGCAGCCCTCATCATCTTTATTGTAGAAGCAGATTTTGATGGCTTTCAAAAAAACAAGCATTTTGGTGAACTGATCAGCTTTTACATTTAACAGTTGAATAGGTGTCCCTTTTATGAATTTCTGGGTCACTGCACATCAGAACAACGTATCGCCACTTCAGAGTATAACAGATCTTCTCAGGTGTTTTTGCATTTAAACAAGGGTTTTTTTTGACATTCATTGTTCTTATTAAATATCATTTCCATAATCACATTATTTACTGAGAAAACTGATGGCAGATAAAGCTTTACTATCTCCTCACAGCCTTAGCCTACTTTGTGAGCATCATTTACTTTAGATTTTAGAGTGCTGGCCAGCTGGATGAAGCCAACACAGATCATGAATAAGCAATAGCACTAAAAAGCTAATTAAGACCCTGGTATTAAAAAAAAATATATATATGAAATTATTTTGCATGGCGCTCCCTTTTTTTACTTAACGTTTTTTACTTGCATTTTACAGATCTAATAATCTTCTGTTGACTTAATTATTTACATTAAATGTTAACATATTATTAGTAAGGTAGTTTTACAGACTATATTTTCCTTTCAGTGCAGTATTTTCATTCAAAATGCTGTGTACTTCAAGAAACTGTCCCCAAACGTCTTAATTTGTAGGAACTTAATGAGCAAGGATCAGCCTAACTGCTTTACACTCATCTTTACCATCAAAACAATGCATTAATGCATTTCACGTTCATAGAAATTACACAGAGAACTGAGTAATCGCTGTGTGCCCACTAAAGACTGGCCCTGATTACATTTTTATTCTTTCCTTCATGTTCCTTTCACTTCACTGGATTAGTAACGGCTCGGTATTTGACATACAGTACGCTGCACATGGAAAGCCATTAGCTCACACCCTGTGCAGCATCCAGCGAGTCAGATCTGCGGCTTTCAGATTCAGTCAATGTGAAGGAAACCTGCTGAAGCAAGTGTAAAAGAGTAATGAGATCAGGCCGCTGTGTCACTGCATGAAGGACTACATGCTGGTTGGAGGTCTGACGCCATGTGACAAACCCGTTGACCCTGCAGTAAAGCGTTAGAGATGAAACGGTGCTGTGCGAGAGCTGTGCAGAATCTTAATGGCTGCTGAAACCTGGGGCTAGAGTTCAGTGCACTGATCCATTTACCTGCTACGCTATAGCTCTCACACACACTCCTGCATTAACAGGTCAGATATAATAAAAAGAAAGCTTAGAGCTTTTACTCAGCTCAGCGACATAGCTGAATTTTAATTATGTAGAGTCCGGGGACGGATTGGTTCATTCTGGGGTCTTGAGTGCAACCTCCACCTCCTTAGGCTCTTATATCTATTGATGATAGATATAGTCTGATAGAAAGACTATTTGTAAAGCATACTCGCCACTCCCCCGGAAAAATGCAACCTTGCAATTGTTTCGAATCTGCAGATGCAGCAGAAAATTCACAACGTGATTCAGAATTTTCTTTTTTTACGTCAACATTTTTCATGACTTCTATATATGGCCACAAACATACAACATTTTGCACAAACTAACAATAGTTTTCTAGACAATCAGGATTCCAGGGTTTTCCCCCCATAGTGCTTTATAGTTAGTAGAGGCCGACCGATCGATCGGCCAGCCGATTTAATCGGCCGATTTTTGTTATTTTTTTATCAATCGGCATCGGCCGATTTTCTTATTTTGCCGCGCCGATTTTAATCCGGCACATCTGCGGGCAGCTACTTGGAACGCAGCGCAAGGTTTCAAGAGTGAGCAAGACTTTCAACGGGTAAGGCATCCATTTTTACAATCCAGTGTCCCAAAGTCTATATTTTCTCTCATGATTAGATCTGTGATGTTGCTTCATTTACTGAAAAAGAATAGAATTTCAACTGCATCGGTGTTGTAGCATTTCTCTCCAAACGAAACTATGCTTAGCGTTGATGGCAGGAGTGCATTTGGAATGCGCCCTGACTATGCAAGGCAAGCCCTATCTATAAGCTCTAGTATAAAATAACTGACGTCTCTTCTTCAGAAACGAAAATCTAAGTAAATAAAATCAAATTAACACTTGATATTTTCAGTATTTAAATTATTTTTAGACGAAATGAAAAAGGGCAGGACTAAAACTGTTTAAGGATATTCGCAGCATCAGCTGCGCTGAAATAATAATTACTGGTTAGTCAGGATTATTAGAGGACTGTACTTCTCCTTATATATAAATAAGCTTTATTGTAAACGAATTAATAAAACAAATAGTTTCTAAAATAATGGAGTTAAAATAAAACATCTCTTTTTCCTTCACTACAAACAGACATTAAATCATGCCGCCTCCTGCTGTTCTGCTGTAAAACTCACCCGTTTAAAGGGGTTTGAGCTGTTAGATATTAAATGAAACGATGAGCAGAATTTTCTGTTTTGTCGGGTTCTACTTTAGAACCCCCTCCAGACTTTTCTGATAAAAGCTCATTTTATCCTGAACCTATAAAGCCAGGCGGACACTGTGCGATTTTTGTAATCAGATGCGTTCTGGAGAGCTCAAACAGCACGTTTGAATCGTTTGTCGTGTATGAACAACGCCTGCGATTCATCTGCACACACTGTACGGTCCGACTGACCTGCTGCGACGGGGGAGCTTACACTTCACGTCTAAACGCAGCCCGTAGGCGGAGCTTTCTTTGCGTACAAACTCTCGCTTCAACACAACGCCTTGCAAAAGAAAGCGCTTAGCTTTGCTTATTTGTGCCCTGTTGTGCGCTGAAAGTCCACGGAAGAGACGTACATGGACTCGCAGGTGGCTGAGGCGACGTGGACTCTACGGGTTGTCCGTTTTACAGAAGGAGAGCGCATAGAAAAATGACTGCACGTCAGGCTGCGAAAGAAACACCAGCAGCTTAAATAAAATAAAATAATTTTATTTTTTATTCTGTTTATTGTTTATGTAAAAACTGGTTTTGCAACACTGAATATTAAACAAGCAATCGGTTATTCACACTGGATAGGGACCCTCATTTACAGTGCCGCTGAGCATTAACAGTGTAAAAGGGATTAATAATATATATAAAAAATAGGAATAAAAACTGACATTTATTATAGACGAATAAAATATATACGTAAAAAAGGAAAAATAGGACCTTAAAAAAAGATCATAAAAATTGACATAAAAGGGAAAACAATTATATCTTATGAAGATATATATTTAATGATTTGATTAATAAAAGAAAAATAATTTAAATGAATAAATAAAAAATATAAAATATAAACTCATTAAAAATTCGTTTAAAATAACCCAGGCTTTCTGCAGAATAATCAAAGTTTCAGTTAGTTTCAGTTTCAAATCATGAAAACAGCTCACCAAAACCTCAAACTATTCTTTATATTTGACAATATTTACTTACATGCCCTTACTTATTTTTATTCAACTGAACTGAGTTTTATATTATCTGTAGCCTCGCTCTGAATTCAGCTCCGCCCTGCGAAAGAGAGTGAGAGAGAGGCGCAGCGCATTTTGTCTGATTTATCTTGATTAATTATCAGTACATTTATTAGCTTTAGTTAGTTTAATAGCACTAATTTTACTACACTTCTCCGACCTTATTTATTAAAACGTTTATTTTAGAAGACAGAGGTTATTCTGCACGCAATGCCACGCGCTGCGCTAAGCTGGCTTTGCGTGGCTAATATTCTGAAGCACTGGACGAGATTTTAATTAATAAATTAATATATTTATAATTTTAATAAATTTGCCCTGGCGAAAAGAATTATAAAATATAGCTTTATATATTTCTGTGCATGTTTTAAGTTTTATATAATTGACGGGCAGCACCAGAGGCTGACAATGTGCTTTATTTTTCAGATATAATAGCAAAGTGAAATAAAATAAATTTATGTTTGTCAAAGATATTTTCTCTTTTAATTTTTCTTTTCAAAAACTCCAGCTATTGACTGAGAATAAGCATCTGTTGAAATTCTTAAACAGCAGAATGCCTGTGTCTGCTACATTAAGCTATAAGTCTGTGTACCGAACATAAATATAAATCCTTATAACTGACAGAAATAAATATGACTAATAATAATTTATAGTTACTGTGCAGATTTTTGGGAAAACAGGTCGTGACGTTAAGAAATCGGCCCGCAAAATAGCTCACACTGTGAGACAAGCGACCAAAATTTCTGGCATGTCAGAAATCCCTGGTCGCGTCCGACTGCTCATTCGCAGCTCCTATGGGCAATTAATCGGACATCGCTTCCCCTCTCACACTGCACGACAAACGACGCACGATCAAGCTAAAATTCGGCCCGATCATGAAATTCAGTCGCATCCGACCAGATCGGGCTTAAAATCGGGCTAAAATCGCACAGTGTCCGTCTGGCTTAAAGTCCGCGCTCTTCAGCTTTCTCAACTCATTTTCCGCTCACGCACCGAACCTCCAGTACAGCTGATGAGACGCGTTTCTCTGGCTAAGGAGCTCATTTGAAGAAGAAAAAAAAAACAGATAAAGCTATATTTAAATTACAGCACCTGTCTGTTTTTGCATTATTTATAATGTTATTCTTAATTTAAACGTCACCCATTTTTGTAAAATAATAGCTGCAGCCCTAATGTGAACATTTTATAACATTGTCCTCCCATGTCCATTCGTTTTCAACTGCATGGAGTTGAAGAAGAAATGAGCTTTGCCGTTTTGGAGTAACTATCTAAAGTTGTCACATTATGGAAGTCTTCTTGCACTCTGTTAAACATATTAAAATGAATAATTAATAGACTAACAGACTGCAACAAGTCATACATTTGTTAATTAGTAGGCCCCTGCAGTAAATTTTATATAATAGCCAACATAATATTTCTACTATAAACATGAATATATAGTGTATATAGAACATATGTTATATAATGAATAAAATAAAATGTGATGGATAATACAATCTAAATAAAATTAATATTTTTTTTATTAGTATAATAAATTAGTATATTTATTAGTATAATACGATAGCATATCGGCCCTAAAAATCGGCAGGTCACATCGGCCATCGGCTGACTCTGATCACTAATGATCGGTATCGGCCTTAGAAAAACCCATATCGGTCGGTCTCTAATAGTTAGATCAGCTGCCTTGACAACAAATGCCCTCCACCTCAACCTCAAAAACGGCAGCACAATCAGCTTGTTTGGGCTATAAAATAGATCACTAATAGAGGGACTCTGGTCCGGGTCAGACGTTGTGTTCTCAAACTATTGAGAACTATTTTATCTGTACATATGAAGCGGCAGGATGTTTTTTTTAGCCTTCACAATGTGGGCTTTGTGTTTCATGCAACTCACAAAAAATTCCTGTGCAATGTAAATATTTATCTGTATTCTACTTAAATCCCCATGGGCTAGAACATTAAACAAACAGTATTTGCAGACACTATATTATAATCTGTGTTATTACTTATGTATTTATAACTATTAGAAAGCTGTAGACAAATAGATGTCCACTCATGTTTTATGTTGCAGATCATCTCAAACTGGAGGAGCTGCTTATGGTTTCATATGCAAAAAAAAATAATTTCCCGACTATAAAGCGCACTTAAAATCCTTTAATTTTCCAAGAAAGAATGCTAACTTGATAGTGCCCTGTATTACCGGAACACTCAGGGTACCTCATTGGTGTGCTATCGGGCGGCATTTACTAACCGCAGCTGGCGCTCACCCTTTTTATATTAATATCCAGCACTCATTTGACTTTGAAATAAAAAGTTTTTTAAAGGAATTTCAATTCTCTTTACTTTACCCCCAGCGTTGAGAGCTGCTGAATTAGAAATGAAACATGGAGACACCCTTGTTCAATTCAAGTATGCATTCTTGCTACTGTCACTTAATGCGCCTTATGTATGAAAATACATGTTCGTTTATAGTGCGCCTTAGAATCTGGTGCCCCTATATGGTTATATTTTCAGGTTCATGGAAGATGGACTACTAGGAACTGAGGGAACAGCAACAGACAAACCAATTGATGAAATCTACAATGTCCATTCACAATTAACATATGCGAAAGAAGAATAGAAGAAAAAAAAAAACAGTAGAGGAAAAAAAAAAAAAACAGTGCTGACTCACACTACCATTCTTGCAATAGTTGGACCGGCCCACTTATTTTATTTTTTCCCTCCAGTTTAATGTGTGGGAATGAATAAAAAGTATCAGACTATTAATTGAAATATGACTGGAATATTTTTCTGGTTAAATTCACTTAAGGACAGAGAGAGGCAGACGGAGAGAGAGAGAGAGAGAGAGAGAGAAAGAAAGGAGAGAGAAAGAAAGGAGAGAGAAAGAAAGGAGGAGAGAGAGAGACAGAGAGAGACAGAGAGAAAGAAAAAAGGAGAGAGAAAAAAAAGGAGAGAGAAAGAAAGGAGAGAGAGAGAGAGAGAAAAAATATGGCATGTTGAGGCAGAAGACGTGTTTAGGAAAATGCTGCCACATAAAGTAAAACTAACTCTTTTGATAGAAATTAAACATTCCATTAAGCTTGTTCTGTGATTCTTTGGGTATGAGAATACATACATTAACACCCCAAATTAGTAGCATGTGAGTGTATAAAATGAGCTTATTTACCTTATAGACATATAGGTATTCCCTGAGAAAGGCATTCTGCTGAGTGGCTGTCTGCTTGCTGTCGTTGATGAGAATGTGCCGGAAGGCAGCTACAGCGTTCTCAGGCTGACGCAGTGTGAAGGACTGCCGGCCGATGGTGAAGTTGATGTGGTCTTCAGCAAGAGTCCAGCCCTTCCCCTTATACACCTGCATCGCCTGGCAGTAACACCGCAATGCATGTCTCTTCTGCAGACAGACACAGAGACAGCAATAACACCTTAAGAAAAGCCAAAGCCTTAACCTTGTGAATTTTGAAGAAGTTTGGAAACAGAAGGCTGGGTCTCACCTGTCCCGCTTTGCTGTAGCGATGACCTGACAGGATCATGTGGAACGCAAACTTTCTCACCATGGGGCTCCGCATATTAATGAAGCAGTGAGCTGCCTGCTCCAGTAAAAGCGCACTCCGCAGATCAGAGTCCTATCAGAGACAAGAAGGTTGAACATGCAAACAGTCAAACAAAGTAAGCACACATCCCTTTTAATACAACACAGAATAAAAGCTACACACTCACACTATATGTAATAGCTGACAGCATGCACTAAAACAGAAATTCCAACCATTTTTACAGGCACAGTGTCTCTCCCTCTCAGACTGACTCTCTCTCTCTTTCTCTCACACAAAATCACACACATTCACTCACTCACATAAGCACCTTACCTCGCTAGTCATCTTGATTAGGAGTGTTGCAGCATCAGAGTATTTGGCCTGACTCTTCAGAACCTCAGCACTCAACAAAGCACAGCGCTCAGCCAGGACCATGTTCCTGCAGCACACACAACCATACGCTCACAAAAGATCCTGCTGAACAAACACCTAGATAGTAGAGCAGTTAGAGCATGTGCAGTTGCACTTTTAACTGCGTTTATAAGAGGAGGAGTAAACATGCTTTCTTTATCATTGCTTTTTCAGTGCTTTCTTAATCATTTCTTTTTTTTAATTCCTATTTTTTCCCATTTTTTCCCTAATTCCCTAAATCTCATAAGCTTCAACCAAAATATATACAAGTAAGAGCTTCTAAGGGCTTGTCACTATTTTGTGTTTAATTTGGTCTTTAGAAAAACGCATCAAGACCATACTTTTTTCCCCCTGCAATTTTAACTGATGGCTGTAAAAGAAGAAGAGCAAACCGCAACTTTGTGAAATGTCACAGGATATATATAATATTGATTTTGTGTTTTGGTTTTAATTTAGTGTTATTTTGAAAAAGGCTGCATGGTACTGTGTGGTGCACCGAGGAATATAACAACGTTGGGAGTCCTGGAGTCCGTGCCGGTGTGTGGACCAGCAATAAGAATAGATTTAAATTTTCAGAGGAATACATGCCGTTCAGGCTGCGTACAGACAGTTTAACAGATGATTGCCCGAAATAAATAAAAACAATATGTACACACACATTTAATTATACATATATAAACTATGCTGTGTCCATGAATGTATCATACTTGCAGACGTCTCGATAGGTCTGAATAGCCGTTTCCATGTAGTGTGCGGGGTACGGCCTGGGAGCACCACTTTGCAGAAACGCAGACACAGCAGCCATCTCCTACAAATACACAAATACAGACAGACAAAATATTTTTTTGCATGCATGCATGAGTGTTTGTGTATCTGTCTACATCTGACAAAAGTCTTACAAGTGCTCCTGCAGCATACAGCATGGCCTGGTCAGAGAGGAAGTCCTTCTTGGCAGTGTGGTAACAGCTATAGGCCAACTCATAGTGCTGAACAAGAAAGCAGAGATCAGCCATCTTCCTGATCTGCAGCTCTGGAGCTTCTGGAGGGTATCTGGGGTCATAAAAAAACAAATAAAAATCACACATCATATATAGAACACTGAGGGATTTTTTTGAGGAAAAAAATGTTGATGCTGTTTATCACCCATGAGCTTAGTTTATCTTTTTATTTGACAGAGAAATTGTCACACCTTAATGTGTTAAATGTGAAGACCTTCAGTATGTGTTCAACTATAATAAAACAATTTTGACATCTAACCTCTTTTTACCCCATAAAATATAAAAAGAAATATATTGGCTTCAGCTAAGAACAGCTCAGAATTTAATTACTTCCCTACTAGTAATTCCAACAGACTGCCTACGGTAATACTTATATTTAAGTAAATGGGCATCACTACGATCAAGTGTGTGTGTGTGTGTGTGTGTAGAAAAGAAAAGGGAAAAAATGATTGGTAAATTTATCTCACTCACAATAATCCTGCAGTGTTCTTTAGTTCAGCAATACTTTTCTCAGGAACTTTCCCTCCCCCAAACCACTTCTTTGTGGCTGAGAATAGAGATCTACTCAATCCTTTCCTGGACACCAGCTGAAAGAAATAAAACAGAGAGAGCAAGACTGAATAAAGCAGACATACACTGGACATGGACAGTGAATCCAGGCAGAGAATGCCAGGCACTCTTTTTTTATTTCTTCTTTTAAAAGAAGTATATGGCTAAAATATGTGTTCCCAATTGATGGGGATTTTTAGAGTGTCAGAGGCAAGAGGCACATTTGTTGCTTTTCTTCTTCCAGAGAAAGTTGATTAGGCAACCAAACCTTCTGGATTTAAGATTAAAAACACTATTCAGCGTTCCTCACTAGCCCATCTTCACAGGACTGATCTGCTGTTATGTGCGTTTTCTAAATAAAGGTTTAGTTGAGTTCCCAATGCTACATTTTGTTATTGCTTGTATTGGCTGAGGGTTAGAATAACTTTTTGATATAGTCACAGTCATGTCTCCAAAATGTCAACTTTATAGAAAAAGTTGCCAGTTACTTTGGGGCATCTCTATTCATGCATTCATTATAAGAAATAAGTAACAATATAAAGAATGGCGAGGGCCTTTTTTTGTAAAAAGAAAAAAGCAAAGATACAAGCAAGAATATATTTGTGAAGCATTAGAATATTATCTGCCTGTGTGTTTGTGTGTCTGTGTGTATTAACACCTGGTCATTAAGCTGTCGAATATTTTTCTCTATGTGAGGCAGTAGTCCTCTGAAGGTGAACTCCTGGACGAACTGTCGGATGCGGTCATGGTCGTTGAGGGTCAGGCAGGCACCGTGGGTCGTTGGAGCAGCCACAGGCGTCACTACCCCCTGTTTCTTTGCTGCGTCTGCACTGTTCACTGATTCACTGGGGTCACCAGGAAATCCAGAATCAGCTGGCTGATCCAGCTTGAGTGGATGGGACTCTGGTACCCCGTCTGAAAATGCAAGAATAGCACCAGAAATTGTTAAAGAAATCCATGGCCATCGTACATAAACAATTTCCAAATTATCTTTCACGTAGATTGCATTTTCCACCTTTTCGCATAACTGACAGTTGTTCTCATTCTGATTCAAATCAATAGCAATTTTCAAAAATGACAGATGAAACTAGAAATGTAGAAGGTTTTGAATGATTTAAACAACAAATTTATTTGTATCAAACAATCAGCATCACATGGCTATAATTGGTAGAGGTGAGAATCATGAAGCCTGAAATCTGTCTGGGATTTTAGCCACAATATCAGAAAGTGCTTTTTAGCAAAATAAGTCAATTATATTGTGGTTTAGTTGCTGGTTAGTGGCTAAGTTTGCTGTGTTTTATGCTGGCTATGTTCAAAATACCAGACTGACTCATTGCAAAATTAATATTTATTATATATTAAATATAACAGATCAAATTTTTTTAAGGGACATGTAAAATCTGACCTTTTCTAATCTAATTCGAGTCACAGGCATGTGGCATGAATGGATTTCAAATTGTATTTAATTCGCATTAGGCATTCGCATCACTCTGCCACCATCTTTGCAATCCTGCCTGGCAGTTAGAACCAGTCCCACAAGACCAGGCTCCAATGTCTATGAATGGGTGGGAACTGATTACTAAACACTGAAGGTAAATTTACTTTTTTTTTTAAAAACAAATTTTGAATCATCACCTGAGGAGTCAAGTCCATCCACTTCTGAGCTGATGTTATTCTCGACAACATTATTCACCATGGTCTCTTCATACTGTAAGATAAAAATAACATAGCTTGACTAACAGTTCTACATAGTTGTTACACATGAGGCTGTGTGTACATGGTTATACTGAACTCGAAAATAAGATATTAAGGTACTCACAGGGCTGTGCAAATTAGTCTTCTGTAAATACTGACTCCAGGGGTCAGGCATTTGTTCATCTGGTCCAGCAGCATCAGTTCTGGAGTTGATCTTTAACAGGTAACAGCCCTGAGTACCATATCTCTGCTTCATATCTTCATATACAGAGTCTGCCCTGCTCAGCAGAAAGAGCACAAGAAGGAGAAACAAGAGAGGACAAAGAAAGACATAATTATGGGACAGGACACGGCTACAATTAACGAATAAAAGAAGTGGAACCTATAATGAGCTGCTTTCATTCTCACAAATACTAGCACTGTAGTAATATCCTATCATCTCTATAGTCTCTATAGAAAATTAGGTAATTGACTGGATAACTTCATAAGAGTGTGTTAAATCAAAGTTTGACATTTTGACACAAGTTCACTCAATTCACTTTTTATTTTAAGAGAATTAACACACACTCATTTTAAACCAACCTAGCTCCACCTGCAAAAACCATTTACTACTACAAGGACAAAAGAGCTAAATCAATGATAAAACCATTCATTCTGCTATTTAATTATTTAAAACATTTATAGAACAAAAACATTTGAACATTTGAAAGTAGCACAAAAGCTTTTGTAGTCCAATGAGCAAGAAAATCTTTGTTTAATAAGCTTTTAAAAAATTGAGAGTATTTAACGGGTGTAACTCTATGTGCATGGTACTGTGGAAATTGTAGTAGTTTAAGAGTACCGCTATGGTAACTGTAGTCCTGTTCACCATGCTAATGTTTAAAGGTTTCATTTAATGTTTTTTTCTTATTATTTTGCGGTGGTCACTAGTATAAATCTTTCCTAATTTATGGAACAATCAATCAGTTTTGGGGCTTTTCCCCATTCACTCATTTTTTTTGGACTATAGGGCGCACTTAAAATCCTTTAATTTTCCCAAAAATCGCTAGTGCGCCTTTTAATCCAGCTCACCTTATGTATGAATGTTACTACTCAAGTTTGTAAAGAGCATTACTCTGCTGAAGTACAGCGTTATACAGGAGCTTCAGTTTAGTTCTCCAGCAGTATTCCAATTACCCACTAAGCGCTAACAATTCGGTCGTTTAGAGGTTAGTATTAAGCGGCCTGTGGCCTGCTGCTAACCCTAGCTAGCACTGCTGGAGCAGCATTAGCATTACCCGCGAAACGCTAGCCATTTGGTCGTTTAGAGGTGAGTATATCTGACTATACGTCTGCACGTTTACCTTGTTAAAACATGCTGCATGGGAGGAATCGCTAGCTAAATTTATTGGCTAATGCAGGCAATAAACACACAACTCAATACACAACTTTTATTTCAAAAAGAGCAAGTACTAAATGGTTTCAAGCTAAACAACACCTTTAAATGTTACCACTTAATTAACCTAGTCAAAGATGGTGGCATATTAGCTCCACAGACACGTACCTCTGTTCATCTCCATCGCTGATGTCATGAAGCAGGACGTAGTATTTGAGGGTGTTTGGAATGAACCATTTGGGATGGGTGTATTCTCCACTGTGCTGAATCCTGTGCTGCTCCTGAGAAAGCTTCAGAAACTGCTCTGTGGGAACGGCTTCACGAGAAGATACCACCAACATGCCTACACACACTTCAGTGAAGGAACACACACACTTTTACACTCTGCCTCCAGCCTAATTACGTCACAAGACCACAGTTTGCACTGTCGTATGGGAATGCAATTTGAGTTTGAGATTATTGATAATGTAAGCACAGCTCTTTTAATGTGTTTATTGTACAAACTCACCATAATATTGGTAAATATACAATGTTATTTGAGCCCTATGTGGATTAGAAGAAGATTTTAAATCACAAATGTGTTCTAATATGAAGCCTGAACCTCAACATTAACATGGAAGAATGTTAACAACTTCACACATCTGCTTAAAGCATTTCATTTAATTATTCTATTCAGAAATCTAAATCTCAGAGCAGAATGTTATTTCAGCTCAAGTTGTCAGTACTGCGCTTATTTATGCTTAGAGCTTTCTTATAGGAAGTTCTATATAAAGATGCAATACTGTAATCGATTGTGTGCAAAAACAGAATTAAAGGATACAGGCCAAGTAGTGGTTAAGAAACTCATGGTCTGTTGGAGGCATGGACTGTAGGAAGTTCTCCCTGTAAGCTTCAAACCATGGTGTTGTTGCTGTAAAGAATGAACACACACATACACACACACACTTAAGCAAAGCAGAAAGTAAAACTCAATTACACACTAGGGAAGTCCAGAGGGCAGAAGGGGAACTGCTTATGAAAAGAGGAACAAGATTCCAAACTAGGTCATAGGAGAATTGTATTCATGGCTGAGGAAGGAACCAGAGAGGACACTTTAATACATAAAACACCCTGCTGATATAAACACTAGGGTACATGAATACGAGGAACATCCCTTCAGTTCTGGATGTAGAGGTCAAACACCTGGAGAACTCATTCATGAATTTCCTAAAGCTTTCCCAATGCATAACGCTCCATGGAAGCGTCAAAAGATACAATACTTATGTTAATTAAATTGCCTGGAAAACAGTAACTCTAACAAGATGAGTGTCATGTTGACAAACAATTGAAAAACAGGTAGCAAGGTTAAGCACATCATTGCACACACTTTATAAAGTCAAATATTAAAGGAACAGAACAATGATAAAAAAAAATATTAATAAATTGGATAACCTCTAAGATACTGTTTACACCTTGTGTGCTTCATGTTCAAATTGTTTCCAGATTGTTTTGTATCTAAAACTAATACGAACATGCATTGGCCAGAGGCTATTTACCAATGCAACTACAATGTGTTCCCAGTTTGACCATAAAATATTAAACTATGCATTAAAAAAAATGCATCTGAATTAAACTCAAACATATTTGTAGAATCAACAGAACTAAGTCTCCTAAAAAAAAAGTAATCTCATCTGATCTTGAGAGACAATGTATGTAAGATCAAAGAATTTCAATTAGGGCTGCAACTAATGATTATGTTGGTTGTGGATAAATCTGTCGAATAACTTTCTGACTGGTCAATTATTTCTAAAAAATACAAAAAACAGCAAAATGTGGAACTTAAATGCCTTTTAAATGCCCAGAAGACAAATAAATTGACATGTTCTAATTTTCTAATGAGACCAAGTTGAGTATAAACTGAGTGAGACAATGTTTATTATGTCAACTAATTGCTGCAACCCTAACTGCAATCAGCCAGTTGTAGCAACTGAAAGGTGTGACTGGTATTAACCTCAAAAATGCTGAAAGTATGTAGGAAATATACAATAGAGAAATTGTTTAAACAGGCAGTGGATTGTCTGTATTGGCCAAATAATAGCCATAACACAGCTGCTGGTGTTTCTACACCCTGTCACAAGAGACAAAAATGAAGACTAGGTTTCACTTTCGCATTAATCATTCTGTAGACTTTTAACTTACAGGGCCTACAGAACACATTAGAAGTGGTTATTTGAAACATAAATAGTGAGTATATTAGTTCAATGTAATAAAAATGCACGTTACATCCCTAGTAAAAAGCCAATGATTATGCTCTTCACAGTGCAATTGTGAAAAAAATTATAAAATCTCCTAAGGAGAAAAAATTTAAGTGAAAAATGTACATTTTACATTTTAAATCCATCAACATCCATCTCCCATATAAGGGTCTAAACAAATAAATAAATGTCAAGAAAAACAAAAATGAACTGATCACAAAACATGTTAACGCAAGGTGTGCACAGCCAAGACTCGTGAAGTAAGCAATCAAAATAAGAACAAAAGGACTGAACACATCTGAGTTTCTCTCAGTACAACAAAAGAAAGCCGGTGGGTTCCTTGATGATTTGTGATTTTTCTGGCTTGCATCAGTAGTGCATATATTATAAATTATATATATATATATATATATATATATATATATATATATATATATATATATATATATATATATATATATATATATATATATAAAAATATATACATATATATGCACCTCAAGAAGAGACCACAGATGTGTTCAGCCTGTGATTAACAAACATGTTCACGGAGAGCAGCAGAACCTACAGCAGCTACACCACATCTAGAAAGAGGGGGAAAAAAACAAGGAGCGAAAGGGATCTGAGAGTGAGAAAAATGACTCAATGATTATGAAGCCTAAAATATACAAACTTCCTGACAGACTTTCTCTAAATACAGTTTTTGTGAGTGCGTGCCCTTTAAAATATGCCTTAATTTGCAATGAAACAGCAAAATAAAACTATTAAAGCCGTTTCTGTCAATCTGGAAACTAAACTAAGCAAAAATGACTGTGATAAATAAAACCATGTGACATTTTTTGCTCCTATTCATACAATGAGTCATTTCCCTCAATATCTTTGTTTGCTCCCACACTTGGACACACAAAGCTGCCACACCACCACCACCACCACCTTGACCGACACGTAGAAAATAACTAGGAGACGAGAAAGGAGAGCTAGCTACAAAACTGCTACGCAGAGAAACAGTAAGAGGTGAGAAGAAGTTGATTGAAGCTAAAGGAGAAGAAACATTTCTTTCCCTCCCTTCCCCCCAGGAGCGCAGGCTAGTGTGAGTACCTGTATAGTATTTGGAGGAGCTGAGCTGGGTGAACGTTTCTTTCCAGTCTGAGTACCAGGGAACGCTCGCTTTGACCGAGCGGTCTGGGGAGGGAGAAAGAGGCAGAGAGCCGGAGAGACCAGTTAGTGAGGGTGAGAACAAGCACACAACAACCCCAACCCTAAAATAGACCTGAATCATTACAGGCTGGTTTCTTAGACAAGGACTAAGCCTAGTCTTAGACAAAGTTTATCCCTTAATGAAGAACTTCAGAATGTTGTATAGTCCAAGACTAGGCCCTGTCTAATCCCGGTCTAGAAAACTGGGCCTAAATACCATTCTATAGATGAATTAGTCTATAAGGTTGTGAGTAGCTGAGAACAAATTAAACTTCAAACCACTTCAAATGAGGCACAGAACCAGGGAATGTTACTTTGCAATTTTCACAGCATGATAATCAACAAATATATTGGCTTCATAAAGCACAGGAATGAAGAAGCACTGAAAACAAATATACAGCTCTGGAAAAAAATAAGAGACTTTTTAAAAATCATGATTTTCTTTGATTTTGAAAACTTCTGGAATATAATCAAGAGGAAGATGGATGATCACAAGCCATCAAACCAAACTGAACTGCTTGAATGTTTGCACCAGGAGTGACAAAGTTATCCAAAAGCAGTGCGTAAGACTGGTGGAGGAGTACATCCCAAGATGCATGAAAACTGTCATTATAAACCAGGGTTGTTGCACCAAATATTGATTTCTGAACTCTTAAAACTTTATGAATATTAACTTTTCTTTGCATTATTTGAGGTCTGAAAGCTCTGCACCTTTTTGTTATTTCAGTCATTTCTCATTTTCTGCAAATAAATGCAAATCCAGAGCATGATGCTACCACCTCCATGGGCAACTACATGTGCAATTTACTTGGTTTTAAATATCTTACCTTCACTTTTTCAAATGTACCTCTAACCACACACATCTGTACATTTAAGATGAACTATGATCATTCTTTTTAGCTGTGCACATGAACTTTCCCATTGTACTGCATCCATCAACCCAGCAAACCCTTTTATGTGGCCACAATAAAAACTACAAGCTTAATCACTCAATAAAGAGTTTCAGCATTAATGAATTTAAAATATGAGTGCATTCTCATGCTGTGTGGATGTTAGGAACCTCAGAATAAACTTAAGCCAAACTTATTATTCTACCATTCTTATTCCCTATAATATTTACATTAAATATATATGCAGTCATTCTGCCTCACATTTTAAAACAAAATCAATGAGATCCCAATACTACCATAACATTTAAAATGAGTATATGGTAACTTCTAGTCACAATACCTAATTTTCTTTAGTTTTTCTTTCTATTCATATTCTGAGTAAGCAGCTGTTTAAAATAATCTTACTCAAAGACACCTTTCACACACAGCCATAACACATACACACAGGCTTTGTGAGCTGGATCCTGTCTATGCACTCCCAGAGTATTTCCAAGAATATAGGGTGTTCCTTTTTGACATATTCACAATTTGAACATCACCTATTAAAACGCCAACCACCTGAGTTCTCCAAAATGGAATTGATACTGTAATTGCTATAAGCTACAGAATAAATCTAACCAAATAATTCAAGTGATGGTCCTGAAGAATGTGGCTGTCCTGAAACTGATATTTCTAGCCAGAACTTCAGGATCCAGCCCACCGTGTGTGCTGCATTACATCACATCACTTCACATCAAATAAGAGAAGCAGGGGTCCACTGCAGCACTGGAGAGCAGAGGGAACTCTATATCAGGACCTGGTTAGGCAGAGTTAGGTTGGCTCAAAATTAAATCAGGGCACAGGGCAACTGCATGGAAAGGAATAAATAGGTTTAAAGCTATGGGGAAAAGAAATCACAGCCTCACAGTGTTCACAAAAACACTCTGCAGGGATGAGAGGGCCCATATCATAGAAATATATTATTTTATCAAACATTGTTAAAGGTTTAACCTAACAAAATGCTTAACATTTCTGTTCCAGTTAACACAGGCTTGCATCCAAACAGAACAGATCTTATACACACAGACATGTCAAATGGTATGGGATAGTAGTATATAAATTGTTAGGGGGCTTTCACACCTGCCTTGTTTGTTCCGGATAGTGCTGTGCGATATGACGATAAATATCGCTGATAAATATACCCTATCATTTCTACAGTAATTTCATTAATTATTCATGCAAATATATAAAACTACGATTAAATGTATTGTCATGGTCACTTTGCATTAACTCAGTTTATATAAGTGATAAAGTAATCTTCGCAAAAAAAGCTTCATAATGTGGTTTTGAGACCTGACGCTGCTTTACATTATTAAACTCTTGAAAGCTGAACAATGGAGACGCATTGTTCTTTTGAAAAATTTAGCTACTGCATCTACCTCATCTGTTTTCATTTGATACATATATATATTTCTGCGCTAAAAGGTAGTAATTCTCATTTGTGAAAGTTAGGTTTGATGTCACTTTGAAATAAAGTTGTAAAAAAGTAAGCAATGATATTTTCATCATATGTTTCGAAGAATAACTGAAAACACACTTAAATGTGGTATATCATGATATATTGTTATCATGATAAAAAAAAAATCCATATCATCCAGCACTAGTTCCGGATATTGAGACTTTTCAATTTGGTCCGAACCAAAGTAGTGAACCACAGTTCGGACAAAAGCTCCACAGTTCAGTCCAGATCATGTGTGTACTGGGAATGTGTCATAGAAGGCATTACCATCCACAGTGGACAGTGCCTGTCTGTTCAAGTAGACCAGCAAAATCACACAGGAGGCCCCCCAAACAGGCCCCCGTGTCAGAGGACAGGAAAGCATTCTTTAGCTACCATAGAACACAATACTACTCCCATATCATGTGACGTTTGGCATGTCAGTGTCAATCCCTAAAACAGTACAGTTTATTTATAAAAAAAAAGCGCAAATACAAAATTATGAAATACAGCTTGATATAGGCCCTTTAACACAGAGTTTAGAGTCCTAAAACACACACAAGCTGAGGAAGAGTGTATGTTAGAGTGAGTTCTTACCAGGTAATCCATACGAAAAAAAAAATAAGACATGACAGGTGGAAAGCAGACAAGTTAGATAAAAAAAATCAAATCAGAATGAGCAACAAAAACAGAAGAAAAAAAGAAAAACTTAATTTCACTCAGACACACACATTTGCCTTACAGGGATTCGCTGCCCTCCCAAGGAAATGAGAGGACACACAAAGAATCATGTAAAAAACTTCTAGATATTTATTATAATTAAAACTGCATGAACACCACTTTCTTGTGTTGTGCTAATGAATTAAAGAAAAAGTTTTATTCATAGTCAACAGGTCAATCATTACGCAAGGTCATAAGTAATATGTACTAGAGCTTAGATTCTCTGCCCGAACCCAACCTGACCCGAGGTCGAGATTTCCCACCACATTCCCACCACATTCCTCTGGCCGGGTCGGGCTCCAGAAAATAGTCTGAGATGTAGGCATCTGTTTTATAATAATATTTTTATTTTTAAATAAAATAACGAAAATAACGAATACTGAAAGTGAAACTAAACTAATTTATTTGTTTATTAGTTTAGAGCTGTTTTCACTCACGCAGTTGTACAGCGGAGGGTGATGTGGCGATTCTGTCTGCGAAGTGGGAGTCGGATTCAGCAGCGGATTCGGCACAAGCGCGGCGGCACCTCGCGGTCCGCGGTGTTAGTTGTGAGCGCTCGCGCTAGCAGCAAAATACGACAGAAAACACTGAGGGAGCTGCAGAATTATGTATGGGAGTAGAATATGAGCACGAGGAGATAAAAGAGAACCTTTACCTGTGAGTAGCCTCCGCGTTTGACCTGCAGCACTGTGTTTAGCTGTTCTTAAAAATCATTTTAATTAAATAATAGTTCTATGCTTCTATGTTACAGTGTTATTTAACATAATTCTGATCATATTGCGCTCATACAAACAGCTTGAAAACAGCCAGTTTATGGGGCGGGTCGGGTCGGGCTTGGGCAGAACGTGCAAGGGCTCGGGCTGGGTAGGGTCGGATTTTTTGGGCCCGATCTAACCTCTAATATATACTGCTCATACAAGTTTCCATGTTTATGTTCCATGTTTATGCCATGTTTATGACAAGCCTCATCTTTAACAAATAATTAGCCTGGAAGGTGCGTGTCCGCTAGCACTTTAGCCTCAACGCATCCTATTCATTTTATTGGAGAAAGCTGCTGCATGCCACGGTGCATACTGGGTTGCACTGAGGCGAATGTAGCTTCGCCGTCCGGTAAAAAGTTTAGCAGAGTTTTTCTTTATGTAAATGAATACAAAATAATTGACCGCCGTGCTGCATCCAGCCAATTGGGGATAAGCATGCTGCGATGTCACACACATACGAGCCCCACACACACACACACACAATACAAGTACCCTATAACCACAGAAGAGAAGCTGAAAATGAATCTAAATTTGTAGAACTAAACATTACAATGAGGTTGTTTAAAACTTAAACCTTAAATCCTATGATTGACTACTTCTGGTGCTTCATTTGAATTTTAAAAAGTAAAAGGATCACAGACACACTAAGATTATGAAATGCGTTGAAGAAAATGCTAGTGGACCTGTACCATAAGCCACTGATATTTGTATTTTCATGAAGCACAGAAAGAAAAAAATTTAAATGCATCAGCACTTTTGATTTCTCAGATAAGTCTCCCCACCACCACTGTCGCTACTATGTGTGACTCACCGCTGATGTTAAGGTCGTAGTCTCCAGCAGTGATGACGTTAGCAGGTAGCCCTTCAGGAGGCTGACAGCCGGACACAGCCTGGCTCAAGACCTTGCGGACTTCTCCGGAATTTGGTGGTCGAGTGTTCACTCCGGTCACGCTAATCCGAAGGCCCTTCACCACCACCACCTGGTTATTGGGGTCACGCAAGTGACCTGCAGTGGAACAAAGCAAGACAGACAAACAGTTACAAATTAAAAGAAGTTCATATCTTGCTGAAAAACCTGACACGGCTTCTTAATGTCTGCCTTAGCACAATCATTAACACAACATTTTGGTGTTCTCTCTGATTTAACACACCTTAAACTAATCAGCTAGATAATAAGAGTCACACCCAATGCAACACATCAGCAAAATGAAAATGCAGAGTAAGGGAAGCACAAAAGACTATCCGTCCAATCTCTACTGCTGTCACCTAACCGCTTCAGACAAAAATAGACAGATTTTTTTTCTTCTCTACGGGTCTTCAAGGGTGCTTTAGCAAAGGCATTGGTTTTAGGTAGATATCTGTGTAGATGCTTAATGGTTCTTTACAATGTCAAAATTCTATCACCATTATTACATGTCACAATATGTTTAATTAGAGTGTAATTAAGGAATTTGACAGCAGGTAAAAAGCTGGGGTGGGTTTTCAAAAGGTTCTCTGGGATAAAATAATTCTTAGATGGTCAAGCAAACTTCACACTTCACACACTCTCCCCATGTTAAGATGTTTCTAATGCTACATAATGTTTGTATATATAAAAAAAGCTGTAAGGCAAAACCAGCAAGAGAGTCAGGACATCTTTGGCAGACATTACAGTTTTCAAACACTATTTTCAGAATTTAAATACCTTTTTTGTAGTTTTACAACGCCAATTTTTTTTGCAGAAAACCAAATTCTCTACATTTACTGCATTTTTTTTTTAGAAAGCAGTCACACAGCATGTGGGTTCCGTCTGGTTTGAGCTAATGAATTGTATTCTATTTTTTATGGCCGGACAAGTTATGTAAACACCTTACTAGGAATAGAGAATATGATTGAAGTCATTCTAAATACAATTTCTAACAGACTAAACGAGGTGGACTTTATTTAACAGATCAAATAATCTGTTAAAGAAAGTAAAAACAACAACAACACGAGCTATGTACACTGAAGTCTAAACTCAGTCTAATCTACCACCCACACGACAACAGCACACAAATAATTACTGGAATAGGGGCTTTTAAAATACAGCAGTGTACAATTCTCTGTCTGGCCACCTGGCGAGTGCCTTGTCACTTACTTGAGGGGCATATCTGTCTAGAACTCAACATAAAAAGAAACATGTCATCCATGAAGTCATGGATTTAAGCTAAAAGAAAATTAAATATTCTAGTCAAGTAGACTTAGTTCTAGCAAAAACGCATTTCAAATGTAATATTTCTGTGAAGTATGATGGAAAACAAAATATTTCTATCTTTAGTTGCCAGCAAGAACACTTACTCCTGTTAGAATCTTCTATTTTATAAACTGTATTTGGTTACAAACATGGAGATTAATAAAAGAAAAGAGAAGAGGGTTGTGGAAGCTCCCTTGCTCTATATGTGCTAAAACTTTCCTGTCATACAAATAACATTTTTGAAGTGTACTAATGTGATTTAAGAAACAGTCATGTTGCCCTATGTCCTGCTTTGTAGACAGATGTGCTCCTTAAGCGGTTAGGTACTGGTTCATATGTAAAGACTACTAAACTATCTGGTTTTATCAGCTAGTTTAGTAGTCTTTACATATAATCAAATTCTTTAGAGTCTATAATTTGAATTCATTTATTTTCATTGGAGAAAATCTTTGCATGTAAACATAGCTAATGACGCTACAAACAGTATTCTGCATGAGAGATGGCAGGATGTACTGTCTAAATATTCCTCGATTTCCTTCTCTGAGTTTTGCAAGACCATAATTAAAACACACACGAGAGTTGGGAGGCATAGTTAAAAGTGTTTGAGAAAGAAAGAGTGTGGCTACATAAAGTGTTTGTCTTGGTTTAAGATGTTGGTGCTCTACAGTGACATCTAGCGTCAGAAGGGATCATATACAGAACCTTTAACCTTTGACCGCTAAAGCCAGGCGGACACCGTGCGATTTTTGTAATCAGATGCGTTCTGGAGAGCTCACACTGCACGTTTGAATCGTTTGTCGTGTATGAACAACGCCTGCGATTCATCTGCACACACTGTACGGTCCGACTGACCTGCTGCGACGGGGGAGCTTACACTGCACGTCTAAACGCAGCCCGTAGGCGGTAGCTTTCCTTGCGTACAAACTCTCGCTTCAACACAACATGTCGCCTTGCAAAAGAAAGCGCTTAGCTTTGCTTATTTGTGCCCTGTTGTGCGCTGAAAGTCCACGGAAGAGACGTACATGGACTCGCAGGTGGCTGAGGCAACGTGGACTCTACGTGGTCCGTTTTACAGAAGGAGAGCGCATAGAAAAATGACTGCGCGTCAGGCTGTGAAAGAAACACCAGCAGCTTAAATAAAATAAAATAATTTTATTTTTTATTCTGTTTATTGTTTATGTAAAAACTGGTTTTGCAACACTGAATATTAAACAAGCAATCGATTATTCACACTGGATAGGGACCCTCATTTATAGTGCCGCTGAGCATTAACAGTTTAAAAGGGATTAAAAAAATATATAAAAAATAGAAATAAAAACTGACATTTATTATAGACGAATAAAATATATACGTAAAAAAGGAAAAATAGGACCTTTTAAAAAGATCACAAAAATTGACATAAGGTAAAAAATATATCTTATGAAGATATATATTTAATGATTTGATTAATAAAAGAAGAAAAATAATTAAAATGAATAAAAAATATTAAATATAAACTCATTAAAAATTCGTTTAAAATAACCCAGGCTTTCTGCAGAATAATCAAAGTTTCAGTTAGTTTCAGTTTCAAATCATGAAAACAGCTCACCAAAACCTCAAACTATTCTTTATATTTGACAATATTTACTTACAGGTCCTTTGCTTGTACTTACAGGCCCTTACTTATTTTTATTCAACTGAACTGAGTTTTATATTATCTGTAGCCTCGCTCTGAATTCAGCTCCGCGCTGCGAAAGAGAGCGAGAGAGCGGCGCAGCGCATTTTGTCCGATTTATCTTGATTAATTATCAGTACATTTATTAGCTTTAGTAAGTTTAATAGCATTAATTTTACTACACTTCTCCGACCTTATTTATTAAAACGTTTATTTTAGAAGACAGAGGTTATTCTGCGCGCAATGACGCGCGCAATGCCATGCGCTGCGCTAAGCTGGCTTTGCATGGCTAATATTCTGAAGCACTGGACGAGATTTTAATTAATAAATTAATATATTTATAATTTTAATAAATTTGCCCTGGCGAAAAGGAACGAATTATAAAATATAGCTTTATATATTTCTGTGCATGTTTTAAGTTTTATATAATTGACGGGCAGCACCAGACGCTGACAATGTGCTTTATTTTTCAGATATAATAGCAAAGTGAAATAAAATAAATTTATGTTTGTCAAAGTTATTTTCTCTTTTAATTTATCTTTTCAAAAACTCCAGCTATTGACTGAGAATAAGCATCTGTTGAAATTATTAAACAGCAGAATGCCTGTGTCTGCTACATTAAGCTATAAGTCTGTGTACCGAACATAAATATAAATCCTTATAACTGACAGAAATAAATATGACTAATAATAATTTATAGTTACTGTGCAGATTTTTGGGAAAACAGGTCGTGACGTTAAGAAATCGGCCCGCAAAATAGCTCACACTGTGAGACAAGCGACCAAAATTTCTGGCATGTCAGAAATCCCTGGTCGCGTCCGACTGCTCATTCGCAGCTCGTATGGGCAATTAATCGGACATCGCTTCCCCTCACACACTGCACGACAAACGACGCACGATCAAGCTAAAATTCGGCCCGATCATGAAATTCAGTCGCATTCGACCAGATCGGGCTTAAAATCAGGCTAAAATCGCAGTGTCCGCCTGGCTTAAAACAGCACACAGGAGTATTTGACACTGCACCTTCTATATATCTATGTGCATCTGTGCATGTTACAGCTGCCAAACAAAAAAATGGCCTTTCTCTGTTGTCAACTGTTCCAAAACATTCCTAAATAAATCAAATTACATCAGCAGACGACACACAGGGATGTTCTTGGAGAACACACCCTCTGCGGACCCAAACAGATTGAGTTTTCTTAGAAGTGCTTAAGTACAGTTTCAAAGAATCTCAAAACACACGTCTATTTTTTTTTTTTCAGCATCTAATGAACACAGTTCTCTTTTAGATTTAGAAAGAGGGTCTAACAAGATACTGTGAAGCATCAGCATGGACATAAAAAAAGCTACTGCCAGGCTAAAGGGCAGAACTATACAGAGCACAAGAGGTGCACTGATGGAGCTTTTTGCTACCAAAACAACATGTGAGCCAACTGTCACATGTAAGAACCTTTGTTGCTCTGGTAGTCTAGAAACAACACAGCATAACATGGATTTAAGTATGCGGCCATTCTCCTTAGAAGAGATTTGGCTCTGAAATTAGACAAAACTCAGGTGCGAAAGACATAGACTTACGAGTTTGACAAAATTCCTAAAAGTGGTACTCTAATCTGAATTGATTTCATTGGTTTGGAGATAATCTTTGCATGTAAAACATAGCCAGTGACCCTTAATACAGTATTGTGCATGCGAGGTGGCAGGATGTACTGTCCAAATATTCTTCCATTTCCTTCTCTGGGCTTTGCAAGATCATGGGAAAAAAAAACAAAAAACTGAGATCACATTTCTTGTTATGACAGCGTGGACAATTTCTTCTCAAACACATCTACTACAATTTTTTTAAATTATTTGTAGTATTAGTTAGAGAGCTTAATTCAGAATTTTTTATTGTGTTTTTTTTATGGAGGCCAACTGCCCTGCACATTTTGGTCCTTTACCTGCCTTAATACACCCACATTACTCAATAACGGGCGTGTTAATCAGCTGTGACAAATTGAATAAGGTGTGTTACTAGCAGGGAAACACTATAAACTGCAGAGCAGTGTGCCCCCAGGACCGGGTTTCAGAAATGTGTGTGTTGGTGAAGAAAGGGAACTGAAGAAACCTCGTCTAGAGATTTCAAAAGTAAAAGAAACACAGAAGCTTCGTTTGAAATTTGTCCATGACGCACAAACACAGCAATATTTAATCAATCCAGCGGCTGCTAAACTGTTCATAATCCCGCTCCTCGTTACTGTTAGAGGAGTGAACTCTGCTCCTCGAGGATTAGCCTGTGTTTATGAGCTAGTTAAGGAGGGTGTAGCCGGGCGCTTAGCTTAGCGGCTAACAGCCGAAAACAGAGCCGGGGTGTTCAGCCCGCTGCTGCTGCTGGAGCTCCTGTCGGCCTGAGGCCTTTATTACAGTCGAAACCCAAACAGTCCAGCCGGAGTCATTAAAGGGAAATGTGTCATTTGATCCGGGTAACCCAATCGCTCAGGTAACCGGTAGACTGAGCGGAACAGACACACAGACCGGGCCCTGAACTGCTCCTCCTGTCAGCTGGCCGACCGGGGGAGCTAGTTAGCAGCCTGCTAGCTAACCTAACTAGCCTTGCTAACTAACTAACTCCGAGTTAAAGCCCGCGGAGCGTCCCAGTGTTTACCGCTGCTCAACAGCCCCTGACACCCCCGCCCGACCTCCACCAGTTAACCCCAAGCTCCTTACCCTCCGAGGGAAGCCGGCAGAAGGGGCGCAGCAGCTCGGGGAAGCTCAGGCTGTTCCTGCGGGTCACTCTCTCCGCCTCCTCGCTGCACAGGACGGCCACCATCGGCACGAACGAGTCCTGGATGAACTCCTGCACAGACTGGGCGCACTGGGCCATGGCGCCGGTCCAGCGGGCAGTCCGAGCGAGAACCGGGGGAGCAGACGAGCCGGGCGCGGGAGTGTCACCGAGAACAGAGGAGCCGCTACAGAGTTAAAAACAAGTCCCTCTACTGACAGCCCGCAGCAGCCATGATGGACTCTACAGTCCCCCCTGCTGACCGATTTAACTCCCGTCGAGCACCACGCCTGTCAGGTGATACCAGACAGGCAGCCTAAACACGTCCCTTCAAAATAAAAGTCTTAATGCGGTCTGTAGAGGAGGGTGAAAAGAGGTAAAACAGAAGAAAGCAAGGGTAATAAAAATAGATTAAATAACTGCGAAACCAGTTGTGAAATATTAATCCATATATTGTGGCGTAAAAGCTACCAAAACGCAGCAATTTAAGGCTTATTATTAATAAAAACACGTTTTTGCACACACGAAAGCTGAAACAGAAAGAACACTAGAGGACGCCCTTGAGCAAGTAATTGTTCAACAGGTTAAAGCATTTTGTAATAATGTACAACTTATAATATAATATATTATATTACTACTAAAATATGCACAGTTTAATCAGGTAAAATGTTACGATTTTTACTAATGGTAACTAATCTGGTTAATGAAAGATAGCAACATTTATATATAAACATAATTTTTACGTCATTAATGTATTAAAATAATGTTGATCTCTGACGTCAGATTTGATATATTTGTGCATATTGATTTTACGTTTATTTCAACATTGTTTCAACTGTCTGGTTTTAAATGTATTATTTGTATTAAAGTTTAGTAACAGTCTACAAAAATGTGAGAAAAGCTATATAATGTTATATATATTGTTTGTATTGTATTCTTTTATCCGGTACTGTAGTCTAGCTATGTAAAAACACATTAAAATAATAATTACTAACATTATTTTTTTTTATTTGTGGTAAGCACATTTTACATAAAAGCATTGTGGATGTAGAAGAGCTCAGCCAACCACTCAAAAACTTTAATTATTTAAAGTTAACATTTTATAAAATAATTGAATTACTAACTGATGCCTATGAGGCGATGTGAAACAAAAACTTGTTTTAAGATTGTTTTTCCATCCTTAATCTTAAAAGATGTAATGCAACCAGAAAATCAACCTTCTTTGCTCTGCTCTCAAAATAAAGGATCTCATGCAATAATCATTAGGTATGAAATATTTCTTCATACCTTTTATAAAGAGAGATTTTTTTTTTTTATGAACATCTTATAACAGTCCGTAAACGAAATGAACAATTAAATAGTTTGTAGCTTTGAAATAAATTGAATTCAAATTAATAATATATAAGTAATGAAAAAATTAAAATTAAAACAAGGGGTTAGCATACATTATATGAATTCAAATATGTTTTATACGTTGGGCATTATTTATGGTTATTTTTCGTTGCTTGTGTGGCAAATTGCTTTTCGTCGTTCTGCTTGTCTCGTTGGGCTTTCCGTAGTTATGTTTTTAGCGGCGGGTAGTAGAGAAGCCGGGCTGCTCAGCCCGCACACTGCGTGTTATTTATTTATTTCACTGGATTAATAATAAGTGTTCAGCTTTTTCTGATAAAATCAGCGCGTGTGGGGATTATAGAGCTCAAGTCCAAGTCACCCTGATTACAGTTAATGATCTTTATTGAGCGTTCGAGTGAGTAATCGTAACATTTACAACGTTAGTTAGGTAGCTAGGTCTTAAGTGCTGTTTACAGCGGTACTGAGCTAGGCTAGCTAACATGCTAGTTAGTTGGACAGGTGTTTATTTAACTAACTGTTTACTGAGACTTTCTTTACACAGTTCAGTTAACCTGGCTGACCAGCTCGCGAGAGGTGTAGCTAGTTAACTATATTGCTTTACATCAGTAGACATTTCTAGTTGTTTTAACTAGCTTCTTTGTCACAGACTAGCTAGCTCGTTGATTGGCTGTCACTTGGAGAGAGCTCGTTTTTACCTCCAAAAAATGTAACACTGTAGACAGCTTCTCTTACCTCATATTCTATTGCCTCGGTTTCCAGTCACTTACTAATGAATTGCTAACGTATAGTAAATACTATAAAACATTGGATACATTTGACAGATAGGTCTAGCATTCTCCAGTAGCTAAATCATAACAAAGATATATTTTCCACAACAGTTTAATGATTCTGTTTGGTCAAGCTTAGATAAACTAATGGTTCATCAAAAACTCAGTATTGCCCTTTATTACAAAGTGTATTTGGTCACATGTTTGGTGCTTGAACATTGCTTCTTGTTTTTGTACTCATGCTACAAAGCCAGTATAGATTTCCACTTCGTTTTAGCCACATGTAGCACATTCTTGTAGCTCCAGTGCAAAACTAGACAATCTCTGAAGAAATTATTTTGCTCAAACCTGGAGAAATTGCATACACTGGTTATTTATTTATGTTTGTTTGACGATTCATTCAGTAAATGATGTCCCTTTAATCTAAGCATTGTTTTTTTTCCATCCTCAGGTTTGGAAACGAAAGGGCTTCACAATGCCTGCTTTCCGACAAGTGGGGGAGAAGCAGCTGCCAAACCCAGTTCTGTACATGGCCTGGTCTCCTAAAAGGGACCTCATCGCTTTGGTCAACACAGCTGGTGAGGTGAGGAAAAAGTTTCTGTACTCTCCACAGTGAGGGTCAATAGTTTCTCCACAAAATAGAACTACATTACCTTTAAAAACAACTCGTGTATCAGCGATTAAACTTAAGTTTAAAATGGATTTGACCTCTGGTGAAACATGTCAACAAGTATGAACCTTTGTGGAATAACCCACCTCTGTTCCCCCTCTGAAATACAGAGCTTGTAGCCAATGCTCCAACAGGCTTACAGAGTTCTCAGTGCCTCATTTAAATGTAAAGCTTCTCAGATTTCTTCCAATAAAGTGTGGAGCTATTTTGAATTTGTTAATGGTGTAAAAATATCTTTGCATGGGCAACACTATCCTCCTATCACTAGCATTGTAAGCCTGTTGGGACCATCAAGTAGAAGCGTTGTATTTTGGAATGTTGGGGGTAAATAGAGGTTTGTTAATTGACACAAGTTCTTACTCATTTTTGGAGTGCATTGTAGTGTATGTTTTACTGCACACCAAGTCCATTTAACGTTGGATTTCACATTTAATTACAAGACACATAGGAAAAAAATCTATAACAAAACTACACTTTTTAAATTAAAATAATTAATTAAAATGACAGAACAGACTCATAGAATTAAGTTACAATTGCAATAGATACTTAACATATTATTAATTATAAATGTTATTAATGTTAATACCTTATTTATTGCTAAAAATTAAAGGGGAATTTTACGCTAAATGTTTTGTGGAAAAGACACAAGTCAACTATTTATATGTATATGAACTAAGTGTGTTTTGCTATGTAATATTTAACACCAGAGAAATATAGATTTCTCACAGTAGTGATTACAGGAACCAGCCATCCAACGAACTAAATTTTCCTAAAAGCTTACTCACAATAAGGTGTTAAAATGGTCATTAAAGAGCTTGTTTTTTCTGCATTTGACCTATGCTGCATTTAGATATATGTTTTACCAAATATTTTTGTACATTACACAGTACAGTATAAAACTCTGTAGTGCTTGTCAGATACTGTACAACACCATTTTAAATCAAACCACTATGAAGTTTTTTTCAACTATTGAACCATGGCAACCATTTATAAAATGGGAAAGAATAATCATTTCAAATATGTCGGTGAAAAAGGCTGGAGAACATGAACAAAGCCTCTAGGAAACATTTTTGGATTTTCTTTAGTTTAGTACACAGACATATATTGCTGAGCGTTTAATAAATACTGTCTGTATCTGAGCTCCAGTTTGTTAACGTTTGGGGTTTAAAATTAATTTCAGCTCCTGCTGCATCGCCTTGCCAACTTTCAGCGTGTGTGGAATTTACCCCCAAGTGAAAATACAGGAAAAGAGATCACATCTTTGGCCTGGAGGCCTGATGGCAAAAGTAAGCCAAAGCTTTCTATGATATTTGAGAATGCTTACTGCCAGAGAATTGACTTAACCCCAAAATAATGAACCTGTATGTTATTGTTGGCAGTCTTGGCATTTAGTCTGGGGGACACAAAGCAGGTGGTCCTGTGTGATGCTGAGAAGGCAGAGATCCTCCACCTGTTTACTGTAGACTACCCCGTGTCTTGCATGCACTGGATGGAAGTGCAGAGTGACAGCAGGTATTATTTTTTTAAATGACACAAAAGAAAGATTGGGATTGTTTTTATAAGTTTGTTTAATCGTTTTCTCTCTTTATTTAAAGTGTATCATCATCGTTCACTGACTCTGAAGACGAGTCCAACCGATTCCTGCCCAAGCTACCAATTTTACCCAAAAGGTTAGTTCAGCAAAGGTGTAATTCATTGCTGATATGTGTTAAAGATTGTGTACTAGAATAGAATGGACACAGGAAACTGACTGCTACAAATGTAAATAAATAAATAAAGGGTGTTCAAGATCATGCATTGGAGAACAGGTTCCAGGTCATCCATAAAACAAATAATAAAAAAGGTATAATAACTCAGCCACACTAGATGCAAATTACAGTATTTTGTTGTTTTGTTTCCTGCCCTTATGGGCTGCTGTAAAGTAGCTGCTTATTAGTTTGAGGTCACCATGTCCAATGCTGAATGTCAGCCAGAGGGGTAAAGGGCCTTCAGCAGTGGAGAATAGAGCAGAGGAAAAGTGTCCTCTGCATTAATAGAGTTATGGCAAATACCATTTGGATGAGCCAAAGTGAAGTTTGTAATCTAGAACTAATTATTCAGTCTATAGTCAAATGTGTCAAAAAGAAAGAAAATCCTGTCTGGCAAAGTTAGTTTTGTATTTTAATACAAATCCATATATTATAATATTAACCCATGTTTTGTTTCTGCTCTAGGTTTAGATGATAAAGCCCTAAAATAATATCATGATATTTCATGGTATTTTTGCGATAACGATACTCTTGGTGATGACAAAACACTAAATTAAAAAAAAAGAAAAATTAAATGTTATTATTGCATATGATATGATACTGCACACCCCTAACTGAGATAATACAAATACAATATTTTTTATCAGATTTGTTACAATAGTCAATGATCCAGAATGTCATGATACTAATGATGCATTCCATATATCTCCATATATCCAGGACTGAAGTAAAATTATTGATACTGGACACATATAATCTGTCTCTAGTAGATATATAATGGGAAATGAGAACAGTGTGGATTCCCCTTTTTAGAAAAAAAAAAAGCAAAAAGTAGTAACCTTATGTGATAATTAGGGGTGGCTGATATTTAAGGGTATAATATAGTTGACGATGTTCAAAATTGTTGGCGACACAAAATTGTTGCGTACAATACGATGTGGCACACCCCTACTCTGCACCGTGATTTGCTCTGTGATCTCAACAACAGTGTTTGCACTATGTGTTGCAATTTTTTATTCCTATATTTAGCAAATTTCTATTTTCAAGAAAACAGCAGTGAAACATTTTGGGCATGGTAAATGCAAGTGCGTTTGTGTATGCGTGTGTGTGCAATTAGAAATTGTAAACCCCAGCGTTGTTTGGCACAAAATAATAGATTAATCAGAGATTAAATACAATAAATAATGCGATAAAATCTAAAAAGAAAAAAAAGCTGCACATTTGAAATCACAGTAATTAAAGTCACAATAACTTTACTGCAATTCTGTTGGGGAATCAGGCTAGCCCCCAGGTCCACCAGCTGGTCTGTTTCTGCCCAGACTTTGCTTCCAACACACCTTTTATTAGGTATTTAGATGCTAAAATAGAATTTCCACTAAATGCTCTGTAATTTCATAATTCATAATGCTCTAATTTCATAATTCAATAATTTATGTGTGTATGTAATGTAATTAAGGGTGATATCGCACTCAAGTGTGCACCCATAGTTTCTACAAGCCTTTGGATATAGAGTGTATGTTGAGGTTGTAAGACTGAACTGAAGCAGTGTTTTATTGGCTGTGTGCTCTGTTTGTTTTCAGCTACAGCTCCACATCAAAGATTTTCAGGTAGGTGCTGTGTCAGGTATGCTGTGTTACTACAGACATATTTCATGTGCGATGTTAACTGTTGTAATGTTTTAAGGTATTGATTTATGTGTGTTTGTGTTTCTATTGCTTTGCAGTGAAGAAAAATCAGATGAAGTCACCAACCTCTTGGGAGACGTGAGGTCAGTGCTGTGAGAATGACTTGGGGTAAAAATTGAACCTTGGTATTGGTGTGTTGTACTGATGTCGGCTGTGTTCACTGCAGACTCAATATCCTGGTGGTAGGCGGGCAGTCTGGCTTTGTGGAACTCTATGCATATGGCCTGTACAAGATAGCTACACTAAACACAGTAAGACTTTCTCTTCCTCTCTTTTTAGGATCTGTAAAATGCATTGCAATTTGTAAGTTTTTCTGTGGTTTACAATACAGATGAATAAGATGCCCTGCACCAAAAAAACAGCAGTGGCACATTTTGGGTTTGGACTTGAGTTCAATACTCACTAACTGCAAAAGTAGTAGATTATTCTAGTTGACTTTTCCACATTGTTTTCCCTTTACTTACTTTCCAGAAGACATCCAGTTTAAAATATGAAATTGTGTCGTATTAAACTGCAGTGATATATTGTACTCTCAGAAAAGTTAGGGGGAAAAAACATGGACCATGCAGTCTGCCAGAAAACTGTCTGCATGACAAGTGTGACCCAATATTCTAATAAGCACACTTGATTGACATTCTTCGTAGGAGACCTGCTTCATGATTCATGCAGTGCTTAATTCAGTAAGGGGGTGAAATAGGGACAAATGAGTGAACCGGGATCAACTCAAATCTTTACTTTCTGAGAAAAATATACTCCCAAATGGAAACGTTACAGGGAGCAATAACTTTGCAATTAAATGTAATGTAGATGCAGATTTTATTCAAAGTAATTTTCTATAGAGTTTTTATATTGGTCTATTTATCTTGAAATGTTGAATACACAAAGTGTTAATGGCAGCTGCTTTTATCATTCAATTTATTCAAATTAAAATAAAAAAATAGTAAAAACATACAGCTCATCAAAAAAAAACACATTCAGTGACATTTACTCACTCAAATCTACAGCTCATACTCAGTCTGTATCTTAATCACATTTATGTCCGACTGCTGCTGAATTATCCTAATACAGTTCTCTTCTCCCCACCTATAGATTACCGGGGTTTGTCGCAGTCTCTGTCTCTCCGGTGACCTCAAGTCTCTTTCCATTATCACAGAAGTGAGATCTCCAGAAGACAATGCTGAGATCCACTACGTACAGGTAGATAGTGCTGGCTTAGAAAATGGGGTTACATGTGCAAGAGAATTCATTAGATTATAAAATGAGATTAGGTTTCATAACAATTTCTTTGCTAGAGGTGAAAGACTGTCTTTTTATTATATGCTATCAGCATTTTATAGCTTTATATCATTGATCTTTCACACTCTGATAATTATTTCAGGAAAGAGTTTGCAAAGCTCATATTATTACAGGTTAAGGGTGATTACCATGCTGTCTATTAACTAAACGCTCCTAATACAACACTGTTTAGAGATCCTTTTTGCATATTATGAATTTGTGTGTGTGTGTGTTTTCTTTGCATTTTAAACCTAGTAGGAAGCATTTTAGAGTTAATCTAATTATTGCAAACTGCATAAGGCTTTCTAATGCCATGGTCTTTTCTCTTCTAGTTGGATACAGGACTGCTTTCTTCTTGTCTTCCGGAGTTAACCAGGATGGCACGAAAATTTACACACATCTCCACCCTAATACAGGTCTCAATGCAACTGCTTCGGCACATGTGTTTAAGGGCTTAGAAACTAAATTGGCTTCTAATCTGTTTAACTTAAACAACATTGTGTAGTTTCTTTATCTTAAATGTACAGTTTATGAACCATGCTGATGCTCCACTAACTAGTAATAGGACGAATGAAGTCTTTGTCACTGCTAATCATGCTCTGTAACTGTAAAAGCATTAAAGCAACATCACTTCATAACCATATTCATGTAAATTCCTATAATATTGCACATCAGTTCACATACTTTTAGTGACAATTTTGTATTTCTCAGCTTGTCCAGAAATGCATGTGTAAAGCATGTCCTGTAGGATTTGCCCAAAGTGCAAAATACACTTACTGACTGTAGGAGAACAGACTGCAGCAAAAAATACCAATTAAATTGTTTTACTATCTTTTACAAGTTTAGATACACTTGCCTGCTGTGCTTAAAGGTGTCCGTATCCTTTTCAGTACCTGCGCCTCTCTCTCACCTGTATGTGTGAAGCCTGGGAGGACATCCTCATGCAGATGGATCTCCGCCTCACCAAGTTTGTCCAGGTCAGTGGTAGGGATGTCCCTGATTCGAACATGTGAACCGAAATCGGGTCCTATCATGTATTTTTTCGAAGAATCGGAATCGGGTGGAAAAGATCCAGTTCACTGATTTATCAAAAATGTAACATTGATGTGTCCATATGTCCAAGCAGCAAACACTACACATTTGCAGGAAATGGAGAGTGAGCATACAAAAATAAACTGTAGAGTAGTGCTGGTCTAAAGCTCTATATTCAGTGTGAAAGAGTACTGCAGGGCTTCCATGAGTTCAATCAGCGCAAGTGGGGTGGAAAAAATTGCTGGGTTACAGACTGAGGTACAATTTCTCTTTTATTTCCTACTGAACGGCTGTGGACAGTACAATTAGCCACAGCACTACTGTGCATCCCGCTTTATTAGTTCCCCCTGGTGAGTCAGTAAATAGGAACAAAAATCATAGTTGTAATATTGAGCTACTTGGCCATTATTTTAACAGACTCACAAAGAATATACATTATCTCACATTTTAAACTATATATAGTTTAAATAATTGTTTAAACTATCATTTTAAATTTTGTAATATTTTGGGTTTTTTTTAAACTAAGTTGCCTTAGTATGCTCACAGAATTGTGACATTTTTCTGTCTGAAATTTAATTTAAAGGCATTTATTACTTTGTTAATTTAAGAAAAGATGCATATTTAAATTAAGATCATTTATATAGCTATTTAGTGTGTTTATTTTGTGATTCAAAAAAAGTTTTGATATTGTTATTTCAATAATAAATAAATATTTATTAAAAAAAAAATAAGGGACAACTTGAATGTGTTCTTTCTTTTTTTACTGCATTGCCAAAGTATCGGATTGGGACTCGCTATCAGTATCAAATAAATCAAATGTGAGAGGGACATCTCTAGTCAGTAGTCATTATATCTTGACTAGTCACAGACAGTCAACCTCAGCCATCCTTTATGATACAATAGCAGCTCAGTTTTCTGCTTTCAGAATATAATTGATACTTTATTAGTAATAGGTAATTAGGCCTGAAGGGTTATATAAGTGACTGATATGGTGGATTATATGCTTACCAAAATCTTTTTTCATAAAGTGCATTGATGAAATGCTTGTCATTCTGCCACTTTGTAGTAGCTGATGCATGTTTGAGTTTTCCTCCTATTTTTTAAATTGGCAGGAGAAAAATACCAACACTCAAGTTCAGGATGAGTTCTTGGAGCTTCTGCTCTGGGGACATGCAAGGTATGTATTGTTTACTAAGCAGATATACATTACATCTGTATATCATTGCTGTCACACAAAAATCTTCAAAAATAGTTTTTAGTCAGTAAAAAAAAAACTTTGGATTTTTATGTCTGTGTAAAAAAATATTTCTAAGTATTTTGGTGCATTTTTATTTATCCCTTCATCACAATATATTGATACATTGTTTCACATTACACTGTGCTCCAGTTATTTATTTAATTATGCAAGTTATATATTCAAACCATTCAACCTTTCTAAATAACAGTAACTTGCCAAGAAAAAAAAATAAGACATTAAAAATAATCTAATGTAACAAAGAAATCTAACAGAGATCCAAGGTATGGAATAGGTATTGCTTTCATTATCTAGTATTATTCATAATGAAAGCAATACAGAAGATTTCTGTTTTGAGTCTATTAAGACCCACAGGTGATTCTGGTATAGTCGTGTTTCGCACACAAAAGGCTTTCCACTGTAGATATAAAAAAGTTGACTGTGCTAGGTGACTTGTAGCATTGCAGATGATAAATTTGATTTAAGACAGATTACAGTGGAACATATAAACGAACCTATAAACATTAGTGTGAACTGTACAGTATAATTTTACATCTGTCTTGAACACACAATATTTATCTCATGGCCTGCATTAGCTTTAGGCAGACAGCAGGGGTCTCCATGCAACCAGTAGTTTCTGTGGTTATGCTGGTGTAGAAGCTGAATCTTTTTGTGTGTTTTCAGCCCTGAGCTGCAGGCTCTACTCATGAATCAGCTGACAGTCAAAGTAAGTGCAGCATTTTTTCCCCACATTACTCACAGTATGCTTGTTCACAGATACTGCAGAGATTAGCATTAACTTTTTTCTTATAGCATTAGTTCATTAGTATCAGCAATGCTAAAGCCTAACACATCTTCATTGAATTCATATGTATTTGTGTTTATGCTTAAAGGGCCTGAAGATGTTGGGCCAGTCTATTGAGTCATCCTACTCAAGCATTCAGAAATTGGTAATCAGTCACTTACAGAGGTACGAACAAATAGCGTTCTCTCTCTCTTTATATCTCTCTCTCTTGCTTTTTTCTGCATCCTAAAGTAACAGGTTTTAAATTGCAAAGTGAGAAATATATATTGCTTACAGGAATGAAAGCACTTCTACTACAGTACAAATTATTCAGGGTTGGATGCTAGAAACCAACCAAAAAACATTTCAGTCTGTTTATTGGACACTTTTCTTACTTTCATTACCTACATTTATTTTTTATTGATTTGTTTTATCTTAATTAAGATTATTCTCTCCCTCTCTCAGTGGTTCAGAAGCTCTGCTGTATTATTTAAGTGAAGTGAAGGGCATGGCTTTGTGGAAGCAGAAGTTTCAGCCCCTGGGTCTGGACCCTACAGCCATAGAAGGTAAGGAGAGATCTGCATTCTTTTACAGCAAGTTAAATGGACCATCAAACTTAATGGTATTATCAATCAGTGGATTACTAAAGCCATAATGACATTTGGCTGTCAAGTAATTATGAACCCTAATCTTTCCATATATTGGATACTCTTGACTGTAGACTTAAATGTTCTGTCTAATTGAAAAATAAATAACGCCTGAAAATAAGAAAATAAGAGATCACCTAAAATTATGAGTTTCTTTGATTGTCCCCAAATTGAAATCCTCTGGAATATAATCAAGGGGAAGATTGATGATTACAAGCTATCAAACCAAGCTGAGCTGAATTAAAAACAGGGTTATTTCACCAAATATTGATTTCTGAACTTTTGTTATTTCAGCCATTTCTCATTTTCTACAAATAAATATTCTAAATGACAATATTTTTATTTGTAATTTGAGAGAAATGTTGTCTGTAGTTTATAGAATAAAACAACAATGTTCATTTTACTCAGACATATACCTATAAATAGCAAAATCAGAGCTGTATATCTGATAGTCTACAAAATATTGATTACATTTTCAGTTTTCATAATGCTCTAAGAAGAGGCCATGCCCAAGCCCACCTCAGCCAAAGTAAAACACAGCACATGCATTTTTTACTCCAAATAATTAACCAGAGATCAAAAAGTGGAACTGTATAACATATGGATCAAGCTAAATGTTGATTTAAGATAAAATACTGATCATTTATTTAATGAAAAAAAAAATACCACAATATACTATAGAAGAAAACTCCTTCAGTCATATTCTTTCAGTTGTAATATTGCTGACTTGTGTTTCTTGTAGATGCCATCACAGCAGTCGGCTCCTTCACGCTAAAGGCTAGTGAACTCCTACAGTGAGTCTGAACATATGGCCACCACATGAACATCTGCTGTGCGTTATGTGTTTGAAAATATGTCAGGGATTTTTTTTTTTAGAACTGAATTTGATCACTTTTTGTTTTGTGCAATCTCTTTCTAGAGTGATTGATAAAAGTATGAAGAATTTTAAAGCTTTCTTCCGATGGCTGTATGTTGGTAAGACAGGATCGTTTGACTTCTTTTCTAATAGTGGGTTATTTAAAAGAACCTTGGTGTCACTGTAATAGTGATTTTGTTTTTCCTTAATAGCGATGCTTCGCATGTCAGAGGACCATGTTCCACCAGAGCTAAACAAGGTAAGAGATTGTAACGGTGTAAAGGGAAATAGACTATGATGCAAGAGTAGCTACAGGAGGTGCTTGGCCTGTAAAAATATAACTAAAAACAATACATTATTTAGAATAATCTGTTTTTCATCTTAAACAGATAGAAGTATACATATATTTTATTATGTATTTTGGTAGATCCCACTTTATGATTGGTAGGAAATGATTTGACACTCCAGACTTGACCTTGTGATTAACCATAAATATATATTTGCTTGTGTGAGTCTGTGGCTGAGCAGAAATGCTAATCCATACAGCCCACGCACATCACATGCTGTGCACTGAGCAGCTGACCTCTCAATAAATAAAGAAACATATAAAAAATGCATATACAGATCTAACTGGCACAGACTTTGCCCATATTTTTCACTGCTTTGCATTATTATCACCAGCCATAATAAAATGTTACTTAAAGGGCCCATTCAGCATTAATGGTAGGGTCAGACCAGGTCCGTATTCAGTTTTAAAGAAACAGTCTAGAAACAGTGATTTTAAGCACTGAACAGGCATGGATACAGGGGCATTGCGTTGCAGTCCTTTTGATTTGACACAAATGGTGTGGGTTTGAAGGTTTTAACATAAGTACATTTAATAATTACAACAAATTGTTTTTGTATAGAACATTTTTCAATATCTTATACTAACTACTGTGGGGCCATTATGGTGATTGTGTTTTACAGATGACCCAGAGGGACCTTGCATTCGTTGCAGATTTCCTTTCTGAGCATTTTAGTGCTGTAAGTAAAATTAACCTGCTAATATCATATCATCAAATGTTGTATCAAACAATGCAACTTCCCTCAAACACATTGTAAACCATGTTTCCTTACAGAACGAAGAGCTGTTTGATCGCAAAGGGAAGTATTTTAATGTGGAGCGAGTGGGACAGGTAAGGGTAGTGTTTGTGTTTGCATGTGTGTCTGTCTCTGTTTGTCTGTTTATCTGTGTGTGTTTGTAATACAACATGTTTCCATCGTATTCCCTTCAGTATCTGAAAGATGAGGATGAAGACCTGGTGTCTCCACCTAACATGGACGGAAACCACTGGGTGACGTTTGTTCAGCAGAGCACACACCTCAAAGGTAAAGAGTTCACTTTCATCCACAGTCTCCAGCTGAATACATAATGAGCAGCAGTGAAGAGTCTTGTGGTCTGACACTGACAATACAATGTGGAACATGCATGAAATGATTGTGAGATAATTGTAAGATATATAATAAAGTTACCAGTAGGTGTACTCAGAGATTAACCCCTTAATAGGCCAGGATTTTTGTTATTTGTCTGCCTGACATTACACCAGTAAATTTTGAGGATTTCTATTCAAGCATTACATAAAAAGGTTTCATGGTTGACAAGAAACATTACTGAAAATCATAATAGCAATTATAGTTGAAAATATATATAAAAAAAGAAATATTTTAATGTCAAAATATAATGCACTCAATCATGTAATTGGCTATTTTTTGAACTTTGAACTTCTGAATGCAAATCAAACAGCTCATGTCCTCCAAACCTTTAGTTTTTTATGTTTGCCTAGATTTTGCATCTATTTTCAAACCTGTAGAATTTGGTTTGACTTCTGTTACTGATCTGAAATTATTAGAGAATGATTAGAGAAAAACAGGCGGCATCTCCAAGTGTTCTGTAGGAGATTTTAAAGCTATTTTACTGCAGAAAAAAGGGTTTTGTATCACCTACACCTGTAGCCTGGAGACACAGCATTTTAAGGGCCTAAATCCCATCAACACTGATGTGCACTATTCACTTGTAATGTTCCATTTCCATATGCCTGAATAATCTGGTCAGTGGTGGTCCTATAACGGCTCTTTTCTATTGATAAATGGAAGTAGTGCACACCAGCCAGCTACAGCCAAGTTACAGCCAGTCACTGTACCAACATAGTGTACCTATGTAACCGTTGGATAAGATAAAATGGCCAATATGATACATGAAAATAACTGACAACTTTGTATATTTGTGTGATGTGATGCAGAGAGCCCGCTGCTGTTCCCCACCTACCCGCAAAAATCCCTGCACTTTGTCAAGAGGATGATGGAGAGCACTATCGATATCTGTCTGCAGAAACCAGCTGTGAGTCTGTAACACACACACAGACCCACGTACACACACTCACACTCTTGAATATTTTTTTTGTTTTTTGTTTTCTGAGGACTGGCATTGAGTTGTGTATTATTGTAGACAAATCTAACCATAATCTTAAACCTAACCCTATCCAAAAGCATACTGATGCTAATCATAGCTTTAACACTAGCTAATCTTGGCCCAAACCCTAATCATACCTTTATTGGTGGAAGCCATAGCTCTAAATTCATACTATGGTCTTCCTAATGTTAATATTAGCCCTGGCTTTAGCCTTAATGACGCTAATCGTATCCTTAACCCGAACTATAAGTGTATTGATTCTAGCCTAAGCCCCAACCATAGCCTTACTAGAGCTAATCCTAACACTTACTCTAACCATAGCATTAACAATGCTAATCTTCGCCATAGCCCTAACCATAACCTGTCTAATGTTATTCTTATGCCTTAAAAATATATTTGCACTAAGTACAATAATTCTCTTTTAGTTTTAATTTTTACTTATAAGAGAATAAAAACTATTTTTCCATATTGTTTTTACATTTTGAGGATTTTTTGCTCTTCTAAAAGAGAAAAACAGTACACAACACAGAGAAACACACACAGTGTCTTTCTCACTTGCTCTATCTTTCTTCCTCTTTTTATTCATAGTTTCTGGGTTGACTAAATCCAAGAATTTATTAACTTGCATAAAGAGTCATTCTGTTTATGTATTTTTCTTAGACCCAAATTACAGGCATACTTTGTCTCCAGGCTTGTTATTAAAGTTGGGCTTATAGTTTTTGCTGAGTAAGGTGTGTGTGTATGTGTGTGTATGTGTGTGTATGTGTGTGTATGTGTGTGTATGTGTGTGTATGTGTGTGTATGTGTGTGTCTGTGTGTGTATGTGTGTGTCTGTGTGTGTCTGTGTCTGTGTGTGTGTAAAGCCACACTTTGATTTCAAGCAGAGGCAGTGGTTATAAATCTGACTCTCTGTGGTGGGAGTTCCTGACAGTCCTGATTTAGACCCCCCTTCCCTCTCCCTGAGGGGAAAACACACAGAATCCCTTTTCATTTTTTTTATACATGATTTTATGTAGCACCATCCAGTCATCAGTGATGTGACTATTTCAGTGATGTGACTATTTTGTTCAATAATGAGTAATCTATCACGTTACTATTTCCACTTCAGTAATCAGATTAAAGTTACTTATCCAAGCCAATGTGCGTTACTTTATTGTTATTTTCCTTAGTAAAAAGATATTGTAACCTGTAATCTGGCTGGACACATTGAAAGGATGGACAAGAAAGACGTTCACAGTCGTCACGTTATTGCTGGAACTAACAATGGTTTCTGTCGGCCGCAAAAACACACTAAAATAATTCCACCTCACATAGCTAGCCTCCCTTCTTTTGTTCCTTAAACACACACATATATAAACACTTTCCACACAGAACAAGTCCCAAAGGTGGAGTGAAGCTTCAAGTAAAGGTTTTGAGCAAAACTTATCTTGAGGTGGCAGTTACATAAAAGTAAATTAGTTACGTTTAAAATCAAGTAATTCATAAAATAACTCTTTACTTTTTAAAGGGCTAATCAGTAACAATATTACTTTTTAAAGTAACTTTGAAAACACTGCCAATCATCATTTTCTTCCACACACATTGCATCTCTCCTGCTGTCCAGATAATTTCAACATTAGAACAACCTGTTGTTTGTTTGGTCACTTATGAGGCTTAGTACTGAGGTGTGTGTTTTAATGTACACATTTCAGCATGTACATGTTTTTGTTAATCTATGTGCTGTGTGTTCTTTTTTTATTGTCAGGGTGTAATCGGGGGTTCAGTGAAGCAGGCTGTGCGTTTACCCCTGTACTCCGTATCTAAGAGGTAAACATTACCACTAAATGACACCACTAATGATAGATTTGAAGTGCTGAATAACTCTTGTAGATGTAGTGCTCACTTTGTTGTTGATGTGTTTATTTTACAGTTCTGAGGACACGCCTCGGTTGTTTGAGCTTCCTTCACTGTGAGTAGACGAGTAATACCTAAACCCCTTAACTAACACCTGAACCCATAAGCTCATTCAAGGTTGTTTACCATGAATTTAATTTAATATTTGTGCTGACAGGTTTGTTGTTAGAATTGTATTTTCAATAGAAATGTGTTACTTTATAAAGTAGTAATTAATTTGTATGTTATGTCAAAATGAAAAACAAAATGCTTTAAAACACCATTCTAATGTAATTTAATGTAATATTAATTCATGTATTGAAGTGAATATAATACAGCATTATCACTGAGTGCTAAGTGTATTTTCTTCTCTTGCAGATGGAATGATAAGAATGCTGCTATGCACTATATAGTGTTCTGCATGCAAGAGATCTCACCCTCCAAAATTTACATTCTGAGAAGAGCAACAGATCCAAACAGGTGTTTCTCTCTATAAATAAATAATACAATTATGTCAGAAGCATAATGCTGATCATTTAGTCAACAGCTAAGTCTCCATGTGTTTTCTTTAGTGAAATCACATGGTACTCAACTGAGTAAAGAAAAAAATAGCTTCTATAAATAATGATCAGTCAAAAAAAAACTTAAGAACTTGAAAAAAGTATCCTCAAGTGCAGTCGCAAAGACCATAAAAACTATGATGAAACTGGTACTCATTCTGGACCAGTACACCCAATACAATTGCCAGCTAGTATTCTCCTAGAGGCATGTTGAGCTATCCCGTAGTGATCAGCAACAGTTAAGACAAATGTGATCAGTGTACATGTTTACGTACTGTAGCTAGTGAGCAGAAAATAACCTTGACAACATTTGAGGGTGTATTTCTTACATTTCTATGTGTGTATGTTTAGGTCTGTCCCTAATGGCTTGGTGGCCATAGACCTGAATACTCCTCTGAACACTACTATTGATGATGAGGCGCCTGTAGCAGAGTCTGTGTAAGTTTCTTGAACATTTTGCAAACAAAAACATATATATATATATATATATATATATATATATATATATATATATATTGGGTAGTTACTGGTTCCCGGTGCACTAAAGTTTTTTTTCTGTAATCAATGTTACTATGTTCTAGTGATCGCTCCTATAGTTGCCTCGATGCCCGCCTTTATGATGACGAGACGTTGACAGTGGTGTTGCAGGGCCAGGACAGTGATGATAACAGGCTCCGCCTCCTTGCCCAGCTTCCCCTTGGCTCTGCCCTCAGATGTGAGGAAGGGTTTACGTGGGACCCCAGCCTTAGGTACCACCCTCCTGTAAAACATCATGTGTTTGGAGGTCTCCTATTTTGTCTGTAACTAAGATTACTTTAGAAAGCAATGAAGATCTGTTCGCTTGCAGTAACTTCATAACTAACCTTAAATAGACTGAAACTAAAGAAACAATGAGAAAATTAATACACTGGGAATAATGACACAGCCATTCTGCATGCTTGTATTCTGGGTCAGGCTGGATCAGCAAAGTGAGGGGATCCCCGCACAAGGGCTCACCTGGGGGAACCAAAGCCGAGATCTGGAGAATATGAAGGCCCAGTTTGTTGCTGTGAATGGCATCCGCAAAGTAGCTTGTGTGGTAAGAGCAGTATTTTTTATGCCTGGTGGAACACATTATATTTAGTAACAAGTAGTTAACCATATTAAGCTTGTGAAATTTTAGGCATCAGATTGTTCTCACTTTATACTGTTTACTGTATTTGTATATGCATTTATTTTTTTAGTGCCTTAGTATTAAATGTATTAGTGCATCTTTACATATATTAGCGCATGTAAACCAAGAAAACAATTATAAGACTTGGAATGCAGACCAAAACAACTATCTATTTTTAAGGTGCTGTTCTTGGTCCAATCCCAAGCAAACTCTAGAAATGATGTCTGTGGGAAGAAAGTAATCAGACCTCAGTCAGACCAACTATTAGACATTCTCTACAAGTTTTAGATAAATTGCTAATTTATTATTCAACAAGTGTAATGCTTGGTTCACTCTAAACAATATTCTGTGTCGTCAGGTCTTTTTGCTATACTACAGGACTAGTTGTGCCGTAATTGTGAGTCTTTAACAGGGTTTATGAATTACGAAATTTTTAATTCATCTGACATTTTGTCGTGGAACATGAAAGACCTAAACACACAAGATCTAGTGATATAATGCTGAAGACACGTTGGATACGTGATCCTATTCACTTTAGTTAGTCGCTGGTCTTGACTTTCAGTCACAGGCCAACTAGTCTAGATATTAAACCTGCTAGTTTGCTGGGTATCATTGACACGACATTGGTCTTTCAGCACTTGACACTCTACAACTGAGCCCAGTGATCATCGACTTGCCTCAAAGCTTAAGTAAATCTAGAAAAAGCAGATCAACAATTTACAAAAAAACGATGACGACTGTAAAATTAGGCTAAAAATGGTGTGGTGTGCAAGCCATGACCTGGCATGTTATCCAGATAATCACTACTGCTATAAACAAATGCCATTTATGCTGTTGCTCTATGATGAACTGAACAGAAATATGCATTACTCCAGAACACATCACCTTTTTCACATATTCACTTTCTTGCACTCGCCCCAGAGTGCCCTGACCCAAAAGAGGAGATAATTTTTTATGGGGTTTATTTTGAATAGTTTTGGATATTTTTTTCTTTGTTTGAAAGCAACCAAACAAAGGGGAAACAGTCAAAGTTCATAAAATCATTAACTGATTCGAATCTCAGCAAACAAAATATATAGGTTGAAAATGGCAAACCTTAAAATACTCAAAATATATTGTTGCTGATGAGCTTAGTAAATGAGCTTAGCATTTTCTATCAGTGCTTCCTTGTAAGAATGACATTACAGACACCTCTGCCATGAGCATGTGGAAATTAAAGATCACTGCGTTAATTGGTTGCTGTTTTTGTTCATATAAAACAAAGCAGGAATAAACTGTGGAGGGTTTCCTTTATTGTGAAGAGAGTTTGAGATTAAAATCCTGGAAACACTGCAGTTGGTTGTTAGCTTTACTCAAGCCTATTTAGTTAATCTGTTTGCTAATCTTATTGAAAGGATTAGTTGAGAACAAAGGAATTCTACAAATCCGTCATGAATCCTTTAAAGCAACCAAAGCAAGCTTGGAAACAAATTGCTTCCCATTTGTTTTCCTTTGTATGTTTATGGTAATGGTATGGTTTTTGTAACTGTATAGTTACACTGTAGTTATGCATATATGAAACCTATTAGATTTTTTCCCTAAATGGATATTTTAAACACATGCTTTTCAATTATTTACTCATCCAACCAGCTGAGCTCAAACCTGCGACACATCCGCGTGTTTGAGATGGACGTTGAAGACGAGGAGGATGAAGAACGGCCAGACGACTCACAGGACATCAGCTCCGATCAGGACGGTCTGGAGGAAACACAAGCCAATCGTGGAGCGACAGGAGCAGATGGAGACAAAAAGGCAGAGGCTTCTGGGGAAACAGGGGAAGAGTCAGGGGTCGCCGTGGAACAGACGTCAGCATCTGATACACTATGACCTTTCCCTCCCACTGGACTTTTAAACATGCCAACGTCTTACTTTGTGCAGACCAGTTGAGTTAACAATTTCAAGTATTTTTGTAACGATTGTACATCTGACTGAAACAAGTTCTGTTTTGATGTTCTGTTTTGAGAATAAAGTGACTTTTTTGAGCAGGCTCGGTTTTATTTTTAATGTATTAGTATAAGTTAGTTTTATGCATTTTCTATGTATTAGTATGTATTAGGGCAGGCTGGGTTTTAATTTTTTATGTATTAGTATGTATTATGAATGTTGCAATAGGAAGAGTTTTTTTCTGTTCCAATGTACTATTAAACACAAACCGTGGCTGATACAGATGTGTAATCTGGCCTAAAACCAAGCAACGGTTATTTATTTTCCTTTTAAACAGAATGCCTCTTTAATTTAACTTGCGTCATGACATAATCTGACAGGTATAAATAAGTAGGTATAAGGATTACACATGAAGAGATGGATGGAATTACTGCTGTGTTTGAGAACAAGTGGACCGATGTATTGATCTGGTAAAACTAAACTTAGACTGGTATTCCAAAAGTATCCTAACACAAAAGTAATTACATGGTAGAGCAACTGAACTGTCTCTAGCAATTTTGGTCTATATAAAAAAGCCTCAAACGATGAGATTATTACTGGTAGACATGACACTGACTACTTACCTTTAGTAAATACTTCAAACGTATATATTTTTATATGATTCACGTTTTTTTTTCTTATTTCATTTTTTTTTTCTCAAAATATATATTTTTTTAGTATATCGTTTAATACAGTGAAGAAGAAATGAACTTTCGTCCATTTGTCTAGTGGTCTAGTTTATTTAGTTTCATTTCAGGAAAAATATTCTATATAACGTTAAGTAACAAAAATCAGATAATCCAACCTAATTTTGTTACAAGATTGGAAATGGATTTCCAATGTGTGTGTGAGTGAAATCATGAAAGTTTTACTCCTAATATTCTATATTCAAATTAAGCCTCAAATGCTTGGACGTTTCACTGATGTTCAGCTGCGTGCATTGTAACAGCACACTCGTAGTTTAACTATGGGAGAAAGTTGTTGGTGTTAAGAAGAATGCGCGCTCTCGAGGAGGGTCGCTCCCTAAACGTGCTCGTGCCCGCAGGCCCGCGCGGTGACGTAGCGCACCTTGCCTTTCTCTCAGTCCCCCTGGTGCTGCTCGGTAAAGATGGCGACGGAGCCGCCCGTGTGTGCGCGAGTCCGGCGAAGATGACGACGAGAAGCCGAGCAGCTCAGTTCTCAGGCGCCGCGTGGACAGTGTAGAGTCGGGAGACGCCCAGAGGAGCTGTAGAGGAGCTGTGAGCGCGGTGAAGCGGAGAGGAATCGTCCGGCTGTCGGTCTCCCCGCGCCTCCCTCAGCCGCCGACGCCGCGGGCTCGGCTATGGAGGACATCAACTCCAACATTAACGCGGACCTGGAGGTCCGGAAGCTCCAGGATCTGGTCAAGAAGCTCGAGCAGCAGAACGAGCAGCTGCGGACCCGCTCGGCGCTGCTGTCTTCCTCCGGGGCCGCGCCGGGATCCATCGGCAGACCGCTGAGCGCCGGCTACGAGTCCTCCGCGCTGAGCTCGGGCGCGGCGCCGGCGCTTTCCGGCTACGGCGGGCCGAGGGGCTTCAATTACGGGGTGTCGCTGGTGGAGAACTCGCGCTGCCTAAGCCCCCGGCACTCTTACCACGGATCTAACGGCCGCTACGACTGCGACACCACCAACAACAGCGGCGTCTCCTCGCGCTACCGAGACTCCGTGGTGGATTTGCTGGAGGTGGGGGAAAGTTCAGTGCTGGACGAGGTGGAGATCCTCGACCTGGAGGACATGGACTGTCTGAACGAGGAGGAGGACAGCTGGTGAGTGAGCACACGGCCCGGGCTAGGAGAGACCGCGCGCCGCGGGGAGCTGTGGGGGCTGTGGGCCGGGCTGGGGCTAGTTTGGGGTTGTTTAGCTGGAGAGCTGAAGTTTGACAGGCCGGTCAGAGTGAGTGGTGGTGAGGAGCCGCCAGGGAACGAGCTTCCTGTGTTTGCACTGTTTACTAAAACCCGTGGACTTGTGTGACAATCCGCTGGTTTAATTTTGAGTGAAACTGTTAGCTAGTGTTAGAGGGTTTTAGACCCCCTGCTCCACCTTTTTTTGACTTTCTGTTAGCTAGTTGCTGCTAGCTTTCCGCGGCTGACGTCAGGACTGTTGTTAGCTAGGTTAGCTAGCTAAGCTAAACTGCTAACGTTAGTTTAGAGTATTAAAATACCAACACCCACTAAAACTCAAATTTAGGACTCAAACATGAACTTTCTAGCATAGTTATTCATGTTTTATCAGCCCAATGTGGAAAGGCGGTTCACTTCAGCATTAGCTGTTGAGAAATTTGTTGGATATGCCAAGCAATAACCCATATTTTATAACAGTAATTAGCTGACTAGTCACGGTGTATTTTAGATAGGTTAGGTTAGGTAAAAAGTTATGTTATGTAAATCACTGTTAATATTTAGTGACAATATTTTTTTCATAAATTGTCAAATAACTTACTGAAGTCATCCAGAATATGAAGGAACACATAAGGAATCATGTAGTAACTTAAAAGTGTTAAACAAACCAAACTACTCTGTGAATCATTTAGGTGCTCTTATCATGCTGTTAACTTGTAGTAACTCTAATGATCTCGTCCTGTACGACCCAGGTAACTCCTGGTCTTCCTTGTCAGTCCTGATAAGAGCCAATTTCATTATGACATTTTTGATGGTGTTTGCAACTGCACTTGAGGATACTTTCAAAGTTCTAGATTTTTTTTTTTGCATTTTCTTAGTTTAGTAGTTTTTGCCATAATATGGTTTAGAACATTACTTAAATATGTTATTTACTGTACACAACTTATGCTTTTCAACAGGTTAAAGGGGTAAGACAAGACAGCTGTTAACCATGTGACTTTGCCTCATAAAGCTAACATAGAAAATGCCAAAATGTGCAAAGTTGTCATCTAAGCTAATGGTGCTTACTTTGAAGAATCTAAAATATAAAACAGTGTGGCCCTACTTTTTACTGGTACTAAATGATTTGTATGGCCTTGTATTACTGGTAGGATTTTAGGCTAAACCGTACTGCCATACTTTTGTGTATCATGGCTATGAACATGCTGTTGTGGAGAATAATCCAGGAACTTTCTGTTGGCGTGAGGTCACAGCATATTGGTCATCACACACACAGACACACACACCATTTGAATTTTGAGTGCTCTCACCGATTACCCGCCCTTTATCAGTTAAACCCATCCAAAGCTGGCAGCACCCTGTAGGCTATTTTCAGAAGACTGTTTGTTGCACAGCCTTTTGCTCATTTGCTCGTTCCCAGCTGAGGGCACAAGTGTGTGCACATTTGGTCTCTGTGAGTGTGAGGGCCAGAGTTCACAGTAGCACCTGTTCATATAGAACAGGGGGAACTTCTTCAGGCACTTCTTTTTGTGATGACAGCTCCCTGTGACAGTCCTGTCCTGAAGCTGTCTGTGATTATCCTGCGACAGAGGGCAGGGATAGGTCAGGAGCACAGCAGGTTCTCTTTGTGGTCACCAGGTCCAGCATGTGACATTTCAGACATGACTTTGCTCATAACACATGCTCATAAGTATGGTACGCTACACTTAACTATTTGGGTTCTGAAAGCTTAAGGAATATGTCTGTTTTTAAAGTACTGTTTCAGTTTGGAGGTGTGTGAGTTTGTATTCTTCTAAGGTCCAGACTGATCTCAGACATGCATATTAAAGGGCTGTAGTTCTGCATGTCTTAGATTTTATTTGCCCACTTATAACACATTTGTGTGGTTTTATTTACTGGAAAAAGTCATTCTCTTTTACATGCTCATTGGCTGACCTTTTTTTACCCTGTAGTTACAATCAGACTGTTTGTTAAGTGTTAAGGTCTAAAAATATATAAATTATGTTTCTTGTTAATAGCGACCCTTCGTTAATTAAATGGGTGGGTCGGTGTTCAGACTGCAGACAAATCGGATTTGTCGCTCAAATCAGACCAACTGCCTGCATTGCCGTTTTTAAGTGATAATGTTTGAATTTGCATACCTAGACATCACAAATTTATCTGTCTGGGTTCTTGTGGTAACAGTGCAGGTGTCAGTAACTCCACAACCACACAGCTAGATTCCCAAAGTTCTGTCACTCTGGATTTTAACATAGTTGTTGTATGTCGCATCACAAGTGATGCAAAGACGCGTTGAAATCTGATTTTAGTGGCCAAAGCATCTGTACAAATTTAAATATAATATAATTTCAAACCACCTCCTAATATGATTCGCTGATGTGCTGTTTTTGTGGTTTAGTCTATCAATCAATCTGAATACTATCTAGATATGCCAGAAATCTGATTAGGACTGGCAGTTTGAACATAAACTTACAGTCCAGTATATGTAGAATTAGAATTACATTCTAATGTTTTTTTGACTGGTCATGCTGTGTCCTAGTCTGCATTACTGTATTTGTGTTCTATTGGCTATATTTGCGAAGCTTTGAGATTTAGCACACTTTACACAGATTTTCCCCCTAGAAAGCCGTAATCCTGAAACTTGAGCTTGTCTGGGTGGATTTGGGCTGAGTCGCATGGAATGTCTGGGAGCTCTGGGAAATCCCTGCAGCAGCTGGACTGCTGTGGTCAGGAGCTGATGAGGACTCAGCGATGAGATCACAGATGAGATCAGTGATGAAATGTAAAACCTCAAGCCTACTATCAGTGCAAAATGTAATGTTCATGGTTTGACACGAGAGAGCACAGACCACGAATAATAAAGATCCTCTTGCTATGGATTTCAAAACTTTGGCTCCACAGTCGGTCTTTAAGGTAACCTCTCTGTTACCTTATGTGTAGTGTATTGGATGGATGTGGCATGGATGTTCATGACCCTATAAATGAGATCAGCGGTAGCTGGCATAGTACAATGTATTGCAATAATAATCATGCATTAAAAGGTTATATGATCAGAACTGTTCGTTACCTATTTAAATCAGGCTTAGTTTCTTCCTGTCAAAAAACAGTAGTTTAATTTTTAAAAGGAAGTGATTATGACAGCTCTACGTGTTAATATGTGTTATCGCTCTCTAGCCAGCACATGCTCTCAGAGTAGAGAGATTACACTAAGTGCCAGTGTCTGTCACTGAGTCCTAGCGTAATCCTAAATTATACCACCAGGCTGGATTAACAGGCAGGTGGCTTCTGTCCAGAGGGCAGAAAAGCTCCTGTAATCAGAAAGACCTCGTTCTGGCTTAAGTTGATGTTGTCAAACAGCACTGTAGTGAGATTTGTTCTGCTGCACTCTGTCTAATGAGATGTAACAGTGATGACAGCCTGCAGTCTTTTGTAGATAAAATGCAGCAGAAGGCAGCAGTGCTGGTTTCGTTGTGTAATCGTTTTTGAGGAAGTCTCTCTGTCAGTGCAAAGAAACTTGAAATATCCCACAGGGCTTCCGTTATGAATGGTTATTCTACTTGTTTGATTTTCCAGGCCTGTTGAAGCACCTGTGGGTACCGCTCATTCTTAGTCCCTACAGGAAATCAAGCACTGTTTTCTGGTGGAAAAAATGATGGAAACATTGCTTTCTGTCACTCAGGTTCACATTCTCTTGCACTGTTCCTCTTTCACTCCCTGTCTGATTTTCCATTCTTTTCTCTCTCTTTCTCTTTCTATTACTTCTTTTCTTCCTCTCTCTGTCTCCCCCTTGCTCCCTTTCTTAAATAAGCTCTCTCACACACAGAGACTGTGCTTACAACTGCTGAGTCAGGTTTTTATTTACGCCATTTTTTGTTTTCTCTCTTCCTCATCCCCATTTTATTTTACACTTCAGTTGGACCTCCATGATTGTTGCTCTTTGAAGCTTGATTAGCTAGGCCTCAGCTAGTAGGACTTTTGCACAGCTCAGTTTAAATTTCTCGTTCCACCATGTCTTTTTTAAAGACATGTAATTTTCTTTTTGTGATTAATGCTTATTTAGTTTCTAAAACGTAACTAAAACATACTAAACTAGCTTTGTCATGTATTGTGTATCCTAAAATAGTTACAAACTGGCAGTGTTGGAGAATTGGCTTGTTTTGTCTGAGCCCTTTAAAAAAAATCAAAAAGAATATATTGAGGTATGTTCACCAGATAGTAATCCTACATCAGCCATCTGCATGCTTACATCATGAACAGCGGGACTTCTGCCCATAACAGTCTGAACTAATGGCTTATGGCATTAAAACAATGTATTGAAAGTTTTTGTCCTGTGTTTTGTATGCAGGTTGTATGAGGCCAAGCTGAACAGTCCTCTGCAGAAAGCACTCAGCCCCATCGTGTGGTGCAGACAAGCCCTGGACAACCCCAGTCCTGACATGGAGTCAGCCAAACGCTCCCTCCTACACAGATTGGACCTCACTATGTCCGGTATTACACCCACCCATGAACACACACACTTGCGTACACCCTGCTTTCATCATCTCATTTTATTCACTAGGATTTCTCCTCCTGTTCTCCTCACTGTGATCTGGCTGTCACTGAGTTTGTGTGTGTGTGTGTGTGTTCAGCATGTGCGTGCTGGCAGTTCTCTGGGCCCTGTCTTTGACTTTGAAAGCCTGCATATCCGGGAGTGTGTGTGCCCCTGTGTGTGTGCTCTTGCGTCCTCACACTAATTATAGGGAAAGCTTTTTGGAAGGGCTCAGATGAGTGGGGTCTGTACATGGGGTCAGTGCCATTTTTGCTCAGGTATGCTCATATGACTAGCTTTAAATTGAGCAACACTGTGGAAGAAGAGTGTACTGAATGTCTACAGTTACCAGCAAGTCAAGTGCTTTACTGCATCAGAGCTTTTCACATCATGTGTTCTAATACTGTTAAAATGTATAATGTATAATAATCCTATACATTTGAGTACCACAATTATTTTTTTTTTACTCTTAGTTTAGTTAGGTTAATGTTAGCTATATTTTGCATAGAGCTTTAGTTTTTTCCATTCCCCCCAAAGCCAAGTGCTGGCACTGTGCTTACTCTGTCTGTGGATGTCTATCCTGTGACATCACCTTGAATGACCTCAGAAGTGTGCCAGGTGATTCATGATGCGGCACATTCACTCTTTCTCGGCTCTTAAGATTAGACCAGCAATTCAAAAGCCAGACCAAAAATGGTTCATGCTTGAGGCAGGTCCACATTCCAGACTGACATGATCTGGTTACAAAGACATTGTCTTGGGTGTGTCCACAACATCATGCTCATTTAACTTGAAATATGTCAGCAGTAACAGAGAGCCTGTGTGTTTGTTTCCACACTGCTGCACTGCATAGAGCTACCAAGCAACAGTTGGTTAGCAGATAAATGTACAGTATGTGCAAGGTAATAGGGTTAAAAGGCATGATGATAAACAGGAATCTCCCATTACTTGATGATGAAGCACTTTACCCACTTTAACCAAGCCTTTATTGATTTTGCAATAAGAGAGAAATCGCAAACAATGGATTACCCAGCAGCCTCGTCAGCATAACATTAGCGCTAGCTTATTACAGGGGCTCTGGCTAGTCAGGCTGTGCTGGGTTTGTAGCGAGGTCTGCTTAACTGCAAGTTACCTGAGTCACTCAGGCTCCCTGGAGGATCTACATAAGGGCCTTTAGGAGAACTTTCAGAAGCACGTGCTTGACGAGTGGCGTGCCTGTTCTATCTTGTGTCCTGTGGGAGACACCTTTCAGTGCGTTCTATTTTGTCCTGTGCTTCTTTGTTCTGGCTTTTTAAAATGTGAATAGGGCAGGTGTACACTAGAGGCTATGTGAGTGTGCATGCTTAAGAGAAACAGTGAGACGGATTAAAGAGAAAAGAAGGATCCGTTCTACTACTGTCTTTTTTTAGAAATCATCTGTAATTTTCCATTGTAATTTTTGTTTTTGAACAGTTAATTTGACAGCAGACATTTAATGTTGTGACAGCAGGGGATCAGACAGTTTCAGCTCAGAGGTGTTATCACAGCTAAACAAGAGGGAGGAAAGAAGAGAGCAAAAGCAGATTCATTAATTTTTACTTTAACACACAGTTTTATTACAAATCTGTTTGAACATTGCAGATTCACAGATGAACTTGCAATGCGGGAACAAGCAGCCTAACGTGTATGTGTCTGTTTATCTGTCCATGGTAACCAATCCATTCACTTTACACTTGTGTCTGAAATGTAAACAATAGCACAGTGCTATTCCAAGCACCATGGTTGCATAACCCACAGGAGATAGAGACTCAGAATGCAGACAGAGACAGAAACCAAGCCCTGGAGCTTACTAGCACTCCACTTGATTTGTTCATGGTTTTAACCTTGAGCTTAATATAAATTATTCATTAATTGTTTGCTTGTTTTCACCATTACAGGAAGTTTGCTCTCAGTGTTTAAATGGTCTTCTTTGAGTGCACAGTTGAAAATTTATTTCACAATATATTCCTTAGTTTTGGTTTATACAATATAATTTCAATATTGATAAAAATAATATAAAAGCCAAACAAAAACAGCAAAAATGTTTTAAAAATGCTTTAATAACCTTGATTGAGTGATGGATGTTGTGAATGTGTATTGAAATTTGTGACATCGTGTTGTGGCCTGTTTGTGGCCTTTTTAGATTGAGTGACTAGACTCAACCTGCCCTGTAAAGGCTCATTTACATTTAACATTAAATACAGTAACTGATAAAGCCTTAGTCCATACTCTGCATTCATTGCCTCTGTGATTGTGCACATTCTCTAAACAAATATGTAGTGTTATACTCAGATGCATATTCTGTATGCAGCAAAATGACCCGTCTGAACAGTCAGATTGTAATTGATGTGACTTGCGTCAGTCCAGTTTAGCGTTTTCATCCTGGTGTAAACAGATGACTTCAGTGAAAGAAAAATGCAAATTTCTGTTACTATGGTAACACTTTTTAAGTCTCTCAAGATGGGTAAGATGAAGGTTAGTGTACACAAATAGTTAAACAGTTAAAATGCAGTTTTTTTTAAACATGATTTATTTCAAAAACCATGTTCGTGTTAAAAAAGTGATCTGCTTGGGCTAAGGTTGTTTACAGGCATATTTTTGTTACACCCATAGTTGTTGGCAAAAACGATGGTCAATTTGAGCGCATATGTGAAACAAAATTTTGGGCTATAAAATTAGTGCATTGTATGCTGAGCAGAAAACTCTGTAATAAAAATTGTGTTTATGTAGTCTAAATCACCTCACTGTAGGATACCACACTGAGCTATGTAACTGTCCTGTGTTTGTTGGACTGCTTCTTTGATTATCATCTTGAATACCTCAATTAAACACTAATCTAATCACTGATTTTTTTTATATATAAATTAAAGGTTGCGGTCTCACATCACTGACCATTTCAGTATCTGTGCTTTACACTGTTATACTGAAGTGGTAAAGCACATCATCAAAGCTGAGCACTTTTAAAGATGTGTTAAACCTGTGTCTGAAGTGTTTGAAGTGGGATGTAAGCAATGTGCAGGTTAAAAGTCCTTTACCTCTAGTGCCCTTTTTTCTTTTCAAGGCCAATCTTTTTAAAAAGAAAGCGTACTCTGAATGAGTTCCTGAGAGGCATGTACTTGAACAAGGATTTATAGACTCCTTAGAATTACACTTACTGAGCTGGAATAACGCTGAGACTTTCTTTATTTAATTCCATGACTTTTATACCTTTTTCTCAATTTTCTAATGTTTTTATTTTCTCTCTGTTCCACTCTCTCCTTTTTCCTCTTTTCTTCTGCTGTGCCTCATGTCCTCTGTTTTCCTCTTCTGCTCCTCTGTTTCTCGCACAGTCTCTGCCCCCTTTCTCATTCCTCTCCTCATGTGACCTGCCCTCAGCCTTGTTTGTGCTTGTGGGTGTCTTTGCTCTTTGCAGTCACTCTGAGTTCTCCCCCAAAATAACCCCATTGTGCTTCCACAGTATAACTTATAAAGTCCCAGTGACAGCTTTTTAAAACAGTACTGTCCTGTTTTTCCAGCTAACTGTATCATGATGCGAGAAATAAACAGAGCATAATGGCTGGCATATCTGTGCTTTTCTCTCTCATAAGTTGTGTAGGTAGTGTTTTAATGGAGGGATTGACAGACGGAACATAGTGGAGGAGGGCCAGACTCTTATCCTCTAATGAGCTCGGCAGACTTTTAGACCACATTCAGTGCCTTGCAGTACTACAGCTATCCAGGGAACAGCTTCAGTCTGTTGACATTAGTTATACATATATGTCCTTTTTCCTTATTACACAAACACACACACACAGAATAATGAGTAGGCTTTAGGAGTTATGTATTTTACTGTCTCTGGAAAAATCTTTTCATGAGCCAAACCATCAGCTGCACTGGAATGGAAAGGCCATCATTTCTGCATCTGTGGTCTCACTGTAGCCACTTTTTTTTCTAGTAGGATTGTAGCTTGGACTGGGTGATTTTGGCTGCATATAGCACTCACTAAGAATTTTTAACAGTATTCAGTTGACAGTCAAATTTAGCAGACTGTGCTTTTATTTGGCCTCTTTAAAAATGTGGGGATGTGATGGTGATTTATGTAACATTCTAACCTCATTAACATTTGTCTTCCATCAAGTAGAAAGCCTTTTTTAGACAATTAGAGACAGTTGCTACATAAATTCCAAGTACACTTGGAATGAACTGGGACAGTATAAAGATGCTGTTGATATATTGTTTTAGGCCAGGTTTTAAGGACTTGTCTATTTTAATCTGTACCTTTCTAATATACAGCAGCACAGCCATACCGGTGCATCACATTGGCTCAAAATCTGAAAATATCATTATCTCAAATTCCCATTTCTGCAGTATTTCATCAGCTTAATTTAGCTTTAGTGCTGCATGTTTTCGAGTGTGATGTAGTTTTCAGTCAGTTCTTTCAGGCATGTTGTCTCATATAACAGTTTGGGTCTCTCTTTGTCAGTTCTAATTTCTGTCATTGTCTGTATGAATCAGGACAGACTTTCCTCCTGGCTCCTCCAGACCCAGACTCCTGTCAGTGCACTGGGGTTAGAGGTCATGTCCTAAAGTACTTTGCAGTCTGGGAGTTTGGGATGACGTAGCTCTGGTTTAGGGCTTTAGAATATGCTTCTGGGTGGGTGATCATGTAAAAAAACAAACTCTCAATATTCTTGACTTGTATGAGCACTTCTTAATTTTTACATTACATTTAATTATAAGCAGACCTTCAACCTTACAGGTTTCTGACTGAAGCAAATGTACTACTGAGTATCTCTGACAGATTGTACATGTAAAAAATATACAATCATAATTATCCTATTTTAAAAGTTGCATTAAAACAGTAATTCATTTAATCAAATTAATTTGTTTAACCTCCCAGCCTTATTTCTGTATATATTCTCTATTTCTATATTCTTAATAAACACATCCAAATGCATTGTATTATTGTGTCAGGCTTCTGTCAGTTACATTGCTAAACCAGGATCGGCTACGATCTGCCTCAAATGACAAGCGTTCATTAAAGGACAATTTATATTTTTAATTTAAAATGAACCTTCACTTTAGGTGCATACGGTACGCTGTAGCCTGACCAGATATGTAACTATGCATCACAGAGAGAAGTACCTGAGCTTGGTGTTTTCATCTACACATTCCGACCCTTGTAATTTAAACTGCAGAGTAGGGCACACATAGGCTGCACTGTAGACGACACATTGACTTGGCACAGGAATATAAATTAGCCTAAAGATGTGACATGAAGTAACCTCAAAGTTTAGACCTCTGCTCTGTTAATGTGTCTGTTCTGATGTTCATAGCTGTAGAATGTACAGCTAATCCCAAACGCTAACTATGTGAACCAGAAATATGTCATTCAGTAGAGCTATGCATACAACGTGTTTATAGTTGTGAGAGGAGAAGCATGCTTAGATGTGTGATCTTCCTCTGTAGGAGATTTTCAAGGAATGCAGTGGAAAAAGCATGTGGCTCTAGAGGGTGAACAGCAGACCAGAGGAAGAAGGCGGAGCATAAAGGATGGAGAGGAAAGGAAAACAAGGTCAGGGAGCAGTGGACTCTAATGGCCTCTTGAATACCCAGCTGCGAGTACACACACACACACATACACGGAAAGGAGATCATGTGAGTGTGTATCCACAGGGAGCTTGTTCCATTATCCTCTCAGTGCTGAGGAGAGATGGAGTGCACATAGATATTCATCATCAGAACATTCAGGTTCTCCAAGCAGGCAGCTGAAATGCTGTAGACTGTGTCCCAATTGTCTGAGAATCAGGTGTGCTTTTTTACCAATTTTTTACCAGTTTAAACACTTTGTTACATTCTTGGAAAGTGCTAGTTAGCTAATTTCACAATTGTTACTCCAAGCTAAATGACCATGCCCTGTTGAGAATAGGAACTGGATTAGTTATAAATACAGTTCACATCAACCAGAACCACTCAACAACTCAGTCCAGTATGTTTTTGTAGTGTACAACATGCCTGCTGCCTCTAGGAGTAAGGAGAATGTAGTAGCACAGTGTCAGAACATACAGCTTCCTTGCGAGAGTACAACATCATTTACAGTCATGTTCTTGTCAGTTTTATGTAATGGTGCTTTGTGCTTATAAATTTCAACCTGTATTACTATAACAGACATACTTGGGTGTTCACTGTCAGCATATTGAGTTTTTTTGTTTTTAAAATGAAACGTTTTTACCATACCCAAACTGTATACTGATTAAAATATCAAATAAACCTCAATCAGCCACACAAGTGGACTTACGGGAACTTAAATTGTATACAGGGCTGATGGTGTTCCGGCGCCACGCAATCACACACTAAAGCCTGCTTTATACTGTCCACATCAAGAACTAAGCAAAGACGCGTCGATGCTCACTTGTGCACGGCACATAAGGTGCCTGTACTTCGCCAAAAGTTTCCATTGTGTTGCCTGGCAGCCTTGTTTGCTGTCCAGCGTAGTTAGAGAAACTTGGAGGTCCACGGGGTGGAGATTGAACGATGTGCGGAGCTTTCATGCAGGGCAGTGGTTTTGTTTTTAACATAATTTTAGCCGTGCGGGCGGCTGCGTTTTTTGTCAAGTATAAAACCAGCATTATAGGCAAGAGTGTATTGGGAAAACCACTAAAGTTTGCGTTCAAACGAAGAGTTTTTACAAGCAAAGCGTTTCTTCAGGATCATCTCTGAACTACAGAATAAAATAACACTTACTAAGCATGACTTCCTGGTTTAAATGACCCCTAATAAGCTGAAGTTAAAAAGTTTAATCCTGATGTAGTATAAACTCTGGTGAGGTAGTTTAACTGAGTAATTGCTGTATTAGGAATGGGCAGTAGCCTCAGCACAAACTTTTTTTTTCTTTCTCAATAAAAAATGAAGCTGTGTCCTTGTTCATATCCTTTAGTCAGTCATGGTTAGGCTACTGATCAGATCCTAGAGTACTTTATATGCCACCTACTGACCTCAGTTTGCTATAATCAACTAGTTAAAAGCAGAGATGGATTACAAAACAGGTCTACCAGGTCCAAAGTCCCAAAAGCTTTTGGTGCTCTGCCCAATATAATATAGGCCTATATTGGGTTTGTTTAGAATCTGAATGTTGTTCATTTATTTCTACAAAATTCACCAAAATCTTTAAGGGGCTTAAAAAATTGTTGCAGGGTAGCATACTCCTCAACCCTGCTTGACAATAATAATGATCAGAGTTATACACAGGCTGTTTGTATGAATGGGCCCCAGGTCCAGCAAGTTGTTAAGTTGTTAAGTTTGTTGCACACATAGCACCCCTCCCCTGCCCAACTCCCGAGCATAGAAAAAAAAAAAATTGGTCACCATCATGATCATGATTTTTTTTCCCCCACTAGCTATGATACTGTAAGCAACATAATATTTAATGATAGCATTTTGAATTAAATAAAACTGTAATATAAAAAACAGTCATGTTCATTAAATCCGAACAGTGGGATCTGAAGAGAGAATAAAACACTGCTATCTAGAGTTCTGGGTGTTTAAACACACCACAAAATGAACAGCTGTGTGCCACCAATCTTTTAAAGTAAACTATTATTTCCAAATAAATACATTTGTTATTGAGAATGTATACAGAATTGCAAAGTATTGCAATACTTTTACACACTTCCTGGTGTATTGTTATACACTAAATAGCAACATTGAAACAGGCACTGGCTTGTGTGTGTGTGTGTGTGTGTGTGTGTGTGTGTCTCGCTAAATGACTGTTGAACAAGGCATGTATGTGTGTGAGAGAGAGTGCGAGAAGTGGCTCGTACAGACTGAATAGAGTGTATTGTAACACTCTGTGCTGACCAAGAAAGGCTTTTTTGTGTTGGATTTGCCATTTCCATATGCTATAATAGACTCTGGTAAATAACTTAACATAGTACACACTGCCCCATGCCTGCACTGACATTTTTAGAAGTATGGGGGTGTATCTGTTCATGTGACTATTTATTAATATTTGAGATTCACAGTGAAAATTCTTTATGAATTGTAATGTGTCATTGTTTTACCATCTCTCTTTTCTGTCTGTAGCAAATAAGAGGAGGAGTCTGTATGGAAACACCTACAGCCCTCAGGTGGGCTATGGAAACCAGTACAGTCCAAACGCGTCGAATAGTCCGTACAGCAGCGGCTTCAACTCCCCCTCCTCCACTCCCTCCAGAGTGCCTATCGTCAAGCAACTAGTACTGCCTGGCAACGCGGGTTGGTACTCACTTTAACAGTATCCTCGTACTTTGCTGTTTACTGTCAGTTGCAGAACTTTCCAGCCTTTTTTGTTTTTCATAATTTATAATATGCCTGGCACAATAACTTGTATTGGACAAAATATTGCTATTGTTATTTTTAGTTGAACATTATTTAATGTGAATATAATGTAATAGCATAATGAAATTTCACTTGAAAATCTATTTACTTTTTAATTAATATTATTTTAGGAGATGTGTACTTTATATGCTTCAGACCAGTCTGTGTGCAGAAAGGCTATTTGTTGATGCTTTGGTTATCACACTGGCTAATATATTGGTAAACTGTGTGCGCATGTGTGTGTGTAGGCCATCAGCGGAGCTCGGACAGAAACCCTCCAGCAGTTAGCCCCCAGTCATCAGTAGACAGTGAGCTAAGCACATCAGAGATGGAAGAGGATTCTGTGGGTTCCTCTACCACCTACAAGCTCAATGACGTCACTGATGTTCAGATCCTCGCCCGCATGCAGGAAGAGAGTGAGTGTCTTTTACAACAGAAATTTTGGTCTGATTTTTTGTCCCAGCATGGCCTAGGCTGATTGGCTGTAATCTAATAATTTTGAGTCTGTCTTGAATTGAAATAGGCTAAGAACTATTTAAATTCATAGGCTAAGCTTTGTTGATTTCTTGTTACATACAGTAGTTGCTTACAAAGTAGTTCAAAGTAGTCTAAAGTAGTATAGTAACATTAGTAACATAGAAACTCTCCTACTGTGTTTTCCAGGCCTGAGACAAGACTATGCTGCCACAGCATCACGGCGCAGCTCAGGCTCTTCCTGCCAGTCTCTGCGGCGGGGAACACTCAGTGACCAGGAGCTGGATGCCCAAAGCTTGGAGGATGATGAGGAGGAGATGCTTCACCCTGCACTGTATCACCCACCTGTGACCCGCTTCAGCCCGTCTCCTCGCCCCTCTCCCCGTGTCTCACCCCGCCACTCGCCACGCTCACGTTCCCCTGCACGCTCGTTGGAATATGTCCGAGCCTCACCACAACCAATGATCAGCCGCCTTCAACAGCCCCGCCTCTCCCTGCAGGGCCACGCCCATGAGCCGACTAATGCCATTAAGAATGAAGGTAGGCTGTGCCTAGGCATAGACTATGTCTGCAGGAGTGAGCAGAAGATGCATGGTGATGATAAATACTTAACTTTAGCTACTGTAACTGGAATCAGAAATAGTTTGCACCTGTGAAGTTAGATGGTTTAAATACCAGAATAAATGAATAAATGTGGCATAAGACCCACAAAATGAAAGTACATGCGTCTTATAATCGAAACAAATTAGTAGGCTACAGTAATAGTAGTAGCATGGAGTGAATTAGCATATTTTTGAACATAATTATTCATTTAATATTGTAATTTAACATTATAGACAGGCTTCTCAGTTAAATTTACTGGGTAATTTGCTGTGCTGTGCATTTGTACCACATAAATACAGCTCTGGGGAAAAAAAAACAAGAGACCACTTAAATATAAAGTTTCTTTGATTTTACCAAGTTGAAAACTTCTGGAATATAATCAAGAGGAAGATGGATGATCACAAGCCATCAAACCGAACTGATCTACTCTAATTTTTGCTCCATGAGTGGCATCAAGTTATGCAAAAGCAGTGTGTAAGACTGGTGGAGGAGAACATGCCAAGAAGCATGAAACCTGTGATTTAAAAATCAGGGTTATTCCACCAAATATTAATTTCTGAACTCTGATATGTATTTTATTTATTAATTAAATTATTTATTTATTTTCAATTCTGTGTTGCATCTTAATTCGAACGTGGGCAATACTGATGCCAAAAATCGATTCAGACTTGCCAGCATAACTTAGCGTAATGTGCACGCATTGTGACCTGCTAGTATGATTGTACAATTCTATGTTCTTTATACGGATCTAATCAAGCAAGCTATCCTCATGTTTTTGATCTTTAGCAGTGTCATGCTAGACATAACAAAATTATTGTTGTTGAACATGTATTATGTAGAGAACAATTCAAGAGCCTGTGTATGTTTCTTATTTGTGTGTGCATGCAGAAAAATTGCGACGGAGTCTTCCCAACCTGACTCGCTCCAGCTCCGGCCCTGCTGCTGAACCTGTCAAAAACAGCCGCAGCTGTGAGTCCAACCTGCAAGTGCCAAACGGATCCCCCCGACACCAGACGAGTCAGTCAGCTAGTGAGTACACACTTGTGCACACACAACAGACATTGTATTCCTCAAATCCATGTTTGACTTGTTTCAATATTCTGTTCCATAGAAAGTAAAAAGCACTTCTATCGAGCGGTCTGGCTTTCACATCCTGACTCACTGCATTCTCTGTGCCTTGGCTTTGGTGGAAAGGGACTCTTCTTCATTTTAGAATACTCATTTTCAGCATTTACTTTATTTTATCTTGAGTGTCATTCCCAGTGAACATTTTTGAAATATCTAACAAGCATTAGACAACAGTCCTTATTTAAATTTGAGTATTTTTTAAATGAAAACGTTGATTGTTATAAATAAAAGCTCAATCAATCAATATTTAATACGGCACAGGTGATATTTGTGATGAAAATATTTAGACAAGATTGAATTTGAATTCTCACTGGCATTATGGCAACCCCTTTCTTTTTTTTCTTTCTTTCATATTTTTCTGTCTCTCTCTGTCTTGATCTCTTCTCTTCTGCATGTTAGTGTTTTCTCCATCCTAAACCTCCCTCTTTCTTGGCTGAGGTAATGGTAGTTTGGCTTTGTTCTTTGTGATGGGCATATCTTGGTGCTTTCTTCATGGATCAGGAAACTTATTTTTCCGGGGCACCCTCTAGTGGCTGGTGATTCCTTGGCTGGTTAACAGTGCACTCTGTCTAGGTGAGGCATGGCTGGCTCACATACTGATCTTTGCTTCATCATAAAATACCCCACCCTGGCTGGCTGTTCCTCCTTTGGCTGACTCTTTAAGCCCTTAGTTATGTACTGATCCTGGATCAGTGTCTTAAGTAAGTGCTAAAGGCCTCAGGATGATGCTGAGGTAAGTGCTGACCTCAGACCAGTCTGAATCACAGACAGTGACGTCTGCTTGTTTCTCAGCAGCACAGCAGCAAAGGCTCTCCGGGCCGGCTCGCGCCTCCCCCAAACCCAAAGAGCGGCTGCAGAGCCCCACGTCCCTACGAGGTAATGCATACAGACAGCCCCAGCCTGAAAATACTGTTGCATACAGATGATGTAGTCCTCACAGCCATTGCCAGCACTGCCCCCTTCTGGTCATCTAAATTTTTGTCACGACATATTACATATCTACCAAGAAATTGTGGATGGAGGTCAAGGCCTTGGTGAAGAGAATTACTTGATATGTTGTATTATCAAAATTAAATTAAATAAAGGCATAGGCAATAGAGAAGCATAATCTGATTTCAGCATTGATTCAATGGCAGGGATTGTCATGTTGGTAAACAGAAATGATTGAGAATTGAAGTAAAGAAAACATTTGCTTTTATAAATGTTTTGCATAATAATAATAAATAATATATGGCATGTGATATTTTAGTCCATTTACTCTAACAGTGGATCAGTGTAAGGAATTATTAAAGAAGAAATCCAGTGTGAAATGGACTTGGGGTGTAGTAAAACATGATAACGAGTACGAACATTTGTTGAAAAGCCCACATCTGTTTGCCTCCAGCGTTCAGTGGAAATGCATGATTTTCAGCTGGTACTGAAAATATCTCTATAATATTTGTACATTTCCACTGAATTAATTTCGCAATCTGTTTCCCTTTCCTACATATTTGTTTGTGCTCGTCAGTCAACTTATCGTGGCTTCATTTCATGATGGCAGTACCCGGAGAACTACCTGAAGGTTCTGTGTGTTTAAACAGTGTTTTTTAATAAACCATTTGTGCACTTTCTGTGCAAGTTCTCAGTGCCACGTTTTAAATGCTAGGGCCGTCAAAATTCTACCAATAAAGTGTGGAGCTACTTTGTGCTTGTTAATGGTATAAAAACATTTAGTATATTTAGTGAATAGTGATTTCTTTGCATGGGCAATACTATGCCCCTTTCATTAGCATTGTAAGCCTGTTGGGAGCATCGGCTAAAAGCTCTGTATTTTGGAATGCTGGGGGTAAACAGAGGTGGGCTATTTGACACATTTGTAGTTGTTATAATGTTTCACTACACCAAGTCCATTTTACATCAGATTTCTCCTTTAAGGTGTAAGATGTGGTAAAGTCCACTAAGTTTCATCCTGGGCAGTTTGACGCTGTGACACTAAAATAAACCTTATCATTTTCTGTACCTTCACTGACCCAGTGGATCAGCGGTTTATAACGTCATTTTTTTCTGTGTGAAGAACAGTACAAACCTTTATTATTATTTTATTTATTTATTTATTTTTAACCTAGTTTGTATATTAAAGTATAGTATGCCTAAATCATATTATGGTTTATTGTGTACTAATATGTGCCATTCGACTAATATGGTAATTAACTAACCATTAATAACTAAACTGAAGCAGTCATTGATTCTGAATGGTTTTGATGTACAATCTTTGCAGACACCGTCAGTTACAGGACAGGGTTCTATAGCATGAAAAAAAAAACACTCAGAATTTTGTTTGAGCACACCAGTGTGACAACAAGTTGTTAACAACAGAATTCACCACTGCATTATGCATGACCAAGAGCTACAAAATACTATTACTATTGCAACAGGTGTGTCAAATCAAAAAATGTATCTTCACGTATTTCACATGTCGCAAGTATATATATAATAATATATAATATATAGAAATATACAGAATGTTTTAAATTTCAATAGTTTTTTATAGTTAGATAAAGACTTTATTTCTCCTGTCTTCTTGTGTTTTACAGGAAAGAGATATTTCAGTGAGAATCTAAATCCTGTCATTTTTAAATATCGAAACGCATTGTTATTAAAAAAAAAAAATATATATATATATATATATATATATATACTGTGTGCCATGCTCCTTGTATCACATAGCAGTGTTCCAGCAATCCACCTCTGTATGTAACCAAATAAGGGCACGTTATGCATTTTTTGAGTTTTTATGTGTTTATTGGCTACCCAGCATTTGCTGAGTGTAATATATGGTTTTGTTTTACTTGGCAGCTTGTAAAAAAGCTCTTTCAATACAAAGGAATTTAGTGTATTTTTCGAGAGTGCTTTGTGTAGGATTTTAACTCTGTGACAAATCCACCTTCTTGTTCAGATTTTTTTCTTCCACTTTTTACCAATTGTGTGGAAGAACTGCCTCCAGTGTTTTCACTACAGTCTCTATGCTTTTTGCTTGAGTTAGCCATTGATTAGTAATATTTATTTTTTATATTAACCTAGTGGCTGAATGTAATACAATCATCATAGCACTTCATAATATTGAAGTGACACTTCATAATACACACTTTATATTATCCTTGATGTTGAAATAAATAAACACGAACATGATTGAGCAGGTGTCTCTACGTCCATATAGACTAGTTTGCGGTAGCTGCTGTTAATAGCCACTGTGTCGAATGTGGTTTGAATTTTTGCATTTTTTGTGGAATGTGTTCTTTGTGTAAGTTCTGGAGTTGATCTTTGATGTGTCCATGAGCAATATTGCATTTATTTGAGAAGTTTACGTGTGCCATTATGATCCTGTGCACGCCACCACTCTTCACCTGTTTGCGTGAATGTGTAAGCCACACCATGTTATATTTAAGACATGTCAATTAAAGATGACGCACATCAACCTGATTCTTGAATAGGTAAACAGTGGATCTGATTTTGAGAATCTTAACGTAATGTATTGTACTACAACACTGCTACCCAACAGTTTAGTTACTCACAGTTCAGACTAAAACATAATTAAACATATATGTAAGTATTTACCTTTTACGCTGGATTTGTGTATTTGAGTCTATCTTCACAGTATTTATTAGTTTACATCCCACATGTGCCCCTGGTCCTTTCTGATGCTGGTCAGTCAGAAAGGGAGGGCTGATGAAGAATGTATATGAATGCATTTGAACCCAGGAATCTCCTGTTTCTATCTTTAGTTCATCTCTCGTGTTGCTTTGGAGAGGAGGGAGATTTCAGTGAGTATTCACTGAGAATCCAGCAGTTTTCTATGTTGTGGTATTTTTTTTATTGTGTGTGTAATGTGGTTGGTGTGACTGTGCTTGTTTTTAATATGAATATTATTTTGTTTTTGCCACTAGAGGGAGTAAAAGCTACATTCTCCACCCTCAGTGGAGCATTTTATTATATAGCATTTTATGCTGGGGAAACAAATGCTAGTAAAATGTGCCAACTGAGATCATTGCAGCCCGTCCTTCCATCCATATGTCAATGTATTATTTGAATTCATCTTTGTTGACTCCTTGTGGGTGTATTTTTTGTTTTTTAATTGTTTTCTTGTTCCTTTATAATGATGAGATTGTGCATATACTGGTCAGGTGTCTGAGTCTGTGAACATGAAGTAATCTTACACATTTGGACTTTCAGGTTACAGTATATCAATCTTTTTATTTTTTATACTTTGTCAGTATTTAATATTTTAGATATTTTTTATATATACAGTTTTCCAGTCATTTGGTCACCCTTTTATGTTTTCATGCAGAGCTTGAGTGCTGGATGTTCCGAATCCCCATTTGTAAAATCTCTGTTCTCCCTTTGTTGTACTTTGTACCTTTTTCTTCCTTTTGGCTGCATGGAATTTTTGCTTTTTTGGTTGTTTCTCTTTATCTGTCTCTTCATCTCTCTGTCTTCTTGTCCTCCACAGTTCCTTCCAGTAGTAAACTGAGGACTCCTGCTGCCCCCTCACCTCTGGCCCTGCGGCAGCCTGTAAAGGTTGTGTCTAATCCTAGTTCGGGCACATCCACACCGACTCGATCTCTAGCCCCGCCCCGCAGTGCTCTGCCCCGCCCTAGTGGCTCAGCTGGTGGGGGGTTACCTGTGCCTCGCAGCAAACTGGCCCAGCCAGTGCGCAGGTACACAAACATTTATACACACACACACACACAATGTATATGTAAAATGACGATTTTTTCATTTAGTTTAATTTGTGAACAAACTGACACACAATGTCAAAGTTTTTGATGAACGGACCAATAGAAATTCTCCAAAATTACCTGAAATAAACTCTTTACATTGATTTCTATTAGTGCTGGGCAGTTTGTCCAAAAATGTATATCAGTGCTGTTCTCAGGCAAGATGGAGAGAGGTACGAGTGTTTAGGCTCAATAGAGCTAAGTAGTAAACTCCAGTGTGTTATTTTGCTATGATAACTAGCTACCGTTATCTAGCGAGCTGGCCCAGCATGATTTTTTTTTGGCAGTGCTGTTCTGCACAGTGCTTCTAGTGGTATGACTGTATGAAAAAAAAAAAAAAAGCATACCGGTTGTAAATTTACCCAGCACTAACTTCTATTTAAGAACGTTTTATTTCTTCTGTTGCTGTTTTGGAGATTTTTTTTTTTACAATATTAAAAACTGCTGTTTAATGGTAAATGCTCTCCACAAGGTAAAGATTTGCGTATTGCACTTTGTGTAAAGAGCAATTCCTTTGTAAAATTAGACTTTGTACACCATTGTGCTTCACCTTAGTTAAGAATAGGCACTTGAGGCTCTCTTTGTGATGAAAAAACAATATTCTATTCATCAGTCCTAAATCTATCATTCGAATAATCTCAGTTCAGTACACACAGATGTCTACCAATACTTTCAAAAGACTGGAACAAAGTATTTATTTTATTTCTGTGTGTAGTTCATAAAAGTAATGATGTTTTAAAAAAAAGTAAACCATCAATCCCTCTGCTGCACATCACCCAAGATATGTTGAATCTCCTACTAAACTGAAAAAAAAAGAAAATATAAAAAATGTCAAGTCAGATTTTAAAATGAAAAAATATGTTTTATTGAGGTTCTGTTTTAATCAGTTTTTATTTCTCTCTCTCCCTCTCTTCTGCTTCAAAGGTCTTTACCAGCTCCCCGAAGCTACAGCGGCATCAGAGATGAGAGCTGGAGGGAGGGCTGCTACTGAGCATGCCCAGAAACCTGCAGCACAAAGACGGACTGTCCAACCTGGCACTTTACCGACCTACATAATTATTTTTTTTTTTAGATTACACAATATCTGCAAGAGAGTCACTCTTAGCACCTCCATACAATCAGCAACATAAAGGAAATTCTCATCTCAGTGGGGTAGAAACATGGCTAGCTGGAGATCCGAGAATGCCAAAGAAACCAACTGCCACCAGGAGGCACTCTCACCAACTAAACAGAGCCTATACAGAGAACTGATTTAAACCAGTACCTGATATCTTTGCCTGAATGCCTACTCACTCTATCTATCTCTCATTGAACCTGTGTTCTGACTTTTCACTGTTCCTCTCTGCTTCTGCACCCCTAAAAAAAAAAAAGCCTGGACTATCCTTACATAAATTTTCTCTGTAACGGGCCTGTTGCAATCCTGTGTGAGTGGAGTAGTGTTTTTTAACGTTATATAATAGTTGTCCTGCCGTGCTTGCTGGACACCCTTAAACAGTGGCTGTATGGACTGAATATGAATCCATGACAGTGTCTTTCTCCCAGAATGTCTTGTCATATCTATGTGACAATTATTTATTTAGAGTCATTATTTAAAAATCTTATTTCCAAAGTACAAAATATTCATAATCAGTATTTTTTTCTTAAGTTTTGAATGTTAATGTTTAAACCTCAATTTAAAAGCTAAGTTTCCAAAGCATTTTTCAGTGGATTCATGACGAAGCAACTGGATATAACATTTCATTTTATCACTGTGTATCAATCCAGAACTATGAGATCCAAACCAGGGTTGTTGTGTTTTTTTTTTCTTTTCTTTTCTTTTTTTTATATAATATGTTTCAAGTGTAAACTTGTAGAATCATGGAGTGGTTTGCTGAAATACAGGAGGATCATCGATAGTGCTCTTTGTAAGATCAAAGCAACTTTTCCCAAATTGTGTGTGTGTATCATATCCCTATTTGGCAGTTGAACTATGGTAAACCATTAGATGTTAAACATTAATTGTTAAATTTGGTGGAGAAAAAAAAATGTATTTTGTGCATAATCAAGCTTTGATGGATGACCGGTCCATTGGTCTGTTTCTGGCTCAGGGGAAGGGGTCATAAGATGACATTGTGATGTGTAGCGTGGTTGTACAAGTAACTGAAAATGTCTAATGAACAGCTGATCATGGAGTGTTATCTTTTTGTGGTTGTCCCCATCATCAGGTCTTTTATGGATTTGATAAAAAAAAAGAGAGAAAGAAGCCTTTCAGTGCATAAATGCATGTACATTGAGGTTCATGGTCCAGCAAAAGCACAGGAAACTATGCCTTAAAGGCAAAGCTTCAAACATCATACACTTTAAGCAAAGAAACCACACTGTTATTCCAGTGAGAGTCGCAGAGGAAACGGAAAATAGGAAGTGCTTGCCGTTGCTTGAGTGGCAGTGGCACTTCAGACGCATGCAGTAATGCGTCAGTAAGACTGCGAACGTTCGTTATAAACATGAGTGCCTATAAGTTATAAAATCACATGATTGCTTTTATGTCCTCATTATTGTTTTTGTTTTTTTTCGTTCTGTATTTAATTTGGTGCCAACTGCGTTGTTTTGCCAATAATAATTGTTTGCTTCAGGGGTCGCTGCATTTCTTGCTTGATCTTTTTTGGCTAATGTATTATTTGGTTTTATATTTGCTTTGATAACATTTATATTTGCTTTTTGGAACAAAAAAAAATGTATGTTATAAACGCCTTGATATTTATGACTAAATGCTCTGATCTGTTGAGAGGCTTATTTATTAAACAGAGCGATGCCTCTGCACGGTGTGAGGCAGCGTCAGTGGGATGCCTGAGCCTTGTATAGGCATGAGGATGGTCATGCCACACCATTTTGTGGACAGTTTTGTTAAAAAACTTTTATATCTCCACAGACATGATGCTCAGTTTCCCCTGTGTTAATTCACATTGCAAATAAAATGTGCAAAAAATCAGTCTCAGTCTGCTAAATGCATTAGTAGACTACTTTGCTTCTGTCATTAGTATTCAGGGCCACAAGCCTCAGCCACACACAAACCAAGTGCGTAAAATAGAACAACTTTTTTTTAGTTTTTGTTTTTCCAAAACAATGGGCATGTTTGTATGGCATTTAAAAGTCTAATAATTCTAATTTCTGCAGGTATCTGCTGTTGCAGTGGCCATATTCTGATTTTATAGATCTGATTAAGGTCTAGATATCTGATCATCAGATTTCAAAAAGCTGTGGCAGGACACCTGAAGTTTGAATCACATGCTTAAATCATTGGCTAAAATCTGATTGCCTTTTCCATGTAAACCCAGATTTACATTGATCGGATTATCTGACTTATCTATTATCTGATTAGCTGGGTGCATTTGTGAATGTGTTGTTCACATTGACTACTGACACAATCTGATCTGCAGTTATTTGATAATTAAGTGCATGTAAGCAAACTTATTGACCAGGTGGGTTGCTGTGGTTAGAGTTAAGCACATTGAAACATTAATTTTAAGGCTCTGTATAGTGAAATTATAGTTTTATTTAAAGCATAGGCTTAAAGGAGGGATCCGGTGTGAAATTGACTTAGCGTGTAGTAAAACATGATAACAATGAAAACTTTTGTTAAAAACCCCTTCTCCTTTCACCCCCAGCATTCCGAAATACAGCGCTTTTAGGCAATGCTTCCAACAGGCTTATAATGCTAGTAATAGGGGCATAGCAAATTTTCACTATTTCTACACCATTAATAAGCTCAAAGTAGCTGCACACTTCATTGGTAGAATTCTGAGGGCTTAAAACAAGGTGTAAATATGTTTTAGCTTTTTTTTTTTCCTTTAAAAAAAAAAAACAACAAAGCGATTCCATTCAATGGGCAAAGCTATGCCCCTATCGCTAGCATTTTAAAGCAATTGAGAGCATCGGCTGAAAGCGCTTTATTTTTGAATGCTGGGGGTAAACAAAGGTGAGCTTTTCAACACATTCATACTTGTTATCATGTTTCATGTTTAAAGTCCATTTCACACCAGATTTCTCTTTTAAGCCTGTCTTTTACATAAAACTATAATTATATTAGATGGAGCTGAAAATGAAGAATGTGTTCAATGTGTTTATTATAGATGGTTTATAACCTGCCAATTTGGCTAATTTTATTTATTAAGCCATATAAAATTCCTGCTGTGGGAGTTCATTAACAAATATTATTCTTAATGTGACAATATTACTAGATTAAAATTTCAGCTTGCTTCAGTCATATAGGCTTATGCCATTCAGATATGCTATATGCACCCTGCAGTTGGATCCCTGTTGACACAGGGGTAACTTTGATCTCCAGGTAAACATTAGATAGTGTCTGTAGCTGTGTGAGACCATTACCCTAACAAAACCATGACCTTCACCAATAAGAGAAGCACAACAAACCTGAAGCTACATTAGGACAAAGAGCAGCTTCTACAAACACAACTAGACAACTCTTTACAGAAGGAGGACTGATAAATGATCAACCAGTCAGTTTTTAGTTGGTGCAGACAGACAAAAACACAAGCCTGTAATCACAAAAAGTGTCATTTTGAGATGAAAAATTCTGATGATTTGTATGAGGGGAAAGTTTAAGAACTCTAGTATAGTATAACAGGTGCATCTTAAAATATTAGAATATCATTAAAAAAGGTACTTTATTGCAGTGATTCAGTTCAAAATGTGAAACTCATATAGATGTATTACACACAGAGTGCTCTATTTTAAGCATTTATTTCTTTTGTTGTTGATTATTATGGATTACAGGCAATAAAAAGGGGTCTCAGAAAATTAGAATATTATAAAAGACCAATTTATACTTTTGGCTGTGTACCAAGTCCTGCTGGAAAATGAAATTCACAAAAGTTGCATGAAAAGCTGTAAAATCTTCTGGTAGAAGCTGCGCTGACCTTAGACTCGATAAAACACAGTGGAGAAACACCAGCAGATGACATGTCTCTCCAAACCATCACTGACCATCAGTAAGGAGCAGTCTGGAGGAAGAGTGGAGAGATACACAGTCCAAGCTACTTGAGGTCTAGTGTGAAGTTTTCACAATCAGTGATGGTTTGGAGAGTCATGTCATCTGCTGGTGTTGATCCACTGTGTAATATCAAGTCTAAAGTCAGTCCAAAATCTTACAGCACTTAATGATTCCCCCTACTGACAACTATTATGAAGATGCAGATTTCTTTTTCCAGCAGAACTTGGCACACTGCCCACACTTCTAAAAGTTTCAATTGTTTTTTAGGGTTTTCATTAACTGTAAGCCATAATCATCAACAATAAAATAAATAAACGCTTAAAATAGATTAATCTGTGTGTAATACATCTATATAAAATATGAGTTTTACATTTTGTACTATATTACTGAAATAAAGTAACTTTTCAATGCTATTCTTATTTTTTGAGATGCACCTGTACACTTTACTGCATATTTGTCATGAACAACATGTAAAACATTTCTTCTGAACAGGAAACAGTGGTTAATTTTAATATGGTTTTGTTTAATAATTGTAATACTCGCAATTACGAATTATACGTTGATATATATGTGAACACTATTTGTAAATCGCTGTGCTGTCCTATTTTGTGGTTCTTCTTTCTCATCTTTTCTCACATTTTTACACTGTCATCCAGCTTCTTCATCCCTCCTCATTCATTAATCTGCCAGGCCCAGCTCTTTGCGAGTGAGAGTAGTGATGGCTCTGTCCTTCAGACTCTCAGGTGAGGCACATGTTGGCTCAGACTGCACTGGCTGCTTGTTCAGCCGTTTCCACAAGTATTCCATCTTAGCATCGCAGTGCCAGGGGTTCAGGTTCAGCTCCACCCAGCTGATCCCTAAGCCGAGGGTTTCTGGAGCCAGGAACCTCAGCCTGTTCTCACTCAGGTCCAAGTACTGCAGACGGTCCAGGCCGTGAAAGACCATGGCAGGGAGACTCTCCAGCTTGTTCTTCTGCAGGAACAGGTGAGTTAGATTAACGTTTTGGCTGAAGGCCTTAGCATCCAGGGACTGGAGTTTATTGTTGTCCAGGTAAAGTCTCTCCAGGGCGGGAAGCGAGTGGAGGCTGTCGGCTGGGAGCTCTTCCAGGAGGTTCTGAGAGAGGTGCAGAGTCTCCAGGCGGCCCAGGTTCTTCAGTAGAGCAAAGGGGGCTTTCATGATTCTGTTCCCTGACAAGTCCAGCCAGGTGAGGTTGCTGTTGCTGGGCAGCCAGTCCGCATTCGCACTTGTGAGCAGATTGTCTTTAAGTACGAGGTTGAGCAGCGGGGCATGGTAGAATACCTGAGCAGGTAAGTCATTTAGCTGGTTTCCTATGAGGAGAAAAGAACAGCACAATGAGGAGAAAGCACTCCATACAAATCAATACAAATATTGTGAATACTTTTTAAGAGTAAAAAGCAAATGTATTTTATTGAGAATTTAAGTGATGGATTAACACAATGTAGCATGTAATTGTGAAGAGGCAATTATACATGGTTTTCAAAAATTTCAACATTTTAATCAAATAGAAATCTGAAAAAAGTATAATGGGCAAATGTGACAGAAGTAACACAGTAACAAAAGTATATTAGCACTTAGTAAAGCCATCTTTTGCAGCAAGTACAATTGTACCAGCTTTGCGCATCTAGAAACTGAGATTTTTGCTCATTCCACTTTATAAAACAGCTTAAGCTCAGTCAGGTTGGATGAAGAGCGTCTATGAACAGCAATTTCATGTCTTGTCACAAAACTTCAGTGGTATTTAGGTCAGAACTTTGACTAGGCCATTCTAACACATGGATATTCTTTGATCTAAATCATTCTACTGTAGCTCTGGCTGTATGTTTAGAGTCATTGTCTTGCTATAAGGTGAATCTCCTTCCCAAGTCTTTTGCAGCCTTGGGAAGGTTTTCTTTTGTTTCAGGATTGTCCTGTATTTAGCTCCATCCATTTTCCTATCAACCAGCTTCCCTGTCCCTGCTGAAGAAAAGCATCCCCACAGCATGATGCTGCCACCACCATGTTTCACAGTGGGGTTTGTGTGTTCAAGGGGATGAGCAGTGTTACTTTTCCGCCACACATAGCGCTTTACATTTCTACTTATCTGACCAGAGCACTTTCTTTCACATATTTGCTGTGCTTTCTACATGTGTTTTGTGGCAAACTGCAAACAGTACTGTGCTCATTGCTCAAAGGGATATGTTTTTATAACTTAACTCTGCTCTAAACGTCTCCACAACTTTATCTCTGGCCTGTCTGGTGAGTTTCTTGGTCTTAATGCTGATGTTGTCTGTTCACTAGTGTTCTCTAACACACCACTGTGGCCTTCACAGAACAGGTGTATTTATACTGAGACTACATTACACACAGCTGCACTCTGTTAACTAATTAAGTGACTTCGAAGACTAAAAAGTCTAAAAAATTTAACTTTAATTTTACTTTAAGGAAAACAAATGAACTAAAAACTAAAAAAGTATTAAAGGATAAGTGAATTGCAGTTATAAAGTCATTGCTAAAATAAGAAAATAAGGTAACAGGGGTGTTCTAAAACGTTTGACTGGTAGTGAATATTGTGTTCCAGTGTGTCTGTGGATTAAAAGATAACAATGTAGTTTCCATACTGAAATCTGAGAACTGTACAGGCCACTGAAGCAATAAAAAAAATTATGCTCCAAGAACTACATGCCACATGTGTTTGGTCACTGGACTAAGAGTCCCTTGACTTTTGTCATGTTCAGTGGAATCTAAAGCATTGCACTGACCTGTGGCATATGTCTTCACAAAAATTAGCATTTTTTCTGTTTTCCCTGATAACACTGGCAGCTGATTTGGTCTAATACTGTTGTAATACAATCACGCTTGTAGGCCCTTTCACTGGCTCATGCAAACAATGGTATTTCTGATTTGTAGCTCATGTTATAAATAACTGGAAATGCTCCATTTGTATGAAGGCGGGTTATACTAGTAAACTGGCAGCTCGATTAGTGTTTCAGTTGGTGCATCTGTTTGGCTTAGTGCAGGGGTGTCCAAACTTTTTTAGTTGGGGGCCAGAAGGAGAAATATATTTGAAGTCACGGGCCACAGACTCTGTAATATGACAAATAATGAAATATACCACTTTAAATAATACTTTTTTCCTGATTATTTCATTTACACACCATTTTACTTGACTAACTTATCTTTGACAGTGTTGTGTAAACTAAGATTTTTCAAATTGATGTTTAATTTCATGATGTCTCTTAATATAAAACTCCTTAATTACGGCAACTTTTAGACTCTTTGGCCCATTTTTCTGTGCTAGAAATGCGCACCCTCTCAGCTTTTAGACTCTTTTGCCACGTTTTTCTGTGCTAGAAATGCGCACACTCTCCGCTTTTAGACTCTTTGGCCCGTTTTTCTGTGCTAGAAATGCGCACACTCTCCGCTTTTAGACTCTTTGGCCCGTTTTTCTGCGCTAGAAATGCTCACACTCTCCGCTTTTAGACTCTTTGGCCCGTTTTTCTGCGCTAGAAATGCGCACACTCTCCGCTTTTAGACTCTTTGGCCCGTTTTTCTGTGCTAGAAATGCACACCCTCTCCGCTTTTAGACTCTTTGGCCCGTTTTTCTGCGCTAGAAATGCTCACACTCTCCGCTTTTAGACTCTTTGGCCCGTTTTTCTGCGCTAGAAATGCGCACACTCTCCGCTTTTAGACTCTTTGGCCCGTTTTTCTGCGCTAGAAATGCTCACACTCTCCGCTTTTAGACTCTTTGGCCCGTTTTTCTGCGCTAGAAATGCGCACACTCTCCGCTTTTAGACTCTTTGGCCCGTTTTTCTGCGCTAGAAATGCGCACCCTCTCCGACTCCGACTCTTTTATAAAAACCTGCTTAACAGCGGGCCAACTTTCATTCTATTTCTAACAGACCTCGCGGGCCGCTCCAAAAAAGGAACCGGGCCGCAAATGGCCCGCGGGCCGTAGTTTGGATACCCAGCTTAGTGTACCCAGCTAGACCTCATCTGACCACTTGAATCAAGTCAACTGAATAACAGGTGCACATGTTATAAAACAAGTGGACCAGATGGAAATCACCAGTCCAAAATGTGGGAAAGGAGACACTGGTGTAGTGCACTGTAGTCACTCACCCGTGAGGTCTATGGTATGGAGATGAGGTAGGCCCATAAGCATGTCTGCAGGGAGAGTGGATAGTCTGTTCCCTGGTAGGTGAAGCTCCTGCAGGAGGGGTGTAGCTCTCAGCTCATGGGTGGTGATACTGTCCAGGTTGGTGTACTGAATGGTCAGGGAGGTGGTGTTACCTGGAAGACTGTCATTAGGGAAATGGGAGAGAGAGGCATCAGGACAGACCACCTCAGTGGATTTACTGCTGAAGTGACAGGTGCATCGCTGTGGACATGAGAAGACACCATGATCGCCGGAAGAGATGATAATGTTCAGCACAAAGAGGACCCAGAAACCCATCTTCACAAGCCTGCCGGAAATAAAGAGGACCTTGGCTTTACATACAATATTGGCTTTTCATTCAATGCTTTCTTGTTTTTCCTAAATTGTGTAAATGAATATTAAAGTCATTCAGACTATAAAAGAACACATTCGGCATCAGGGAAAAACTTAAAAGTGTTAAACAAACCAAAACACTCTGAGAAGCATTTAGGTGCTCTTATTTAGGTGCAGTTAACTTGTGGTTTCTGACGCTGGAAACTCTGATAAACTTATCCGGTACAACAGAGGTAACTCTTGGTATTCCTTTCTTGGGATGGTCCTGATGAGGGCCAGTTTCATCCTAATGTTTGATGGTTTTTGCGAATGCACTTGAGAATACTTTCAAAGTTCTTCATATTTTTCGGATTGACTGACCTTCATTTCTTAAAGTATTTTTTCATTTACTTAGTTGAGTAGTTCTTGCCATAATATGGATTAGAACATTACTCAAATAGGGCTATTCACTGTATACCAATTATACTGTATACCTTTTCACAACTTTACAACTGATACTCTTAAACAGAGCAAGAAATTCAACTCTTGACAAGGCTCAGGTGAGACCACTCTCATTTGTCAAGTAGACATATCTTTAATGCACTTGGTGAGTAAAATAACATGTTGACTGTTTGTAAGTGTGACACTCTATGACTTCCAATTTGGATAGCTGCGTGAGCACGCGCGGCGGCCGGTGGGCGTGCTGCTGGCCGCGCTGTGCCAGTTCGTGCTCATGCCGCTGCTGGCCTTCGTGCTCGCGCTCGCCTTCTCTCTGGACGACGGAGCGGCGGTGGCGGTGCTGCTGTGCGGCTGCTGCCCCGGGGGCAACCTGTCCAATCATGCTACCCAGGTAAGCTATAGCAGTCACCAGCACATAATGCATTTGTCAAGAGTATAATACTTCAAATGTATAGTTTTAGTTCTAAGATAAGTATATGTAAGTTATCTGTGAATAGGCGACACACAAAACAGGAAAATAATACAGTTTAGCACAAAACACAATTAATATGTATCTTTATTAATCAATAAAACATGACAGTAATCATACTCAGCACTTAACAACACCAAAAGAAAGCATGAAGAAAGCAGTCCTTACCTCTCTGATATATGAAGCTTTCTCAAATTAATATAATTCCGTTCCTGATTCACTTTTAAATGCCCTTTCCACAGGCTTTACTGGAACATCGGTCAGAGGAAATCTATCATTAAGTAAATAACACAGAACACTGAGTCCGTTAGTCCCTGACTCGAGGATGCAAACTATTACACATGTGATAAGAAATAAAATAACACACAGCTTAAGATGCAACTCGTTAAAACTCACCAAAAAAGTATTTGTGTGAACTTCAAAGGTTTTTGTAATGTGGATTCTGACCAGATCAATAACAGTGAATCATTTACTCTGAGGCTTTAGTGTCATCACACATTGCATAATGTTAGACATCCAGTAAATTGCTGTACAGGGAAAACTAATTTTATTAGCAAGCCATGTTTGTGTGAAATCCTGCAATATCACTCTGCCTTGTCAGTCCACGTGATTTATTCACTTTATGTGACAGTTCTGCTTTTTTTTTTTAATACAGAAAGGGACATGAAAAAAGTGAGTTACACTTCCCAACTGTAGAGGGAGCCCTGGAGTAAGAAAACACAATTCTCCATACTGCTGCTTTAACAGGTCATTTCATTAAAGTAAAACTCTTTGATTTAAGTGCAGACTTAAGTAAAGATGTGCTTTGTTTAGCTTTGCATTACAAATAACCTGTATAAAATACACATACAAGCTGTGTATGTCACACCAGGGGTGTGATGACTCTCCAGACCATCCCTGACTCTGTTCTGCCCAGTTCTGCAGTTGTTTTCTGTACAAACAGACAAGGGCATTAGTCTGTAAGATGCATGGTTATGTTTGATTACTCAACCAGAGTGGTTTTCTGTCTGCTCTGTGCACACTAATTATCATTACAGTGTCTTTAGTCCACTGGTTCCCAGTCCTGAGGTTCTCCTGTTTTATTCCCCACCAGATATACTAATCAGCTCATTAAGAACCTGTTTCTGAGTTGACCAGTAAACCAGTAACAAATTAAATCAAGCAGAACAGGGAGCTTTCCAGAATAAGAGGTGAAAACAATTGGTTTAATGCACACTAACTCACTATCTCCTTATTCTGCCCAAACCCCTGCTGTTATAAAAAAAGAATCTTAACCAGAGCTGCATCCAAAGCTGTGGCCTATTCATCCCCTATTTATCCCCTACATGCAGATCACTATATAAAGCAATATTATTGGAAACAGAATTCAACATGTAGGAAAGGATTTCAGACTTCTTGTTCGGTGTGTGAGCCCACTGACAGCTGATTGCTTTAAATAAAGACTGTATCCCTCAGTGTTCCTCAGAGAAAGTTTGCATGAATGTGGTCAAATGTATCTGGATGTGCTGGTCAGCATGAAAGCTGACAGGTTTGTGAGAGGTGTGGTGCTTTTTAAAGAAAATGATCCAATATTTCATATTTGTGCGTGACAAAAGTATGTGAACCTCTGCTCCCAGTATCTGGTACTGCAACTTAACGTTTCCAGTAACTGTTGATCAGTCCTGAATGCCAACTTGGACGAGTTTTAGCTCATTTCTCAGTACAGGAAAGTTTCATCTCTGGGTTTCCTCACATTTATCTGCTCACTTCAGGTCCTTCCACAACATTTCCGTTGGATTAAGGTCAGGGAGTCTTGGTCATTCCAAAACATTAATCTTAATCTTTTTGAACCATTAAAAGAAGAACGTGTGTGCTTAGGGTCATTGTCTTGCTGCATGACCTACCTTCTCTTTCGAGATTTAGTTCATGAACAAATGTCCTGACATTTTCATTTTGAAATCTTAATATAATTGGGAAAACAGGCCCAAACCATGATACTACCACCACCATGTTTCACAGATGGGATAAGACTATTAAGCTGGAATACAGTGTTTCCCTTTTTTCAAACTTTTCCCCTTCCTTCTAATTTAAACCAAAAAGTTCCTTTTTAGAATTATCCGTCCACAAAAAGTAGCCAATAGCCTTTTGACTTGTCCATGTGATCTTTAGCAAACTGCAATGTTGAGCAGTGTTCTTCTGAAGGTGGACTCATGAACATTAACATTAACCAATGTGAGAGGGGACTTCAGTTGCTTAGAAGTCACCCTGCGGTTCTTTGTGACCTAGCTGACTATTACACGCCTTGCTTTTGGAGTGATCTTTGTTGGTTGACCACTCCTGCGAAGGGTAGCAATGGTCTTCAATGTCCTACATTTGTGCACAACTGACATTCCAGGATTTTGGTACATTTCAGGGGTGGTCAGGGGTGATCTTCAATTTGATCATTTTTAGTCATATATTTATTAAATAAGGTAATAGACTATCAAAAAGTTTGATTTGTCAAGCTCAGGTATCGAAGCAGTTTTTTTAATTAGATTATGCAATATATTTGGTAACTTACAGTAACAGGGTTGCGAGTAACAGGGTTGCAAATCTAGGCTAAGTTGTGGTTTACCCCAGGAACAGATGCTAACTGTAAAATTTAGCAAAGTATACAAGATCAAGGACAACATGGTTATATAAGTATATAAAGTAAATTTTGTCTCTACTCATTAATCTTACAATATGAGTAACAGGGTTGCGTTCACTGAGTGACACACACAACTTGGACAAACATATTTGGAAAAAAAACTTGGAAATTATTAGAGCACTTAGACTCTTGGTCTTGCCATGTGGGCAGAAAATGTCCTTGTGATGTCACTTCCTTTGTGCCAGTAGACAAATATTTTGTAATAGACTGTTACTGTAACAAATTACCCCATCTGAAAAATCTGGAACATTCTACAACAGAAATTTACAATACACTACATTACATTTGGCAGACACTTTGGTTCCAAGCGACTTACAATAATGATTCACATTTAGTAATAGAAGACAGAAGTTCCACATATGTAGTGTATGGTGAATGCTTGGCGTAGGTGCGCGCCACCCTCCACTAGAGTAACAGAGAGGAGGAGGGGAGGAAGGAGGAGGTGGGGCACGAAACGCCGAATGTGAGCCGGAGACGCTCGTGCGCTTCAGTCGCGATGGAGAGCCCGGGCGCTGCGCTCGTGGAGATGCCCGCGGAGGGTCCCGCGCCCTTCTGGGACTCTCCGCTCAGCCACGGCATCAGCGTGTTCGTGGCCTTAACGCTGGGCTTCACCATGCTGGGGCTGGGCTGCACGGCGGAGGTGCGCGAGCTGCGTGAGCACGCGCGGCGGCCGGTGGGCGTGCTGCTGGCCGCGCTGTGCCAGTTCGTGCTCATGCCGCTGCTGGCCTTCGTGCTCGCGCTCGCCTTCTCTCTGGACGACGGAGCGGCGGTGGCGGTGCTGCTGTGCGGCTGCTGCCCCGGGGGCAACCTGTCCAACATCATGACCCTGCTGGTCAACGGGGAGATGAACCTCAGGTACCACACACACACACACACACATTGTGACAACGTCTCTCTATGAACAGTGGCTACATTTATCCAGTTATAAATCAACTCAACTCAAACAAATAAAACTAAACTTTAAACTTCTTCAGTACTTTTAGTCTTTAAGGAACATGACTGTACCATATTACTGACTTTTAATAGTTGTTAATAGTTTAGTTGCCCTGCCCAACACAGGGACTTTATATTTTATGTTTATATGTAAATGCAATTTCCCATCAAAACATTTTGGTTAGTAGAACGTTTTCTATATGTTACAGTTCATGTTTTCTGGATGTTCTTAAACATTTTTATTTAATGTTTTTAAACGTTCTGGTAATGTCACTTCACTTTGGATATGATGGGTATTTTTTAATGTTTCTAATATGTTAATATTCGTCTGGGAACTTACACACGTTTTTAGAACGTTGTTGGAACATTATTTCTCCAAGGTTACAGGCTAACCTTCCTGGAACCTTTTTAAAACATTGATAAACGTTCTTATAACGTTCTCTGCTAGCTAGGTTTTACTCATGAAAAGGGACAAATATATGTTTTATATCCTAGAAATGGATAGTAGTGAACCTCTCGGGTGTTCTCATCTTTGGTTCCATGAAGAACCTTATTTATAGGGTAATATAGATTTGTCAGGTGGTGAAGATCATCAGGCACACAAAATCTGCATCTAGATCTAAAGATTTATTGCGTTATTTTTTTTTTAAAACAAACTTAACATTCTTCCATGGCATTACTCAAAAACCCAAAAGCCTTCTTGTAAGTATATTTTCTAGTTTTAACATCACGCATCACATAAAAAGTGACTTGATGATTAGAAGTAGCTATATAAAACGTGTGATCAAAAACAAAAAAAAAGGTTTCTTTATGTCTGTGCTCAGTATAGCTCAGAGACTATGCACTTTACGGGGACCAAAGTATTGGGACACCTGCTCATTCATTGTTTCTTCTGAACGAGTTTCTTCAGAGTACTAAAAGAGGGTTTATTCTGCTTTTATTTGAGTAACTGTTTGAGTAACCAGAGATGGCTTGATGAGTTGATTGCACTTAGCAACAAGAGCATTAGTGAGGTCAGCATGTTGGATGACCACCACGCCACCTCATTCCCAACCAGTGGCAGACTCAAGGGTGGGGCAACCCCACCCCCCTCACCCCTTGTGCCCCCAGTGTAAAAAAGTGCTTTCTAGAGGGGCAAAAAGAGAGAAGGTTATATTGGTCATATTTATTCTAGTGATAAAGTGCCTAATAGGATGCCACTTTAAATCATAATCTCCAAAAGATTAATTATTTGAAAAAAGGGAGGGGGTGAGGTTTAATATTTTATCTACTCTCGCTATCTCCTAATGTCTTTCCCAAAAGCATTGTAAGCAACAAAGCTCAATCCTAGCGGGTTTAAATCTCTATAGTCCAATTAAGCAATTATGCATTAACCAACGCATATGAGGCAATGTTAAATCAAAAACGTTTTTCCAATATAAACCTTAAAAGAAAACAACGTTTATTGAATGTTCTATGCTATCAGAGTATCCAGTGTTGCTAAAATGTACTTAAAGTAAGTAAATCACATTGTACAACATATTTACACTTTGATATCAAATTTCCCCAAATGGTTTCTTTGTTTTGCTGAGCTTTAAGTGTATTGTTGCTGTTGTTGAACTTATTAAGGCTTTATTTTGCTTCATTAAACTCAGTAAAACCGTGTCTGAAGCACCAACTTCAGCCTCGGGTCTGAAGCTCTGTTGAGTTGTGTTTTACTGTGCTTAGTAGGGTCTGATAGTTAAAAACTGAGTTGTATGAGTTGTATGACTGTAATGTGAGTGTGTTGTTCTGCAGTGTGATCATGACCATCTCCTCCACGCTGCTCGCGCTGGTCTTCACGCCGCTCTGTCTGTGGATCTACAGCCGCGCGTGGATCAGCGCGCCCGCCGTACAGCTGCTGCCTCTGGGCGCCATCACGCTCACTGTCTGCAGCACGCTCGTGCCCATCGGCCTCGGGCTCGCAATCCGGTACCGATACCCGCGCGCCGCCGACAAAGTGCTGAAGGTGAGAAAGCAACACTCTCTCTTTTACACTGCAGGTCGAAAAGTATACAGACACCACTATTAATTGGGTTCGTTTACTTTTGCACACTTTAATTGGTGCACATGTCGCTGACACAGGTGTTCAGTTTCACACACAGCAGATATTTAATCTAAATAAATAAAAAAAGCCCAGCAGCTTAAAGCACAACTAAACTTGTGCTAGACAAGATGTTCCTCATTGCAGTCATGTGCTTCTTTCTAGTCCAGACATAATCAACCAACATAATAATATAACCTCACATTACCAGGTTGATTTTTTGCTGACTGTGGATCAGAGATGGCTGTGCCAACTGCTAAATTCGATTTTTATCAAATCAGATTTAAGTCACTTTAGGTCCTAAATCAGAATTCATGTGTCTTTTTTGGTTTTACGCTGCGCTACGCTCTTCTCTCTCTAGCTATAGCTGCAAAAACACCAAAAGCAAGCCAAGCAGCCTGGTCTTTTTTCTCCTCCTCGACCCGACCATGTACTTCACATCAGCTGTTTACTCTCCACTCCAGCAAAGGATGCTCTACATACGAGCTGCAGACACTTTCATTTCCCTTTATAAAGCTACAAGTCATCTCTCAAATATGACGTTTTTTGTTGGTGGTGAAGAAGGTGACGTTTATACATGTAATAATGTGCGCATGTGAGGCATTTCAGGGACAGATTCATTTACATTACATACAGATACAGATCTGAAAAAAATCGGATCAAATCCTCACAGCAATGTTCCAATGTTTAAGTTGTAAAGAAAAGAGGCCTTGCAATGAATAACTATGAATTAACCATTTCTTAACAAGTGTTTGACAGTTTACATAAAATGTTTAGAACCTAACTTTATATCCACACTTCATTATTGTCATAATTAAATTACAACAGTTCCATTGGCCCAAAAATGTAACCCTGTGGGACTCCATAAGATAAGTTAAATTAAACAGCTAGGGTTAAACAGTACTGTTAAACAGTACTCTGTATTCACAATAATAACTGGATAATACTAATAATCCTGGGATTTAAGAGGTTGAACAAACTAAATATATACATATACAAGAAACTAAATATACACATATGCAATATACAGACATATTTGTATAAAGGCACTTTAAAAAATATTAAAATAGTAAAAAAAATACCTGATTTGTCCCAAAAGGGAGAAATGGTTATGGTTATGTTTACAGTTCAGTTCACTGAAAGGGCTCAAATGTTGGTTTAGCACATATCTCCATATTTTATTATAAGAAGAGCATCAGAATTGATGCTAAATTACAGTTACACACTTCTACACTGTAGTAAGACAACAAATTATACTTAAAATGAGATGCTATTTTGTTTAGACACTTGTTTATTTAAAATGTATTACGTATAAATAAATCTTTACAACATAACCCACTGGACCTTATTGTATCTTACAGTAAGTTACACCTTGCCTGACATCCCAAAATCCCACCTCTCATTTCAAAAAGCTGCTCAGAAACTTAATGTGATGACACTATATCCAGGACCTGACCGTTGCAAAAAGAACAGACCCCTGGGGTCAGACTGATGTCCTATGTGCACTTAAAAGGGTCCTCCTTTCAGTTACGCTTATCTAACAGCAGTCTGGGATGGGCTGGATGGTGAATGAAAGATAGAGGGAGAGGGAGGGGGGAGAAGTGATAAAGGAATGGAGAGTATGAAGATGTGTGTCACTGCGTGTGTGTGATGTGGTGGGGGAGGAGAGATGTGCGCATTAAGGAGAGTGGCTAAAAGCAGGCTGCATTGTCACTCTGGTGGCTTTGCTCTTTTCTCTTCTGATAAATGGCAAACAGTAAGCACACTTCTGCGCTTCTCTATTATGGCACTCATTCAGTTCAGGCTTCAGTTTCTAAGTGAATGTGTCAGGTGACACATTTTTATCACCTTCTCATGGAAATATGCACTTTCTTCTGTCTTGCGGATTTTGCTGCCTGAAATGTCATTTTTTAAAATGTCAGTTTTACACCAAAGCAGGAAGATACCATTCCATTTACTGAATTAACATATACAGCATTAAACAAACACAGAAAGTGTGGATTAATGATTCACCAGTTAATTCTTTCTTACTAGGAGTAAAACAATATAGTGCATTATACCACAGTGTATACCACTAGAGCATTAGCTCACTGGACTATCTACTGTGTAAACTCCTATAGTGTTAGGAGTAGATTAACATTTTATTATTTTTTACTGGATTAGATCCGTGTTGTACTAACAATATGTTAGATTTACTCTTTTTCTACCATGTTGACTCTTACAATGTCTTTTTAACTGTTTCCACTAGATTATTTTTGTTTACCCCTTACAATGTTAGGTTATCTCTTTCCCTACTGAATTAACTAAGTGTTGAATTACCTCATTACTGTTAGAGTAAATCTTTTTTTATACTAGATTAAATGAGTGTTGCAGTGGCACAGTTAAATGTAACTTCATTATTTGTGTTTTAGAACTTTTTTTCTCCTAAAATGAGTGATGTGTTAATCCTTGCAGTGTTACATGAACATGTATTTCTGGACTGAAAAACTGATGCATAAATATTACAGTTTTCTGTTGGATTGGCTACTGAATTAGTTCTTGCAGTATTAGATTAGTTAGTTTTTCATTGGTTTATCTGTGTTGTGTTAGCTACTACAGTAGTTGTGGTCCACAACTTTTTTATACTGATGGTGTTACATTTATCTCCATTGTTATGGTGTGTCCATCTGCATGTCATGACACTACTAAAAGCAGTTAGATCAAGGGTGTCAAACCTTATCTGGAAAGAGTGGGTTACTTTCATAACAGCCATTTTATTCCAGTTTGAAGACTGACAGACTGATTAAACAAGGTGAATCAGGTGTGCTGCTAGTTGTGTAGAATGAAAACCTGCAGCCAAACCAGCCTTTGACTTTACATCAACTCAGTTACCCTACATCCTTTGTACTGACATTTAAAAAAGGAAAATTTTGAATAGTTGGCTTCTCCACTGTAACCTGATCACTAGTTGACTAGTTCTGTCATATCTCAAACCTTTATTCACTCTCTCCTGTCCACCAGGTATCGCTGTGGCTGCTGTTCGTCACACTGATTATGCTCTTCATCATGACCGGCGTCATGCTGGGCCCTGAACTGCTGGCCACCATCCCCCCCTCAGTCTACGTGGTGGCTGTGCTGATGCCTTTGACTGGCTATGCGGCCGGTTACGGCCTGGCCATGCTCTTTGACCTGCCACCCAACAGCTGCCGCACTGTCTCTCTAGAGACGGGCTGCCAGAATGTGCAGCTGTGCACTGCCATCCTGAAGCTGGCCTTTCCACCTGAGCTGATGGGTGGCATGTACATGTTCCCACTGCTCTACGCACTGTTTCAGTCGGCCGAGGCCGGCGTGTTCATCCTGGGCTACAGAGTATACCGTAGAGAAGTGCTGCGCAAGCAGGACCTGGAGCAGGACGGTGACGATGACACCAACATCACCTACAAGACACTCAAGGAGGAGGATGGGCCTTTTGATGCGGCCTATGGCTCGGTGACCGTAAGCGACCCCAATACAATCGTGCTGGAGTCTCGGGGAGGGGAGTCACTGGGGAGCCCCACACCTGTATAGGAGGCTACAGTATGTTCACATTAAACATCCAAAAAGCTGATGATGTCATGACTTATGTCAGTCCATGTAATCAACCATCCACCATTGCCTCAAATATACCCACTGCCTCATGCTGATATACAATGACTTTGTATTGATTCTGTGTAAACGCTCATGATAAACTGGTCCAAGGAATAGTTGAAATGCAAATGCAGCATCTGTTTACAGGGATTTTCTGCAGAAATTGTGTAGTCAATGGTCAAATTGGGTTTGTGATGGTTAACAAAAGAGAATACATTCCACAGCTTTGTCATTTTACTGCATGAAAACAGCAGCAATGGTGCTGAAATGTGATAACCCATGTAACGATGCATGGAGTGTGGTGCTGTTTTGTGTTTTGGATCTAAGCCTCTGTACTTTAAAAAAGCCTGAATGCAGGACTAATCCACCATGCTCCACGCCTTGGAAAAGGGTGGGGAAACTCCATGCCTATGCAGGATGCAGTCTGACCGCAGACAGACACTGGACCCCACAGACATTCTACATCTGCCCATGTCATTGCTGGCTGCTGAAGCATTATAACTGAAATCATGCAGTGGGTAAAAATTTATTACCACATGGTTGGTGAGCTTGGACATACTTTTGGACATTACAGCTGTAATATCACCTGTGCTGAATGTAGAACACTGGTATCAGAAGAAACTGAAGTACAGTGTCTTGCAAATGTTTCCAACCCTGTCTGTAGTCTTCAGGTTTTTCTGAATAACACATGACAGCAGGTTCCAGCTTGTATATTTATTGCGAACCTAAAGGAATAAGTTTTAAATGTAAGATGAATCTGATGACTTTAATTACATTTGCAAGGCACTGTGTAAGTAATGGAAATGGATTAAGTGCTTGTCTTGGGCTACACTGAAAACAATTATTCTGCACTATTCTGCACTCAGCCTGTGGGCTGAGTCTCAATTACAGTCTATAAAATCTGCACCAATAAATCTTTCTTCCAGTTTCTCACACAAGGGGCCACAGTAAAATATTTCAGGTTGTATTTCCTCTATATATAATTTTCAGTTACATCAATTCATTATTATCAGATTCTGATGCCTGGTAAATTTTTTTTTAGAAATGTTGTTTTTTTTACGTCAGGTAGGGTGGGGATTTGGGGGGGTAACAATAATACTTATTACCCACAATGGGGGCCTCCATCTCCAAAACGGTGACTTTACAGGAGAAGGCCATTTTGAGTTTTTTCCATGTAATTTTTCTATTGGTCTATTTATTTACAGTTATTTACACAGTGTACAGAGCAGCTAGATGTGCACACAATAGAGATAACTAAAACAGACAAAATAGAGATACATGATTTTCATTGGACAGCAGATCAGCATTATACATTCGATTCTTGTTCTTCAGACATTCTGAAAAATATATCTGCTACCTGGTCGAGACAAGTGTATTAATTTTTAGTCTTTGCACAGTTCTACTATTGCAGATCTGTTCGAATTTGTAAGTTGATATTATGCAAATCAAAAATGCTGATTTAATAGACATACAGAGAGCCGTTTAAAGCAAATTACATAAAAATGTGTTTTTAAAGTGAGTGTGCCAAGTAACTACTGTGAAAAAAGGTCAGCTTTAAAAAGCCTAAACACTGAGATCAATAAAATCAGTCACAGAACAAGACTTGCTTCTCCATCAATCATTTAAATGTAAAATTGTTGAGAAAAAGTATATAAAATCAGATGCCACTGTTATGAATAAACTTACAGTGTAAGTGTTTATTTGTTTGTTTGTTTTTTTGATAAAATACCTCTTTATAACTCAAGCATTGCTTTCCTCTCATAAAGCACTCTGGGGAATAACACAGCAGGGCCAGGGTAAAGAGGGTGGCAGATGGGTAAATTAAGCTCATTGACTTAGCGGGTCCCTTGTGTCCCACAAAACCAATCTCTTCAATGAACCTGCACACTGTGATTTATGCATAGCAGCATACAGCGACACTTAAAAAAAGTAAATGTGCCAAAAAATGCTTTGCATGATGCCACAGAAGAGCCACTTGCATAACGTATGTTCTGAGTACAGAACTAAAGGAAACTTTTTAGTATATTCAGCATTCACAGTGCCTTGAAAAACTTTTTCACATTTTTACATTACACCCACAAACTTAAAGAGTTTTAGTTGAAATAAAAAAATCAAAGTAGCAAGTGCTATGTATGCTGAAATACATAAAAACATACATAACAGCAGAGTAGTCAATTTGTTTGGATAGAATGATAAATAGCATATTGTTATCTGGCCTTTTGTTTAAAAGCTATGTTAATGCTAACAACACAGCTAAATGCTTAACAGTGAATGGTGGATATATTGGCAATGTCAGGAAGTACGTTGTGCTGTGCACAGGCTCTACAATCCTCCATCCTTGGTTTATGAATTTGTGGAGTCATAACGGCACAGGAAGTGATTAAGCCTAGTCGTATATTGGATGTTTTTTTTGGAAAATTTCTATTCAAAATGCAGTTTAGTCTCAGACGATTTACAAGCTAGACAAACTAGCAAATCTGTGGCAAACAGGGAATAATGGTAGCTAGCAAGCTATAGTTTAAACTGACAGACAACTCCAACAACTTACAATAACCTGCCTAGCTGAGTAGATGTTCCACAGTGAAATAAAGTTGTTAGCTAGGTTATCTAATGTTAGCTGCTTTATTTTAGCGTCGAATGTTTTAGCTTGGTAGCTAAAGATAGCTATAAACCCAGAGCTAACGATAGCCAGCTAGCTAGTAAGCTAGCTAACACTTATTAGAAGTGCACATAACAGCCTTTGAAGTCATGTAGAGACCAGGGAATATACTATCTGTTGCTCATCACTTAGTATCTGGTGCTCACCACTTAATATGTGGTTCACAGAGGTTCACAACTTTTTCACATATAAAATCTGAACTAAAAATAATGTACCAAATTATTCAACATGTGTCCCTTAATTGTTTTCATAATATTAATCTATAAGTAAATTAAATAGGGAAATAAAGAAAAACATTGAATGAGAAGATGTGTTGGAGTGGACCGTTGGAGTGGATCATTGGAGTGGACCTGCCCCACACAGTAGAAAGCTCTGGAAAAAAATAAGACACCACTTAAAAATGATGAGTTTCTTTAATTTTACCAAATTGAAAACCTCTGGATTATCACAAGCCATCAAACCAGGATGAACTGCTTGAATTTTTGCACCAGGAGTGACATGAAGTTATCCAAAAGCAGTGTGTAAAACTGGTGGAGGAGAACATGCCAATATGGATGAAAACAGTGATTTGTGTTATTTAAGGAAAGTTCTGCATCTTTTTTGTTATTTCAAGCGTTTCTCATTTTCTGCAAATAAATGCTCTAAATGACTATATTTTTATTTGGAATTTGGGAGACAAGTCAAAATAGCAAAATCAGAGAAACTGATTCAGAAACTTAAGTGTTCTCTTATTTTTTTTCCAGAGCTATACATGGTGATTATATTGTACTATATAGTGGATGATGTAATATTGGGGTCAGGTTTACCTGAAGCAGTTTTCGGAGTTTGCCTGCAGTGTTGGCGCTGATTGGCTGTGACTGCACACCTGCAGCCAATCAGCGCGGCTACTTAAATCCCGCGTGCCGAGGCGTCCGTCGGCTTAGCGAAGAGAGAGAACATGGCTTCATACGGAGACGAGTCCCTCGACAGCTATCTGTACACCTCCTACAACCCTTACTCCTACAGATGCCCCAGGCCCAAGGGCTGGAGGCACAAGAGCTACCTGGCGGCGTACGGGGACAGCGACAGCTACCTGGACACCTACCACCGCGCGCAGCTCAAGTCCATCCTGTCCCAGATTAACCCCAACCTGACGCCCCGCCTCAGGAAGGCCAACACCCGGGACGTGGCCGTGCAGGTCAACCCCAGGGCGCACGTGTCCATCCAGTGCTCGCTGGGGCCGCGCACGCTGCTGCAGGTGCGCAGGCGCGACAGTCCGCGCGCGCGCAGGATTGACGGTCAGACCCCCGGCAGCCCCGGTTCCTCCAGCAGCGGCGGCGGGAGCCCGGGGGGCGTCCGGTTCCCGCGCACTCAAGCAGTGTACTCCCCCATAGCCAGCAGGGGCCTGGCCTCCTTCCTTCAGGAGGAGGAGGAGGAGGAGGAGGAGGAGCGCAGGGGAGCAAAGGAGGAGGAAGAGGAGAAACAGCAGCAGCAGGAGAACAAAGAGCGCAGGAGCTCCAAACAAGCCAAAGATGAGCTTAGTCCCGACAAAAGCATGGAAGGAAGTGAGCAGACTGGAGTTGTGGATGGAAGTAAGAGTGAGGCTGAGAAGAGTGGGCAGGAGGAGTCCAAGATCAAGGGCAGAGTGAGGTTTCAGGTGAGCAGTTACTGAAACACAGATTCATACTGTTAAAAAGAAAAAGAAAAAAAACTTTACACAAGTTTGGATTACTTTTTTTGAGTTGTGGGAAAAAAAACACTATATACTTTTTTTTCCCCTTCTCCAGCATTTCAAAATACAGTGCTTTTAAGCTAATACTAACAATAGGTGTACATTGTCCTTGCAATTTCTTCTGACAAAAGTTTGTACTAAAGTACATTTGATATCCAATGGTTTCTGTATTTAATAACCTAGGGTTTTCAATAATAATCTAAGGACCCCATGCCCAACAAGGTCCACAGACCTGAAAGAGGTTTGGAAAATTCTGCTGACCTGTAGTGAATTAACCATCTTCGCACATGTCACTAGTTTCTAGAACAGAAGTACGGCTACTACCACTGCAGAGACTGCAACCTGCGCTGGGAGAGTGCATATGTGTGGTGTGTTCAGGGCACAAACAAGGTACATGCACAGTTTCTTACCTAGACTGTTCTCTTGCTGTAACATGATCACAATGGTCGTCTCTTCTCCTAGGTCTACTTCAAGCAGTTTTGCAGAACATGTCAGAAGTCATTCAACCCATACCGTGTAGAGGACATAACCTGCCAAGTAAGCTTGCCCTTCTTTGCACAATGTCTTAGTCTGTGTTGAGTTTCATACTAATGCTCTTTGTTTTGCAGAGCTGTAAGAAGGCACGCTGCACTTGCCCTGGAACAGCACGTCATGTTGACCCTAAAAGACCTCACAGACAGGACCTGTGTGGTCGCTGTAAAGGCAAACGGCTCTCCTGTGACAGCACCTTCAGTTTCAAGTACATTATATAACCCTTGTGGTGGAGGTTCCTGCACTGCTGTTTTGCCCCACTGCTTGGCTGTGGGTCTTGGAATCAACAGCAAGCCTCAAGTGGCGAGACTAGTCCTTGTTAGAAGAGACCCAGGACAAGGACCTGAGCTCTGGGATTTGTTCATGTTGATCAGCAGGGTTTTGCAGGAACCACTTCAGAAAAGTGAAATAAAGGCAATAACAGCAATACTGTGGTCTCATTTTATTGTCTCCTTGTTTCTGAAAGCTGGAAAAGCTGGGTGTAACGGTGGACTGTTGGTTCAAGGAGGTGTTTTTGGTGTGAATCAAAACCCTTCATGAGTGTCTTTCAATATTAAACCAACTTGCTCAATTGAACTAGGCAAACTCTACCCATTTCTACAACCATGTTCTGTGTAAATAAATGGTTACATCAGTAACTGTAGAAAAGCACAAAAAAAAAATCTCAATCTAATATCTTCCGTCTGTAGTTTTGATGTACATGTTCTGATGGTTTGTGTGGTGCAGTGGATACCACCACCACCTGCCAGTGAGCTATGTGGTGGAAGTCTGGTTCAATTCCAGGTGTGGGTGACTATGCTGTGCTACACCCAAAAATCCTTTAAGTTTTTGGGCAAGATTCAACACTACGTTGTTCCACCTCTGTAATAAAAACCTTGTCAGCTAAATGCTTTGAATGGAAGTAATGTATAGCTCTACCCTCATGTTTCCAAGAAACTTTTTACATTGCTGTGCTAAATGGGCACATGTTGCATTCAATGAATAAAATGTGCTGCTTTTATACTGAGTAACTCCAACTAGAAATGAAGTGATTGTGCTGTAGCTGGAACTAATCAGGTGTTTGCCAACTAATGTTATAGTTCTACATGTTGGAATCTAGTATTTATACTCTATGCTGTCTTGGGCAGTGATCTGGTAACACTTTGTCTGTTCCTGACGGAGTCTGGATTTTTCCAAAATATTCTGTGGTTTGTGATATGACTCACAGCAGCGCAGGGTATAAGCGCTACGTGCTTCTCTCTCATAACCACACATCTCTTTGTGCAGCTAAAGCATGTACTTCAGATCAGCTGTTTTCTCTCCTCTCCAGCAAAGGATTATCCACATAAGAGCTGCTAACTCATCCATTTCCCTTTATAAAGCTACGAGTCGTCTCCCAAATATGAAGTTTTTTGTTGTTGGTGAAGAAGATGGCGTTTATACACGTATCAGTGTGCGCATGTGAGACGTTTCGTTCACATTACACACAGATACAGCTCACTTACATTTGTGAATGTAAACTGTCAAGATTCGATCTGAGCAAAAAAAACTGATTTAATGTGGCTTGTAATGTGAACATAGCCTAAGTTGCAAGTAACAAGTAAATGTCAAGTCTTGACACTTATGTTCTGGGTCATGTCCCAAGTCTTAAACATAAAGGGCCCTATTTTAGTGTTTAATAGGTAAGCCATCAACCATTCACCTAGCAGGGCGTCAGAGCGTCTTTGGTATCGTAACCACGGGAGAAGTAGGCCTTGTGCAGCTCAAAACATACAAAAGGCATTAACTAATTCTCTTCAGAAATCATGTTTTTTTTGGGGGGTGTAACATGCAATAAACCTGTCAGCGCATCACTAGCTATTCCCTTTAAGATATCAATGAGCATCAAGACAGGACTTGCGCAGGATGTAAGATAGGGCCCCAAATCTTGGTCAAGTCACAAAATGTAATGGTAATGTACAATATTTGCACACAAAAAAATATATGTATATATTAGGTAAAATAAGATTTGCAGTTCAGGGGTACTATAAAAGCCAGGATCTCTACCGTGAGAAGTGTGAAAAAGTGCAGTGATTTGATCAGGTAGAAATCCATTTGTGTTCACCTTCTCTTAATAGTCAATTTATATATATATATATATATATATATATATATATATATATATATATATATATATATATATATATAAAATTCACTAGGTTTTAACAGGTTCTGACTTAGATTGGAAATGAAAAGGTAAAATTTGACTAAGTACTGATTTACAAAGCTCTTTGTTTCTGACTATCTATTGAGATTCCCTCTGGCAGCTTCCATATGTAAAGATGTACAATCGCCATTATCCCATTTTGAAAATCGTATTTAAACAATAATTTGGTTAATCAAACGATTAACTGAGCTGTTTGCTTTGTGAGAAGAGGGCAGGCCAACCACACAAGTAGGCAAATCGGGCTCCACTTCTGGTCTTTGGACTGTGGTTGCAAAATTGACAAAACACTACATTTCTGCCTCAATTTCCTTACAACACAAAAAAATAAGAGAAGAAAATGCCTTCACGTTTCACGCCAATTTTTCAAAGGAAAAATTTTGCTGTGGGTACTAGTTTGTTGGCATTGGCTTACTTTAGATCCCAAACTTACTTGATGATCTTAAAATGAAACTGGGCTTGGAACATTTCACGTATACACAAACTTCCACACAGAGAAAACGGCTGAGTTCGATTAGGTTTTTATTTATTTAGGACAGGGGAAGGCAAATGAGTGAGATGAAAAGAATGGAAAAAGAAAAAGAGAAAACAGAGAGGGAAAAAAAAAAAACACATGGGATAATGCACCTCTAAATAAAAACTAGATTTTCTCCAGGTAAATAATATATCCATATATCCATTAAATAATTAAGAACAGCATTCAAAATGTACCAGACAAGCAAACAGAAGAGTCCTGTGAGGAATGGATACAGTGATTTCTATATATTTTTTTTGTTTGTTTTCATGTTTAATGTGCCGCAACACTGTGGCGTCTCTCCTGGTCCGCCGGCCCGGCGCTTTGCGTCCTGCGGTCGAGCGAAGTGAAGCACAGTGGCTTTTGAGAAGTGAGGCGGAGACGCCACTCCGTCAGTGCCGCCCTGAGCCTGAGCATGACCACAGGGACAACATGGACAAACACCGCCCCCCCCCCCGGCGGGGGCTTTCTCTGAGCCCACATCAAGATCACAGTGGAGATTAAGGAATGCATATGGTCAAGAGCAAAGGTGAGACTCACCCACTCTCTGCTCTCAGCTCCCAGCTAGGCTTGCTTGTTAAGAGAGAAAAGGCTGAAGGTCAGGGGACTTGGGTAAATGATGGAAAGTGACTGTTAGTGACTGTTACAGCTGGAATTTCTGTTTTTTTTTTTTTTCTTTTTTTTTTTGCATTAGCTTCATACTCTATTCTGGTCAAACATTGCATTACACAAATGTACAAGGGAAAAATACTGCTTTTACACTATACATTTCATCTAAAATATATACAGAGTACAATAAGTTATTGATATTTCCATAATGAGTTGCAGCCAGTTGTCGCACTTTGTGGGTGCATTTTAATGTGCTAATGTGCATGTGTGAGAGAGAGAGAGAGAGATAGAGAGAAAGAGAGAGAGGAGGAGATAGAGAATGTGTGTGCAAATATCGGCATATGTAAAAACACACTTGCTCATGCGCGCGCCATACACACACACACACTCTCATACGCACACAGACACGCGGGGGCACACACTCCCTGTGTCTCGTCACACACTGACACATGAGTCTATGGTTGTCTACAGGCAGCTACTTATTTGGTTATAGAGTAGGAGTTTTTGTTAGAGCAACCCAGTGAAAGCTAAAGTTTCTCCCCAATGCAGGTCAATAAAGTTAACCAGATAAACCTCTCTTTATACAGAGTCTGAGAGCCAGGCCCTCGCTTCTCGATAATACATTAAATATCCTAACATTTACAACCTAGGGCTGTTAGCTCTAATAAAAATACATTTCTCAAAAAAATAGTTCTTGCAGTGCTTTTTCACTTTCAAGCATGCGTTTGTTGTTTTCTTATATGTACTTATTGTTTTAATTGTGTTTAATGAGCACAAGGTGAAAGGAAGTCCCTAACGACTTTTTTCCGCCAGTTTACACACCGCTTTGTATTTATGGCTATGAGCCACCTGACTAAACACCTTTTCGCTGTTCCAGAGCTTAAGCAAAGCAGATATCAACCATTGGTCATTTTGTTTTCTCCCATATGGACACTCCAGATGTTGTAGGTCATTCAGCCAAAAAAGCTTCAAGTTCAGCGTCATCACAGCCCAGTGTCTGTCAAGTAAACAAGTCCTCGACCAAACCGGTCCTCAATTTCCGCATTCGCTTCAGCATCGGCTGAAACTCGACCATGTTGCATCATGGGGAGAGGGGGAAATGGAATTGTGTTTTCAGTTTTTAAGTCAGTATGATCCTCACACACATCCTTTAGCCCTTTAAGATAAAGTCTCTAGAAATGCCCCTCCCCCCCCCCAAACCCCTTACACTCACACCCCAACCACAGATATCTCAGACACTCACTCCTCAGTCCTCAGTGCTGCCTCTTACAAAACTGCTGAGAATTTGGCAGCCCTGCTTTTCCCGTATCCATCACAGGCCTGTGCTGAGGACTGTGCTGTGGGTGTCGATCTGGGTCTGGGGCGTGGGTGTTTGGTTGTGGATGAGGCTCTGAGGAGTCTGGGCTCGGTGTAAAGCCTCGCGGATCTGCAGGTTGAGCTCCATGAGGCGGGCGCTGGCCTGAGACAGATCCCTGCTTGGTCCCACCACGGCCAGGCAGCCCGTCTGGCCGAGCGTCTGGTGTCGGAAGTAAATATGCAGCAAGGTCTGCACCGCGTCATCTTTCTCACTGCCGAAAATGTCGTTAGGCCACAAGCATCTGGACGGGGAACAGGAAGCAGGAGGACAGTTAGGAAAAGAGATGCAGTGAAGATCATTCTTACGGAGTTAATACTGACTGAGCCTCAGTAGTGTGGCGAAAAATACAAATATGAGCTCTCAGTGTGTACGAAGCTCGTCTGTGTGCTGAGACTCTTTCAGTGGTGAGTTCGTGAGTGTTTACCTGAAGGCTTTGACCTGTGCCAGCGCAGAACTGAAGTCCTGTGCCCGCAGACTCTCAATCAGCGAGTGGATGGCCGTCTCTGTGTTGGACTGAACTGCCTCAGACACGCTCACTCCCTCCTGTCCATCACTCACTGACTCCGCCTCCTTCAGGCAGTGCTCCAGGATGGCCAGCTCCTCTGACATGTTTGTTACCTAGAAAACAAACAGCAAAAATCTCTTATTTTCCCCACAAGAGTCATTTCTTACAGCCAACTTCTAAAGAAAAAAAAATCTTTAAGCTGAATGTGCACACAATCTGTGTGTAGTCTATAGAGAGCAGTAAGTGTGTTAACATTGATCTGTGATTAGTGGTATGGCCCAGCTCTGGCGTGTGTGTGGAAGATCAGTCTCACTCAGAGACCTAATCTAGTTACGGCTACAGTGTAAGAGCTCCGAGCACAAACACAATTTATAGCATACGCGCTGCACTAACAATACGAGACAGCTAATAAATTATGTATGCGGGCTAGCAGTTAGTACGCAAACCTGTGTGCAGGACAGCATCCAATTCATTTAGCCATTTTTATAGCAATTTAACTGAAACATGCCTAGGCTTTAACACAAAAAAATAAAAGAGATCCGTTATGAGGACATCGCCTAAAAATAAAATCATTAGGCTATGCTTACACTGCAGGTAAACTGGCTGTTTTTTTTTAAGAAATCTTATGTTTTTTAGGCTAATCACACTCTTCTTTTTAATGTGACTAATATCTGACATTTGCCTAAACAGTTCACATTCCTAAACTGCTGCGGTTGCCAATAAAAGGAATGCAAAGTTTCGGTTTCATCTCTGCCAGCATCACAGCAACTATTAAGGATTTTCTTTGGCTGACTGTTGTTAAAAAACTAATCAAATAATAAAAAAAGGCACGTCTATCGGCCACAACCGCTTTGTTTCTTTCGAGATTTCATCTTCATGTTAAACTCAATACAGGGTTCATACACCTTTTACAAGGTAAAATTCAAGCACTTTTCAAGCACTTTCAAAGGCCCATTTTCAAGTTGTTCCTGCACCTTTCAGCTGTGGTAATGATAACGGTTCTATCTCAAAACTACAATTCAGTGATAATCAATATATCACAAAACTATTCTCCACACTCCACCCTTTTCTTTAAGCATTTTTTATCAGTCAGTTATTTTTTGTCAGTTATTTATTGTAAAGTAAATGAAGTTAGAATTTAAAGCATTTTCAAGCACTTTCTCCAAAATTACGCATTCAATAGCTCCTCCATTTTCACTTGCTGTTGTGTTTACGTGGATCTCCGTTGAAACACGTGCCCAAAGTGTAATTACAGTGCATGGCAGTGGACAAATAGCTATTTTGTCTTGATTCTGAGTTTAAAATTACCGGACGACCACAGAGTTCAGTGAAAAACACATACATGGTCGTTCCGGACAGCAATAAAATCACAGAGGACCCAATAAAAGAAAATCACCCCAGGACCTGGTGAGAACCTAATCCCATCCACATAGGGCTTAAGCCTAATCTAAAATGACTTTAAATGCTGTTTTATGGATTTTCTTGTTTAATGCCCCTTTTTAAATGTTTAGCATTATTATTGTTTCTCCAGAACACTGTGATGCTACACTTACATGAGATCCTACATTTCAGGCTAACACTGTTAATAAGAAATGTTTTTTTTTAATTGTATGCCTGGTTAAGTGTTACAAGCTTAAATAAAAAAAAAAAAGCATTTTGAAAGCTAAGGCTAATTCATACACATCATGCATCATGTCAAGCTGCGGTGCCTCCCCTTGGACAAACACATACACACACACAGATACACACCTCAGCCTCTCTCTTTATGGTGTCCACTCTGCTGACGAGTTTACAGTAGGCCTGAAAGAGCAGCAGCAGCTGAAAATGGAGTTTATACAACCTTCGACACAGCTCCAGCTCCTACAGGACAGATGAGAGAAGAAAGAGAGAACCAGGCATCATCAGTTCAACACACACTTTCTTCTGCTTGGTCACATAATCAGCAGGAAGGTCACATGATTAAATGAAGGATTGGATGTATAGATGGATGAACAAATGAATGGATGAAGGTCCTGGGTTAGAGAGGCAGGATAAAGGAGTTTAACCTCTCACTCATCTTCAGCACTACCGGTGATTAGTGAACCCCACAGTCACATGCTACTGTCACACTTCACCTCTCTTCACGAACTTCATGCCTGTATAAACTGATCTTCTGCATCAGGAGTGAGGAAGAGGGAAACGAGCCGGGAGTGAAGAGCATGCAGAATGAGAGGAAAATGGTTTAATGCCTTCTTTTCTATTGCCATCCTCCTTTCCGTAACCCATGGACACACCCCATTCACTATAATCACAACATCGTCATTAATAAATGATTTGTGCATCAGGCTTTTAAATCATGTTAGAAAACGAGCACAGACAAGAGCAAGGGTCGAGGTACGAGTAACAGCACCTGCTCAGGGCAAGGCATTAATGAAGCAACGTCATACGTATTTAACCTCCAAGTCTGTAGTGGTGTTAAAGAGACAACAAGGCGGAGACAGGCTCTGATTGGTTTAGCAGGACGGGGTTGTGTTTATGATGAATGGATGAAAGGGTCAGTGTGTGTTGCCACGGCGACATGATTACGGAAAGGTCAAGAATACGAGAACCACTTACTGCTAGAATTTCCATTTGCTAAGCAAAGAGGGAGAGCAGGTCACCAAAACACAACAAAACAAAAAAGACGGAGAGAAAGATACATTAGTCAATGCACAACAGCCCCAAACCACCAAGAGAATAAAGAAAAGGAAAGAGAGATAGACAGAGAGAGAGAGAGAAAGAGAGAGAGAGAGGGGTGCGCAGCAGTAGACATATCACAACTGCATACATGCAAGAGATATGAGAAAACAGAGTATACATCGCAATACAATTTACTTATCATACTTATATCAGTTCATTTTTTGTCTTATATTCTTTACTCATGTCATACTAGTTTACGTAAGTCGAGGATTAGGAAAGGAAGAATTTCATTGTACAATGTACACTTAAATATCCAGCTGTATCTTAAGTATCAAATACTGTATAGCACAAATAAACATGCACAGAAAGAGCTTAAAGCATTTAAGGAAATGTGTTATCTTAAATAGCAATCACGATATATATCAATGGATAAATACTATTAATTTTGAATTAGGTTTTCAATTCAATATTGGAATAACTGTAAATTTGTATTTACCTAAATGGAGGAACCAAATGTGCAAAACCACAGAAGTCTGATGGCCCTGTTTAAGCAGTTGAAATCTTAACACTACAATACTAGTGCATCTCAAAGGATTAGAAAATCATTGAAAATATACTTTATTTCAGTCATTCAGTTTAAAATGTGAAACTCATACATTTTAAATATGTATTACACACAGAGGGATCTATTTTAAACATTTATTTATTTTATTGTTGATAATTTTGGCTTACAGCCAATAAAAATACAAAAATATGTGTCTCAAAAAATTTGAATATTATATAAGACCAGTTGATATTTTTGCCAGTGTGGGCAGTGTGCCAAGTCCTGCTGGAAAATGAAATCCGCATCTAAATGGAAGTTGTCAGCAGAGGGAAGCATGAAGTGCTGTAAGATTTTCTGGGTAAACACTGCACTGACTTTAGACTTAAATATAAAACACAGTGGACCAACACCAGCAGATTACATGTCCAAACTCAGTGCAGTGTTTTCCCGCAAAATCTTACAGCACTTTATGCTTCCCTCAGCTGACAACTTTTATAGAGATGCAGATTTCATTTTCCAGCAGGACTTGGCATACTGCCCACACTGCCAAAAGTACAAGCTGGTTTTCATTGGCTGTAAGTCATAATCAACAACAATACAATAAATAAACACTTAAAATACTTAATACTCTGTGTGTAATACATCTATGTAATATGAGTTGCACATATTGAACTGAATTACTGAAACTTTTTAATGACATTCTACTTTTTTAAAATGCACTAGTATATAAATAAACATTATATAAACAACACTGATCACATGACAGAAAGAGAAAGAAAGCAGATAGAAAAGAGGTAGCAGAGAGAGAGAGAAAGAGACAGTAAGTGTAAACGTGTGGGTTTGCATATGTAAGCTCAGGTTTCATATCAGTGGAATGATTTATCTGAAATAAAAAAGGTTCTTAATTAAAAAACATAACCCATAGCATCAGGAATACTGTGTGTGTGTGTATGGATGAGTAATACCTGGGCTTGAGTGGTGGGTCGACGGCTGCTGTCTTTATCACCAAAGGTCTTTCTACAGTTCTCCAGCCACTAAAAGAGGGAGAGAAGGAGAGAGGGAGAGGGAGAGAAAATAATATAAAAGGGTGAGTCTCAGGTTAACTGAAAAAGGTCAGGTCAGGAAGTGATTCAGCAAGACAGGAGCCCTTCCACCTAGGCCTGTCATGATAGCATTTATTTGTGGAAGATAGAACATCCCAGAATATATTGGAATAAACAATATTGTTGTCATTTGAAGACCATTAAATGGCACTGGTATAATGATAAAAGAAAAACATATTTCTCGGACTGTAAGGCGCACAATCAATGAATGTCTATTTTCTGGTCTATTTTCTTACATAAGGTGCACCAGATTATAAAGTGGATTCCTACATTGAAGTGAGCAAGATTGTTGCCATGTTTCCCTTCTAACGGAGAAGCTGGGGGAAGCGCCTAAGTACTGTAATTGTACTGTAACTTATCTACACAGATTTCTCTCCTGAAAACTGTTTATTTGGGTGAGTAAAGCACTTCTGTTCATTCACAGTAAGCTTAGATTCTTAGTATTTTGTTTAAGGGTGAGTTTTTAGTGAAGTTTCTCCAGCACTAAGGCTAGGTGCAGCAGCATTAGCATTAGCCACTAACCGCAGCGCTAGCAGGACGTAAATGCTGTTAGAGGATAATGCTACTGCTGCTGCACCTAGCCTTAGTGCTAGAGAAACTTCACTGCAAACTCACACTGATAACGCTGTACTTCAGCCAAATGGCTTTACTGCTCCTTAATACATGACTGGAAAATTCATACATAAGGCGCACCACATTGTGAGACAGGAAAATGAAAGGATTTTAAGTACTTTGAATCTTAAATACTTTTTTTTTCCACATACTGCAATATAAACGGTGTGTATGGAGTCGCAGTTACTGAAGAATTGGTCACTGCATGACTCGCTAAAATACTGTTCACTGTTATATATGTGAATAAAAACACAATACACAATATCACAATGTCACAAGCCTAGCTCACACTGTGCACAGTAATGATGCAGAGAAGAGATGCCTGTATTTATAAACATGAGTTTGCATGAGTTTCAAGACTGCTTTTTAAAGAAGGACTGGTACAGTGTGTTTGTATGTGGGTATGGTAAATTTGATCAGAGTGCAGTATCAGGCGAATTAAAGAGGATCTGTTTCAGTGCAGTGGCAGGCAGGGCTCAATACTCCAGAGACAGCGCCTATGTCTTATCCAATTACCGTCCCTCAATTCCCCAATCTCATCAGCCCCTCCCCTCGTTCTTTCTCTTCGCTCTCCTCCTCTCACCCTCTCCTCCTGCCTGTGGCGTGTCTGCCCAGCTAACTGATTTAGGGGCTCTGTGGGACTATTCTTAGTGCCTGAACATGAACACTGGGTGGGCGCTAACGGAAACTAGCGCTGGCTAAATCTACTCACGTCCCAAGATGATTTAATGGCTGCCCTCGACTATGACTGTAACAGACGCCAGGGTGCCATTTATCTGCCTGCATGCTCAGCTTTATTCTCTCATTCATCCTGCCATCCTTCCTTCTTTCCTGTACTTGTCTCCTGACTACTGTCATCATCTCCACAGAGGAAAACGAAGAAGAAGAAGAAAAAAAAAAGCCGGAAACTATTCTGATTATTAAATATTTCTGTATAATTAAATCATTAGGATATAAGTCGAATCACTCAGTTGAGTGGTTTGATGTGAAAAGTATCGTTGCAGAGCGAATCTCCACAGTGGTGACTGATGGGATCCAGATGGCAGGGGTGTTTAAAGGGATAATATCCTACATTATGTTTGTTTTTGTTACTGCACCTTTATAGCAGCCCTTTATTACGCTTCATTAAGAAAGCACTAATGCGAACAGCAATATGAACGGGCAGAGCAGGCTGAATAGGCTGAATGAGAGGAGATATGTAAATGAAATCTGAATTGGGTCTCATTATATAGAAACAGAAATATTAAAGTGGGTTGTTTTGCAGATCAGTTTTCAGGTATAAACTGTATGTGCAGAGGAGTAAATTATTTTAAACCTGTAACAGTGTTTCTATTTTTATTTTAAAGCAAGAAAACATCTTTTTTGGTCAATATTTTACAGTTGCTTGATGCCTTGGACCAGACCTTGGCATTTTACAGCCTGGGGTCACACCTGGCCCTTTTATTTTTCTATACCCGACACCTTAAATATTTATTTTTGAAACTGAAACAGACTTTACTGCACTTGTGAAAGCAAAAAAAAAATAAAAAATAGATTTCTCTCACTAAACCCAAATAGCATTAAGTAGTATTAAGTATTAAATGAATTTAATGTTGAAAATGTTGTTTAAAGTGACTGTTGGTTAAATAATGATGCTTCACATTTTCATTGCCTTACTGTTACATCTACTCTTAGCAGTAATAACATATTAAATGATGTGAAAATCATGTGTTTACTACATTTCTAAAGAGATTCCGAAATAATCACTGATTTATTGGCCCGGCCCTTCGAAACCAGCACTGTAAAAAATGTCCATAGAATTTACGGTGAAAAACTGTCAAACCATGACAGTAAAAGACTGTAAACGCTAAAAAGGCTAAATACTGTTTCGGTAACAACAAAATACCGTAAATTCATCCAATACACTAATTTTTACACATTTTCTCTGGAAAAAATACATTATTTCAACGTAAAATTCTCTTGCACTGTGTTTATAACAGAAATTTTCCGTATTTTTGGATAACTGGTAAAACCGTAATTTCTACATTATTTTTTTGTGAATAATACATTTTTTCTTTGTTAAATATACAAGCCATTATTACATTTCCGTATTATTTAGATAACAGCCAAAACCGTAATTTCTACATTCATTTTTTGTGAATAATACATGTTTTTACTGTAAAATATACAAGCCAGTATTACATTTCCGTATTTTTATTAAACAAGCAAAACTGTATTTTCTACATTCATGTTTTGTGAATAATACATGTTTTTACTGTTAAATATACAAGCCATTATTACATTTCCGTATTTTTACTCAACATGCAAAACCGTAATTTCTACATTCATTTTTTGTGATTAATATTTTTTTTTACTGTTAAATACACAAGCCATTAATAAATTTCCATATTATTTGGATAACGGCTAAAACTGTAATTTCTACATTTATTTGTCATGAATAATATTCTTTTCACCATTGAATACTGTAAAAAATGTCCGTGAAAATTACAGTGAAAAACTGTGAAATGGCAACAGAAATAAACCGTAAAGCAAGAACTAGCTTATTGTTGTAGAATAAACATTGAATTACCATAAATTAAAAAACTGACATGGCAATGGTAATAGATTGTAATATTAAAAACAGCATATTACTGTATAATCACTGAGAAAAAAATGTAAAATTTACGGTAAAATACTGGCAGCTGTGGTTGCCAGAATTTCACCGTAAAATAAACGGTTGCCAAGAATTGTACTGTAATATCTTCTACAAGGCAACCGTTTATTTTACAGTAAAATTCTGGCAACCACAGCTGCCAGTATTTCACCGTAAAATAAACAGTTGTAAATGTATAAGATATTACAGTTTAATTCTTGTCAACAGTAAATTTCACATTCATAAACCGTTTTGTTTACAGTATATTCTTGTGAAAAAAAGTATATTACATTGAAGGAGAAGGATATTATTAGGGCATTGTATATAATGAGTTTGTTTGCTCCTGGATTTTATTGATATCCGCAGGGTCTGAATGGGATGTAACGCAGCTGTCTATGGGGCGTGGTTATGTTAATTAGATGTTTAGTTTAGAGAAGTCACCATGATGTAGTTTCATAGCGGTTTTATCCACCTGGCTGGGTTTTACACTATGAGTATATAAGTGATTTTACTCTCCGAGCACATCTCTGTGCTGTAAGTGAGCAGTAGTCCAGTTAATGAAATGATTTTGATAAAGATCATGCTGTTTAAAACTGTATGTTGTTAACAACACACGTTTACAGCGAGAATCAAAATTATTGCACAACCACATACCAAGTGTTTTAACAAAAATTGACCATAAAATAGGACAATAAATGCTGTGGAATGGATAGTTTTTCACTTAAAAAGCAACAGGGTTACGTTGTGAATTGTTCAGCTATACCATGAGTTTATACACAATTTCACCGTTATTTTAACAGTAACTCCTCTTTATTGGTACATTTTCAAACTGTTGTTTTTACAAGTGTTAAAATACCTTACTGTAAAGCCATATACAATATCACTGTATTTTTTACGGTAAAAAATGGCAACCACAGCTGCCAATTTTTCACCGTAAATTTGACAAGAATTTTTTACAGTAGGCTTTTTACAATGTAATATACTTTTTTTTACAAGAATATACTGTAAACAAAACGGTTTATGAATGTGAAATTTACTGTTGAAAAGAATTAAACTGTAATATCTTATACATTTACAACTGTTTATTTTACGGTGAAATACTGGCAGCTGTGGTTGCCAGAATTTTACCGTAAAATAAACGGTTGCCATGTAAAAGATATTACAGTATAATTCTTGGCAACTGTTTATTTTACGGTAAAATTCTGGCAACCACAGCTGCCAGTATTTTACCGTAAATTTTACGGTGTTTTTTTTTTACAGTGAGGTTATCATCTGACCCACTGGGAAAATGAATTGCCCACCTCAGATTTAGACACTGTTTATGCGAGTTTTGAGATATTGGTCTACATTCTTACAGAGATGCACTATATAGACAGACCACAGTATGGGGAGTGTTACACCTACAGGAGCTATAATGCATCATTATCTCATTTTACAGTAAAACTATAAGCATTAATATGGATAGCGTCATTCAGTATTATTCCAGGTGATGCTGGAATTTCTAGGACAGAAACAATTTCACCAGCTCACTTGTTGCAGTTGTGGAATCTTATTACAGTACCATGCTGGAGATCAGTGATCTCATTAAAACCAGCTATTCTTTACTAATGAGAGAAAAGTCTGCATGGGAAGACTAAATGAAACATCTGAAGTCAGTGATAAGAGGTGGGTCCCAAATTTGTCCATATAGTGTTGATGCAGAATGTTGCAAAGTAAAGTAGTATGTAAAGAAGTAGTTTCTTGTCCTCTTAATGTGTTTGAGAGCATGAGTTGTGTTGTAAAGAGGTAGAATTGGATAGATAGTGAAAAACCCTATTTGAATAAAAAAAAATTCAAGAACTTAAAGTATCCTTAAGTTCAGTTGTAAACACCATCAAAAATGTTATGATGAAACTGGCTCTCACCAGGACAACTCCAGGAAAGGAAGCCCAAGAGTTACCTCTTTTGCATAGGATAAGTTTATCAGAGTTACCAGCCTCAGAAACCAAAAGTTAACAGCACTCCAGATAAGAGAAACGTAATGCTTTACAGAGTATTTTGGTTTGTTTAACACTTTTAAGTTACTACATGATTTCTTATGAGTTCCTTCATAGTCTGGACGACTTCAGTAGGTTATTTACAGTGTAGAAAAAAATAAAAAACATTAAATAAGAAATTTTGATTGGTACTATAATTATATATAAAACAAAATGTTAAAACACAACCTACTGGATTATGTATAGCAGATAAGAGGGGAAGGCACTGTAATTACCTGCTCGGCTGCCTCTCTTTTGCCGTTGTAGGTGTCCAGATGCTCCTGCAACTCCAGCACACTAAACTTTAACGTCTCCAACAGTCCACAGGAGACCAGCTACAATACAAAAAGAGACAGAGTGAACACAAAGTGTAATGTGTACTTAACACTGCAGAAAGTTTCAAGTGAAAGTCAACACATTTAACGGAAACCTTAAAAAAGCCATTTATAAAACATTCAAAAAGACAAACAGTAATGCCTGCTATTATATATATATATATATATATATATATTTTTTTTTTTTTTTTTTTTTTTTGCACAAAGATGAACTCACAGTCTCTGCATCCAGTAAAACTGTGGGACACTGGGAGCAGGAGGTCATGACCTCCAGAGAGCTGAGGAACTGGTTTCCCATTCGCTGGAGCCCCTCACCAAGGAATCTCACTGAGGAATGGGTAATGGAGTCAAACTTCCTCTGGATGTTCTGTAGAAAAAGCAGTACAGTGAATACACATTAGAGGTCTGCTAATGACAAAACCTCAGTGTTTTTAAGCATATATATATTTCAAGCACTCTCCTGCACCTTTGAAGGATCTTTATTTTTTTTTAGCAAATGTCCATTTTATTTTGTCACAAAATAAAACAAACATATACAGAATACTGGCATACAGTATTCTATATAAAAAGTACCATAACTTCCAAAGGATCCTTGAATCATCTGCTGAGTGCTACTGAGTATTAAAATAATTAATGGCCACAAGCCAGAAAAAGGTTGAGAAGACAGCAAAGTATTTTTCTGTAGTCATTTCCTCATTTTCCTAAAGTGGAAAATGACCGTTAATATGAACAGTGAAGATCAAGATAAGGTTTGAATCTGTTGAGAGAACAGTTCACTGACTGACAACAAAGCAAATCAAAATCAAAGTTTGGCCACTTTGGTGTCTTCTTATAACCTCCCTCTGGACAGGTGGTGCCCTGTTCTACTGTGGTGGGGTTCAATCAATCATTCATGGAATTCATAAGAATAATTCAGCCCTGCAGCTTTCCTGTGTCCTAACCACAAAAATCATTCAGCACTAAATTCAGATTTAAACTTTTTTAGCTGAGAAAAAATGTATTTCTGGAGAAGAATTCCAATAGGTAGGTATGCTGGTGGATTGAATATGTTATGCCTTAAAATCGTTCAATTAAAAACAATTGCAGTCAAGTGGCAAACTCCACACAGACGTAAAGTTGGAAGAGGATGTCTTCTACAGCAGGATAATGATCCAAACATCTTAAAATGCATAAGGGACTACCTCAAAAGGCACAAGCCAAAGAATAATTTCACTGACCTAAGCATTATTGAACATTTATTAAACCTCAAAAGCACAGTACAGCGAGATGGCCCAAGAACATCACAGGTCAGGTTACAGTGCATTTTTTACTTTTACTTTTTTCCATGTTTTTTGAAAATTAGCTCATGTGATATTCATTCAATTATTTACAGTAACACAAAATTTATCCAGGACTGGACAATCTTCTAGCCGTCACAGTACTGCACTAGTCAACAGTATGGAAACACTTTCTCATTTATTGTTTTTATTTATTGCTTTATTTAACGTGTTTTCTACATTGCAGAACACTATTAAAACACATGAACACAATTAAAGAACACATATGGAATTACGTAGTAAACGAAAAAATGGTTTGTTCTCCACAATCCTCTGATCTAAACCTGACCAAATGAGATGGTGATTTGAGGTGATTTGGGAGGAGCAGGAGCTTCACAGAGTGAAGAAAAAACAGCAACTATTGTTCAGCACCTCCAGAAACTCCTTTCAGATGCTGAGAAAACTATTCCAGCTGACTCTCCCTCATGAAGACACTGAGATTAAAATACCAAGTGTGCAGATCTGTCCTCAAAGAGAAATGTGCTACTTAGAACAATCTAAAGTATAAAACATTCTGGTTTAACACTTTTTGTTTAACTAAATAATTCCATGTGTTCCTAAAAAATGTAAAAATAAAATAAAATAAATAAATAAATCATATAAAGAAAGCATTAAATGAGAAGAGGTGTGACCAAACTTTTGACAGGTACTGTATGTGTGGGGTATGGCTATATTGGCTATAGTGCACTTTTTTAAATAGATGCTCTTTATAGTGTTTAATGAAAAGCAGTGTTTTTGTGAGATCGTTCACCTGGAAGAGGCGGGAGAACACGTGGAAAGTGTAGACGGCACAGGACCCATCTGTGTCGGACAGCATCTGGTTGACATGGCAACGCCAGGCATCCTCTTCGTCATCATAAGCGATGGGCTGGAACGCTGCCAGGATGGCGGAAAGAAAGGGCGAGGGGGGCGGAGAGCCCTGCAGCTCAGGAAAACCATCCGCATCACCCTCGTCCTGACTGCAAACACACACACAACACAACACAGGTCAGATCCTTTCTCTCTCCCCTCCTTCTAACATACACACACACACACACACACACACACACACACACACACACACACTGCTGGAAGTAAACAAGTTACGTCACTAAGGTAAAAACGCGTAATCGTGAGCATGCGCCGTTTCTTTCAGGACTGAGTCCGCACTCTCTCCATCGCTTATCCCCCCACCCCCTACCTGTCCTTATCTCTCTCTCTCTCTCTCTCTCTCTCCATTCTACTGCAGATGTTTTGTACTGCAGTGTACGTACTTCTAGTCCAGACCTACTGCAGAGAAAAACATCTCTCTCTCTCTCTCTCTCTCTCTCTTTCTCTCTCAAACAAAAGAAGGAAGCACGCACACTTACAGGCCTGAGGGGCCGAAGAGCCTGATGAAACAGACGGAGTAGAAGTATCTGAAGCCTGTGCTGCTGAGCGTCGTGAAAGATACCGTCTTCGTCTTCATCCTCATCCTCACTAGCAGCCCCCCTCTGTCTGCTCCAAATTCCCTCTTTCACTGCTCCACACTCTCTCTCTCTCTCTCTCTCTCTCTCTCAGTCACTCTTCGTGGTCTTCACGGCAGTCACTGCCTCTCTAAGCTCAAACTCTATTCTCCGTCTCTCCATTCACCTCACATTGTCTGACCACCTCTCCTATCATTTTTCTCACTCTCTCTTTCTCTCTCTCTCTCTCTCTCCCCTCCTCCTCTTCCTCCTCTCCCTCTCTCTCACCCGCTCACCCACTGGGAGTTTGCACTGCATTAGCAAACTGTGTTCATTATCCCCCACCCCCACTCTCTCCCTCTACACACACAAACGCACACGGATGCAGTTCTGGATCCGTCAGATGGATCCCCGCTGCTTTCTGCACTACAGGGAGAGCAGAATATAGGCCCTCGCTTCCTGGAGCGCGCACGTGCACACATGCACAAACACGTGAGCGCCTCTTTTTTCCCCAGTGCAGGTTTAGCCACAGCACTGCAAGGCACTCTGCTAATCAATGACAAAAGCTTCTCCGCAGCGTATGCGTGTCCCCGTACCCTGAGAGAGCAGATAATTGATAGTATCTGGCTCAGCATCTTGCTTCAGCATCTTTACTGCAGTTTGGGGACTAACGTCCTCTGTTCACAATTGGCCCACCTTCACATTTACTTATTAGCCCACAGCTGAAGAGCCCAACGCTGGCCAACCTTCAAGGAGACGTCCCGGTCCCCGTACCAATGCCCAGCAAGGACCAGAGCCAAACATGAGCTCAGCCATCACTGTTCTGATCTTAAATTATGCAATTATCCTGACAATAGGGCGGTATGCAAGACACGTACCTAGATATATAGGGGATCTCAGTGTCTCTATCAGTTCAGGCACTCAAATCAAGCTTCAAGCTCTTAATGCTCTCAGTAGAGATGCTCTGTGCAGACTAACGAGGAGCTGCCTCAAAAACACAGACAAATACTGGCACTAAATTGTAGTTCTTGGCATATAAACCTAATTATGCACTTCAGAGCTCGACCAATGCCATATACAGCTCTAGGGGAAAAAAAATTAAAGACCACTTCAGTTTCTGAATCAGTTTCTCTGATTTTGCCACTTATAGGTATATGTTTGAGTAAAATGAACATTGTAGTTTTATTCTATAAACTACAGCCTACATTTCTCCCGAAATTCCAAATAAAAATATTGTCATTTAGAGCATTTATTTGGAGAAAATGAGAAATGGCTGAAATAACAAAAAAAGATGCAGAGCTTTCAGACCTCAAATAATGCAAAGAAAACAAGTTTATATTCAAAGTTTTAATGCATCGTGGCATGTTCTCCTCCACCAGTCTTACACACTGCTTTTGGATAACTTTATGCCACTCCTGGTGCAAAAATTCAAGCAGTTCAGTTTAACCGCATTTTTAAGTGCTCTCTTATTTTTTTTACCCGAGCTGTATAAATGATGGCCTGCATTTGATGATCATGGTCTGCATCAATTACAAATATAGACCTACTTAGAACCAAATGTGGTCACTCAATCAATTATTTGACTGATAAATTAACTTATTCATGTGTACAATTTGGAATCTCTGCTGTCTGGTAGTAATACAAGACCAATGGACAACCTCTAATGTATATTTTATGAAACATCTGAAACCTTCCCAAAACAGAAGAGGCTGTTCCTTGTACTTAAAAAAAAAAAAGCAAACTATTAATTAATATCTCTGATTTGAGGAGAATAGAGCATATTGTGATATTGTTTGTGTCCAATGATTTTTGTTTTGCACAGGAGCTAAGGCGGTAAGCACAAATATAGAGCCTTTGTATATGTGGTTTCTGTCACTCCATGACAAACATAAAATGCTCAAAGGAGCAGAACATAATTCAGGCTTAAATATGGCTAGAAATTTGACTTTTGGATAAAACCAAAAAAAAAATAAAAAAGCGAAGAGTAGTACAGGGGTATATGGGAAAACTCCTTAAATGTAGACGTATGTGTGGGACCACAAACTCTTCGGTTGTTTTCTGTGGAATGTGTGAAACATCACCACTCTAACTCACCTGGACATGCCTGAGAAGTCGGCCTCCTCTTCCTCACACCTCTCATCCAGCTCCTTCAGTGCCAGAGTCACGTCCTCATCACACACTGAATCTGGGGCACTATCAGGTGCAGTGGGGGGCAGTATGGTCTCGTCCTCACACAGGTACCCCGGTGGGCTGTCTACAGCTGGCGGAGGAGGGGGGGCCGGGTCTAGGTCGTCAGGAGGGTCCTGAGGGTCTGGGCAGTCTGGCAGGTCACACAGATCGGGGGGTTCTGAGGACAGAGGAGGAGCGCTGCAGAAACCCGTGTCCTCGCTCACGCTGCTGCTCAGCTCGTCTGCCGCCGTCATGCTGGTGTCCTGCAGGGGGAAAACATCGGCCCAGTGAAGCAGAAGATAAACCACAAGCACAAGTTCACTGGTACATGCAGGTTAATTACGGTAGACTTTTTAAAACATCTTAAAAACCTGCATCTACCTGCGATTCCTACATTTCTACTCACCACTGACCTAATGATATTATTCAAGTGATTCATCTATGAAATGATGCAGCAGTTTTTTTGTTGTTGTTATCACTCAATTTTTGTTTGTGCCACAAGATACTAACAAAACAACAGAAGCCTCATTACATCGGTACTAAACACTGAAATTGAAACTGCACTGAATTTTTTTGAAATGTTCATGTATACTAAGCCAGCCAGAGAAAAAAAATAACTTTATGATACTTTCCTTGACTACAGGGTTCATACTGTTTTTAACCAATACATTTCCATGATTTTTTCATGACTTTTCCATGCCTTAAAGGCAAATTTTTATGACCATTTGATAAAACGTGGACAATAAAAGCAAAAATCAATCAAATCGATAAACGGAAACACAAAGATTTGTAGACCAAATTTCTTTTTTAACTTTTCCAAAACTGTCTGGGTATTTTTTTTTCCAGAACGCCTGGAAATTGCGATTTTTAAATTCCATGACTTTTCCAGGTTTTTAATGACCGAACGAACCCTGTGACTAACAGCATCAATTATGCAAGGTAAAGATTACACTGTTTTCTGGAGATACTGGAATAACTGGTAATTTTATCTCACTCTTCCAAGAACACAAAGACACAGAGTCGCCCCATTACAGAATCTTTCTACATTTGACATTATGTGCACAAAAATGAATATTACAAAAATAAAACCACCAAGTTGTTTTTGTCAGATAAAAAAAAAAAACTGCAGATTCACCGGGAAGAAAAAGAGAATTACCATAAAATTGGAAAAATGCGAGTGTTAAATGCGAGGCATCAGTATTATATTATAAGTTGAAATGGAAGTACACTATTGAGGTCATCCATAAAATTTTGAATAGATTACAATATCTTATGATCAGGCATTTTTTTTTACCTAGTTAGTATACTTGTAGGGCTGCAACTAGTGATTATTTAGGTAGTCGACTAAACCTGATGATAATTTTTTCGATTAGTTGATTAGTCAGCGATTATTTCTGCCACGTCCTTCATCTCTAAAAACAATTTAAACAGCTGAACATGAGATTTAAAAGGCGTTTAAATGTTTAGATGTTGTTTAAATGTGGAAAGTAGTGATATTTCATGAGTAAATATGTAATCTGTTGAGTTTGGGCACTTCTAGAGTTGAGTCTAAACTGTGTCAGTGAGACATTTACCCCCATTTATCTCCCATTGCGTTTCTGTCCCCAGCACTTTGTGTAATGCAGTATTGTTACAAATTAGCGATTATTATGTAGTCGACAAATTTAGTTAATCAACACGATTATGACGACTAATCATCACAATAATTAGAGGTCCACAAAATCTAGATTATTTTTTCACAAATTCTATTTTTCTCCCCATACATGTTTCTTTCATATTTTTTTTGTTTCTTGTCACGTCTCTTTACCTGAAATCAACTTTAAGGTTTAATTCAGCAATTCTATCCATGTTCTCCACATTGTGGAAATCATAGGGCTCAAAATATGTTAGGAAAGGATGATAAACTTAGGAGCCATAATAGATATTGGGCGACCTAAATGTATTAGATATGATTTCCTAGGGAGACTATTCCTGTAATACTACTCAACTCTATAACTCCAGGGTTTTAGCAGGCATGATTGAATACAGAGGCAGTACAATAAATGCCATTCTAGAACAGCAGGGTAAACACTAACATAGGAACACACGTAAATCTAGGTAAATTACACAGTTTATGAAGGAGAGGACTAATATGTACAGGAGCTGTCTACAGAACGTGGTGAGTTCCTTACCTGACAGCACTGAGGCCGTCAGGTTGCTGCTGTTAAAGCAATGATAAACAGCCAAATATTAGAAAAGATATGATACACTACATAAAATACATTTTTTGCCCACTGAGGTTTTGAAGATTAAATTACATTAAAATAATTTTTAAATGAACTAATACATAAGTGTTGATCACCAATTAAAAATGTCCCCAAAAGTTATAATAACCAAATTTTATTTAAAGTTAAATTTAGTGACTGGCCTTGAACAAGTAGATACATACACTACACAACAGCACTCCCACCCACCAACTCACACCAGTTGCTAAGGTTCAATAAATCTATTTTGCAGGGTACACATTTCCCCTCTCCCTGCAGCAACTCTGACGTCAGATCAGTGGTCTCCAGAGAGCCGGTTCAGTCTACGGCCGCAGAAATACAACATTCAAGTGCAGAGCAAATTTAAGCCAATTAGCAAGAGGTCAGATCTTGAACACTACCATGAGGCACTTAAAAATGGCAATTTGCAAAATGGATCTGCTCTTTCAGAGACACTGCTCTTATTAGCAAACATAAGAAATCAATACATGGAAGTATACTGTTGATTTATTGCTAGACATTTGTGATAAAATCGTGACCTCCAGACCACTGCCATCACAAATAAGGCACATGCCTCGACTCACTCATAACAAGCCGCTCACACATAGAGCTTGCTGAAATACAACAGGTCTAAGAATCTTAAACATTAATAAAAAGCATGAGGGTGTTTTTTTTTTAATCTTACAACACAATTATAAAATCTTCATGACTGTATGCAGATTTGTTTATGATGTTTTATAAAATTAATTTATAAAATTAATATGATTTATAAATTAATATATTGGAAAATTCTAAAAACATTTGAAAAAAATGTAAGTACTGTAATATTTAATATATAATTAGAAGCATTCCTCTAGTTCTAGGACCCAGTTCAATTTCCGCCACATTGGGAAAACATCATGATTTTAATATTCAAGATTCGTATCTGACACTAACGAATCAAAATTTTGTGTCTACCCAGAGGGGTGGGGTATTATGCAATCTTTCACAATGACTGGCATTAATGGAAAAATAAGGCCTTTTTATACAAAAATATAATAATATAATTTAATTCTTTCACATCCGCCCTGTTTGGTCTGAACTTTCTGATTTTTTTTAAGTTTGGTCCAAACCAAAGTAGCTGGAGTGAAAGGGGGTGTAAACCACAGTCCAGACCCTAGGACCAGAGTTTAGTCTGATCAAAGAGGTGGTCTCGGCCCGGATCTACTGAAACATGGTCCGGTTCATCTGCAGTGTGAAACACTTTTCTAGATGGTTCAGAATTTTGAAACAATTACATATTACATATTTCATGTAGCCGTCCTGCTGTTCAGCGTTTCCAAAGTGAAAACTCTCCAGACAATTGACATTTTTTATTGGGTTTATTGCAAGCTGCGGACTGGAATATGGATCGGTAGGTGAATCGGCCGTGGTCACCCGATATTCGATATGGTAAATTACATTAATATCAGCCCCGATACCAATATTGTATTGGAACGGTCATACATCTTAGTATTACTGTACATAAATAAGAGTATACCCAGTATACTCTTTAATGCTGTCTCTACATAAATTGTATGTACAATAATATGTTGCTGCCGTGCAACTAAATATCATATAATAAACCATCGTTCGCCTACCATCACAACGTAGACACAGAATATGAGCTTGAGACTGTAACAAGCCAAAGATGAATGGCATGTTATTTCTCACCCCAAACAAAATGAGTGACAGCAAAAGTGCTGCTGTGGGAGAATGCAGAGCATGACCTGGAAGTTGACAAAGACGTCACTGGAATAGAAAGAAAACAATATATAACAAAGTGAGCGAGTTCCTGCCGTTCCCTTCCATCCTCCCTCCTGTTTAAGAGTCTAGAGCTTCAACGCTGAGGACTGTGGCAAGCTGCCAAATCAGGAGCAGAATTACGGAAAGCTTTTAAGGGGAATGGCTATGGTGGAGGAGTTGATGAGTAAGAGTATTGATGGTTTTATCTGGACTCATTACACTAAGAGCTGGGGAACGACAGGAGCAGATGTCCTTGAGCTGATCTTGAGGTACGACTCAGAACTGTTAAGAACTGCCGGGTTTTCAGAGAATCATTCATATGTATAACTAGTAGAAAGGGGAGGGGCCTTTTTACAGTGAATGACACGAGGAAATATGATGCGATTCCACTTTCCCTGATGAAGTCAGCAGTGATGTACATGCACGGTAATCATCTTCAACCTGTGAGAAGAAAGTCTTGCATTCCGGTTGAAATGCCTGGTCACTGAAAGTTCATGAGAACAGGAATCCAACCACACACAAACTGTGCACGTCAATTGTTGAAGAGATGCATTTCTAAATAAAGCTTTCTAAGCTAGTTTAGCACTTTTTTTCATGAATTTAATCAAGATCATCTGCTGTTCGCATAGTGAACACAGAATCGGACAGAAGGATGAAGTTTTTATAGTGGCACATCAATGTCAAACGCCAGGGTGCAAACAAAAAAAAGTTACAAAAAAATAAAAAAGTAAATAACCTGCATGTTTTAACACTGTGCGTGTGTTAACTTACTTCTCGCGAGCACAAACGTGAATACTAGCGAGCAAAAAAACAAAGGGGGAATTGTGTGTGTGCAGAATTGAATATTGCTCTAAAGCTTAATTTTTCTCTCTCGTGTGTTTTTTTCCTCTCAAATTCACAGTTGTCCTCAAACACTTTGTGAATTGCCTGCAGCGGCTCTTTTTGCTCGAGTGTTTGTTTGTTTGTGTTTTGTGCCATATCAGCAACATTTAGGCTATTTTAGGCATCGACAATGTTCGTGACCTGAGCATCACTTAAATTAGTTTCTTCATATGAAGGACTTCCAGAAAATTAAGTATTTTAGCTGGTGGGATCTTTTCAAACGGTTCTTTCATATTTGTAATCCTACAAAAGTTATTTCTTTGCTCGTTTGAGTTTTTTTGCACGCAAGTGTGGAAAGGGGTTGTTTTGACAGTTTGGGGTATGTGGTCAGGGACACTTCCCTCAGCGAATGCTATTGGCCGATATCTCCAAGGTTTGTGACTGACCGCCTACCTCCAAGAGCTGGAGGAGGGCGAGAAAGAAGGACAGAAGGAGAGTTGGGTAACTATGCTAAAATCCAAACTTCAGCGCCTTGGAATGAGCAGCTCTCTGGCACTGTTAGCCTGGGTTCAACACCTGGAGTGAACCGCTCTCCTAACTCTCCTGCTGTCCTTCTTTCTCGCCCTCTTCCGGCTGTTGGCAGTAGGTGGTCCGTCACAAACCCTGCTGGAGATATCGGCCAATAGCATTCGCCGAGGGAGGTGACCCTGACCCCGTCCCCAAAACTGTCAAAACCACCCCTTCAACACTCGCGCGCAAAAACCTCACTCGAGCAAAAAGAGCAGCTGCAGGTAATTCGCAGAGCGCACGAGGACAACTGTGAATTTGCACTTGCAAGAAATAAATTTACACACCTACAATGTTCAAACACGTTGTTATTTTTTTCACTTGATATTTTTGCGCCTCCGACTTCTGACATTGATGTGACGCCATATTCAACACCTGTTAGTCATGTTTGGTTAGTTAGATGCATAAGGCAGCAATGCAAGCCTGTTAGTAGTAGTACAAATGTAACCCCAGTGTCCCTCCCACCCACTCTGTACAGTGTAAAGCTTCAACAAATACTCACGCCATGCTTGCTGCTCCATGAGAGGCTATATGCGGGGTCTCCGACGGGACTTTTAGAGAGTTAACTTCTGTGTTTTGAATATTTCCCAGTCCAATTTGATGTTTTAGCACAGCAGGCCTGAGGTGTGTGTCATGCCTGAAAGGAATCTATCCCAGAATCACCCAACAAGCTCATAAGCAAGCCCGACTCACCCATGCAGCAATTAATTTGACCTACTGCATCAACAGCGTGAACTACGAACAAAAATAATCTGTGCATGATCAGGGAAGCAACGCATTTGGGGGCGTGGGAAAGCGGGAAGCGGCAAAGAATTTTCTCCATATTTAAGGTTTTCAACACAGTAAGCCAGCTGACAGGGAATGGTGTTCCACAGGGTTCAGTCTTAGAACCACTGCAGCTTTACGCAACACCATCACAGTCCCTGATAGCACCTGTTAAGAGAGTCAAAGGTGCTAAACACCCTTTAATAACAAACAAAAGGGTAGGCAAAGAAGCACCAGCTACACACCAGCAAAACAGCGCAGATTAAAAAGCAACAGCTAGAAAGCACCCGTACACCACAATTTATTGAAACTCCCAATTGATCCCACCTCAGGCAGCTGGCTGATATTGCTGTCGGAATGCGTGGTCTCATGGATTGGGCTGTCTGGGCGGGGCAGAGGCGGGGTTGGCATGGCTTCCTCAGTGAGGACACTGCTGGAAGACTCCTGGGACTGCTGTAGAGAATCCATGTGATTGGATGTAGCTTCATCTGTGGCAGAGTCACTGTTGAGCTGTAGAGATGCACAAACGGACAACTTTTAAAAAGACATTTTTTAACAAAACCTGAACAGTTATTTCACCATGTTGATCTTAAGACTGATCTACTGATCTGTGCTGTTGGAGGCGTAATATTAGACACAACCTACAGGTAAGGAACAAGTATAGCCTAAATATATATATATATATATCTTATTGTAAATTTGTTGTTACTCGAGAACAAGCATCTATGTAGTAGCCTATATGTTTTAGACTTGCTTTTTAATCTGTCTTTTGAGCCTTTCATTCATTCCTCATGTTCAACATGCTGCATGCCGGCAGAATAAGCTTCCAGCCTGGCACAGCCAGAAATTAAACATTTCTAGAAGAGGTACTTCATTCTCACTCACACAGAGCGCAGAAAGGAGCTGGGAAAGGGAGAGGAAGGAAGCTTCCATTCCAAAGCACTGAGAGGATCAGATTTTTAGTGTATCAGCATGCTTTTTTGAACTCGGTCGATAAAAGCTCTGCAAAAAGTGCACCATGGCAAGCAGAGGTGGGTTAGAGCAGTTCGATTAAAAGCTTGGATTGAGATAAAAATAATAATTAAAAATAAATAATAATAATAAATAATAATTACCCCAAATTCATGCTTAAACTAACCCATGCAGCTAAAATATTTTCAAACGTTTTTGCTGAACTGGGACCATGCCGTTAAGTCTCTACGTGTAATTGCGTAATTCCTGTGCAAACCCTATTTGGTAGCAAACGTGCTGAGCCCACACACTTAGTCCCCAACTAAATAGGCCACCAATGAAAACAGAAAACAAGAAAAAAGAAAAGGACTGGACCCCAGAACCTTACTTACCACCATAGAAAAAGAAAAAAAAATTTGATAAAAAAAAAAAAAAAAAAAAAAAGGAGCAGCAGGTATATGAGAAAATACTGGAGAAAAAATAAATATATATACACTGGGTAGGCTGAAGGTGGGCGGTAGGCTTGGCTGGGCAGCAGGGGATTTGTCTGAGGATGATTGGGGTTGCAAGTTACAGGTAGAAGCAAGCGTCTAACCACCCCAAGGTGGGACGTGGCAGCGTCTAAGCCCAGCTTGGCGCACAGACACACCATGCCAGTGCCCCATGTGAGGGGGGGGGGGGCCTGGACACATGGGGGATGGGGGGGGACTTACGAGGTTGGAGCGGGTGAGAATCTGGCTAGCGCTCAGTACCTCCTCCTCAGACGACTCATCCGTGTCCTCCTGGTTGGTGAGGTTGAGGCTGGGCGTGCTGCCCGTGTACTGGCACTCCTGCAGTGACGGAGTGTCGCCTTTGTCCATGCTGTCCAGAGAGCGGCGCCGCACACCCCAGTTAAAGTTGTCCATGCTCTCCCCCTAAAGGACAGCGAGGAAACAAATCAGTCAGAGAAAAAAAAAATGCTGCACCAATCTAAGCTTTACCAAAACACATGATGACACATGGATTTTCAAATGAGGAAGAAGCAAAGAAAAAACCCAAAAGGGAAACACATAACAGGCAGTGAACACAATCTAAGGGCTGCATAATATATCAACACTGCAATGTGCATCAATAGGCACAGTGCAGAATCTGCAATGTCACATAATACAAATTTACACTGTTCTCATCTTCCATGACTCCTCAATCAGAGACAGATTATATCTGATATATACTCATATATACCCAATATACTTTATTTTACTACAGTCTCCAATACACACAGTGCATTATATATACAGCTCTGGAAAAAGTTAAGAGACCACTTCAGTTTCTGAATCAGTTTTTCTGATTTTGCTATTTATAAATATATGTTTGAGTAAAATGAACATTGCATAAAACTATAAACTACAGACAAAAATCTTCTAAATTCCAAAAAAAAATTGTTAATTTAGAGCATTTATGGCTGAAATAACAAAAAAAGATGCAGAGCTTTCAGACCTCAAATAACGCAAAGAAAACAAGTTTATATTTATTTAATTTCATGCACCTTGGCATGTTCTCCTTCACCAGTCTTACACACTGCTTTTTGATAACTTTATGCCACTCCTGGTGCAAAAATTCAAGCAGTTCAGTTTGGTTTGATGGCTGTGATCATTCATCTTCCTCTTGATTATATATTTGGTAAAATGAAATAAAAAACTCATTATTTGTAAGTGGTCTCTTATTCTTTCCAAAGCTATATATATATATATATATATATATATATATATATATATATATATATATATATATATATATATATATATATATATATATATATATATATATATGATCACTGACATATATGAAAAATGTTGTGAATATTGTTTTTCTGTTTAATGCCACCATTTAGTTTTTTTTTTTAATATTGTGCAGCCCTACTACAAATAAGACACTATTCAAAAGATACATAAAAGTTAAAACAATAACAAAATCATTAATTAATTCTACTTGTCTACTATAGTTCTACTAAATTTTTGATTACATAAACAAGAAAGGACCAAGTAATTCAGCAAGTAATCTTGTACAATAAACCTATAGAATATTTATATTCATTATCATCCATGTCGGACTACGGTACTTATGGCACACACCAAGATTTGCATATATATGCCATGTATGCATAACTTGAATTCCTTTATTTTTACCATTAAAAATTGTATGTCTGTTTTTGACAAAATGTTTAACATGAGAGATCATCCACATTAAACTATTCTGTACATATGATCATATCTTAGGCTAATATATCTTAGAATATTTTATTAAAAGCTAACTACAAAAGTGCACATAAACATTACTGATAATTTTCTTTCTGCTTTTGCAGGGTTTCCTAACAAGTGCCAAATTAAAATCTGTACATATACAAAGTGGCAGGCAAACACTGATCTGCATACAAAAAGGTAATGAGCCAAATCATAAACGAGCTAAACCAGTAGTGATCTAAAGCGATGATACAGACATGCACAGTAGTCTGCTAAAGTAAAGGCAGACACTAACACAGAAACACAGCTTTTGTTTGAGTAATAAACATCTGAGGACTGGCCGGGGTCAGACTGGTCACAGTTACAGAGCAGTAAAAGACAACACTATGACCCACAGCTTCACACAAACACTTACCTGCAGCTCCTGATCGCAAGATAAGAGTAAAGACAAAAGCAGGGTTAGAGATTAAGGACAAAAAGGAAAGAATAAAACACACAAACAGACATTTGGCTTTCATTCAAAGATGTTAGAACACAAAAACACACAGTCAGTCAATCTCTCACACTCAAACACCACAGAGACAAACAGCAACTGCAACAGCAATGAAGGTTACAAACAAACACCACCACTTCATTTCTAAACAACAATCTATGCACTGGATTTAGTGTATTTCTGAGGACAACTAATCAACTACAAATGTGCTACAAAAAAAAAAACAATGTCTATTCATAAATAAATATTATAGAACATATAACAATGTTTCCAGAGAGCCATCAGCAGGTCACTTCTCACCTCTGCATCCTCCAGCTCCACATCTAGGAAGTCGAAGTCTTTAAAGACACCAAACTGCTGTTCACTTCCTGCATCCTCTGCCTGCACCTCCTCCTCACGTGTCACTTCCTCTACTGTGGGAATCAGGCTATTCTGCTGGTCACCTGAATCCAGATCCTCATTTGAGGAGAACACCACCTACAGGGAAGAACGGTAATTAGTTAAAAAAAAAAAAAAAAAAAGTCAGGTCTGCATTTGAGCTCTTCCAACAAATAACCATATACTGACCCTTTCTCCATGTAGGAAGAAAGCATGTTCCACAGTAATTTAATTATAGAATGTTTAACATTGATTTACACTTACAGTACCATTTAAACGTTTGGACACATCTTAAATTCAGTATTCTTTTATAATTTTAAAATGCTCTGACTTGTAGATTAATACTTAACTCAGCCAAATTATGAAGTTATGAAGAACATATTTAGTAAACAGGTTTTATATTGTAGATTCTTCAAAGAAGGCACCTATTGCTTAGATGACAGATTTTCCCATTAGCTTTAGGAGCTGTTCATCTGGAATAGCTTTCAGTTTACAGCTGTGCTAATCTTATCAAAAGTTAATTACTTGAATTTCTTGTCTCTTAATGTGTTTGAGAGCATCAGTTGTAAAGTTGTGAAGAGGTAGAGTTGGTATACATTACATTGCATTACATTACATTTGGCAGACGCGTTTGTCCAAAGCGACTTACAATAGTGAAGTACAATGTAAAATAAGTTTAAAGGTAAAACATCTTTGGATAGGGATAAAAGGAGGTCAAAGGGGAATAATAGGATAGAGGAGTGAAGGAAGGGAAGAAGGAAATGGGGTTAGAGGTGTTAGGAGAGTAAGTGCTCTTTGAAGAGCTCTGTCTTCAGGAGTTTCTAAAAGATAGCGAGAGATTCTCCTGATCTGGTAGTGGAAGGTAGTTAGTTAGAGGTGTTAGGAGAGTAAGTGCTCTTTGAAGAGCTCTGTCTTCAGGAGTTTATTAAAGATAGTGAGAGATTCTCCTGATCTGGTAGTGGAAGGTAGTTAGTTAGAGGTGTTAGGAGAGTAAGTGCTCTTTGAAGAGCTCTGTCTTCAGGAGTTTATTAAAGATAGTGAGAGATTCTCCTGATCTGGTAGTGGAAGGTAGTTAGTTAGAGGTGTTAGGAGAGTAAGTGCTCTTTGAAGAGCTCTGTCTTCAGGAGTTTCTTAAAGATAGCGAGAGATTCTCCTGATCTGGTAGTGGAAGGTAGTTAGTTAGAGGTGTTAGGAGAGTAAGTGCTCTTTGAAGAGCTCTGTCTTCAGGAGTTTATTAAAGATAGCGAGAGATTCTCCTGATCTGGTAGTGGAAGGTAGTTTGTTCCACCATTGGGGAACTCTGTATGAGAACAGTCTGGATTGCTTTGTGTGAGTGTTTGGCAAAGCGAGGCGACGTTCATTGGAGGAGCGCAGCGGCCGGGAGGTAGCGTAAGCCTTCAGGAGTGAGTGCAGGTAGGAAGGAGCCTGTTCTGTCATCACCTTGTAGGCGATAGTAAGAGCTTTGAATTTAATGCGAGCATCAACTGGTAGCCAATGGAGCTCAATGAGCAGCGGGGTGACATGTGCCCGTTTTGGGTGGATACAGTGAATAGCCCTATTTGGTTAATGTTCTAATCCATATTACAGCAGGAACTACTTGACTTAGAAAAGAAAAAAAAAATACTTTAAGAAATGAAGGTCAGTCAGTCTGAAACATTTTAAGAACTTTTAAAGTAATCTCAAGTGCAGTGGCTAAAAAGACTATTAAAACTTTATTTTGAAACTCTCTCATCAGGTCTGCCCCAGGAAGTTCATCAGAGTAACCAGCCTCAGAAACCTCGTTACCAAGTTAACAGGAGCCCAAATAAAAGGCACCCAAATGCTTTACACAGTATTTCAGTTTGTTTAACACTTTTAAATTACTACATGATTCATTGTGCGTTCTTTTATAGTCTGGTTGACTTCAGTACTCATTTACAATGTAGGAGAAAAATAAATAAAAGAAGGTGTGTCCAAACTTTTGACTGGTACTGGTACTGTAATCTACAACAGTAAAAATAGTAATATTCAAGAAGAAAATTACTAATGTAATGGATGATAGTTGGATATTGTAAATGTCCAATGAAAAACAAGTATCTCTTAAACAGCAACTTTACAGGAGAGAGAGAAAAAAACTTCTAAACATTCAATAAAAGCAATGTAAATTTTTTTAAAGAGTTTTTATTGGTGCATTTATCAAGAAATGTTGGCACAGTGTAAGAGAGAGTTTGTCTGTTTAAATTATGTACTAAACTCTGACATACTTGTATTTTATTGGACAGCTACAGTATTTCTCTAACCTTAAATACTTTCAACTTTAATAAGCTAGAAAAAAAATCTAGATTGATTCAAAAGAAGTTCAATTACTTCAACTTACTTCCATTTTTTTAAATCCAGATTAAAGGAAAATTTCAAACTATTTCTAACCATTTCTATTCCAAAACTAAGCTTGAAACCATTCTTTAGTGTGTAGACAATGTAGAATTTAGTTTTAAAACACATCAAATACAAGGTTTAAACTTAAACTTAAACTTACTGAGGGGTTTTTGGGAAGGCCAGTCTCAGGTCCACACAGAGAGAGGACGTTCATCAGCTTTTCCCGAGTTCTCCTCTGAAAACAGAAAACACAGTAGTGTTTAAACACACAAGGCATTATGCCATACAGAATCAATCAAGCTCTCTATCATTTTGCACCACTAATGAGTTAAAGAGTGCCGCACCTGAGAGAGCTGGGGTCTCTTCCAGCTGACCGGCACCAGCCCATTGGAGTTTGACCCAGAGGATGTTGAGGATGTGCTCCTTGTCACAGCAATGACCTGTGGTTTTCCATTACGACCGGCTGCGTTGCTTTGGTCTCCATACTTGTGTCCTATGATGGGTGTCTGAGAGATCAAAGACAGGATTCATTACAGGCTACAGATCAGACTCAGCATAACTGAAGAGGGTTAAGCGGAGAAATAAAAATGAAAAATTATGAAGAGGCTGCATTCAGAGTTATGTGTGTGTCTCTCTTTTTTTTTTTTTTTTAAGACTGAGCGACAGCCATAGTGGAAGAAATATGAGAAGCAATAAATTCTCAACTAATCTGTATGTCTAGAATTTCAATTAACCTGAGAGGAAACCAATTCTGTTAAGTACATCTGCCCTTACGTTTACGTGAACATGCATCTGAATGTGCAACAGAGCTCTCTAAGAGGGAGAGAGAGAGAGAAGGGAAGACAGTAAAAGGAGAAGAAGCATTAGTACCTCAGAGATGTCAAAGTGGAAGTCCAGCGTTTTGCCAGGCAGCTCTTTGGAGGAGTTGTTGAAGATGCGAGTGAAGGCGATCTCGGGTGAGCCCGATGACTCTGCACTGTAGGAACGCTGCATCTCGTCAGGAACCACCAGACTGGCCGAGCGAGACACCACCAACTTCAGAATGTTCTGGGCCTCCTTCCAATAGGGACTCTAGATAAAAAACATGCAAACCCAGACTGAATGTTACAGAGGTTCTAAAACTGTTTATAAAACGACTCAACCAGAATGTAAACACTAAGAATGGAGTCACTGGGGCTTCCACTTGAAAACATATGTTCACGCTCATTTACTCATATACACAGAAATGACTCCGTCTGGAGCTGCAGACAGAGCGTAGTATTCTCTTTGTGTTGTGTATATATAACGTATAAACAAAAAAAAGAACGGAATAGATTTATTACTCTACTGTTATAATAATAGTGTGATATTCACTGTTTTTTTCTTCACATCTCCTTAGCATCTCTTCATCTCTCTAACCCTAAAATACCTTCTTCACTCCACCCCTGCCCCCTCCAGTGTGTTACCCTGAGGTGATGGCAGGGTAGCAGCAGTTCTGTTTCAATGCAGTTCTTTAGTGCAGCAAAAAGGACTTCAAAAAAGTTCTTCTATGACTCAATCACACACACAAGCAAAAGAAAACAAAATGTCACTTCAGTTGACTAGTATCTGGATTATATTTTTTTAAACAGGTCGTCTTGAAAATCCTATGCTGAGGCCCAATCCCATTTCTCTTTTTTACACCTAGCCCTTGTTTTGAAGGATAACCTTTCCCCCTGGAACAAAGTTACAAATAGAAGGGGTGAAATTCTCCCCATAACAATTAAGACAACCCAGTGAACCTAGCTGCTGATTAAAAACTTAACTTAAGGGCATCATATGTCTTAAGAAAGGGGGCAGGTGGTGCAGCAATGACTGTATTTTATGGACTAAGGCACATATAAGTATTATAATGCGAACTATCAATGAAGGTCTATTTTCTGGTCTATTTTCATACATAAGATGCAGTATTTACAGCTATAGGCCAAAATTTTCAACAGCACAGTTAGCTGCAGCGCTAGCCAAGGTAAGCAGCACTTAGTGCTAGTGAATGCCATCCAACAGAGCTACAATGAGGAAACCCTGAGAGTTCCGGTAAGCAACGGTGATATTAGCTAGAGGTTCATCCCACGTATCTTGTTATTATCATGGGAAACACAGACTACACGTTGATAGGCGAAAGAGCTAGCATTGTGGTTAGCGGCTAATGCTGAAGTGGCTTTCCTGCTCCTTAAAACCAGGGAGAATTCATTCATAAGGCGCACGGAATAATAAGGCTCAATGGTGATTTTGGGGAAAATGAAAGGACTTTAAGTGTGCCTCATAGTGCGAAAAAAAAAAGTAATTGTTAATGTCCATTTAATTCCTTTGTTATAGCTGTAAAAGTTTTAATTTATTGTTTTTTTCTGTTCCACTTTAATTGCTGAATCTTTTGCAGTCTGTTGCACCATTTAAGGTGGAATGGGAAAGTTAGCTAGCTACTGAGATGAACTATTAGTGTTGTTATAAAGAAAATGGACATAAAACATTGAAACTACACATTAAACTATGGTAAGTTAGTGCTATATCGGGGCACCCTACCCTACACCCTACACAAGTGGTAGAGCCAAGGGGTGAAATGGGATCTGGCCTAAATGAGTGGTATAGAATATGCTGAATATAATTGTTTAAGTTGTACTGGTAGGAGTTATGGTTGTGTGTCGGTGAGATGTGTGAATTTACACTAGTTTACATTAAGGCACAAATATGTCTCATGTAGATACGTATCTATTTAAATGTTTTGAATTTATTTACTCTACTATGTAGCTTAGCCTTAAACAGAGTCTAAATCTGAAACCTACCTGTACATATTTGCCTATAATCTTCATGATCTCCAGGTTGAACTGCTTGGTTGGCGCAGCCGACAGATCTATGTGACTTAGCAGGCTGTAGATGATCTGCAGCAGAGACTGCTGCATGCTGGGTAGCCCCTTTTCTAGCAACTGAAAAAGAAATGTTGACAGAAATTAGATTTCTGCTCACAAAACATATTGTCTTATCGAATTCTTTTCAGTATTTACTCATTTTTTATACAGATACGACAGTATTAGAAGAGGAGGCTCACCTCAGCCAGGTAAGTTACTAGGTTAAAAGTGATGTCCGCAAAGGCATCGTGTAAATAACGGCAGACCACGTTGATCCAGTTGGTGCTGTCTCGTGAGTAGCTGTGCGTGGAGTACAGGCTCATCATGTGGGCCAGGTTGGCTAAAGTAGCCGACTTCTCCTCAGCGCACACCTTAGCGATGCGGTCTGCTGTCTCCTTACAGAACACTGTGGGGCTGTCAAAGTGCAGGATCAAGTGAGGTAACAGGCACAGGATGTTCAGCGGAAAACCTGGAAGGAGGAGGAGGAGAAATGCTTTAGCACACAAACATAGGTTACACTTGCTACACTTAGTTTCATCAGTGGTGAACTTTAATTTCCTTAATTCTGTGGTGAACTTTAGTTCTTTAGTAACTGATCTGTTATTTTAGTGTCTGATTGTTTGATATCAGTTTGCACTGCTTCAGCAAAGTGGTTTAAAGGATTTAACAATACGTTTTTTTAACAACAAGCACTGGTCCACCTTTTTTTTCCTCTTCTAATTTTTATCCCATTTTCACCCCAATTTTACAGGGATCCACTCACTAGGACTCCCCCTATCACTACTGATGCCCCAACATCAGGAAGGTAAAGACTAGCACATGCCTTCTCCGATACATGTGAAGTCAGCCATCGCCTCTTTTTAAACTGCTGCTGATGCAGCATTGCTGAGTAGCATCACAGCGAGCTCGGAGGAAAACACAGCGACTCGGTTCTAAAACATTAGCTCACAGATGCCTCATGCTGATCAACATCACCATTTGGAGTGGTGTGGGGGAAACGCCCATCTACCCACCCAGAGAGAGCAAGGCCCATTGTGCTCTCTCAGGGCTCTGGTAGCTGATGGCGAGCCTCCTGATTTAGGTTAATATGGCAAAAAACACACAAACAGATGCGATTCTAAGACTGTTTACACTGTTAAAGAAATTGACCATTGGTCAAAACCTAAGCTGGCTTTTTATTTGCCAACTACCGATTTGAAATCACTAGTGTAATGCTTTGCGTACTGGAAGAATAAAAAGCAAAGTAACTTCTGAACCACTAAGAACGAGCTGAAAGCAGACAGTTTTAGCCGGTTTATTGTCTGTGAATCATATACACACTCAAAGACTTCACAAATATATCGTCTTTCACACACTATGAACAAATCAAAAAGCCTGATTAACATTCTATGTTTAATCAAATCTTCTATATGGAAAAGGCTCACTGAATAGCCACTAGCTACAACAAAGTCTCTTAAATTATACTGAAAATGGAAAATGTCTGTTTTTTGTATACTGACCTGCCACTTGTGAAGGATCTACGAGAGTTTGTCGTGACACGCTGATGAGCTTGCTGAGCAGGTGTATGGTAAGCTCCTGCGTGGCGGCTGAGGTGAAGCCCTTCAGGAAGAGCTGCAGAAGGCCGGGGAAGTTGTACCAGCGGAGCTTGGCCTGCACTCTCTCCAGCCGCTCCCGGCTGTCTGGCTTCTCCAGAGGCAGCTGGGCCAGCAGTCGGTTCAGGAGGCGGAGTGCCAGCAGGTACTCAAACTCGTAGTCTGACTCCAGCAGTGAAGCTGCGATCCAGAACACTGTGGCCATCAGGTTAGTGGGGTCTACTGGGGGTCCCGCTTCTCCAAGGCCGGATCCCCCTCCGACCATACCGCCTCCTCCTCCTCCCCCTCCACCCGGCACCCCACCCTCTCGCAGTGACGATAAGCTCCGCGTGCGGGCCAGGTTGCCGTGGCTTCCACCCAGGCGGTCGGCCACGTCGAGGGTGTTGCTGCGGCGCCGGTCGCCCTTGCACTCCCCAATGAGGCTGGCACGGAGGGAGTTACTGCGGGCATGATTGTAGTGCATGTGGAAAAGCCCACCGCTGCTTAGGTTCAGCTGACCTGTGCTCTTCCTGTTATTGGCAAACTTGGTGCCCAGCAAAGGATCATGGGATGAAGCCCTGAAGAACATAAGGAAATTGCAGTTTTAGAAAGATTTATATACAGTTCCAGTAAAAAGCTGAGAAGGTTTTTTTTTATATTTTATGGTGATGATTTTTACAGTGTAATTTAATACTGAATCATCCAGACTATGAAGAATCACATAATGAATCATGTAGTGCATTTATCTGGGTTACTGTTAACTTGCAGTTTCTAAGGCTGGTAACTGATGAACTTATCATGTAACTTCTGGTCTTCCTCTCCTGGGGCGGTCCTGATGAGAGCCAGTTTCATCATAATGTTTGATAGCTTTTAAGACTGCACTTGAGGATACATTCAAAGTTCTTGAAAATTTCTGGATTGACTTTCTCAGACACATTAGGACGGCAAGAAATTAAAGTAATTAACTCTCGACTCTTGGCAACAAGTGCATAGCTGTCATCAAAGTAAGTTTTTAAGACTACTTTTAAAAATCACTTTTTTGTGTAATAAATAATTGAATTTGTTTCTCTTCATAGTTTGGATGACTTTAGAATTATCTATAATACAGAACATTTTAAATGACAAAAATCACTGAATTTAATGTGTCCAAACTTTTGACTGGTACTTTATATACACATACAACTATAACAATATGAAGAAAACAAACATAATATTCTGGAATTGGGTGTGTCAGTGAATGCATTCCTGAATGTGTTTTACTGCTACATTTCAGCTTGGTTGTGGGATCCAAAAAAAAAAAAAAAAAAAAAAAACACACCACCACTACCACAAGTAAATAAACAAATAAATAAATAAATAAATATATAACTAAAGAACTAATTGTTAGCATATATATTTTATTTACTCAATGTAATATAATATATTAATATAAGGCCAATATTTAGAGTTACTATCCAGTATTTACTTAATCTAATCAGTGTATTCAGTCCTAATCAGGTAATTTTCTAACCTAAATAACAATAACCATACCAGAAATCTACATTTTGTATGTAATTCAACTTTTTTTTTATTATGTAAACAACAGCATGTTTCTGACATTTGTTCAGAACTGTATGTAAATATTATTTATGAGATCATGTGACAGAAATAATCTAATGGATTAAACCTTGAGATGTTGCTGTTTGTAAATGTGATTGTGTAGTGCGTGTTTATGTCAAAGGGGATCTTACTGTGAAAGTGCTGTGAGCAGGTCATAGTTCTTCAGGGTATCAGCCAGTGTGTCTATACCAGCCTCCAGAGTCAAAAGCAACTCTATCACAAAGCCCTGACCACAACAGAGGACAAAAAAAATGATATATACTATATGTAGTATAAACATTCATAGAGGCATAATCCACAGGGCACCATCATCAGCCCACACTTTCAGTACATATTTATACCATTTGAAACATCAGTGAAAGCAGCCCTGCTAATTATTTATTACCTGAGCTTCTTCTCCCGGGTCTCCAACTGTCTCCACCAGGCGAGAGAGCAGGTCTGACAGTGTGGACGCCGTGAGCGGCTGCTTCAAAGCTCTGAAAATCTGGAAAGATCGGCCAGCGTAGTGCCGAGAGGAGCAGGACAGTGCCGTCTGCAGGGCTACCTCACTCAACAGCTGATCCAGCTGGAATCCTGCTCACAGACACAGGTAACATACACTTAAAGATCATACACATATAGCTGTAGAGTGCTTTCATGCAAATTAATTTTATTTATGCAAATAACACGTTATATGCTTTGCCCAGTAATTATAATAATAGAATTTATCTATGGAACACCAATAGTGAAGTACAATTAAGATAGGTAGGAGTGTATTTAAAACAGGTCTGTTTACACTAGTTAAAAGTAAAGCAAATTACTTTCTGGACCTGGACTACCCACCTCTGTGTGTTTACATAGGATCTCCTGTGGATTTGGCGTTTCACCGAGACTCTAAGACTAGATCAGTGGCTGCAGTAAACTGCACTTGGCAGAGCATTACACATTTAATGTAAAGTAGCATATGATGCAAAGACTGTTATTAGTTTCTAACTGTTAACAGTCTCGCTGGTGTCGCAGTGCTGTTAGCCAATCAGAGGCGATATGTAAGCATGTATAGCATGTGTAGAATATTGATGAGCAAGAGTCAAAATTCAATAAAGCAGCATTACACTGGATCACCGGAGCTCACATGGTATCCATTCATACTAGAGACACAACTAGACATTTTAATATGAAGGAAAAAACAATGGAATGAGACCTTTAAGAAATTCCTGAAAACAGAGCTCTTCAAAAAGCACTTCCTCTCCTAACACCTCTAACAAACTAACTCCTTCCTCCCCTCCTTTCCTCCTCTATCCCACTATTCAACTTTGGCCTCCTTTAGGCCCTGCCTAAAATGTTTTTGCCTTAAACTTCTATTTCCTCTATTGCTAATATACTATTTGTAATTATTTTTAAGTCACTTTGAATAAAAGCGTCTGCCAAATGTAATATAATAATGTCAACAAACCTGACGGGGTCTGTTTAAAGACAGTGACCACGTGTCTGAGGAAGACGCTGAGCTGCTCAGCACTCTTGATGTTGGGGTTTTTAGGAGACATGTCCTCATGGTTCCACAGAGGACCTCGCTTCCTGTAAGGCGGCCAATCAGAGAAAGCAATGGATAAGAACCAGAAGGAAAAGTGGCTCAGGAGGAACTCAGAACACGACACACAAAAGAATGTGGCTAAAAGATGAGTATCATCATTTAAGAATGCACTCTTAACACACACACACATATATATATATATATATATATATATAAAACAAACAAAAAGCTGGGCACACACATGCAGCGAAACAATACCCTCTCCTGTTAGATAGTTAGATACAGCTGCGGACACAAGACAACACAAAGCCTCAGCACAGACAATGCTGTATGATGAATGAGGAACAGGTCATAAGGGTTCAATATGGCTGGGTGACATAGATGTAAAATTGTACAACTGGTGTGTAAATATTAGCATATTTAGTTTAACTGATGATTAATAAACTTTAAGAAGTTTAAATCAAGATACAGAAAAAAATGTGGACAATGACGATCTTTATGATTTTGGCTCTTTAATTCAAGGTTTTGTCTTTTTAAGTTCCTGAGCTCATCATCATTCTTCAGAATGTACCAAACTGTTGTTTTGGCCACTCCTAACATTTCTGCTATCTCTCTGATCCAGACCTTTTACCTGCTTAACTGATGATAGATTAATGAGGGAAAAGCTTTTAAGATAATTCCTCCAAATACTTTTGAGCTTTTGACCCTGAATTGGGGAGGCTTTGTAGAAAAATGGTTGTAATTCCTAAAAGCTTTAGATTTTTTTGTTCAACCCCTTACATTAAACCTGAGAGTCTACACTTTAACTGCATCTCATATTTTTTGGTTTAAAAACAAAGTGATGGTATACAGAGCCCAAATCATGAAGACTGTGTCACTGTCCAAATATATTTTTGGGCATAATTGTATGTTAACTTTACTAGCCACACATATGAACAATTACTGATGCCATAATTAATACATCATAAAGTAATATATATGTATTGTTAAACGATAGCTTTGCCATATAAGCAAACCAAGATTTTACTGATATAAACATAGCATAAGTTGGTTCTAAATTAAAAACTCTGTGTCAAAGAAATAATCAAAAATAGCTAAATAAATTAGTACAGTGTAACAAATTAGTACAGAAAAATGCTCATGTTCTTATGCTCATAAGCACACATAAGCAAACCAACCTGGAGCTTATGAACTCAATGAGGTTTTTCACTTTCTCGTCCTGTTCAGCAGACAGGTCCATCTCATTCAGCAGTGTGTTGGGGAGGTGGGGCAGGGCTGTTCCACCCAGACTGATACTAGAGGAGGTGGAGCTTGAACTCAGACCAGAGTCGGTCATTGGGGACGGCTGGTAGTCTGGAACCAGCTCTGTCACACCTGAAGATTACAGAAAAAAAAGAATAAGAGAGAAGTCTGTAAACGCACAGATCACAACTTCAACTGGCTCACTGCTGATATGAATGAGGGAGTGGTGCCACCTGCTGGACACCACTGATGCCAGTATTTATGCGGGTATAAAGAAACATTTAGTCATCTATGTTGTAAAAATTGACATTATTTGTCACATCTGGTTGGAGCAATGCACACGTTTTCAGCAAAGCTGTACTGCAGCTTTTATTGCAGGTTGCTATGAAGTTAGCTTTTTAGTCAAATCAAGTCAAGTAGTTTTATTGTCAATACTGCATATGTACAGGACATACAGATGTCATAGTCGTAAGAGAAATTAAAGTGGGTATGACAGTGCAAGTACGTAGTGCGTGTGTAGAGTAGAGTAGTAGTGAGTGTGTGTTGGAGGAGGATGGGGAGGGGGATTATGCAGAGAGAGAGTTGATTATGAGGTTTATAGTAAGTAGAGTTTATAAATATAGTTTGAGGTTTTATAGTAAGTTTGCAAGAAAATAGAAAAAACTTACTATGGAAACGTTTACATTACCAAGCCAAAGTGACTCAAATCAAATTTTTTTGCTCAATGTGGCTCAAATCTGTTTTTTTTTTTTAATGGCCGTGTGACTTTTTTTTTAAATCATATTTGTCACTTTCATAAGTGGTACTAAATCCAATACGTATCCGATACATGGACATGGGACATGAATGTGAACGGACAAATCAGAGTTCATGCGTCTTTTTGCTTTTGCGCATTCGTTCTTCTCTCTCATACTCATTAATCTCTTGGTGCAGCCATAGACTGTATATAAAGATGGACGCCGTGTCGCCGTTCCCATTCATTCAATGAAAATGAAGCCAAAATCTTCCGCCATTTTGGCGATTCAGAGACCAGAGTCTGCGCAGTAGAGACCAGAGGAGGGAGAAAGGCTGTGGAGAGACCGCCTACTCATTTAAATAACCCCGCCCCTGAGGGCTGCCTCGCGGTCCCCGACTGCAGAGCAGGGCGGAGCGGAGCTGACGGTCTGTTATTGGTCCCGCCCATAAGCAGCCCTTTTACCATAACCACACCTTTTTTGAATAGAGCCGAATAAAGTTTTAAAAACCGAATTCTGTGGGGATATAACAATTTGACAATATAAGCAGAGGTTACACTAGCTGTTACATTTACATAATGGAGGTAGAATTACAGTATATTAGAAAAAAACGTGATTGAAAGTTGTCTGTTTTGCCATTGAAACCTATGGGGATGGGTGGAGTTACACAGCTTTCTGCAGCCGAACAGCAGGGGGCGCCCGACCTGTGGTGGCTTCACTTTTAAGAGACGATGCTCTGTCCAGCTATATACAGTCTATGGGTGCAGCTGTGCAGCTATAGCTGCAAAAACAGCAAAAGCAAACCACCTGGTCTTTTTTCACCTCCTTGACCTGAACATGAACCATGAACTAAGCAGACCAGCTGTTTACTCTACACTTCAGCAAAAGATGCTCCACATATGATCTGCTAACGCATCCATTTTCCTTTATTAAGCTTTGAGTCGTCTCTCAAATATGAGTTTTTTGTTGTTGGTGAAGAAGGCTACATTTATACATGTATCAATGTGCGCATGTGAGGTGTTTTTAGAGACAGATTTGTTCACATTACACACAGATACAGCTCACTTACATTTGTAAATGTGAACCATCCCGATCTGTGCAAAAATTTGAGCAGTGTGGCTTGACTCTCTCTCTTACTGTGTTTTCTTTAAAACTACAATAACAAGAGTAGAACTAAGGGCTGCTTAAATCCACTGCTATAAATCATACATATTCTGCTGTGTTTAATACACAGCAATCAAAATCATTATGCTTCTTCACTGACTTGGTATAGGCAGAGTGGCATGTTTATCACTGCATTTCTGACTGTAGGGGGAGCTCTAGAGCTACAAATACATGTTATTCAATACTACTCCATGTTAGAGGGTCTTATAAAAGGTTTATTTTACTGCACTTTGTTTTCTACCACCTATTTTTGACCCATTTGTTTATTATGATCAAGAGCTGCATGTTTTAATTATATGTGTTATTCTTGCACAAACCTGTGAGGTTGAACTCCTGTGGAATGGGTTTAACCGTCAGAACTTTGGGCTCGTGGAACTCTCGATTGCGCAGTAAGACAGACGCCAACGATTGGACACTGCTGTTGGTTCCGTGAACGACCAGTAGGTGGAGCAGCAGTCGCTTGCAGTGCTCATAAACTTCTGGATGCTGATGGTCAAATCCTGCAGAGTAAAACAGAAACCATCAACAGCTACACAAACCTATGCTGTATCTACTCAGACACAAAGAATTTTACATGCTGCTTTTAAGGGTATCAATTATCAACACTAAGGAAACCCACACAACATTTATACAGATCATGCTGCTGTTAATTAAAAAAAATGTGTAAATGTTTACCAATGAAGATGGCGTGCAGCAGGAGATGCAGGTAAGAGCTCCATTCCACTTTGACTCCATGGTCCACAATAAGGTCAGTGAGCAGGATGACAGCAATATTACACCTACAGAAAGGTTATAGAGTGAGCAAAATAATGATAAACTAAGACAGAAATGTTTACATCTTCTGTATGCTGTCTGTTTTTTCATCACTACACCCCAAAACCCATGTGCCTTTTTTCATTTTTAATGCTTGGGAATAATTTTTATCTAATCTTCTATATTGCTTCAAAATGTCATGATTAATCAACCAAACTGAAATACTTCACAAAGAACTTGGCAGAAAAAAATGACACCAGACTCCTCTAACAATTAAGGTTTTTTCCTATAAAACCTTCTTACTCCTCTTTTTAAGTTTCCACTTCTGGAAATACAAGGTGACGATGAGTATAAACACATACACACCTGCATGTATACACATGTTTTGTAGATTATTTCTTTGTTGTAACAAATGGAGATACATTTGAAACCATTGGAAATCCTGTTATCGTATTTTGACTGAACCTTTTCTTAAAAAAAAAAATATATCTATATATATATGCACACAAGTAAGCCTCTCTATGTGTGGTGTGTGTAAGCACCTGTGGAGGGAAACTCCAGGTGTAGTGGTCTCTGGCAGATAATCCACCAGTGGAGACCAGCACCCTCCCGTGGGAGGAAAGGGGAGGGGTTCGGGCCGGTTATGATCCATGACCTTCAGACGCCAGTTAGCATAGACTGGCATGGAGTCACCTGGAGAAAAAGAGACAGAACAAGCTGAAATCATCCAAAACTAGAACACTTACTTATTGCTATGTGTGTGTGTGTGTGTGTGTGTGTGTGTGTGTGTGCGCGTGTGTGTGTGTGCGCGTGTGTGTGTGTGCGCGTGTGTGTGCACTTACTCTTCTCCTCCTCATAGGAGCCTCCAGAGCTGCTGCTGTAACGGGACTCCAGGCGGTGGTGCTGTCTGTTCAGATTACTGTTCAGCCCACTGTAAATGTCTAAATGAGAATAACTGCACAGACAAAGAGACAGCCCTTAGTGACACATCAAACTGTATTTAAATATATATAAACATATACAGCTCTGGAAAAAAATCAAGAGACCACTTCAGTTCCTGAATCAGTTCCTCTGATTTTGCTATTTATAGGTATATGTTTGAGTAAAATGAACATACACTACAGACAACATTTCTCACAAATAAAAAGATTGTTATTTAGAGCATTTATTTGCAGAAAATGAGAAATGGCTAAAATAACAAAAAAGGATGCAGAGCTTTCAGACCTCAAATAAAGCAAAGAAAACAAGTTGACATTCATAACATTTTAAGAGATCAGAAATCAATATTTTGTGGAATAACCCTGGTTTTTAATTATAGTTTTCATGCATCTTGACATGTCTCCACCAGTCTTACACACTGCTTTTGAATAACTTTATGCCACTCCTGGTGAAAAAATTCAAGCATATAATCATCTTCCTCTTGATTATATTTCAGAGGTTTTCAATTTCGTAAAATCAAAGAAACTCATAATTTTAAGTGGTCTTTTATTTATTCTAGAGCTGTACATACACAACACTCCACCCAGTGGATCATCCACTGCGTAAAGGATGTATAACCGAGTCCTTACCTGTCATCCATGTTGGGATCTTTGAGTTTGTTGTCGTGATGGCCGTCAGGTCCAGGAACCATAGTGTTACTACTAGATGCAGTCCCTGTTAGCAGACAAACAAACATATAAAATCTAAACAATTTCTCAACTTCCATCAAAAATCACAAAGAATAAAAGGAAAAGGTAATAAATAACACTTCCATAGAACTGACTTTTTGCAATAAAAACTGTGTGATGAAGTCATTTCCCAAAAAGATGTGTTCAGTTCATTGATGAAAATGCTGGACATGTTTCTATCTCTAGTTTCACACAAGTCGTAAATTCTGTACTGCTGGCTTCAGTGACGTTGCCATAACTGAGTCATAAGAACATTGTGTTTCATTTATTACATTTTTCCATGAAATCTGTGAGGCAAGGGATCCGGTTTCTTTGCCTCAGAGAGCTGTTTAAACTTTTTTTTTCATTAAGAAATGCTGTAGCATTGTAAGATTTTTGTTTACCAGCTTAAAATCATCTCAATTCAGAATAGTGTTTTTTTTTTTTTTTTGCAAACTTTATTTTTTGAATAACTATTTACTATTGCACACTTCCAACAATGGTGCACCTCTTAAAATAGACTATTTGGAGTGCTAGTGTGCAGATTAGGATGCAGCCTATGTGTTTGCTGTATAAGGGAAGTGAGGGAAATCTGTGACACTAAATTCATGAGCAAAATCCATATATTTATATATATATATATATATATATATTATTTTATTATATTATTTATTAATTAATTAATTTATTTTTTAATGCAGACTTTCCCTTAACTGTCCAAGACAAGGCAAGTCATTGTGGTATCAACAAAAGATATGTTGTATATTGATTATGTATGTATTTATTTTTGTAGGTATGTATTTATGTATGTATTTATGTGTGTAGGTACATATCTATTTAGATGAAGACTCCACCCCCCCTATGTAGGCCTTCTGTTTCTCTGCATACTTAACCTATCCACAGGATAGACCTCCACAGAGCACTTGACAGTGTTTAAAAACTCCAGCAGCACTGCTGTGTCTGATTCACTCATATCTGCAAAACACTCACCAACACCTCATACACCACCATGCCGATCAGCATCACTGCAGTGCTGAGAATAATGACCCACCACCAAAATAACAATAGTTGTGGTGGACCTATGGGGCATAATAATAAAACATGCAGAGAAACAGATACAGGACTACAGTCTATAATTATAGAACTACAAAGTGCTCCTATATGATCAGTGGAGTTGGAAGGATGTGGTGATAATGTTATGCATGAATAGTGTACCGTATTTTTCGCACTATAAGGCGCACTTAAAACCCTTTAAAAATCACCATTGTGCCTTAAAATCCGGTGCACCTTATGTATGAATTTTACCAGCCAGGTTGTAAGGAACAGTAAAGCAACTCCGCTGAAGTACAGCTTTATACAGGAGTTTCAGTTCCTCTAGCACCGAGACTGGAGCAGTATTAGCATTAGCCGCTAACCATCCAGCACTCGTTTGACTTTGAACTATTTTTTTTATTTAAGAATTACAGTTTTGTTTAGCCCCCATTATCACCAAGTGGCGAGACCTGCTGAATTAGAAGGAAAAGATGGCGACACCTCTGCTCCTTACTAGTGTCGCCAAAAATGTGCCTTATAATCCGGTGTACCTTATGTATTAAAATAGACCAGAAAATAGACGTTCACTGATAGTGCGCCTTATAACCTGGTGCACCTTATAGTGTGAAAAATATGGTATTTATAATTACGCATGAAGCCAATAGAGTTAAATGAGGTGTACCTGTAACAGAGGGGATTTTGTAGGATGATGTGATGCGGTAATAGGGTGGGTTATCCATGTGAGTGACAGCCGAGCTCACGGGGTCCATCAGTTCCAGCTCACACATCAGCTCCTCCAGAAGCTGCATAGTCTTATCCCTGCCCAGGTAGACCACCACACGCTTCACCTGCACAATTAAATGTTACAGTTTAAATACATTTACATACTGCACTACTTTGTAACTGCATAACAGAGATATTTCTAGGGCTAAGAACAGCTATGGATTTATCTGTAACGGCCAAAAAATGAATAAGCATTTTCCCCCCTTCCATTATTTATGCATTATTTATGTGCATCAATCCATTATCTGTTACTCCTGTCCCTGGAGTAATCACACATCAGAGAGCTGCCCTGCGTGCTATGGAGATGGTGATCGTCACACTGTAACTCTAGACAAAGATATATTTTTTGTATATGTAGAATCAGTATTAACTATATTTTTACCCCGTTCATATATTAAAAAAATAAGAATAAAACATATATTGAATAGATAAGAAAGTGGTCACTCACGTAGGGCAGGAGACTTGGTTCACTGTTGACCCCAGACATACTGATGAGGAAGTGCAGGATGATTTTGAGGTTTTTGGGCCAGCTGTCTGCCAAAGTGGTCCATACGTTCTCAATCTCTGACCATGCATAGTCATCCCCATACTAGAGAAACAAACACACACATTACAATCTAATGTCCACATTGACATTTTTTTTCCTCTCTCATTTTTATCCCATTTTCTCCCCAATTTACAAGGCCAATTACCCAACCCACTCATTAGGACAGTAATGCCCCAACACCAGGAGGGTGAAGACTAGCACATGCCTTCTCCAACACATGTGAAGTCAGCCACGCCTCTTTTCTAACTGCTGCAGCATTGCCGAGTAGCATCACAGTGCACTTGGAGGAAAGTGCAGTGACTCGGTTCCGGTACATCAGCTCACAGACACCTCGTGCTGATCAACATCACCCTTTGGAGTGATGAGGGGAAAAAGCGCCATCTACCCAACCAAAGAGACCAATTGTGCTCTCTCAGGGCTCCAGCAGCTGATGGCAAGCTACATGACTGGGATTCGAACCAGCGATCTCCTGATCATAATGGCAGTGCCTTAGTCCGCTGGACCACTCGGGACAGCTTTTTACAGCTTATGGAGAAAACGATGGTATGAGAACTGTGGCATGGACATACCTTAGCAGTCATGAACATGAGGTTGTTCAGGATCATGGTGGTGGCCTGTGGTGACCCCCAGCCCTCTCCTCTGAGCCAGCGCCGGCTGTTCACCATCATCATCTCCCGTGCGTCCTCTTCCTCCTCAGGCTCCTCCTGTCGTCGAGCTGTGGGCTTGAAATCCACCAGCTCCACGTTATTCATCCAAGGCAGCAGGTAGTGCAGCATCACCTGCCGACCACCAGGGTGCGCCGTCTGGATCCTCTGACTGACCTCTGTATTAATAGGGAATAACAGTTACAAGTTACATGTCATTTTTTAAAAGACTACTACAGCATGTTTGTATTTAGATGAGGTTAAGTGAATACCTGAGAAGATGGGCAGGGTGAGCTCAGGATATGTGCGTGCTAGCTCTTCACTCAGTTGGTAGTAGGACACTGAGTAAAGGTGAGGCAGTGGAGAGGGCGGAGTCAAAACCCCATCAGCACGTTGGATCTCCAGTTTATGGGCATAACGGAACAACTTTGGCTCCAAGATCTACAGATAAACACACAAGCAGAAATCAATTATTAGCCCCATAAACAGTGTGAAAATGAGTGTAAAAAATGAAAGACCAGCAAATTACAAACCTAATAATTTAATATTATAGTTATTACAGTATAAAATGCTTGTTGTTTTGTGTATTCTCTATGTGTATTCTTTACCTGGAGCAGCTGCATGGCTACTTCATAGATATCTCTGGAGGAATCTGCAGCCTTAAACAGGATCAGGTTCAGCAGCACCACCGTGTCAAACTGATAATCCCTGCAAAAGACAATCAATACAGAGTAAACACACGCTGCTCTCATACAACCTGTATACATGCTTAGATCCACACACAGAGCGAGAGGTACCTGTTGTGAAAGACATTGGCTATGGCTCGGAAGCATCCGGTGGCAACCCTGCGTGACCCTGTGTAGCAGCGATCCACTGCCCAGAACATCAGATTACTCTGATCTGGGTTCAGCTCTAACAGTAGCATCACCGCCTCGCAGCCCAGTTGGTGCACCTGCATGAAAACAAACACTAATTACAACACAAACTGTCATTGGACATGGCTTACTGGATGTGTCTCTATGGGGATGAATTCACAGTGGGTAAGACTTGTGGGGAAAAGATTTAATGTGGAGAGACTCATTGTGGTGAGGTTTGTTTTGAAAGACTTCTTTGGAGAACTCTTTGAGCAAGACTTGCTAGTTCAGAAAATGTCTAATTAAGGAGGGCTCATTTCAGAAGTCTTGCTGGGCAAGACTCACTAGCTCAGAGAATGTCTAATTAAGGGAGACTCAAAGGGCAAGACTCAACAGGCAAGACTCAACGGGCAAGACTCACTAGTTCACAGTGTCTAATTGAGGGAGACTCAACGGACAAGACTCAACGGGCACAACTCAACGGGCACAACTCACTAGTTCAGAGTGTCTAATTGAGGGAGACTCCATGGGCAAGACTCAATAGGCAAGACTCAAAGGGCAAGATTCAATAGGTAAGAGTGTCTAATTGAGGGAGACTCAATGGGCAAGACTCACTAGTTCAGAGTGTCTAATTGAGGGAAACTCAAACGGCAAGACTCAATAGGCAAGAGTCAATAGACAAGACTCAATGGGCAAGACTCAACGGGCAAGACTCAATGGGCAAGACTCAATGGGCAAGACTCAATGGGCAAGAGTGTCTAATTGAGGGAGGCTCATTTCGAAAAGACTCGCTGAGCAAGAAACGGTAGTTTAAAGAGTATTTTCTGAGGGAGGATCTTTTCGAAAGCCTTAATGGTCTAGACTTGCTAGTTTAGAGGCTCATTTTGTAAGACTCGCTGGGCAAGACTCGCTGATTGAGAGATATGTATATATTGTGTATATATTGATAGTGTATATATTGTGAGATAAGTGTCTCGTTACACCCCTATTCAATGAGCAAGACTCAATGGGAAAGACTCGTCGGGATATGCTCTTCAGGAAAGCTCCAACAAGAATGTCTACTGGGAACGACTCACTGTAGAATACTCATTTAGAAATAGAGGGATGTATTTAAAGCTTGTAAAACTGATACTTGCGCCAACCATGATAATGCTAACACAATATTAACTGTGTTAAAAACATAGCAGCGCACAGCCTCTCACAGCTTCATTCAAACATGTAGCTAGGATAATGTGCTTTGATTGTGAGATTGGACAGTGAATGTATTGTTACCTTGCGGTCCTGCGAGTCCAGGATGTTGTCTAGCCATTTGTAGAGATATCCGTCTGACGACAGACCAACATTATCAGCGACTGGACCACAACACAACACTGCAGACATAGCCTGAAGAACGGAGAGCGGAGGATTTCAGTAACGTTGCACGCTATACTGTGTTTTCTCACCGGTGCTGTGTGTACATGGCTTACCTTAAGAGCACAGTACTGGTGTCTGTTGATCTGCATGTTACGGTCACTGTAGCGGTCAAGAGGAGTGAACATGATGCTGAAGGGTCCGGCCCAGTGACTGAACAGCATGAACAGACTGTGTCTCAGAGACTGCTGGGGGAAAATGCTTCTCCTCTGGTGCACTGGAAATGCATAGATACACACACAGCAGGTTTGTTCATCCAAGAAGAGTGGAATAAGTGTTAAAATTATAGCACGAACAAATTTTTAATCATGAAATTAGGAGATTTATGGCTTAAAACGAGGTGATTTTGAACCTGAAATGAGTGTGCATGTCTGTATGTGAGTACCTGGAACATTCTGAATGATGTTGGCCACCAGAGCACTGAAATGGGAGCGGATGTCTCTGAGTGTGTCCGAGTCTTTATCGTTCTCAGCCTCCAGAAGCTGCCGTGTTAGATCCACATATTCTAGAAGAGTGCCGTTCAGAGAATGGCTCTCCCCATCCAGCCCTCCACTCCCACTTCACACAGACAGACAGACAGACAAACACAACCACATGTTATTCACAAGGTTCATACACTTTTTAACCAATAAATTTCCATGACTTTTTTCATGACCATATGATTTTTAAAACATCAGTGCAGACACGCACAATAAAACAAAAAATCAACTAAAACTATAATTAAAACTGATTATAGTAGGTCTAAAATGAATCTGATAAAAATGTTCACACACAATATTTAATAATAAAATGTGTGTCAGATCCTGAGAGCTCTATTGTGTCGGGTTAAATTACTGAATTAACTCTGAGCTGATGTATTTGAAGCTCAAAATAGATTTTCCCCAATCGATAACCTGGAACACAAAGATTTTAAGACCAAATTTTCATGACTTTCCCAAAACTTTCTGGGTATTTTTATTTTTCCAAAACTTATCCAGGGCTGGAAATTGCTATTTTCAAATTCCATGACTTTTCCAGGTTTACATTGGCCGAATGAACCCTGCATTCACACAATTATTGAATTTAAAATAAAGAAAGGGAACAACAGAGAGTGTGTGTGAAAGACTCACATCTGGCTGACGACACCTGAATCAGCCAGCAGTTCAAAGATCCGGACCAGCTGGACTCTGAGGATGTCACGACGCCGGCGCCGCTTCATATTCTACACACAGAGAAAAAGAAAAGTGAAACAAAAAATGGCTTTTCATAGGTGTTGCGATTCAAACTGCAGATAAAGCTATTCCTTTATGTATTTATATTCACCAGCTGTCCTCACAAAAAAAAAAAAAAAAACGTATCTAAAAAAAATGGGGTCAACAAGAGGTCTCTCACCTCTGGCCTTCTTTCCAGAGCCTCTTTAATGATGGGATTCAGCTCCTCCAAGAGCTCTCTAATCAACACACAAAAACACCAGCATTAACTGCCAAGCGGCACACCACACACAAAAACATACACATACAAAAAAGCCCACAGCAGAGCACCACACATATACACACACACAAACACACACTTAAACACAGACCTGATGATAGGGGTGAAGACAGAGTATAATAATTCTATTGTGCACGCATACCCACACACACACAAAAGAAAGAGAGAGAGAGAGAGAGACAGACACGCACCTGAAGGCAACGGGGTTGGTCCGGCCAAGCCCCAGGACGAGAGACTCAGTGATGTCCATGCTCTCAGAGCGCATCATAGGAACCACATGTTTAAACAACGAGGAGGGGGACGGAATGCCAATGATCTGCGCACACACACACACACACACACAAACACAAATACAAATACAAATATTATTAAGCTTAAACCTACTATTAAATACTTATTGTTTATGGCCTGAACACAATCATATCATTTTCACGTTTAACTATTATAGTAGGAAAGAGTTCAGTTTGCTATGGCTCCAATTGTTCTATTATTTTTTTTTATTTTATTTATTTTTTTTTTTAACCTTTATTTTACCAGGTAAAATGTTTGAGAACCAGTTCTCATTTACAAACATGACCTGGCCCTATAGAAATAGGCACCACATAAACATAGATAAAACACAAAACTAAAAACATGTCAACAATAAAAGACACAAAGAACAAGGACTTGTAAAGACTAACAGGAACAGTCATCAACTATGATATGCTCAATTTTTTGCTTGAAAGTGGTAAATTTAGTTAAAATTTCAAATTTCAATGTGCATTGTAAGGCGTTCCAGTCATTTGCTGCTGCAAAACGAAAGGAGTTACGACCAAAAATAGTACGGGTTTTTGGAATGGTGAGCTTAATGCAATTACTTGACCTAGTATGATACGTATTACGGGCTATGTCAAGTAGAGAGGAGAGATAATGTGGTGTCTTTCCCAATATTGCTTTATAGATTAAATTAAACCAGTGATGGAGCCGCCGAGTATGAAGGGAGGGCCAGCCGACCAGTTTATAAAGGTCACAGTGATGAGTGTGGAAAGGAGCGTTAGTGGCAAAGCGGATTGCTGAATGATGAAGAGTGTCCAATTTCCTAAGAGCAGTGCCTGATGCCATTTTATAAATGACGTCACCATAGTCCAAAATTGGGAGTATTGTCATCTTGACAAGAGTGTGTTTAGCAGCATGAGTGAAAGAGGCTTTATTACGAAAAAGAAAGGCAAGTCTAGATCTAACTTTCATCTGCAAGTTATTGATGTGTGTGGTGAAAGACAATGAAGAATCCAGCCAGATGCCTAGGTATTTATAAACATTAACATATTCCAAAGCTGTGCTAAGTGTGTGAAGAAATAAAACGTAAGTCTAGGTACAGGGGGATCCAGTGCAACACCAGTTGCCTGTGCCTAAGGCCATCATGTCTAATGCATCAGCTAGAGGAGTAGAAACTCACCCAACACTGAGCTGTGGAATAGAGTCTGTGATCTACAACTAATCACTTAACATCAGCCCCAGACCTCACTAATGCTCTTTAGCTCAGTGTACCAAATCCTCTGTTCCTATACTTAAGATTAAAACCCCCAGCAAAGTTATGGCAGGTCGTAAGTTCTTGTGCAGTTCACACTACACGACTGGGTTGTGCTGAAATCGTGTTAAGACTTTCACACTACGTGACTGATCAGCGACATAGGGCGACGACGGACTAGATGATTTTTTTACAGTGGGAAATCGCGGACTCACCTTCGACACAAGAACACGGCATAACTAAATGCACACAAGAACAAGCAATGCCATGCCACAGAATCTCCAGAGAGGAGAATACGCACTTGCAGGGAGTCCAAAATGAATGGGTTTATATGAAGCAATTGATATGTACTTCAACACAGAATTGCCCTCAACACAGAACTATATCAAATGTTTCAGCACCACAGAGCTAAAACCTTAAATTTTTAAACTCTATACTAAGCCTTCTAAACTCTAGTTAAACGCTCTAGTTCTAGCTCACCAACCAATCAGCTCATAGCAGTAATGCTAGCGTCTTTACTGAACAAACTCTGTTTTCTGTAGAAAAATGGAAGCTTACATGCATGCTTTCTTTGCTTTTTTTAAAGAAAGGTTTCTCATTTTATTTTCTAAAATTAATGGAATACTCAGAATAGTATTTAGTAGTTAGTCACTATTTTAATAAAATGTTTTTAGCTTTTAGTTACATTAACCCCTATTCATAGAGGACTCACTCGTGAGCTCCTCTAGAGTTTAACAGTAATTTACTAATATAACAGGGAAACAGAAAGGGGTCAGACTCTCCATAAACAGCTCTGGGTTTGTAGAAGACGTGTTTTAAACCTGTGGTTCTATTTTTCTGGGATCCCATCAGCTGTAGGAAGCTGCTACTCCTGACTCCCAGTCGTCAACTGGGTCAGATATCTGGCATGCCAAATATTTGCCAGGCGTCTCTGACAGATCTGGCTCGACGAGCGTCTTTCAGTAGTTCACACTACAGGACTGTGTTCGAACGCCGAATGATTCCCGATTTGCCTTTGAGCAGATTTTTTGTCGCCAACTGAAAAACTGAGCTAAAATCATGCACTGGGCTAAAATCGCATTAGAGACTATTACTATTATTTGCAGCAAATGGGGACAAACCCCTTATTAAACACTTTTGGCCACATCATGTACAGTATGTGTGTAATTTGGGCTCTAAAGGAGTGTGTCCAGGCTCTGCAAAGACCTTGCATCTCCTCTTATGCTGTGTTTTACTATGATATACATTACACTACATCATAAAATAAATGGCAACTGGATTTCTGCTTTGGAGAAAGTGATGAGACTCTGACCTTTGAGTCATAGCTGTATCCGCTGTCCGGGGTGGACGCCAGCGTCTCGGGAGGGGAGCAGCGGACTGAGCCGGGGGCTGAGGATGAGGAGGAGGACGACGAAGAGGAGGTTGCAGAACTGCAGCAGAGGATCAAGTAGTTCCTCCACAGGCCGATGTAGGAGTCGGTGCTGCTGCTCAGGCTGTTCATCTTCTTTGCATTGATCGGGCTACTGCAGACAGAAAGGGCAAAGATGCAAGAGGTTTTTTTTTTTTTTTTTGCGTAAATTATTTTGTGGTTGCAGAACTGCTAGCAACATTAGCTAACAAGCTTACCCAACACAACAAGCAGCATTTTGAACACGACAACAAGGGGGCACTATAGCCAACGCTACCTGTGTAGACTACCTGTGCAGAAGCAATAATGCACGAGAGGGACATGTAATAACATGTAATATTGGAACGAGGCTTACGAGCGCAGCACAGCAGTGCCAGTATTACATGTTATAGCACAAACCTCGAGTGTATTATTATGATTATACCACAGGTTCATTATCACTGTTTATTGGAAGATTTTGAGTTAAAGAGGAGGAGAAAATAGTTCCATTGCTGCTCTGTTTGGTTTGTAAGCGCTGTTTCGTTGCTAGGTTATCTGTATGCGGCGGAGTAATGCATGGAGAGCTTCGGTAACAGTGCATTACTGGCTGATAATGGAACTCATTGAGCGCTTCTCAGCCAAGCACATTGCAGGGTCGGAACTAACTGCGGTATAATAGCAGTTTGATCATTTTTACAGACATTTGAGCTAATGTAAATGCTTTCCAAAGCATCACTGTGTTTGCTTACTCAATATATACTTAAAATCTAAAACAGAGGTCTCATTAAGAGTCCTTTTAAAATATTTTGGGGAATGTTACAAAGTGAGTAAAAAGTTTAAGTTGATACTGCAACTTCTACAGAAGTTTATTAAAACCTAGTATCTACACTCCTAGCTGAGTAACGAATGAGAATACTTTTGACACCTTTGCTTACAAGCAAATATCCACTCAAGCACACACCCACACACACAGTTGCTTCTGAATTGATTTCCTACTTGATGTCAACTTGAGGAGAGAGCAGTTGAAGGCGGGTGGAGGCGAAGTGCCAGGCGTAGCTCAGTGCAGTGGGGCAGTGTTTGGGGAGATTCTCCTGCCGCAAGTAACTGGATAGGCTGATGACCCACGGATCCTGACCCTGCGTGACGTGAGCGAACACCCAGATGTGCGAAGGACTGACCACATCGAACTGATGGCTGATGGGTGAGGAGCTCCACTCGGCCAGAGTCAGCAGGTCTATTCCACTGGGACAGTACAGGAGGTTAGTCTGCAGAAAGAGAGCAGGAGAGGCAGTGTCTTATTACTAGACTTATGACTGGGTTTAGTCTCTAAAATCTTACAGAGAAATCATAAATGTTTTGTACCTGATCGGCCCCAGTCAGGTGGATAAAACTCTCTAGAACTGAAGCGCTTATTCTGTCCATCACATCTATGGTCAGCTCCTCATCTCCCTGACAGACAGAATGCAAAGAAAGAAAGAAAGAAAGAAAAAACATGAGCATTGAACAGTCTAGACAGAATAGGGTTATGTATCTGTTTCTGTTGTGGTGCTTACCTTAGCGATGCCGAGGGCGTTGTGCAGTGCTCTGACCTCTTTCAGCACATTAACGGCGAGGCGGCGTGTTGCCGGCCTGCAGCTACACAACACCACCAGCGCCAGACCCTCCACCACATGCAGAACACCCCAAAGAGGAGAGCGCTCCAGAGGAAGACACGCGCTGCCATTAGAGCTCTAATACAAAACACACACACACACACACAGGAGAAAGAGGATAGTAAGAGTCACACACACAACACTCACTAATACCTACATATAGTACCAGTCAACAGTTTGGACACACCTTTTCAGGTGTGAAGATTGATATTAACGACAAGAAAACAATTAACAGCTTTGTGTCCGTGTGAAAACAAACCAAAATGAGGAAAAAAAAAACTCTTGAACTGATTCGGACCAGAGAAACCAACTACAGGTGTGAAAACACCCTAAAAGTCTAATTCACAAATTAAAAATCAATAAACACTGTGCTTTTTAATATAAATACAGTAACGCAAAACATACTAGTGCAAAGTTTTTATCAATAACAATATATTCATACACCCCTTATTACAGTATAAAGGTTCTGCACACCTGGGAGTCATGGCTGCGGTTGCTGGTCTGCACTGCCCCTCTCCACTGGCTAATGAGCTGCAGCAGCATCTTGACAGCGTTGTCCAGCAGGGTGGGGTGCACGTCCGTCACTTCCCGCACTATGAAGTACACAAAGCCTGAGAGCACGTCCTCCCTCCACTCCGGGAAATCCACCATCAGAGCCTGCAGAGTGGTGAAGGCCAGCTGACGCAGCTCCTCGTCCATGTGGATGGTCAACCTGGAGGACACATGAACACACAACACCAGATGTTTCACATTTGAACGTGCAGGTAGTGCAATGGAAATGGTTTTAACAAAAATAGCAAGAAAAAAAAAAAAGTATTTTTTCTGGTCTATTTTCATACATAAGGTGCATTTTGAGCGACACTAGTAAGGAACAGGGGTGTCACCATGTTTCCCTAATTAAAGGCACCTAAGTTACCAACCTGTAATTCTTAAGTAAAACGAGTGCTGGATATTAATCTACTATTCTACTAATTAGTTCACTATTGTTTTAGGTGTGGGTGTATGTGTGGTTATACATACATTGGACATAAGCAGAAAACACACACAAAGTACTCAAGTCTAGCCATGACAGAAACAAGGACGTGACAGTTTGGTAGGAGTGGTGCTTGGGATTTAATCCAGCCCATATAGAGTATACTTGAGCAGACAATATGAACCACCTTTTAGTCACAATTAGGGCTGCCACAAACGATTATTTTTATAGTCGACTAATCACCGATTATTTTTTATGATTCGTCGACTAATCGGATCATACGTTAATTGAATATAAAACACAGTTTATCACAATAGAATGCAGCTGCTATTATACAACCAACATTAGATTTCAGCTATATGCTAACTAAAAATAAAAACAATTAAAATCATAGTTCATTAAACCTTTAATGAAATATGCAGCTTGTTGTAACAGACAATTATTTTACTGTTTAGCATAAAATGTAAACAACTGTGTAAAATAAGGATAAGGCACTGGCATTTATGAAACATCTCAACCGTGAGGTTGTTTGAACTATTATGAAAAAAAAGTATATCAATAAAAAATGCCTCTCTGTCCAGATATTGTGTACATTACCGTACACAGGGCAGCGGTCTGCACAGATCTGATTGGCAGAGGAGAGCGTTTGGTGATTTTACACCACACATGAGTGATCTGTGAGTTTACTGCACCGAAAAGCACTGAAAACAGAAGCCACTGTCAGAATGAAATCCTTCTCTGTAGTTTATCGGTTTGGGACGGCATTTGTGACAACGTCTGGGTCCGGATCCGGATCGCGGTCCGCCTATTAGTGACCTCTGTTTTAAAGCTATCAAGATGAGTAAGTTAAGTACTAAGTTAACGCTCTGTTTACGCTAATTTTAGCAGCTAAATAGCAATTTAGCTTCTTCGTCATTTAATCAGCCACAACATGCCTCCTTTTCAGGTGCTCGTGCATCGCGGTTGTGCTGCCGAGGAAGGCAAGTTCTTCATTGCAGATATTGCATTGCACGCGTTTCACTTTTATTTTCTTGGTGATCCCACACTTTTGAGTTCTGTAGCGGGGTAGCCATGAAACCAGAGCCTGTCTGTATAATGTCCTGAGATGTCGTCCACTACCTACCCCGGTTTCCACTACTGCGCATGTGCGTCCAGGACAGAAAGGCAGTCGCAGCAGTTTGGAGAGAAAAACAAAGAAAAAAAAAAACAAAAACGACTAATCGACTATTAAATTAGTCGTCGACTATTTTAATAGTCGACATAATCGTGACTAGTCGACTAATCGTGGCAGCCCTAGTCACAATGCCAACTATTTCAATAAATACAAAAACATCCTGCTGTCTTTGGCCAAACCTGCATCTTTTTAAACCTATTGTACAGTGAGGAAAGGTTATTACTTTGCCAGAAGCTCAATGAGGTCCTGTCTGCTCATGCCGTCAGGAATCAGTCGGGGGATGGCAGCCACACAAGTCCGGAACAAGTCGATCTTCGGCTTCCGCTCTCCACTGTAACAGAGAACATACCATATCACATCATGTTGTATAAATGTCAATGATATACATGTATTAGAATGCTTTAAAGGCATTCTAAAGCCTTATCAGGACGGAATTAGTTTCTCAGGGTAGGTGAACAATATTTCACACTTCTTCTCAATGATAAAACTCTTGCATCTTGACTGCAAGAGGACCAGTGAGTTTTTTTTTTTGGCTTTCTCGATCACATGGCATCGAATTCAGTAGCTCCTCCATTTCCACTCGCTGTTGTGTTTACGTGGATCTCAATGGAAATGCACGCCCAAAGTGTAATTACGGTGTGTGGCAGTGGACAAATAACTATTTTATTAAACTCAAGGTGACTAAAATCAGATGTGAATCTGGATGGGACTAAAATTACTGGAGGACCACGAAGTTCAGCGAAAAACAGTAGTTAAGTTACTTCAGCCTGTAATTTTCTCAGAGGACGTCTGAGAAAAACACGTACATGGTCGTTCCAGACAGGAGTAAAATAACAGAGAATCCCCATAAAAGAGAACATTACCCCAGGATCCCCTGAGAAACTAATCCTGTCCAGATAGGGGTTAAGGTATATAAAAAAATTATGAATTATATTTAGGCCATAATACACTCGAGGTTTGAGATAATGTGTAATATTGACATTTGCAGCAGCACCAATATAATACTTTATAGCACAAATCTTGAGTGTGTTATTGTGATTATACCACGGTTTATGAAAAGATTTTGAGTTAAAGAGGATGAGAAAATAAGATCTGTTTGGTTTTAAACTCTCCACAAGTTAAAATAGTTTAATTGCTGCTCTGTTAGTAGCTGCTCTGTTTGGTTTGTAAGCGCTGCATCGTTGCTAGGTTACCTGTAAGTGGCGGAGTAATACATAGAGAGCTTTGGTTACAGTGCATTACTGTCTGATAACAACACTCATAGAACACCTCTCAGCCAATCACATTGCAGGGTCTGAGTATTGCAGGGTCACATTGCAGAGTCGGAACTATGGTATAATATGGTATAATAATATGAATATGAATTTTAAGTGTACTGCAAGAACTGATGACCATTTTAAAATGTTTTTACAACGTTTTAAGTCCAGGCATTTTAGTTCAGTAGTGCTTTTAATTACTGATATGATCTACAGTCAACTCTAAACTGCTCGATGTCACTCTCAACTTTTTAAACAGAGGAACCTCAAAATCTTAAATGATATTAAACGATCGGTTAATTACCGCAAACATTAATAAACAAAGCATAAAACAGATTCCAACCATGAAGTATATCAAATTTATTAGGTTCACAACAGACCTCAGCAGAGCAAAAAAACACTCACGTGATCATGTCCTCTGGCTCTTTATTGGACATCTGCACATTGGTCATACTCATGGAGCGGCCCACCTCTTTGTCCAGGTGCCTGAGGATGTTATCCAAAGCCTTCCTCACCTGAGGGTAGTACAGAGACATCCCTGCAGACACAGACAGATAAATATAAACACTTTAGGCAGTTATAGAGAGAACAAACACATTTCTACTGTCTCCTAAACAAAGAAACGACATGCCATCAAGCAGTCAGGCAGTGTACAGCGAGCTACAACAATAATCCTGCCTCCAAATATAAAACAATGGGGAGAGACAAATATAGTAAGAATTTTGGTGGCGGAAATGAAGACAAAACAACTCAAAACAATTCCTCCCCTGTACTACAATGCTCTCCACTCAGAGAAATATTTATGTTCAGTCTAGCAGCACTAGAAGCCAGATAAAACAAAGCAGTAGATAAAAATGGCTCAATGTAAATTAACCACAACGCAGTCTAGAAAAAAATATCACGCTAAAGGAAATAGAACACTTAATGAGTGTTTGTGAAATCAAGAACAAAATGAGACAAGACAAAAAAAAAAAAAAAAAAAACAGGAGCTCAAAAAACAGAAGAAGAAAAAGCCTTCTTAATGCAATAATCTTGAAATACTTTAAAACACTGTAAAGGACAGCATGTAAAACAAATGTTAGAACGTGAGTGCCAATATATTTTCATGATCTTAAAGAAATATAAATATGAAAAGCTGTGTATCTGAATTAGACTACCTAAACCTGACTAAAGTAAAAATTCGCAAACATTTTCTTAGATATCGACTTAAGAGTCACGTACCAATGACCTTGGCCTCCTCGTCTGTGAGGGTGGTGTTGAGGAAGATCTTTTTGACCCGTAAGGTATTGCCTGAGGGCAAGATGACTCCAGTGGTCGGCATCGGTGGTTCGCCATCCTTCTGTTGAAGACTATCTGCTATCACCAGGAACGCTCGCAAACCAATATTCATTCTCTGCAAGATAAAGAGAGAATAAAAAAGACAAAGAGAGGAGGAGTGTGAGTCTTTTTGACACACATTTATGTTTTAGAGAGTGCACGTGTGATCATTTCACCAGTGTCAATAAAGGACCTGCATGACCTCGAAATCAACATGTGATATCCAGTTTGGTTGGCAAATAGATGTTGATATCGAGGTCCTGAAGATTTATCGGCAAAGGTAAAATGATCACACACAATGTATTAATTATCACTGGCTCATATTATATTGTAATCAGTCTGTAACATTAATAACAGCCATTTAAGCAGTAAAAAGCAGCTTATTTATACAAGCTTATTTAATAAACAAAGCCCATTAAACACAGTTGGTTAAATATATAGTAAATAACAAAAATCCATCAACTCTATCTGTTTTTTATACATTTATACAAGGTTCACTGGGTTATAAAGCGCAGTATGTGACACTAGTAAGGAACAGAGGTGTCGCCATGTTTTCCTTCTAATTCAGCAGGTCTCGTCACTGGGAGGCGAGACCTGTAAAGATAAGATAAGTAAACAAAACTCTAATTCTAAAAAAAAAAAAACATTTTCTTTTAAAGTCAAACGAGTGCTGGATGCTAATCTACACAGATTTCTTTCCTGAAAACTGTTTATTTGGATGAGGAAATCCCTTTTGTTTATTTACAGTAAGCTTATAATTCCAGATTTTGACTACGGCTGGGTGCAGCAGCATCAGCATTAGCGGCTAATGCCGCCCGACAGCGCTACACTGAGAAACCCTGAGTGTTCCAGTAAGCCAGGGCAATATTAGCTAGCTGTTTGACAGTCAGATAATACTCACATCTGAACAGAGAAAGAGTTAGCGCCGAGGGTAATTAGCAGCTAATGCTAATGCTGCTGGAGAACTAAACTAAAACTCCTTTATAATGCACCCCAGATGATGGGTTTTAAGTGTGCCTTATAGTGCGACAAATATATTAATTAGAATGGAAATACGTAGGGAAATAATACTTTATATACCAAACAAATATGTTTTAGGAAGAGAACTGTAAACAAGTACAATACAAAGAAATTCAATGAACAGACAACACATGGAAAGTGATCCATTCTCCATGTTGTAACATTTATATTCCCTTAATTTAAATAAGAAAGAAAATTTGGCAACTCATACATAACAGTTACTGTAACAGAATTTGTACTTGACCATCAGAAGACAGCTGGACTGTATATATCTGCCACCAATCACATAATCTGCTACCTTGTGGGTTACTGATTACTGTGCTGTGGGTTCTAATCTTGCATCCACAAGGCTTCCGCTGTATAACACAACCCTGAGATCTAATAGATAATTGAGCTCTAATTGGTTAATGATGTGTGTCAAATATGTAAAACATCCGTCTCTATAGCCTGTGACTGTTTTAAATGACTTTATAAGTTTATATTTTTTCTTCTTATTTATATATATATATATATTTTTTTTTTATTCATTTTTTTGTTTATTTATTATTATTTGTATTTTTTTATTGCATTTTAATGTTTTGTATTTTCATTCTTGTTCTTAGTTCTATTATTCATTTAATCACTTATCATTTTTAATATTTTACTTTACCTTTACTATTATCTTTTTACTTATTTTATATTTTATTCATTTTTTACTTTTTATGTCAAATTTGTTTTTAATGGTATTTTAGAATTTTTTGTTTTACATATATATTTTTATTAAATGTTAATTTAAAATGTGTACTTTTTAATTTATTTATTTATTTTTTGTTTTACTATTTTATTTCTTATATTTCTAAATTGTCAATAAATGTGTTCTCATTTCTTTGATGTTATAGAGGCTCATTGTAACATTGTAAATGAGGGTCACCTTCAATGTTTTTTTTTCTCCGAGTGAAAATAAAGGTTGATTGATACCTCTGGGTTGATGGTGAAGGTCTTGTGAGACTTGCCCACACACAGCAGGTCATAGATTATTTCTTTCATGGCGAAGTCAAGCCTTTCCTGCACAAACAGAAGAAACACACAAAAATCCTTGAGAAAAACTTCAAAAGACCTACTTATATACTTATTACTGTATCAACATCACAATCACATCACACACGCCCAAAATCACAATTATTGTGTGACTTACCTGAGCGATAAACTGAATGATCTTGACGAAGATGTTGAGTGGTGTGTCCCTGGGCACAACACTGCGGGAGCCCTTGGGGAAAAGTGCTGAAACAATACTGAGGAGACGACTAGGAGAGAAGACAAAGGAAAAAGCTCAGTATACAATAAAATGTGCACAAAACTCAATTCACTCAGAAAACAAAGCTGCAATTTATTATTAACTCTATTTACCAGATCCAGTTATGTATCAATACAGTATGCAGCTCCTTGTATATTGTTTATTATACACAGAACTGTTCACAAGTTTTCACATTTCCTTGTATACTGAGTATTACCTCTGTGTGGTGGTGTTACTCTCACACTTGATTCTGATAATGTAGACCCACAACAGCCTGTAGAGTGACTCCAGTGCTACACGAGACATTTTAGGATCTTTGTTCTGAAAAGAAAAAATAATAAACAGTCAATCAGAGCGGTCATTATCCACACAATTAGGCCTGTCACAATAACTACATTATTGACTTATCGTACAATACTCGGACATCATTTTTGCTGAATTCTATATATTTCCATTTATGTTTTACTTAGCAAGTAAAGTGTTTTTCAGTTAATTAAAGCGTTTCATAAGGAGAATAAAGGTTTTGTTGGCCCCTCTTGTGGTCTGTATGGGAACTTCAGGAGAAATGGCGAGAGATAAAAGGCTGATTGTAAGTGATGACTGGATGATGTCTCTCTTTCCGTGCATGTTCGAGCATTCACTATGGTGGGGATTGTTTGAAAAGGTGTTTATTCCAGTATTTTTAATTTTTGTGGTCTACTGCTACATTGCTAAATGGCTAGTGGGGTTGTTCATTTAGAAAGCTAGTTAGCTAGCTAGCTTGCTGGCTAAACATTTACTTTAAACCATGCAATGCACAGCCCCTTTTCCACTACGTTTGCCAGTCTGTAGTGCTCAAAAAAAAAAAAAAAATCACACATGGCTAGGGGGAAGAACTGGAGGAACAGCAAAGCTTCTTTACGACAGTGAACATTTTTTTTCGGCCTGTAGGAGGAGCCTTTCAAGAAAACCAACCAAGGGTTTCATAGTGTGCCTTTAACACAAATTATGCATGTCATCAATTCAGACTATGACAAAAAATTCTTAGCTCTTTAAGAATGATGCAATTGCATTATTTCAATATTATATATATATTTTTTTTACTGTATCAGTGGCATAAAATGCTCCTAAACTGACAATAATATAATTTATTGCAAATATTTCCCTATCTAAAAGAGTTATTGTGACAGGCCCACACACAACCACGTAAAAGCAGATTAAAAAAAAAAAAAGAAAAAAAGAAAAAAAAAAAAAAAAGAAAAAAAGTCAAATAACTTCTAATGCAGAAACCAACCTGAATCAGTGGAATCAATTAAGATGTTCAGTTCATGCAAGAAAGAATCGCTGATTCAGAATTTGCAGTGGTGATCAACATAATTCACACATTCACTGATTCAGAGGAGAGCTAATGAGCAGGATGATTCACAGCACATTGGCTAAGGAGCCAATAACGCTGATGATTTCAGCACTAAATGCATCGACCCGTAGGAAGATATGATTCATTAATCATCTTAGAACTGGAGAAGACCATTCATAAAATCTCAGCTAATGAGCCTGTTATTAACACATTTCAGTTGTGTACAACAGAGTCGCTGACTAAGCAGCTGTATTTTCTTCTAGATTCCTCCGTCACCAACGCACACACACTTACACACACTTACGCACACACACCACATCACCAAAGCCTTCTGCACAGGCACAGGACCTTCACTGCACCAAAGAGCTCTCGGCAGCACAGTTGTAATGACGTATGCTATCCACAGGGGGCAATGTGTCAGCACAACTGATGAGAAGTTCCAGCAGACCCACAAATAAACAAGTGCCTCTCTGAGGGTAAGTGAATGCAGTGTGTGTGTGTGTGTCTGTGTGTGTGTGTGTCTGTGTGTGTGTGTGTGTGTGTCTGTGTGTGTGTGTTATAAGAGGAAACCTCCATAATTTACTTATTTACACTCACAGCTACATAACCCTGATTCCGCTTTATATCCAAAGTACAAAACAACCAACCAAACCAAAGCAAACCCAAGCGCTAAGCTTTATAAATTCAGCACATGCTAAGTCACATGCTAATGCTAAAGAGAGCCTATATCTTAAAACTCATCTACAGCACCTGTTTGAACCCATTAAAAAGGCAGAATATATCGTACACTATTATATACAGGTTTACAGATACAGTTATTACATAGCTTTGACCCATAAGGAAAATTAAACAATCAAAAAAGCCCATTAAGAAGGCCTGAAGGCCAATCAGATGACCCCTCAGAAGTGTCAAGGCCAGGTCAGCAGACAGTCAACACAGAACTTACCTGGAGGGTCTCAATCTGCTTACGGATGCTGTTGTTTGAGGGCATCTGGAGCAGGTGAATGTGTGTAAGACAAAAAAACAAAAAAACAAGAAAAAAAGGACAAAAGACAAGGAGTGTGATGGGAAGCGGAGGAAAACATGCATGTTAAAAACAAAAGAACAAGACAAGAACAAGAACTTAAAAGAACAAACGTAACCCATTTAAACAGACAAAAAAAAAAAAAAAAAAAATACACCCAGTGACTGCTAGTGACACGCAAAGCTGTAAGTAAGGAATGTGTGTACAGAATTATATATTCTAAACTAGTAACTAACATACTATGAAGATAGCTAAGACATACTTAAGTGGCCCAAATATGAGCTTTAAACAACTATTAGTGTTTAAGGGATACTTTATCCCATTTCAGTCTAATGTCTATCTGCTGCATCTGTGCTCAAAGCTGATTCAGATACTCTGGGGTGAACCTGTTTTACTTTAGTTAAAAAAATGGTTCATATTTATAAAGTTTTAAGAGTTCAAAAATCAATATTTCAGTTATAATCAGTTTTTATGTATCTTGGAATGTTCTCCTCCACCAGTCTTACACACTGATTTTGAATAATTTTATGCCATTCTTGGTGCCAAAATTTAAGCAGTTCAGCTTGGTTTGATGCCTTGTGATCAATCCATCAGGTTTTCAATTTGTTCAAATCAAAATTACTCATCATTTTGAAGTGGCCTCTTTTTTGTGTACAGCTGTGCACAAGTTATTAAATGCAGTAGGTTTTAGATTAAGGGATGCTGCCATTTTTAGGAAGCACAGGAAAACTCTATATTTTTGATTAGCTAAATTGCAAACAATCTGTTTGTGTGTGTGTAGTAGTAGCAGTGTCAGTATTTTGTAAAGAACATGCAGGGAAGGGTTGGTGGGAAAGTAGGTGACAACATGTTTGCAAGCAGGGTAAGAACATGGAAAAGGGAGAGCTTGGATCAATTAGGAGAGGAATTACCCCCATTCTGAGACTACAAATCCCATAAGCCACTGAGCTACACCATTACCAAGCACTGATGCTAACGCTACGCTAACCCCTCCATTGATAGATTGATCTGAATGAACCATTCGAAAGGTTTGAATCAGGTCGTCCTCAGACGGGCACAGCAGGGGAAGGATCACTCACTCATTGCTCTAAATTACCACCAGGAATAATCAAACATCAGATGGCAGTGAAGTGAATGGAATCACAAGCACTAAACTCACACAATCAACTTTAACACCATGAGATCAATGAGAAGACGGAGCAATTTCTCCAGTGTATCAAAAGGAAGAACAAGAAGGAGAGGAAATCGACTCTCTGCAGGAAATCAAACATCTAGTCATGATCAGCCTTGAGTCACAGGGAAGTCTGACACCCAACAGATGACCACACAACCACATACAAGTGTGTAGAGACATGTTTAGAACAACTAAAACAAGATGCACAGTCATATCACAGTTACTTAAATGCAGCTCTGGAAAAAAATAAGAGACCACTTAAAAATGTTGAGTTTGTTTGATTTTACTAAATTGAAATATAATTATATTATATCATCAAGAGGAAGATGGATAATCACAGCAATCAAACTAAGCTAAACTGCTTGAGGAGTGGCATAAAAGTTATCCAAAAGCACATGCCAAGATGCATGAAAACTGTGATTAAAAACCAGGGTTATTCCACCAAATATTTATAAATGACAATATTTTTACTTGGAATTTGGGAGAAATGTTATCTGTAGTTTATAGAATAAAACAACAATGTTCTTTTTACTCAAACATAAACCAATAAATAGCAAAATCAGAGAAGCTGATTCAAAAACTTGGTCTCTTAATTTTTTTCAGAGCTGTATATTTGTAGCATTGCTTTATGGACACTTACTGTATTTTGTATTGTACAAAATAATAATTTTGTATACATTTAGTGTGTTATATCATTTATAGGACATGTACTAATTTAATATACAGGAACTGAAGGGCTATTGTCCAGCACAGCTTCATTTCACTGCAGTTTGAATCGGCCATGCGTAGAAATTTAGTTTGAATTTTGAATTCTAGATGTAAACCCACAACTTTTACACACTTATGCTTAACACCACACTCCCACACATACACACACACAGGCACACGCACACACACACAAACAAAAGAAGAATAATGTGCTTCTGCTTAACAGTGAGAACATTTTGAAACGATAATTCCTTTTCCTTCTAAGCTTTAGGCCTTATAATGTTATTAGATTACTTCCATTACCATACTGGTCTCTAATAGTGCAAAAAAAAAAAAAACAATTAGAGAGAGTCACAGAATCTCAGGTTTCTAGTGCTCTCATTGTAGCACTTAATACTGCAATAATTTCCCAATAATGTAATAACACCAAGAAATGATAAGTGTGCACTTAACTTAAAGTTAACAACATTTAAAGTGGCAGTCTGTATTATTGTGTTTCTAAACTGAACTCAGAAGCATTTCTGAGTGAAGAAGGGATAAAATATTGTGTTTAATGGTAACAGTGCGCTGAACAACCGTCCCTAGTCTAATATATTCAGTTTAAAAAATGGGGTGTCGGGTCGCTTTTTCGTGGTTGCTGCTCTGGCCACGTCACACGTCTTTAAGTACTCAAGTCACACGTACAGCCAATCGATACAGGAATCGGCTCAGTTTTACTGAACACGAGCGGCTGGTGGAGGGCTCGTACTCCTTCAACCACAGTAAAACCAAAGTGTGTAGTTGAAGTGAAGATTCTGACTGAGCGTGCTCTCTCTCTCTCTCTCTCTGACTGAACATAACCTGGAATCGGATTCATTCGTTCTGAAAGGAGACCGTATCAGATCCACCCAGTTTAAAAAAATGATTCTTCCGAATGTTAGGTGCAATTACCTATTCTCACCAGAGAGGGCCCTAAAATCCCAAAGCTTACGGACATCAGCTTTAATTAAACTAATAACGTAATAACTAGCCAAATAAATGTTACCCAAGTAATACCTCTATCTACACTCTCTAGATTTATTATACTTTTAGACTTTTGGGATATATTACATCATTGGGAAGTCTTGCTGACTCACTAGTCATTCAGTACTTAATTACTGAATGCTTACCTGAACCCATTAACTCCACATTTTAGTCTAATACTAAGTTTAATCCATGTCTCTGAGATTTCACTTCTATTGTACATTTAAATGAGCATTTTTTGACTCATTTAAAGGTCAGATTTCAGGACACAGAATAAGCAATTCGGCTACATTTTTATCAGCATCCAGAAGCCAGTAATATCCTCCAATATCCACAGGGCACACAGACAAAACATTTTTCCACTGTGCTCCACAGTTCTGCATTATAATAGGCTGAGGTGTGAATGTCACTGTGGGTAAACAAGCTGAGACAGTGATTCTGCTGTGAGCTGATGGGCTATGCTGTACCTTTAGGTGCGAAAGGCAGTTCTGAAGAAAGATGTGCCAGTTATTGAGGAAGAACTGTTTCTGGCTGACACACAGCAAACATGTGACCAGAGGATACAGTGCCTGGGGGGAGAGAGAGAGAGATAAAGTGAAAGTGAGAGAAAGTGAAGAAGAGACAGGCGAATCAAGTTAGTCAGTAGGGTAACAAAAAAAAAGTTTTACTATCATTGTTGTCCAGTAACTGAATAAGAGTAATTAAAACTGAAAGCAGGGTACTGAGAGTAAATAAAGCATTGGCTTTACCAGTGAGTGCTTCTTTCTGGAGCTGAGGTCAAATGTAGTCTGGTAGAGCATCTCCACAAAGTTCTTCAGGCAGGGCACATTCACTTCATTCTTTACCGCCTTTAACATGAACACACACAAACACGTTTACATTAATAGTGATTCTCAATAACACTGCATGCTGAAAGAATCAGACATTATTAGCATCATTAAAACACAGAACTGCAACGACCCCAGAGACGGTCATTTATTCAGCACAGGAAATAAAACTACCTAAATCTCTGGATACGAGGAAGTAACTATAGCACTTTTAAATAGATTAATACTTGAAAGATAATGTTAATGCACACTGAAATTTGATAACTGGAGAAAGAAAGGGACTGTTGCTAATTCTAATTCTAATTTCTCTAATGTCTTCAGAAAAACACTATATATTGATATTAAACGTGTCTGACTTGTATATAAAAAAATATATTTTAAATACTTAAACATTGAGTATTTTAGGTCCTTTTATAGTGTTTATGGAACAATTTAAAAAGGAAGCAGTGTTAAAAGTTGTTGGCATCTTTTTCTAAGGTCTATTGTTTTTATTCTTCAGCTGTTTTTTTGCTAAAGAATTTTAATTTCTTCATATATTGTATAATTTTGTGGGACAATGTAAACCCAATAGTAATCAAAGCCTTAATTTAAAGCCTTAATGTTTGAAATTATATATACTCCTAACAGTAAAGAAAGTCACAAACCTATATAAAAGCCCAGTCATTAAAAACTAAAATAAAAAATAAATAAATAAATAAGATAAAATAAAAATACCAAGATACTGTAAAACAGTCATAATCTTTAAAAAAATCTGTGATATAAATTTTTGGTCATACTGCCCAGCACTAGTTTGTGCTACTTCTGCTGTGTGTGTGTGATTGTGTGTCTGTCTGTCTGTCTGTGTGTGTGTGTAACAAATGGGGGTGTACATGCGGCGCCAAGATAGCAATGAATGTCTGACTGTTGTTATGGTTCAAATCAGTCAGTGGCGCAGAACACACCTCACTTCCAGACCACCACACCCACCAGCGTAAATTTATTTTGTAGGGCCTGATTGGTACTTAAACAGTGTGAAAATAGACTGTATGTGGGGTGCAAGATATCAATAAGCAACGTGACACGCCTCGTGCAGGATGTAAGATAGGGCCCTTCATGTTTATCATTACATTGTTGTATAAAACGTAATGTGTGAAATAGACTATTAGTTTATACTGTGCTGACATTAGCAATGAAATATTCAGTGCTAAGCTGCAGATTGAGCAATTCTTGCTAACAGACCTCAGAAGCAAGGATGTGGCAATGCTGAGATAAAGCTGCATATCTGCATCTGGCATTAATAAGTAAAAATTTTGTGGTACCACTGTGGAATGTGACTCCCCGAATTCTGAACATTTTAAGTCAACAGAATGGATGTTTTTATGTGGAACACAGAACCAGGCACAGCATTATAAATGGTAGCAGCACATTTAAGTAATCAGGCAGTACTGCTCTCACAATACTCTACAATACTCACAGCAGCTACAGGGATGAGGATCTCCACAAACAGGCCAGCTAGCGCATGCTTTATATCCTTGTCTTTCACTTCCAGGAAATACTGGGCACATTCCTGCACAAACAACAAAAGAGAATATCATTTATTAAAAATTCATAAGGGAACATGCAACATTAATTCTCAACTTAACCCTCACAGTTAGGAGTAATAATACACACAAACACACACGCACAAACGTGTCAAATGAAAAACACTGTAAAACAGACTCAATAAAAAGCTCAGAATTACAGGGCTTGTTAAACGCAGCACATATTGAGTGCAGATTTTTACTGCCTGTATCAGCCTTAATGAAAAAGCATTACTCTGCACTGGGCTTTTGGCACAGAGTGGGCAGTGTCTCAAGTGCAAATGCGTGCACACACACACACTTACTCAAACACTTTTATGAGTGCAGGTTAAAGGACTGCAGACAAACAGTGGTGAGGCCATAGGCAACTAATTTATTTATTATGTTCAGCAACAACACACACTGGACACAACTGGGAAAAACACCAGTGAGTCTAGAAAAGCAAGATACACTGGAAGAGACTGTTTATTAAATGTACGTGTGTGTGGGTGTGTTTTCACTAACCTGCATGAACTGGAAGGAAGCCTCAAAGTCTTCCACAGGATACATTTTGACCCTGAAGAACTTCATGCCCATGATGAGGCTGATGATGCTCTGCACCACATGAGGACTCTGCTCCTTCTGCCGCAGCTCCTTCAGCTCTGTGTTAAACTTCTTACGGACTGCCTGGAACCTGGGCACACAGCACGGTTATGAACATGAGGGTAAAATACTATTAGTACAATTTCATTCTTTTACTTTTTTCACATTTTTCACATGTTGATGCCTCGTTCAGCACGCTCTGAGGACAGCGCAGCAACTCGGTTCCTATACAACAGCCTTGTGCTTACCGATATCTCCTTTTGGAGTGACGTGGGGAGAGAGCGCCATCTACCCACCCAGAGAGAGCAAGGCAAGTTGTGCTCTCTTAGTCTGCAGTACCCGAAGGCAAGATACATGAACTGGATTCGAACCAGCAAGCTCCTGATCACAGTGGCAGCGCTTAGCCCGCTGGACCACTCAGAGCCTCTGATGCCTTGTTTTGAATTACATTCAATTACATTGGATCGGGACCACTGGTGGTCATTTTTATCTTTCCCCCGTAATGTTTAATTGGGTTTGAATCAGAGCTCAGGCTGGAAAACTCAAGAAGTCAAGGCAGGAATATGTGGGAGGCTCAGTGGACCAATCACAGCTGCTGTTGCTGCTGTCTGCATTGCATGACACGTAGTAACACATGCTTACGGTCTTCGTGTTTCTGGAAAGTAAATATTTGGCCCAGTCTTAAGGTCCCGAGCAGGTCTTAAGATTAGGTTTTTATTAGGAATATCTCTGTATGTTGCGCCACCCAGCGTTCACTTAACCCTAACCAGTCACAACATGATGCTTTACTGTAGGAATGGTGTTGGGTTGGTGATGAGCAGTACCTGGTTTCCCCCAGATATAATATTTAGGATTGAGGTCAAAGAGTTTAATTTTGATTTCATCAGAGATGAGGATCTTGTTTCACACGATCTGAGAGTTCAAGGCAGGATCTCATGCATCTTATACTGCGGAAAACCTTCCACCTGGCTAATCTACCATAATGCCCAGATTGGCACAGTGCTGCAGTGATGGTTGACCTTCCAAAAGGTTTTCATATCATTTTAGTTTTGTCCTTTTTAATACATTTGTAAAACGTCTAAAATTCACTTTATAAATGTCCCAAAGTCACTTTATAATTAATGTAGTATCGTATGTAGAATGATGGGATTTTTTTTTTTTTTTTTTAAGCACAAGGCCTCACTACAGATACAGATCCCTTACAATGATTAATGTCAATTATATATATATAGCTTAGGATTCAGTAGTGGTGGAAGAAATTATAAATGTGGTAGTGTGCCAGCTGCCTAAAAGATAAAAGCAAATCAAGTCCAGGACTACACACACAGACCTTCAAAATCATTCAATTAAATATAAAACCCTGTCGAGATACAACACAGGCTTCAAGCTATTTCATTATCATCGTTACATAACGTACAGGACTCCCTCTCAGCTAAAGTACTTTCAGCAGACAGTGAGAGAGAACTGGTATGGTAAATCAGTTTCCATCAATGACTATTACCACGCTAGGTTAAATTAGATTAGGGTTTGAACGGGCTGTGCTGTGTATCTGTGTGTTGGAACGCAAGCATGCATTCAGGGTGAATTATGAGAACTGTAAATGTGTCTGGAGTTGATCTAAATCACTGAGGACCCGACGCTGAGCTAACAGCCCACCGGTGTGATGGATTTACCAGTGTGAAAGGTAGCGTAAAGACTGGCAGTTTTGTTTGCTCTGCATGAGCAGTAAATTCACCTCATCTTCAGGAATAAATGGAGCCACTACTGTTAGCATTTGCATAAATGCAGACTGGAAGGTAATAAACAACGACAGGCAGATTTTCTTCGAGGAAAGCAAATAAAAGATTTGTGTGAGAAGCGGGACAGAAATCCTGACTCACTTGGACTGGGTGAGGACTCCGATGACCTCAGCGTATAGATCTGCAATGATGTGCACGTTGCCAGTGTTGGGACCAGAGTACCTGCCAAACAAACCATAAAAGTTCATTGTTAATATGATTATATGTCAATACCGGATGATTTAGATTTATTTTAAACCCAATTATATTTAAATCTACTACAGGGCTAAACAATTAATCGTTTTTTTATTCATATTTTTTTCCATTTTCTCCCCAATTTACACAGCCAATTACCCAACCCACTCATTAGGACTCGTCCTATCACTCAGCCACCGCTTCTTTTAGCACTGCTGCTAATGCAGCTTTAACGAGTAGCATCACAGCACACTCGGAGGAAAGCGCAGCGACTCTGTTCTGATACATCAGCTCACAGACAGGGGAAAGAGCTCCATCTACCCTCCCAGAGAGAGCAAAGCCAATTGTGCTCTGTTGGGGCTCCGATAGCCGAAGGCAAGCTGCATAAACAGGAGTCGAACTGACAATCTCCTGATCATCGTGCCAGCACTTAGCTGGCTGAACCACTCGGAGCCTCTGATTAATCATTTTTAATTGTCAATAGCCAATAGCCTAAAAAAAAGTGTGTGTGTGTGTGTGTGTGTGTGTGAAGATACAGCCTGCTTTTCCGGAGAAATGTCATGAAGTTGCGGCAGGTGTGCTGTGACATCACCACGTTTGTAGTCCACAGAATGATGGGGATTGTAGTCTTTGGGCTCATAGTCCCTCTCAGGCTCAGCAGGAATGACAGGAGGCGCAGAATGAGCCGTGGCCGGCGTGATAATGTCTTAATATTTATGTTTTATCATTTAGTTCTGTCCAATTATAAATAAAAGCTGTGACATTTTGATAGATGTGGTTTGAATAAAAAGGCTTATTTTTTGTTCCTGCATTTAATTTAAGAACCCTGGAAACATATATATATATATTTTTGTGGAAAGAAGTTTATAATTCTATCTGAAAGATGTTAACCACTAATACAGGTTTAATGTTTAATGGATTAAAAATATTTCCTATTTAAATCGCAATCGCAATATTCCGTAGGAAAAAATAGCAATTAGCTATTTTGCACAAATCTTACAGCCCTAATATAATGTATTAGAATTAACTTCAATTAAAATTGTCTGTTTAATATTCGGCAAAGTAATTAAATAATATACTGCAATGTAAATGCGTAAATGCGTGTGTGTGGTATGCATGACTATGATCACACTCACCCCTCTTTGTGTTTAAAGTGCTTAAATGCCAGGTTAAGGACTTCATGGACTAATGCATCTGGCACAGGATGAAGAGGAATCTAGGAGTAAAATAACAACAAGACCCACACAGGAATTGAAACACACTTTTGAATATGACATAAATAAAATAACAAAAACATGCATATCTAATTACTTACCTGTTTCAAAACTTCTACTGAAACTAAACAAAAAATGAAGTCTATGGCTAAGTCCCTCCTCTCCAGTAGGTAGTCTTTATCCCGGTGCTGCTCATCCCTGGATGGGAAGAGAGAGAATCATCAATTAATCACTCAAAAGAACAAATTGCTGTCATGTTTTTGGGGTCAACCTATGCAGAGAGCAAGAAAGGAGCATGAGACTGTTAAATATATAATAAGACACGTCAAACTGAGACGGTGTGTTGGTGCATGTGCGCTCACCCTTTGGACTTGGTGCTGGATCTGGGTCTGTACCCGTAGGACTCGTCCTCAGTGCCGCTCTGTCTCCGGTACCAGTCAAACAGCGTCCGCAACAGCGAGGGCAAACAGTGTTCTGCTATTGAGCTCATAGAGCTTAGTAACTACAACACACACAAAAACACATACAAACACATTCCATTATATTCTTCAACTGGAGTCCTGCACTGACTCACAACAACCCTGGGCCTAGCTTTGAGGGAGGGATGCTTTTATCAAATAAGCATTATTTTATGCACACTTGTTTTGTATCCAAGAAAGCCAGACCAAACAGAGCATTTCCAGACCAGAGATAGCATTACATGTTACTATCCATGTGAGGATACACAAAAAATGTATTTGTTCATATTTTTTTTTACACTATATTTCTTATAGTATAAATTTTGTTGTATTTTTGCACTAGATTTCTTTAGTTTTTATTTTTCTATCATACTTCAAAAGAAACTTTTATATCAGACAAAGATTATTTAAGTAACTACAAAAATAACAAAATGAATTAATAAGGGAAAAAAGCAATCCAAACAGACCTGGCCATATGTGAAAAAGTAAAAAAAAAAATAAATAAATAAACAAATAAAATAAATAAATAAATAACAATAAAAAAAAAAAAAAAAAACACTGGTAAACCTTCCCAAGAGTGACCAGCCTACCAAAATTACTCTAAAAGGGCATGGACAATACATCCAGGAGGTCCCCCCAAAAAAACTAAACAACATCTATAGAAACATTTTTTGCACTATACGGCGCACTTGAAATCCTTTAATTTTTTCCCCAAAATTAAAAAAAAAAAAAAAAAAGTTTGCCTTTTAATCCGGTGCCCCTTATGTACAAATGTATGTAAAACCATTCTGCTGAAGTACAGTGTTATAAAGAAGGTTCAGTTTAGTTCTCCAGCAGTATTAGCATTAGTCACTAAGCTCTAGCTCTTTCGCTGTTCAGAAGTGAATATTATCGACCTGTAGCCTGTTGCTAACCCTGGCTAGCACTGCTGGAGCAGCATAAGCACTGGCTGCTAAGCATTAGCTATTATTCCATTCAGAGGTGAGTATTATCGGACTGTAGCCTGCTGCTAACCCTGGCTAGCACTGCTGGAGCAGCATTAGCATTATATAATATCTGCAGCACTAGCCCTTTTCTTAATTAGAGGCGAGTATATTGGCCTGCGTGTTTTCAGTGTTTAAACAAGTTATGTGGGGATGAACCACTAGCTAAAATCGCCCTGGATTACAGGAACCCTCAGGGTTCCTCAGTGTAGCGCTATCGCATAGCCGCTAATCCTAATGCTGCTGCATCTGGCCTTAGTGGAAATAAATATTATTATTTTTTTTTTTTAAAGAATTAGAGTTTTGTGTACCTAGCTTAGCTTTACAGGTCTCATCACCCAGCTGTGACACCTGCTGAATCCAAAGGAAAACACGGTAACACCCCTGTTCCTTACTAGTGTCACATAATGTACCTTATAATCCGGTGCGTTTTATGCATTTAAATAGACCAGAAAATAGACGGCCATTGATAGTACGCCTTACATTCCGGTGCGAAAAATACAGTATTTAAACTCTTGCTACAACAACGCTTCAGTGATAAAACAGCTCAAATGTGCACCAACATTAATTTTAGACTAAGTGAATGAGAAATAGGAAGAATAGGATGGAGATAAGGAGCTAGCAAGCCACAAAGAGCATGCAGTAGACAGACAGCAAGAGCTAGGTGAGACAGAGCAAGAGCTAGAGAGACAGAAAGACAGAATATGAGAAACACTGTGCATAAGAGACACAAAACACAAGAGAGACAGAGAGAGAGAGAAGTGTGTGAGAGAAAGAGAGTGATAACTGAGTGTGACAGTGAGCAGTTAAGAGCAGGCACTATTGACCTTCCCCACTGGGAATGAAGATCTCTGCAGTAACCCAGCACCCAACACAAACACTCACACAAACACAGCGCAGTCAGAGACAGCACAATAACAGTAGATGGTTGACTGAGGTGTTAAAGAACCATCTGAAATGATCTGCAGTAACCCCATAAAGACGGTTTAACTTGGGAGACAGAGAAAAAGAAAAAGTGAGAGAGAGCGACAGAGAGGTAGAGTCCCTAAGAATCTATCTGTTGGATCTATCTGCACAGTAACACTATGTTCTGGCTGAACATAGAATTTCTTACGCTCCAGCAGACAACAACTACTCTAAAAGGGCATGGACAACTCATCCAGGAGGTCCCAAAATAACCCAAAATAACATCTGAAGTACTGGCCGGCCATTTGTTTGTGACCTCAAGCTCAGGCGTACTTGGGTTCTGCAGCAGGACAATGGCCCAAAGCACACCAGAAAGTCCACCTCTGCATGGCTCAAAAAATAATACTGATCCAATTAAATAAGGTACATTGAGGGTGTTGGGGACATTAAATAAGACAGTGTATACAAACTTGTGTGAATGCTTGTTTCTCCTCCTATCTATTCCCTATGGACTCGAATACATACAGACAAAACAAAGCACACACACACACACACACACACGCACGCACGCACACACACCGGCTGAACCGTAGTAGATAAACCAAACTGAACTTCTATAGATATACAGTAAACACAGAGGAAGAGAAAGTTGTTGATATTTCAGATGCATTTAGATACAGGGTTATTTTTAGAAGTTAATATTTGCATTAGTATGTAAGATAAGGTGACAGCTATGAGACAGTTAAGTGTGTGTACACATGCATATTGAGAAAGAAAGAGAGAGGGGGGGGGAGAGTATGAGTGTATCTGTGAGTGTATGAGCGTGAGTGCGTGCGAGTGTGTGGCAGAGTGATGAATGCTGCTGAGGAGAGTTATGTAACTGCTCTCTCTGCCCTACTCGCGCCGGGCCGACACACTCCAACACCCTGCGCTGATATACTGCTGAGGATGACACAGCGATTCCAGCACACACCCCCAGCCCTCAAGCACACACTCACTCACACACACACACACACACTCCCCCTGGATACCACATCTCACAGCAGATGACTGCAGAATAAACACAACACATACATCAATTTATCGTCCTCTATGCAAACAAGCACTATTCCCAATGGACTCCGATACATACAGACAACACAAAGCACACAAACACACAGGCTGAACTGTAGTAGATACGCCAAACTGAACTTCTATAGATATACAGTAAATAAATAGAGAGAGAGAGAGAGAGAGAAAGAGAGAGAGAGACTCACCTGATCAAACTGTGCATCTTCCCCTCTCTGCAGAGATCTAGATAAAGGCTTCTCCTAGAAAGCAAATAGAGAGAGAAACCAACGTCATGGTACTGGATTTCAAACAGATTTTACTCTCTAACCCATTAAGCATATTTATGACTTTGATGTAAACCCAAAAAGAAAGCTACATTTACAGTATTAACAGTCAAATTATATATTTTTTTATTTTACCAAATTGCAAACCTCTGGAATATAATTAAGAGAAAGATGGATGATCACAAGCCATCAAACCAAACTGAACTGCTTGCATTTTTGCACCAGGAGTGACAAAGGTGATCCAAAAGCAGTATGTAAGACTGGTGGAGGAGAACATGCCAACCCGTGAATAAAACCAGGGTTATTCCACCAAATATTGATTTCTGAACTCTTAAAACTTTATGAATATGAAATTGTTTTCTTTGCATTATTTGAGGTCTAGAAGCTCTGCATCTTTTTTTTGTTATTTCAGCCATTTCTCATTTTCTGTAAATAAATGCTTTAAATGACAATACTTTAATTTGGAATTTGGGAGAAATGTTGTCTGTAGTTTTTAGAATAAAACAACAATGTTAATTTTACTCAAACATAAACCTATAAATAGCAAAATCAGAGAAACTGATTCAGATACTGAATGGTCTCTTATTTTTTCCACAAAGCTGTGTTTGCATAGAAACCAACACAGATATCTATATAAACCTATACACTCGCATCAATATTAGTACGCACTATTGGTCAATCACTTCCATTATAGGTCTTAGACTAAATAATGTTTTGCACAAACGTCCCAGAACTATCCCAAAGCTTTCTGTTAGCTTTACTAAACATTACTGTAAACATTAATGTTATCAGTGACTTATATATTTTTTGCCAGCTGGCATGTTTTATAAATGCAGTTACTTGATAAGTGAGAAAGTAGTGCAGTTTCCCCTAAATTCCTTTGCCACTTTTGAAGCTCCACAGTAGACTGACATGACGAAACACCAACCACAATTTTCCTATATAGGATTTTCCCACTAGCACCATATTAACTGGCATCCTCTCGCGATCTTACCAACAAACTGATTGGCTCTATGTGAGTTAATAACAGCTTTCAGACAGTCAATTCATTTGCTACTGACATGTACAAGTACATCATTTTACAGCAATGTAATTTACTTAAAAATAAACGTATAAATATACATGAACCCAAGAGAAAAACAAACATACCCATCAGAATCTCCACCTCATAACCCATGCATGCACACTGCAAATATATGAACACTACGTTTGTAGATCAAAAATATATTAGAAATATATATGGAATCTAGAGCTTCTCTTGGTTGAGAGTTTAGTTAGTCTTAATAACAAAAGCCATTTACTTTGCTACTGAAAGACATGGTTCATGTTTTTAAGTATATTGTCTAACACAAACATTTGCAAAATGGACAAAACAACATTGACCTTTTTTTTGTGAAACATCACAAACAAACATCACCTATTGAGCAGCAATAGAGTGATCGTCTTGACTTTCAACATTCTTTGTGTCTTTCAGGCCTTTTGTTCAGCTTTTGTTTAGCAGATTTTTGGCAATCCGGCAATCTTGGCAATCCGTCTTAGTCAACGTGCAGTTTAACAGGTAGCGTGTGCCACATACACAGGCTGCCCAGCCCCTTCCCTTCTCTGGTCATGTATACAAACTAAACAATCGCTGTTGCTGATAGGCTGGAATTGTATTGTGTGGCTCGGTCCAAGACACTGTGTGTTTGTTTCTCATTTACAGAACCAAGGTTGAGTACGAATATCTGACTTTTCCTAGCATACAAATGAGGAAGATGAGGACATCTTTTAGAATTTTACACCATTGGAATTGTAAACAGTGCCTTTAATAAATACTTTCACTGCAACACAATATACTGCAGGTGTTAGGTTTCTTTTTTTTTTTTTTTTTTTTTAATCATTCACACAAAAGCAGTTATAAGGACCATTCTAAGGATGTTCAGACTGCTAAATGAAGCTTTATAACGGCTGGCAGATACCCATTGACTTAATTGTGGAAGTATGACCGCTCTGTAAACATGGTCCAACCACCACCACCAATAACAGGTCCAACCACACACACTTCCTCTCAAATCACACACTCATCTGAGATGTACTGACCAGAGGCTCGGCCATGACCACTTCAATCTTCTTCTCGGCGAGTACCGCAAACTCGGCAAAGAGGCTCTTGATGACGAACTCGCCAGGCTTGGCCTCGGGGTCGATGGTAATGCTGGACATGGCTGCGGCCTGGGCGCTGCGCCTCTCCCAGCTGAGCGGGGCTGACGGGGCTGCACGACGTCTACTCACACTGCTGCTGCTCACAGGGACAGAGGCTGCACAAGAAAGAGAGAGAGAGAGAGACACAGGGTTGGGGTTATTCTCTTTTCACTATTCTCTATCACTGATAACGAAAACAGTTCTACAAATGATTTTGGAACGGACACTGAATCTGTTTTTTCTGTCTTTTATGAGCTGATCTATTTGAAAATATACAAAAATGTGAAATACAGTGAAAACCTGACAAATGAATTTAAACAGTGATTGAATTGAAAAATATGTTTATAAGTTTAGTTAATCATCACATTTCTTCATGCTTCTCAGTTCTCTTCACAAGCTCAGGGCAGTTCTACCTACTCCTGGGAAACACCTGGTTATAGGCCATGCTATACACCTCTGGCTATGGGTCGCCCAACCAATCACTGAGACACACTCCTCTATAATTCTCAAGTAAATGTTATGTCATAATGTATAGTGAAACTACACTCATTTAAAGAGCAATAAACATATTCTTCATAATCATTACTACAAATAATCAGACATAAAAAAACACTTTACATTAAAAAAAAAGACTCTTTAAGGAATCCCTTAGGCCCAATCTCATTTCTAATTTCTAATGTTTTCAAGAGTAAACCTTCCCCTCGAAACAGAGTAACAATGTCAGACTGATGTGAGAACAATGGAATGCTCAAGATTAGCAACCTAGCCGCTGGACTTTAGTTCATTTTAGGGCATCGTATGTCTTCAAAAAAGGGGGGGATGTGGTGCAGAAATTATTTTATAATAAAATAACAATTATTATTGTCCATCCCTTGATTCCTCTGTGATGTGGAGCTGAAATTAGCTTTGAATTTATTTTATAGTTCCACCTTAAATAATGCATCCTTGCATCCTTTAAGGTAGAACATACAATTTAGCAAGCTAGCTAGCTATCTACTAAGACAAAATATTAGCCCTTTTTAATGCTTGTTATGACAATGAAACTACACATTAAACTGCGTACATATAGTGAAGCATAAAGTCAGCATAAATGGCTCAGCTCATGTTTGCATGTTCTTGCTGCCACTGACAGCTGTGGTGTTGCAGGGAATTGCAATTCCCAATTTCACAGGACCACCAATGTTTAGATGTTTGCACGACTGAAACCAACAACTTTTCAACCATTAAAACAAACAAGAAGCTTGAATATAATAATGCACTATCAGCGCCTTTCTGATTAATGAATATTTACCAGACATTATCCATAGATCGAAAGTTTTTAATTAACAGCTTATTATTAATGTAATTTCATGTAATTAAGGTAGAAGAGCAGCATCTGCAGAACAGAGGAAACCTCTGCAAAAAAACAAGACAGCATGCACAGGTCACACTAACACCAGCAAATAAAAATAAAAACAGTGCAACTCACAACCCTGTCCATGTGAAACGGGTCAGAACCTAGACATTAATTCACAAACCTCCCCCCTAAACCCCCAGCCCATCAGCCCAGCAGATTTATTTCCTAATACTTCCAAGAAGACACCTCAGCAGCACATTCCTCCACATGCCAATACTGTACATCTGTGTGTGCATTGCTGTTGATCTGACCGTTGTTCTGCTTTGTTTGCTTCCATAGAAACAGGAGAAAACATCTTGTTCGCTCCAACAGACGATATTTCAGGCATACTTGATTTCCTGCTTCCTAAGTGTAGACACACACACACACACACACACACACATACACACGTAGGTGGAGTAACCTACGTGTCAATCACAGTGGCTCATGACAAGTTCATTGTTGTAAAAGAGAGTCCCTAAAAAGCTGTCCTACAACCTTTGGTTCACAAAACATTTGCAAAGACAAAAAGCAGTAATCCACTTTCTCACTTTCACTGTTCCACCCTGTAAGCTCTCTCTCTCTCCACCTCCCTCTCACTGTCTCTCTCTCTCTCTCTCTCTCTCTCTCTTTCTGCATTTCCACTTCAATATAAACGAACCACAAAGTGAATCTCTGAGGAGGTGAACCAGATCAGATCAGATCTCAAAAACAAAGCCTTTCATCCAGGGGCTCGGAGAGTTGGGGCACAAGAAAAGCTGCCATGTGTGTGTGTGTGTGTGTGTGTCTGAGTGTGTGTGTGAGAGCACAAAAGACCTAGAGAGCGCACAAGGAGCAGGAGAATGAGCGTCACATGTCTAACAGTCCACCTAATTCAGGAAATCCCTGTCCTCTTCTCTCCTCGGTTGCTGGGGAAATCGTGATAAGCCCAGAAAGGAGCAAACAATGAGAGGAGGCTGAAGAAGATGAAAAAAAAGCTGTAAAGGTTTATGAGTTTTTCAGAAGAGGAAAGCAGAAGGACTCACACCCAGCAACTCGCGCATAATAACATCAAACACGCGAACCTCGAGAACACAAACACACCCGCGACTGGTCAGGCCTCTAGCACAACGCTTGGCAGAGGCAGCCGGCACACTGAGCGTGCTCAGTAGAAACGTGTTCGTCACACAAGAGCGCCCGTTTGCAGACCCGTTCCATTTTTATCCATCAACGTTTCCCTCAAATGTGCTACAAATAGAACAGCATTAAGCGCAGCCGTGAGCTATTAGCACCCATCAGAGGCTGAAATCATGACCAATCATAGACTATTAATTGTGTAACCCTGGCGAGGGAGCGTGTTTATCAGCTGGTCAGACGAACACTCATTCTTTGTTTACTGAGTACCAGTGGCCTCACCCACCCATATGATGTCACATAGCCAGCCCAGGGCAGCCAATCGAATGAGACTGACTCCTTGCCCTTCATCGTCCGTCTACTGGCACAGCTGGCTGGCATGCTCTGGAGAAAAACTCACATTGTACTTTTCCACTCAACAAGAAAAAATATAACACCAAAGGAAAAAAAAAAAAAGTATTTTCAGTCTTCTTTCGCCTGTTCATGATCTAGCTCAAGCTGCAGTGCTGCAAGAAAGAGAATGAGAGCGATCCATCGCAGAGGAATCATCAAAATCAACAAGATTTTTGCCTGAACACACTGAGCTAACATTACCTTAGACTTTCAAAACATCAGAACTTGAACTCTGACTTCTTTCTATTTGGCCAAACTGCCTCACTGACTGTCCTTCAGGCCCGAGACAGAGCGTGTGATCACTGTCTGTGAACTTTAGCTCACTGACAACAGAGTTATAATAATAAAAAAAAACATAGATGCAGTTTAAAGACCACACAAACAGAACACAGAACACACAAACAACAGAGTTTCAGGAGTTTCAGCCTATCGACAACTGTGCTTTGACTTAAAATAGTCAAGTTAGGTCTCTGACAAAACTTCTGCTCATCAACAGAGATTTAGCTCACAGACAACAAAGCTCTGGTTTACTAAAAAAAAAAAAAAAAAAAAAAACAGTTCAGAAAAAACAGAGCTTCGGCTCACTGGCAACAGAGCATCATATCAGAGAAAACGACTTCACGCTCTCGGACAACAGAGCTAAGGTTTACTAAAAACAGAGCATTATATTCGAGAAACTATTTTAGCTCACTGACAACAGAACAACATAGCTCTGGTTTACTTATAATAGAGCATCATGTCAGAAAAAAAAGCTATGGCTTACTGACGAGTTTCAGCTTACAAAGCTTTAGCTCACAGACAACAAAGCTTCAGCTCATAGACAACAGAGCTTCAGCTCAGGAAAAACAGCTTTGGCTCACTGACAACAGAGCTCTGGTTTACTTATAACAGAGCATTAGATCAGAGAAAACATAGTTGGCTCACTGACAAGAGTTTCAGCTCATAAAGCTTTAGCTCACAGACTTCAGAGCTTCAGCTCACAGACTACAGAGCTTCAGCTCACAGACTACAGAGCTTCAGCTCAGAGACTACAGAGCTTCAGCTCAGAGACTACAGAGCTTCAGCTCACAGACAACAGAGCTTCAGCTCACAGACAACAGAGCTTCAACTCAGAGACTACAGAGCTTCAGCTCACAGACAACAGAGCTTCAGCTCAGAGACTACAGAGCTTCAGCTCACAGACTACAGCGCTTCAGCTGAGAGACTACAGAGCTTCAGCTCACAGACAACAGAGCTTCAGCTCAGAGACTACAGAGCTTCAGCTCAGAGACTACAGAGCTTCAGCTCACAGACAACAGAACTTCAGCTCACAGACTAGAGAGCTTCAGCTCAGACTAGAGAGCTTCAGCTCACAGACTACAGAGCTTCAGCTCACAGACTACAGAGCTTCAGCTCAGAGACTACAGAGCTTCAGCTCACAGACAACAGAGCTTCAGCTCACAGACAACAGAGCTTCAGCTCACAGACTACAGAGCTTCAGCTCACAGACTACAGAGCTTCAGCTCAGAGACTACAGAGCTTCAGCTCACAGACAACAGAGCTTCAGCTCACAGACTACAGCGCTTCAGCTGAGAGACTACAGCGCTTCAGCTGAGAGACTACAGAGCTTCAGCTCACAGACAACAGAGCTTCAGCTCACAGACTACAGAGCTTCAGCTCACAGACAACAGAACTTCAGCTCACAGACTAGAGAGCTTCAGCTCACAGACTACAGAGCTTCAGCTCACAGACTACAGAGCTTCAGCTCACAGACAGCAGAGCTTCAGCTCACAGACAGCAGAGCTTCAGCTCAGACAGCAGAACTTCAGCTAACAGACTACAGAGCTTCAGCTCACTGACTACAGAGCTTCAGCTCCATGACAACAGAGCTTCAGCTCACTGACAACAGATCCTCAGCTCACAGACTACAGAGCTTCAGCTCACAGATTGCAGAGCTTCAGTTTACAGACAACAGAGCCTTAATTCACAGACAACAGATCTTCAGCTCACAGAAGACAAGTCTTCAGCTTACTGACAGTCCTTTATGTTTCAAACAAAACTTTAGTTTACTGACAACAGAGCTTCATCTCAGACAACAGAGCTTCAGCTCAAAGAACATAAAGATTCAGTAATCCACATGAATATAAGAATATCAACATATTTGCACTTGTTTCAGCTATGCTTTTTAATAAATGCCAGCACTCTTATCTGCAGAAACACTGTAGATACACATAATTTCAGTTGAAATTCACAATTCACTGCATCTTGTTTGCCTATAAAGAAATTAAAACTGATCTCCAGATTGACACCGGTGAATGAAAGATCACTGAACGCACTGTTTTATGTGTTTAGTGAAGCTGCAGTGCTGTTTGGAACAGTGGAAAGGTGGATAAGCCTTTGCTCAGACTGCTCACACACTGAGATCAAAACACACCAGTCCCATTATCATCTCCCATTACATTCATCTATTTAAAGACCGACTCGGAGACAGATGCGGGACAGGAGGAGGCAGCGAAATCGCTAGCTGATCTCTATATGAAAGATAACAGACTTAAACGCAGCATTATAGCATCTCTCAGCTTGTGTGAAGCGGCTTCAGTGTAGCTGCTGACAAAGCAGAGTCATGTGGAACAGGGAGGGAAAATGCATTACTTCAAGCTTCAACACCTACAAAGGAATACAACGAGAGAGAGAGAGAGAGAGAGACTCAGGACGCCACGCCATAATACAGCGTACACAGTAAAACTCTAAGAAGAAGAAATGTGATCTTGTTTTTATGCCTTCTAATTTTTTTATTTAGAGGGCCAAGACTCTCACTGAGAAGCTTGCATTAAATTAAATAAGGCTAAAATTAATTTCTGTTAAAGGATCAAGCTGGACACAAGAAGCATATACATCTATGAATGTATTTTCAAGTGGTGTGCAGTGAGGCCCTTCTAACCTCTTTAGAGAAGGGGTGACAATAGGTGCATGTAAAGCATTACATTATATTTAATCAGGAAATATATATTATAGTTATTGTAAACTATAAGCATATATTTTATAGAATAACTAAAATAAAAAAGTTTTTCAGTTGCTATGGGACTCTTACATGACTGACAGCTGTTCTAACCAATCAAAGCTTTTTAAAATGGCTTCTGCCCCCTTGTGTCTACGTGGACCCTTCTCCTGATTTTAAGACGGGTGTAGTAATGAGTCTGTTAGCAAAGTCTTTGGACAATCTAACCAATCAGATTCATGATTTTCACTACGGGGCGGGGCCATGGCTGTCTAACCCCTTCTAAGCACTGTGCTGAAGGGGTAAACGTTGATTAGTCGTAAAATAGAGCTCATGCTATATTAGTTCAATAGTTAGCTAACTATCATGGAATAGCAATGTATACTTTTGTCATTTGGAGCTGTATTTGTGGGCTGTTAATGTGTACTAAGTTCCTATAACTAAGTTTAGATATTGTAATATTCATCCATGTATACGGCGTCAGCGTCTCTGGGGGTGTGAGGGGGGTACCCACTATATTAACTGCATGCCACTGGTATTTTCGATTTTTTACAAGCTCTAGGAGTGTCATCAAGGTTCATGAAGGCTGATCAATCTACTAAACTGCATGATCGTTATGTAAACACTAGCAGAACCTGTGAAGACATGCTCCAGCTAAGGAGGAGGAAGAAAAACAATGTCAGGATACAGCACGGACGATAACAAAATCCCACTGGCTTTAGTTTCCAAGCATTTTTCAACATTTACTACAGTCAGATTCATCTATCACCTGCTTCAGACATAACAGGCTGACATGAGGTCTAAAGAGTGACAGGGAGAGGCAGAAATTAGAGATTACAAGAAGATTAAAACGTCTACACAATTATTATAGCGTCTCAACATGCCCAGACTCCAATGTTCCAATGTTATTCTCTGTGTCAGTGAAAACTTACTAGTCATTTATTTTTATGCCAAACTCTAATGTTTGTATGTTAAGACATAATACAGAGCACGCCTACAGTGACGTACAAGTCTGAGCACCTTTAAATACTCTGTCTTTTCAGATCTAGTCCCAAAAATCTGCAGCTATTGGCTTCTCTAAGCAGCTGTCTAGCACACTGACCAGCTCTTTAGGTCGGACCAACCTCTGGTGCTTTAGTCTGGACTGTGGTTCATGGTCTCTTCCACACCTGCTACTTTGGTTTGAGCCTAACTGAAATGTCCAGGCCAAATGAAAAGTTCAGACCAAACAAGGCAGGTGTGAAAGCAGTCTAAGAATCACACAAAATGGAAATCTGAGTGGTCCAGTGGACTAAGGCGCTGCCACTATGATCGGCAGCTCGCCATCAGCTGCCTGAGCCCTGAGAGAGCAAAATTGGCCATGCTCTGTCTGGATGGGTAGATGGTGCTCTGATGTGGGGAGCCAAAGGTGATGTCGGTCAGCACAGGTGTCTGTTAGCTGATGTAATAGATGTAGGCCGAGTGCGCTGTGATGCTAATCGGTAATGCAGCATCAGCAGCAGTTTAAATAGAGGTGGTGGCCGATTTCGCATGTATTGGAGGAGGCATGTGCTAGTCTTCACTTTGCTGATATTAGAGCATCACTAGTGATAGAGGGAGTGCAGCTAAGTTGGAGGGTTAATTTGCATAGCTAAATTAGGGAGAAAAGTGAGATAAAAAAAAAGAATCACATAAAACTAGAAGCCGTTTGTGAGGCAGAATTAATAAAAAAAATATTTAAACAAGAACTATAAGACTCTGAGCTGCTACAGAAAGCATTTACACAAGCTGTGATACTTGCAAAAGGGGGTGTGACTAAGTACTGGCCATGAAAGGAGGTCAAATGTTTACTACAATTTTACTAAAGATAAAATAAAATGCTTTATCTTTAATTTTATAAATTTTGAAATTTAGGTGACTGTGCTGTTTACAATAGCAAAAATTGACTAAAAGAAAAAGTAATGTTGAGTTAAAACAATATCATGCTGTGCCTCAAACAAAAATCCTGAATCATCGTGTTAAATCATGTAAAAAAAAATAAATAAATCACCATGTTGAAAAACAAAAACAACAACCAAAAAAAAAACAGCTTCTTTCATTATTCCAACGAGCGGAAGAGCGAATAAGTGTGCACTCGTTCTGAGTTACCAGGCAGTGTCACATGTTTACAGCCATTGAAATTAGGCCTCACTCCTCATTGTTAAGGTAGAGAAGCCCGAAGAAAAGAGCTGGCAACAACAAACCGCGGGACAGGAAAGGAGGGAGGAAGAGCGGGAGTTGTGTGTCTGAGACGTCTGTGTGTCTGCCAGCCTGCAGGAGTGACCGTTGGCCCAACTGTACCGGCCGCTCGCACGGCTGTTTACTGCTGAATAACTAAACTCCGCTGAAGAGGAGGCGGGAGTTCTCTCCCACCCCGGTAAACCTTTTCTCACAGCGCAGCTTGATGATAAAGCTCATAGCACACTGTCCACATCTCATTTCTCACGTTGCTGAGCAGCCGTTTAATGCACATCACTGCAGACTCAGCAGAGGCTGATGGGAAATCAAGTTTCAATTGAAAGTGTTCTTGGATGATGTTCTAAAGGCTGATCAGCATCCTGGTTACACTGCTGAGAACAGAACATCAGTCTGGTATTACTGGCCAACACAAGCAGATGCAGCTAGTGACAACTGACTAGCAATAACAGAAATCAGTTAGGTTCTTATGATCGTATTTATAGAAGTTTTTTAATTTTTTTAAATTATTGTACATTTTTTCCCTCTATATAGGAATGAGTGGGGTGCAAAAGTATATTTCACCAGAGGTCACCCATATATTAATGATTCAGTGAAAAATGTCATGTAATTAATAATGCACTGTTGATTAAATTTGGACTACGTGACATTGCATGTCTGGAAAAGAGATATGATCATTGAAAATGCAATGAAAATGCTGAAATTATATATTATTCAGCACTAGTCATGACACATAAACATGACCACTAGTATCACCCAACCAACCACACTGTATATCACAGCATCCTCTGATGAACCACCTCATACCATATCATATCAACCACCTGGGATGCTACAGCAACCACCTAGCAACATCTGTGTAAACAAAAAAGCAACCACTATAGCAAAATCATAGTATCCACCTGGAAAAACAAAAAATACCACCCAGCAACACCAAATGCAGTGTAAAAAAAAAAAGAAGTGTAAAAAACAAATAATTTTAGGTATAATAAATATGACAAAATAAGAGACCTCCTAAAAATGATGAGCTTCTTTCTTTTTCTCTGAGATGATCAAAATCCATCAAACCAAGCTGAACAGCTTGAATGTTTGCACCAGGAGTGACACAAAGTTATCCAAAAGCAGTGTGTAAGACTGGTGGAGGAGAACATGCCAAGATGCATGAAAACTGTAATTAAAAACCAGGGTTATTCCACCAAATACTGATTTCGGAAATCTTAAAACTTTATGAATATGAACTTGTTTTCTTTGCATTATTTAAGGTCTGAAAGCTCTACATCTTATTTGTTATTTCAGCCATTTCCCATTCTCTGCAAATAAATGCTCTAAATGACAATATTTTTATTTCGAATTTGGGAGAAATGTTGTTTTTAGTTTATTGAAAAAACAACAATGTTTGTTTTACTCAAACATATACTTCTAAATAGCAAAATCAGAAAAAAAAACTGATTCAGAAACTGTAGTAGTCTCTTCATTTTTTTTCAGAGCTGTACATTACTTATTTTGCAAGCGGTTTCATTAAAACTGAAAACATCAGCCTTCTGGAACTTTAGCAGTGTTTATGTCACGAGCCAAGAAGAGAATACAGCACACAAGGAATAATCAGCTACAGCTAAACCGCTCCATTTTCATACTGTCGCTTTTATTTATCTGTTTATTTATTCATTCCTGTGATTGGTATTGTACTGATCTAGTCAGCATTAGACTATATCCAATACTATGACCCTGACATGGACACTGACAGCCCAGAGGATCAAATCTCAGTAGGACAACGTCTGACCTACAAGACAGCGAGGTCACCTCCGACCTCCTATCCCACAAATCCTTCCTGTTCCACACAATCAGCCACTGGAAGTGAGCAAGAGTGCATCCGAGAGTGTATTTCTGAAAGATCCACTGGGACTGCTAATGTTTCCCTTCATTGATCTGCCCCCCCATTATAACACACACAATGACGTCTCTCTCTCTCTCTCTCTCTCTCTGTGTTGCAATTTCACTGAGGAGCAGAGTGAGGTGAAGTCTGTTCTGCGCAGTGTGACGCTCCTTTGTCCATCTATTGAAGTAAAGTATGCTTATCTGTATCTTATATGTTAGGAGAATTAACCACTATTTGGAGAAACCTTAAAATTAACTAAAAATTTAAACAAGATTTAAACATGGAAATATCCAACAGAAGAAGAAATATAACATCTGTGGTCATCCCGTAATTTTAGTCCTGTCCGGACGCACATCTCTGAGTTTTGTCTTGCATTTAATAAAATAGCTATTTGTCCACTGCCACGCACCGTAATTACACTTACACTTGCTAGCCAATTACACAACAGCGAGTAGAAATGGAGGAGCTACTGAACGTGATGTCATGTGACAAGAGAAAATTTTATATATGTATAAAAAAAAAAAAAAAAAAAAAAAAAAAAAAACACTACAATTCGGATGCAACTACAGTCCGGATGTAAGAGTTTATCACTGAGAAAAAGTGTGAAATATTTTTCACAAATACATTAATGAAAACATATAACGTAAGTGTTGATGTGTGATGAATTACAAGTCATTTTACACTGATGAGTGATGGCTGATTCTAGAATATGACAGATTAAAATTTGACAAGTATTTTTAAGATCTAAATGAGAATAGTAAGCAGTAAAACAAAGATTTTCTTGTTTCTTTATCAAGAAAATCAAGAAAAAGTTAATTATTTAAATTAAATATCAGCTGAAAAAAAAGTGCAAATCTTCCACCATATTATTTCCGTACAATTACTAAATTATTTTACACCCCTGGGTTTTGGCACCGCCCCAAAGTTAAACTCAAATGAGTATGACCTGCAGCTGAAGGACAAAGGTTTACTCAGAATCGTGCTATAAAGAAAAAAAAAATCATCAAATTAGTAAGGAGCAGTTCTGCTGACAAACATCTTATTGAGGGAAGAGGTCAATAAAAAAACAGCAAGACTGGTTGGAGCTGACAAAAAAGCTACAGTAACTTAGCAAACAGCTCTGTACAATTAATGTGGTCTGCAGAATTAAGATTCCACTTCTGTCAGCTAAGAACATAAAGCTGAGGCTGCAGTGCACACAGACTTCCTAAATCCTGACAACTGAAAACTGGAGAATAATAATAGCCTGGTCTGATAAATTTTGATTCTTTGAAGGCACACAGATGCAGGAGCCAGAATTGGGCATCAATAAAGCCACAGAACAAAACACTCCAAGCTGGTGGGGGTGCTGCAAATGGTGTGGAGACTAACAGCAGGAACCAAATACGTTCTCTGTGTGATGAAACATGCTGTGGTTCTCATATTCTTGAAGTACTGGCAATAATCTAATTAATAACATGTATAAAATTAGAATTTTTCATGTTAACAAAAAGGTCAAATATAAAGTTTTGTCTTATGACAATGAAAAAAAAAATGCTGCATTGAACTACAGGTGCCGCAAGCATGTGCATGCACAGGTCGTGTGTCATTTATCAGGCAAAACAATGTTATCTTATGAAGTCGCAGGCTGTGTAACGTACAGGGCAGTGCTATTGTAGAATGTGTGTATTTGCATGTGTAGCAGACTACAGACTGGCCCTTTGTGTGCCAGGTGTCAAAGCATTAATGGACTGTATGACAAGTTTTACCAGATAAGAAGCATTAATACTGGCAAGAAGCGTGTGAACACAGTGACAAAACTGAGTCAAAACTTTTTTGGCACAAAGACTCAGAGCTCAGAGTGTCTCAAAATTTGACAGTGTGATCTAAAGTAGGGCTGCAACGATTAGTCAATATAATCGACAATGTTAATGATTTAAAAGTTGTCGACTACAAATTTTATTGTCGATTAAACATTAATTTTGTTAGTTAAATACACAGTGCTGGGGAAAGAAACGCAATGGTAGATGAGTAATGAGCTCACTATTGCAGTTTACACTCAACTTGGTCTCCAAAAGTGCCCAAACACAACAGATAACATAATAACTCACTTAATATCAGTACTTTCCACGTTTAATCAACATCTGTAGATTTAAATATATATTTTTTTTATATCTCATGTTCAGCTGTTTCTATCGTTTTTTGAGATGAAGATCATGGCAGGAAAAAACGTTGACTAATCGAATAATCGGAAAAATAATCGCCAGATTAGTCAACTATCAAAATAATTATTAATTGCAGCCCTAATCTAAAGGAACTGCTTCACACTCTGGTGCACAGAATTCTGATCACCACTTACACCTGGTCTTTTCACGTGACTAGTATTTGTACTGTATCCTGATAAAATATCCACTGTGACTCTGTGAAAAAGTCCACTGCGACTCCAATTAATCTACTAATCAGCAATAGATGAGAACTGTGGTAAGGAATGCAAATTCTCTCATTACAGTACAGCAATTATTACTGAAGTTTCAGTTGTCAACTGCATTTTGGAAAGGTGCCTTTGTGGGTGTGTGTACCCTGCTATAACATGAGGCTTAGATGCATCTCAGACCTCTTTAAGAAGTGATTTGAGTGATGGGATTTGAAACTGGTTTAAATGCTCATTGGGTGCGTTTACAATTGCATACTTTTCTACTTATGTGGCTTAATCGTATCTAGATATAATCCTTAAACTAAAGATGCAAGAGATGAGCAGGTGTAAATGGGATCTGTGTGTTTGAAGGTTTGACCGTGTGTGTGTGGACAGTGGATGTAAAGTGGTAGGTATATGTTATAGGTATATGTTTGAGTAAAATGAACATTGCTGTGTTATTCTATAAACTACGGACAACATTTCTCCCAAATTCCAAATAAAAATATTGTCATTTAGAGCATTTATTTGCAGAAAATGAGAAATAACTGAAATAACAAAAAAGATGCAAAGCTTTCAGACCTTAAATAATGCAAAGAAAATCACAGTTCTATCACAGTTTAATCAAAATTGTCATGCTTCTTGGCATGTTCTGCTCCACCAGTCTTACACACTGCTTTTGGATAACTTTATGGCAGTTCAGCTTGGTTTGATGGCTTGTGATCATCCATCTTCCTCTTGATTATATTCCAATTTGGTAAAATGAAAGAAACTCATAATTTTTAAGTGATCTCTTTTTTTTGCCAGACCTGTATCTTTATACATATATAAAAACCCAACAACAAAGTGAAACCTAAAATCTTTCAAACACAATCCAAATAAGCACTTTATGAAACATCCAAATGGTTATTTGAGTTGTCATGGTTCTATAGCACTGGAGAAATGAGAAAAGACGAGTATATGTTTGTCTGTGTATGTGTGTGTACACATCTCTCTCTCTCTCTCTCTCTCTCTCTCTCTGTCTCGCAGGTACTCACAGTTCCCGCTCCATGACTTGAGCAGAGACTTGATGCTGATCTCGAAGAAGACCGAATCCTGCAGACTCAGCATGACGCAACCACGGAGTTGTTGAGTGGTGTGGAAAAAAAAAATTGCACAAAATTCACTGGCCAGTCCTGCTGGCACTACGGTGCGGCCCGTTCTCCACCGTCACACCCACACATACACACTCCTGCACCTGGGTAAAGTTTCAGCCTCCACTGTGGACCATGAGGGAGTGCATGGCATGCTTCTCAACACACACACACAAAAAACACACACACAGATCAGCTGCGGGGCTGAGAGAGGCCCATGACAAAGCGAGTTCAATGAAGAGAGCAAAAACCCGGGAAAGAAATAAAGAAAGAAAGAAAGGAAGGAGCCCGCGAAGAAGGTTGAAAGAAAGAAACAGGAGCCACAGAGGTTCTCAGAGAGGAATTCCAAATGTGAGCTGTCCAATTCCAAATGCTGCTCGACCCTCAGTGGACGGCATGCTTGACTGGGAAAGAGCAGCGCAGTGAAAGTTTGTTCCGGGATCGCGCTGCCTGCCCACCCGCTCGCCCGCGTGTCTGTGTGTGTGTGTGTGTTTGACAGAGAGAGAGAGAGAGAGAGAGAAAGGGGTGGGAATGGTGAGAATAGAATCCCAGCAGAGAGCAGCGATGTTCCCCTTTCCTCTCCTCCTCTTCCTGTGTGCGCAAAAGCACTGGCGCGCTTACACACTCTCATACACACACAAACACACACCAAACACACTTCTCTCCCTCCCTGTCCAATCGCTCAGCGCCAGCCCCTCCCCACAGTGATGCTTGCTAGCACTTGCTCTCTGGGCCAGTAAAGAGAAGCGTTTGTTTCAATGGCAGAGAGGAGGGGAGGGGAGCGGTGGGAGGATGATGTCATCAGCGTGCTGCGAACGCTGCCTGGCTCACTTCCAGCCTTTCAAACACAACCGCTACTGCCCTTCTCCCGCTCAGCTCGCTAAGTCCCCCCCATCCCTCTCTCTCTCTCTCTCTCGCTCTCCTCGCTCTTTCTCCTCTCTCTACACTAGCCACACATCCTTTATTTGCAACGGTGATGCTGATGTGTCATCCCTGACTGCAGTGCGATGGGCTGAGAGAGAAAGAGAGAGAGAGAGAGGTTGGGGGGGGGGAGATGATGCAAGGAAGTTATGCATCTTGGCACGCTCTCCTCCACCAGTCTTACACACTGCTTTTGGATAACTTTACGCCACTCCTGGTGCAAAAATTCAAGCAGTTCAGTTTGGTTTGATGGCTTGTGATCATCCATCTTCCTCTTAATTATATTCCAGAGGTTTTCAATTTGGTAAAATCAAAAGAACCTCATAATTTTTAAGTGGTCTCTTATTTTTTTCCAGAGCTGTATATAAATACACAAACACACACAGACCAAGCATAACATTATGATCACCTACTTGTTACTATATCCAATATCCATTTGTTTTTCAGCTCCACAGAACATGTAGAAGCACTTTGAGGAACAGCTAGGTAGTTATGTCAAATAGAGTGGACAGTGAATGGACACAGTGTTTAAAAACTGCTACGTCTAATCTAAAACAATCAACTGCCTAGGGCCCTAAGATGGCTTGGGGTCCCAAGACAACAACTGGTTCTGTATTGAATGCAACTACAAATAGTGTGTGCACCCCTTTAAATTCTGTGACGGCCAATACAGGAAAATACAATGACACTTATCAGAATTCCCTTCATGGTTGGCTCCTCCCACTAATTGCTGACAATAGCTAGCCTGCCAGGTTAGTGATTCCTGCACCTGGCAGAATATGACTTCATATGACTTCAGCAATCATGAAGAAAAAAAAAAAGGATGGGGGGGAAAAAAAAGAGTGCTGAAACAAGGATGTTGCAATAATGTTATGTTTAAGGGGGAAAAGGGGTTATTGTGATAATAGTGACAGAGGGACGCTCAGTACAATTAGAACAAGCTGATGTTGGTTACTCACGCAAACAGCTGCTAGGTATTAACAAAATTCAATTTCATGACTTTTCATAAAATATCATATCATATTATCATCTGCTATTCTTGCTTACATCATTAAATTGAATAAACCCATCATTCCCCACAACCTTATTCATACTTTGATGCTGAAAACATGATCATGAACTGTATGGATAAAGAGATTTCCGATATAAACATAGAAATAGCCAGACACTGTACACATCTGCTGCTGTTTTAAACAACATTAGTCACTCAGCGCTCAAGGGTTCATCTACCAGACTGTGGGAACTAACCAACAGTACTAAAATATGCACATTACCTTAAAAAACAATGATTTTCTGCTATACAAAGCTAATGTAGTAGTAGAAATGTGCAGCGGCAGGAACCTATCAATTTGACTGATATTACTGATCATCATCACAGGGTGATGATTCAAAATATTGCAATACTGTAAGAAAAGGAATTTAAATATAAAATAAATTATTATTTTTTGATTAAAAATCATCAGCGCATTTTATATCCCAGTGCACCTTATGTATGAATTCTACCAGTCAGGTTGTAAAGAGCAGTAAAGCCACTCTGCTGAAGCGCAGCTTTACACAGGAGCATACAGTAGCAGCATTAGCATTAGTCACTAAGCGTGCTAAGTGCTAGCTCTTTTCCTTTTCCGTATATCAGACTGTAGCCTCCTCATTTACCATGTTCAAACAAGCTACTTAAGATGAACCACTAACTAATATCGCCCAGTCTTACTGGAACACTCAGGGTTCTCAGTGTTGTACTTTCAGGCTCTAACCATGGCTAGCGGTTAGCTGCTAATGCTAAAGCTGCTGCACCCAGCCTTAGTGGAAATTTGCAAATCTATAAAGCTTACTGTAAATAAACTAAAGTGCTTTACTCAACCAAATAAACAGTTTTCAGTAGATTAAAATCCAGTGCTTGTTTGACTTAAAAAACGTTTTTTTTTTGTTTTTTTTTTTTTATTATTACAGTTTTGTTTACTTAGCTTAACTTTACTTCAGTTACCACAACCCCCTACCCCCAACCACCCAGGGGTGAAACCTGCTGAATTAGAAGGAACCCATGGAGACACCCCTGTTCCTTACTAGTGTTGCTTTATATGCGCCTTATAATCCAGTGCGCCTTACAGTGCGAGAAACACAGTAAACATATACATAATATCTGAAAGCTATTTTTTTTACCCTTCTGTCTTATCTGAAGGGACAATAATGCCATTTCTGTTTTTCCTATTGGCTTGTGGAAACATCAACAGATTGATTCTAAACAATAATGTTGAAATGGATCATCTAAAGTGTTTTAGAGCTAAAACTAGGCTTTTTATTTGGATTATATAGTTAATAAAAGACAAGAATAGTTTATAATAACCCATCTAGACTTCAAAATGCTTGACAGCAGTCCAGACAAAAAAAAAGTTAAATTGATATTTATGTATTTAGCAGTATTATTTGGGCTTAGGACCTCTAGAATTTTAACTCTCAAATACAGCGGCGCTGCCCTTCCCCACTTACTCCTAATCTGTGTGGACGCTGTAGTTCAGTGTGATGATGGGATTTGCTATATTGCTAGAATATTAAGCATTCAAGCGTTCATCATGGTCAAAATAAACACACTACACTGGTGAATATGGCATCAGACAGCACTGCTCACACCTACATTCTGAAGTTCAGCACCACAAACCAAAACCCTCTCCCCCACCGCATACATACACACACACTCACTTGTTCTCACAAACCCCATTCTCAGGTTTTTTCCACTCCAAACAGGATGTCAGCTGTCTAAAAATACCAGTTTTCCCACACCATAAAAACCATGCAGCACACTTGTTCTGCACTCATGGAAACTCGTGCACACACACTCTCTTTGTACAGCAGCCGCAGTACATCCGAGTGTCAGACGTGTGTGTACACACCAGCCTGACCTATGAGCTAACAAGTGCCATGAGTGAGGCAGTAGGTGTGGCACCAGCGGCCAGTTGAACAATGACTGAGGGAAAAGTGAGATCAGATGGGTAGAGTTAACAGATCTTTATGAACTGTTTTATTAGCTGTGTAGAACTGTTTATCAGTGCAGCAAGTATATAAACACCCACTCAAAACACCCCTAACCCCACCCACCACAACACAATGACTTAGCTTAAAGATAATAGCCAATAACCGCCTGACCCAGAGACACTAAATACTCACACACTCTCACACACATATATATATATATAAATATATATATTTTTGCATTTCTTAAATTTCAATTTCACAAACCAATTTCAAAAACCAATGTATGTCAAACTGCAAAAAATCTTATTCCTTTTGTTAATTTTGAATAAAATTCTGTTGCTCCGTTCATTATGAAATTTTGATAAAATGTAATAAAAAAAGACATTCACACTATACCAAAAACTAAAACAAAGAGAAAAAATACAGATAGAAGGCATTCACATTACATATACGATAACAATTATATCAATTATAACAAAAAAATTGAAAGGCCATTCAGTTTCTGAATCAGTTTCTCTGATTTTGCTCTTTATAGGTATATGTTTAAGTAAAATGAACATTGCTGTTTTATTCTATAAACTACAGACACCATTTCTCCCAAATTCCAAATAAAAACAAGAAAACAAGTTCATATACATAAAGTTTTAAACGTTCAGAAATCAATATTTGGTGGAATAACCCTGGTTTAAAATCACAGTTTTCATGCATCTTGGCATGCTCTCCTCCACCAGTCTTACACACTGCTTTTGGATAACTTTACGCCACCCCTGGTGCAAAAATTCAAGCAGTTCAGTTTGGTTTGATGGCTTGTGATCATCCATCTTCCTCTTAATTATATTCCAGAGGTTTTCAATTTGGTAAAATCAAAAGAACCTCATAATTTTTAAGTGGTCTCTTATTTTTTTCCAGAGCTGTATATAAATACACAAACACACACAGACCAAGCATAACATTATGATCACCTACTTGTTACTATATCCAATATCCATTTGTTTTTCAGCTCCACAGAACATGTAGAAGCACTTTGAGGAACAGCTAGGTAGTTATGTCAAATAGAGTGGACAGTGAATGGACACAGTGTTTAAAAACTGCTACGTCTAATCTAAAACAATCAACTGCCTAGGGCCCTAAGATGGCTTGGGGTCCCAAGACAACAACTGGTTCTGTATTGAATGCAACTACAAATAGGGTGTGCACCCCTTTAAATTCTGTGACGGCCAATACAGGAAAATACAATGACACTTATCAGAATTCCCTTCATGGTTGGCTCCTCCCACTAATTGCTGACAATAGCTAGCCTGCCAGGTTAGTGATTCCTGCACCTGGCAGAATATGACTTCATATGACTTCAGCAATCATGAAGAAAAAAAAAAGGATGGGGGGGGGGGGGGAAGAGTGCTGAAACAAGGATGTTGCAATAATGTTATGTTTAAGGGGGAAAAGGGGTTATTGTGATAATAGTGACAGAGGGACGCTCAGTACAATTAGAACCAGCTGATGTTGGTGAAACATTCTGAACAGCTTGTCCCACCTTAAAAAAACAGTTTCTAAGAACGAAGGGATTTGTGGGAGGAGCAAGGATGAAGTTAGTCTATTCATTAGTACAGTGTTTCTGAAGAACATTAAAACAGACTGGCAGACTTCTCAAGCATCTAGAGAGCATTCAGAGCAGCCTAAGACAACACTGGGATGACTTTTCCAGCGTCTCCGATGCCCTTCTCTAATGCCAAAGACATTAGCGCATGACATCATCTGACTTGAGGCCCGGGACAAGATAAAATGGTCCCAACACAGATCGCACTGATAGCCCACGAGCCCATTAAATAACATGGCTTTCTTTCTCCACTCTCTCTCTCTCTCTCTCCGCTTACATTCTCTCCATCACATGATCGTCCCTCCCTGCTGGAGTTATGCAAAGCAGGAGGGCAGCATTGTAAACAAACACGCTGCACAAAGGCCTGCATTGTGGCCGAGTGCTGCAGAACAGCCACGCTGAGGAACTGGGCCTTCTCCGAACACTCGCACAGCACAAAGAAATGGGTCAAGACATGAAACCCTGCCTCAATATGGTTATTTAGAATGGCCTGAAGTGGCCGAAGAGGTTACTGAGGCCCCGTCCACATGCATCAGGATATTTTTAAAACAATTGTGGCCTTTTTTTCCTGTTTTGTGGTATGATAACGTTCTAGAGCCACTATGAAAAAACAAAAAACAGTTCACTTTGACAGAAAAAAAGTTGTGGGTTGTTTTTATTAAAAAAAATTTAAGAGTGGCCCTAAAACGCCATCATATTGTGGCCTCTAATACACATGAATACAGCATTTTTGCCTACAAAAAATTGAAGCTACTCTAAAATGCACAGTAGGGTGGTAGATCCCACTCACACAGTGTGGAACGGCAAGCGCTGGGATTTGAAGCCTCTACTGTACATCATACATCATACATAACTTATGGCTGGACAAAAAATACGGCAAAAATCTATCACAATATATTTCTTAATTTTGGTTCATATGATACAATTCTGATTTCGATACGAACAGTATAAAAGCCACCACCCTTGATGTACCAAATCGCGCACTAATAGAGCTGGGTGTTACGGTAAAAATACAATATCCCAATACTTAGACATGTTCATGATATTTTCTAGGGGTGGGAATCGATTACTATCTCACGATTCGATTCGATTCCGATTTTGGGGGCCACGATTCGATTCAAAATCGATTTTTGATTCAAAACGATTTGAATTATAAATATTTCTGCTTCTGGCTTATGAATCGTATTGAAAAAAAACCCTCCATAATATACACTGGTCCTGGAGAAGGTAATGTGTTACAAAAACAATAAAATGTGCAGGAATGTGGGTCCTCAGTGACAGAGGAATCACTGGGATATCACAATGACGTTAATGAACAATAAATAAATAATAAATAACACTGCTTTATTACCAGGCTACTAGCGGTGGTGTGTAGGTGACGCTGCTGGGCTGATGTGATGATAGCAGTGGAGCGCTAAAGTTCAGGAGCAGCTGCTGATTAACTAGTTAATTTAAGGTGGTTGTATTTCTTCAGAAAGGGGGCAGGAGGTGGAGAAATTAATTCATATTGTCCATTCCTTAATTCCTCTGTGATGAGGAGCTGAAATTAGCTCTGATTAGCTTATTGTTATTTTTCCGTTCCGCCTTAAATGCTGCAGCCCGCTGCCACCTGTAGCGTTATTTAAGGTGGAACTGGAAAGTTAGCTAGTTAGCTAGCTAACAGTTACTGAAACTAACTACTAGCGATCTTTTTTATGCTTGTTATGAAGCATTCTGCCATAAAACATTGAAACTACACGTTAATCTAAGGTAATATAGTGCTTGTTCTGCCATCTTACCGGTGATTCTCAAACACCTACGCTCTGTGTGTGTCTGGAAGATCTCCAAAGGGACAAGCGCTATCCCCAGGGTTGCCAGGTCCAACAAAAATACCCAGCCCCAAATCAGTCTAAAACCCGCCCCTCAGAATCGATTTTGGGACATTTTAAATCGATTCTGAATCGTAGTAAATGAGAATCAAGATTCTTATGTGAATCGATTTTTTGGCACACCTCTAATATTTTCATGGTATTGATTGTGGTTTTTACACTCAGATAGAATCCATCAGCAGTGGCAGACTCTGCTATTTAAATATTCTCTCATGAATAGTACAGTGATTCTTATTGAATTGCTGCACATCATTTTTTTAATCAAACAGATTTTATTTTTTTTTACATTCTCTATAATAAAATGTATGGTTGGGCCAGTGTTGTAAGCTAATACTGATATCCTCAATACTGTAACAGTTTTTAAAAACATAGTATGATTTACAGAATCACAACTACCCCTTATTGTGATATATAATGTAGGGTCACAATTTCTGGGAAGCAGAAAATATGGATGGAATAACAGACTTGAGGAATAAAAGCAGAATTCAGGAATTCGAATACATATATGAAGAGCAGAGGAATGTATAGATATCGTACACATAATATCAGAATAATATTCCTGGTCTGGCTAGATATGGTAAGTTCTGTTAATTGATGTCAAACATCAGTTATTAATTCATCTCGGGAAACAGTTACAATCAAAGTAAACAGTGTTCTGAGGTAAATAACTAAAGACAGGAGTGAAGTATAACCATAATCGAAAAATCACATCGAACCCCAGAACCTACTAATCTAGGTGCAGTACAAACAAAATTCCCAACATGCTTATTGTTAACACAATAAGAAAACTGATCACGATATGATAAAATATTAATATATTGTCTAGCTCTAATTAGAGTACACACAAAAATACAGTACACACAAAAAAGGTTTTGTGCGTGTAGGCACTTGACAGTAGGGGTGGGACAAAATATTGATATTGCAATATATTGTCCAGTTTTAATTTTTAGATACATCATCAATACTTGGTGTCAAATATAGACATTTCTACTGAAAGCCAGGCGCACTAAACTCTCTAAGACTGTCCGCCCAATTTGAATTAATAAATGTACTGCTTTAATGGCACTAATTAATAAATAGGGTAAACCTGGAGCGAAGGAAAGATGCCCTGTTATTCGCACCCGTACTTGGAAGCGTTAAAACAGCATAAAAATGTACATACATAAATAAAAAAAGGGTATGTAACTAAATCTGCAACTACGCACATTTGTATTACCTAGTCTGTCCTCTAGTGGAAACATCCATAAGAATGTCTATACACATACATATACATAATCAGACAGCAAGTACACATAGAGCCTTAGCAGCAGTGGCACTTCATGATGAAACACAAATAGAGCTGACTAAAAAATGAAAAATAAAAAAATTAAATAAGAGCATCACCTAGGCACTAAAATAATGCATTAATTAATCAGTGTCTCCAGTTTTATTAACTGCACCGCATTTCCTCAGTGACACTGTATCCAGAACAGAGCTACATGAGATATGGGCCTCAGCAGGTGCAGGTGGCCTCACCCTTTTATGCAATCTAAGTAATGCTAAGGTCACACCTGCTGTCCATCATCTACATCCCTCTCACACTCTTATATACACACAGACACACACACACACACACATACTCCCAAAGCCTCTGTAGTTCTTCTCAGTGTTTGGAGTAAACAGTAAGATCCTGCTCTCGGATCCTGGAATCGTGCTCTTCTGTCAATAGACTCAGACTATTAAAAGGGCACAGCAGGAGACAGAACAATGTGATTTCTCATAAACTCTCCTGCCTGATCTGTACACATACAGTTCCAGTCAAAAGTGTGGACACACCTCTTCTCATTCAATGTGTTTTTTTTCTTTTTCAGTTTTTTTTTTCAGTACATTTAATATTAAAGACATTAAATCTACAGCTACAAGAACATATGCAGAATTATTTAGTAAACAAACCAGAATAACACTGTTGTCAAATGAAATTATCTCCAAAAGAGCAACTTTACAGGAGAGAGAAAAAAAATATTTCAATGGAAGTCAACATAAAAAGAGTTTTTTTTTTTTTAAGGTCATTTTAAGTATTTCTATTGGTCTTTTCATTAAGAAATTTTGGAACAGTGTAAGGAACTGTTTGTCAGTTCAAATTATATAGTAAACTAAAAATCAACAAAAAGACATTTGTTTTTCAATTGACAGAAACAATATGTTTTATATACTTTAGATTCTTATAAGTAGCACATTTATCTTTGAGGACAGATCTGCACACTCTGCACACACACGAGGGAGAGTCACCTGGAATAGTTTTCTCAGCGTCTTGAAGGAAGGAGTTCCTGGAGGTGCTGAACAATAGTTGCTGTTTTTCTTTCACACTGTGAAGCTCCAGCTCATCCCAAACCACCATCTCGGTTAATAAGGTTTAGATCAGGGGATTGTGGAGGACTAACATTTTTTTTTACTGTTTACTACGTAATTCCATACATGTCCCTTAATTGATTTAATGTCTGTAATATGAATGTACAATGTAGAAAATAAATTAAATAAAAAAAAAAAAAAAAAAAAAAACAATGAACAAACGTTTTGACTGTAAATGTCTACACACTAGAGTTGCACGGTGTACCGAAGGTTCGATTCTTTTTCGATACTACGTCATCACAAACGATTCGGTTCTTTAGCATTCGATGCTTTCGATACTGTATATAGCCCAGTCACTAGCTTCAAATGAGTCAAATTAGTAGGCGCGATTTGATTCAGTTCATAAGAAAACTGATTCACACCGCAGCAGTCGGTGTGGCAGGATTCAGATAAACTTAGTGTTCTGAACAAATGAATCGATTCACGCGCAAGCCAGCAGAGCAGGAGCGAGTGTAGAATGGCGACGGCTAAAATAACAGATGTCTCTCGTCCGCGACTTGTGGACAAAACGGGCGCGAGGAGTGAAGTGTGGGAAAATAGTCTGAGATGTAGGCATCTGTTTTTTATTTATATTTTTATTTTTAAATAAAATAACGAAAATAACGAAAACTGAAAGTGAAGCTAAACTACTTTATTTATTAGCGCTGTTTTCACTCCCGCAGTTGTACAGCGGGGGGTGTTGTGCCGATTCTGTCCGCGAAGCGGGAGTCGGATTCAGTAGCGGATTCGGCACAAGCGCGGCGGCACCTCGCGGTCCGCGGTGTTAGTTGTAAGCGCTCGCGCTAGCCGCAAAATACGACAGAAAACACTGAGGGAGCTGCAGACTTATGTGTGGGACTAGAATATGAGCACGAGGAGATAAAAGAGAACCTTTACCTGTGAGTAGTTCACATCAGAACACGCAAATCTCTCTCTCTCTCTCGCTGTGTCTCTTTCTCTGTTTCTCTCTCTCTCGCACGTGAACGCCTCCGCGTTTGACCTGCAGCACTGTGTTTAGCTGTTCTTAAAAATCATTTTAATTAAATAATAGTTCTATGCTTCTATGTTACAGTGTTATTTAACATAATAGCAGACAAGCACCCTGATCTCTACAAAGAGCTGAGAAGTCGACAGGTTAGTGGAGTTAGTCAAGATACACTCTGTCTGTAGCTTTACTAAGATTTACTAGCGACTGCTTATTAAAAACGTTAAACGGTTGATTAATAAAACGGAGCAGTGAGTGTTAAAATGAACATAACATTGTAATGTTCTTCTGTCTCTTTATTTTCCTTATTCAGAACTTAACTTCTGCCCGCCCGTCAGGTTCACATAGTCAGGCTACCATTACCTCTGGTTTTAGTTTTAGTTTTTAGGAAGTGTTTAGATAATTATGTTATAGTTAAGGTTATAATAACGAAACTTGTTTTTTGCTCAAATGTTTCATTTTAGAATAAAAACGTTTGCACCTATTGTTCAGTGTTCAATCCAGTTCAGTCAAAAATAAACATTTTATGTTCAGATATTTTTATTGTTTTTTTTTTCTTCCAAGTATCGTTTTGGTATCGAGAATCGTGATACTACAGTTGGTATCGGTATCGAAGTCAAAATTGTGGTATCGTGACAACCCTACTACACACACTCTCTCCCTTTCACCCACCCACACACACTTAAACTAATAACTTCCAGTCATGACTGACCTTTCTGCCGATTCTGAGAACAAAATCTGTCCTAACAATTTAAAAGCATGACAGGATCGTGGTTTACAGGATGTTCCCGTCACAGAGAAACAAATAAGTTGATTTAATTGGAATAATCTAAACCTTTCCAAAGAAAACCTTTAAAGCAGTCAAGATCTGATCTGTATATTCAATTTGCACAGATTACAGAGATACTGTACATTAAGAGACAAGAAGTGTAGGTATCACTTATTAAATGGCAGCTTTAGCACAGAGAGGATAAACACACAGCCGCCATTGGACAAAAAGCCAGATTATCAACAGCAAGTTCAGACGAATGCATCCTATGCAAATACAGCAGAGCAGCTATGACATATGGCACTCCTGTGTGTGAATATGTTCTGTATAGCTCCAGAGGTACGAATCTGTGGGAGAAGTATTGTGTCTTATGACTTTTGCCATGTCCCATCATGCAAGTTAAAAATGCTGAACTGACCTGTGGGATATATACAGCTGGGGCCCCCTGCATTAAATGTGGATGTGTTTTCTACATGAGATGCCAGGATGCCTGCCACTGGTCACAATCATTACCACCCACTGCTTTGCCCATTGTGGTTCTATTACACATTTCCAGTAAGAAATTACACTTTTGTTTGTTTGTGGAATGTTAAATGCTTATAATTCTTTAGCTGTTTGCCGTATTTTTCGCACTATAAATGTGCAGTTAAAATCCTTTAATTTTCCAAAAACTCCCAAAAAAGTGATTATTATCAGCGGAGAAGCATTAGCATTAGCCGCTAACCGCACTAAGCACTAGCTCTTTTGCCATTAAAAGGTAAGTATATTGGCCTGTAGCCAGCTCCTAACCCTGGCTAGCACTGCTGGAGCAGTATTAGCATTAGTCGCTAACTGCAGCGCTAGCTATTTTGCCGTTCAGAGGCGAGTATATTGGACTATAGTCTGTGTGTTTACTGTGTTAAAAGAAGCTACGTGGGACAAACCGCTAGCTAATATCACCCTAGCTTAAATCTGTGTAGATTAATATTCAGTGGCTGAGCGACAGAGCAGTGGCTGACCTCCACTGTATTATATAAATGACAGTCACACTGTAGTAAATGTTGCTTGTACAAATAACAGGTGCTGCATAAGAGGAACAGGAACCTCTGCAAGCAAAGTCAATCCAACAATCAGGTACAGGTCTCTGTGTGAAACAATCTACTGTCAGCTGACTCTCCTGCCTCCAAACTGTCTGTGAAAAGGCTTTCTCCCCCCTCCCCATGAGGCCATAGCAAGACTGCATTTCCTGGACAGAGAGAGGAAGAACAAGAGACAGAGGGACGACAAGAGAGAGCGAGAGCGAGAGAGTGGCCACGTAAAAGCCCAGCACAGCTACAATCAATATAAACAATATTCAATACCAGTAGTAATTCTACCCTCAAGTCCCTTTTTAGATGTACAAAGGATGGAACCGTCCATAAATAACGATGCAAATCCAACATGTCACTCCCTTACTACACTGCAAAGACAGCCTTCACAGCATGCGCCCTTCTCCTAACCTTGTTTAACCTCTGTTTACCTCTGTGGGCTACATACAGACTTGCAACTATGCATTCACTTCACAATAACTACATTACCAGCTTCAATATTTTAGCCAGTCGCAGATAACCAATATATAAAAATATGGTACCTCCATAGACAGAGTGAACTGCACAGGTCAAGAAATTGGTATACATCTCTCAAAATGTTACCATACTTTTCAGACTATAAGGCATGCCAGATTATAAGGCGGACTATAATTGAAGGTCTATTTTAAACGACACTAGTAAGGATGCCTAAACTGAAGTGAGCAAAGGTTAGAGAAGCGCTTAATAATCAAAACTATAATTCTTTAAAAAAAAAATTATTTCAGTCAAGCGAGTGCTTGATGTGAATCTACACAGATTTTTCTCCTGAAAAACTGTTTACTTGGGTGAGTAAAGCACTGTTTATTTACAGTGAGCTTAGATTTCCAGTATTTTGTTTGAGGGTGAGTTTTCAGTGAAATTTCTCCAGCACTAAGGCTGGGTGCAGCAGCATTAGCTTTAATCGCTAACCGCAGCGCTAGCGGGATGTAAATGCCGCTTGATAGCGCTAGACGGAGGAACCCTTAGTGTTCCGGTAAGCCAGGGCGCTATCAGCTAGCGCTTCATCCTACGTAGCTTGTATTAACACGGCTAAGATGCAGACTAAAGTCCCATATACTCTATAGTGAATAGTGAATACTGAATAGCAAAAGCGCTAGCACTACAATGGCTAATGCTAATGCTGCTGCACCCAGCCTTAGTGCTGGAGAAACTTTACTGAAAACTCTATAATGCTCTATTTCAGTGAAGTGGCATTACTGCTCTTTAATACCTGACTGGTAGAATTTATACATAAAATGCACCAGATTATAAAGCACATTGTCGTTTTTTGGGGAAATTAGAGGATTTAAAAAAATTGTTGGTTATAAAATTGATGCAGTTGCATTATTATGCTATTCTATTGCCAATGTATCAGTAGCATAATAACACTAAAATCATTTATTGCATTTATTTATGGGACAATACAACATCCAAACTAACTTGGTTATCGTGACAAGCCTATTTATCTGGCATACCAAATGAACTATGAAAGACAAATGATTCAAATGAAGGACAAAACAGGTTACAACACTAAAACAGGCATCTACCTCCAAATATCTCCATAAAATCTTTTTTAACCTTCAAACAGATCTGGTTTTAACAGCACCTAATTGGCTTAAAGACTTGATAACCAGTAACCAGTGTTCTGAAGGGCATGCAAACAGACAAGCAAACAGCCAATAAGAAAGGAGGGAAAAAAAGAAGAAAAATCCCAAAGTGGTGCTCAGCTGTGTTGGAGCTGTGATGACATCAGCAGCCTGAGCTGAGAGAACCACGGGCTGCGAGACACTGCACACCTTGCAGGAAACAAGCGCACCTGTCAGCAGCTCAGGAACACACACACACACACACAAACACACAGCTGCATCCGATACCCAACAGTCAGAGACTGTCAGAGGCACAACAATTCCATGGCCTTCTTCCCAGGATTGCCAAGTGCTCCTATTTCCACACATCGCAATTAATAAGCGTGCAGTTGTGGAGCAATGTCTTATCCTTTTCATATACACAACTGCTTATGCTGACACACACAAACACACACACACATACTATGTTGAAGAAACATACCAATGTAAATGTGTTCAAAAGTGATTAATGTTTTAAGAAATGATCATATATATATATATCATATATCAGCCAATATCAGTGTTCTGCTATTAATATGCCTTATTCCACAATATCTTTGTTGAACCCCTCTGGGTTCAAACATGTTATAGTGATCCGATTTTGCTATTTATAGTTTTATGTTTAAGTAAAATGAACATTGTTGTTTTATTCTATAAACTACTGACAACATTTCTCCCAAATTCCAAATAAAAATATTGTCATTTAGAGCATTTATTTGCAGAAAATGAGAAATGGCTGAAATAACAAAAAGATGCAGAGCTTTCAGACCTCAAATAATGCAAAAAATAAACAATTTTATATCCATAAGGTTTTAAGAGTTCAGAAATCAATAATTGGTGGAAAAACCCTGGTTTTTAATCACAGTTTTCATGCATCTTGGCATGTTCTCCTCCACCAGTCTTACACACTGCATTTGAATAACTTTATGCCACTCCTGGTGCAAAAAATCAAGCAGTTCACAGCTTGGTTTGATGGCTTTTAATCATCAATCTTCCTCTTGATTAAATTTAAGTAGTCTCTTATTTTTTTACAGAGCTGTATTTTTTTTAAACAGCAAAGGCTTGTAGTGCTTTGTAATGAAAATCATAGTTCAGGTTTCTGTTTCCTTCAATCATCATCTATCACAATTAGTAGTTATTGAAAAAATAGAGTTACCTACCACCAACCAGTGAAAAAATTCATTCAAATGCATCAGATTAATAAAAAGTAGATGAACGTGCATGATCACCTTTTAGATTAAGGAGTTAAACTACACTTTCTTCACAGGAAATTCTGAGAACAGGATTAGACCCATCATTTTCACTAATAGGTTTCAGCCAACCACACACTAAACATAATGCCAAGTACGCCATATCTCAATCCCACTGCTCCTTCTCCTCCTCCTCCATGGTCCCTGCCGACTGCAGAGCTCCAGAAAGGCCGGTGTAAAGTAAAGAATTACCTGATCTTCCCTCGCATGTGCATGTGCATCAGGACAAACGCTGTGACTACAGTAGTGAAGAGGAAAGTGGGGCGTGTGAGAGAAACAAACAGTGAAATGGGTTTAGCTACATCTCGCAGAGGAAGCACTGGTATTGTCAGCATCTATACACACCCATTATTCGCTACCACTTCCTTCACTGCACCTTATGTTTTTTCTCACTGATGCTCTCGCTCCAACTCTGTGTCGCCTGAGTTCTTTCTACATAAACAAAGACAAAGTGTGGGAGTCTGAAAGTCAGATATAAATAGCTGAGTCATACTTAGGAGCAAGGAAAAGGAATATTGGGTTAAAAGTGTACAGCCTCGCGCATGTTTTAAGATCATCCAATTCAAAGTCATCTACAGAGACCATTATTGTAGAGCTAAGCTTACCAACATTTACCTTCATATAGGTCAGCCCTGTAATGGGTGTGGTGGCATACCCCCTGATTTGTCACATATGTTCTGGACGTGCCACAAACTCTAATCCTATTGGATCTCTATTTTCTTTACCCTTAAGCTGAGTCAGTGTCGAGCACTCAGAACCCGAGGAAAAGAGCAATACAACAGTAATCAGCCCTTTAATCAGGCATTTAAATGGCTTTTTAAAAGGTAAATAAGAGCGTTTTTCTGGGATTAAAAGTGTGAATTCAGCTGTAACTGGAAATATCTGCACAAAACTGTGCTAAACTGAGGTGCACACCACCTTTGACGCGTGTGTTTACAAGCTCATGCCCAACCATGTGGATGGAGGCCATGCAGTTACCTTGTGTTTACTCCTACCCCCCCTTAAGCTAACCTTCCCGAGGCAGCAGCAGCCTGTCACTTACACAGACACAGAGACAATGCTGTGTATCTACTTCTTGTGTCAAGAATTAAAACACTGATTTAATTGCCTTAAGTGACATCGTACGTCCTACGATGTGACTACTGCACATGCGCACAGCGTAATGACTATGCATAATCAATATATTGTGCAGGCCTAGTAACAAACAAGTTGCATTATTGATGAGAGTCTGATTAAAGCGATTTTTCTGTGCTTTTTACACATCATGGATGAAGGGTTTAAGGTAATGCTTAATGTCTTTTGACAGCAAAAGACCCTGAAGTTAAACCATCTACATGCAAAGCAGACACTGTATCTCTGTCCAAGAGAACCAAGAAATACAAGCATCAATACAAACAAAGAATCAGCTTTACAGGAACAGAAAATGCTAAAGTTGATGGTTTTGCTGTATTTGTTTTTAAAGTGCCTAAAAAATACTGCAGGGGGCAGTGGTAAATTTTAAGGAGGGTTAAGTGGGCTGTGGGTTGCAAAAGTTTGGGAACCCCTTTTCTAGACATTAGACAAAACTGAAAACGTAACAATGACAGAATGCAAAAGGCAGAAAGCCCCCGGACACACAACAGAGACCCCAGCGTCTCAAACTAAGCGCTGCCTGGCTTGGTGTTATGCTACCACCACTATGCTTTGCGGCTGACCTCACCTAACCCTAAACCCTAATTAGTCAAGACAAAGAGAGCTGTCAAACACATCCTTTTTATGTGAGCACAGAGATGATACCAGCAGCAGTCTAACAGGATCACTAACAGGAATAGGAGGATAGGGGCTCAGAGTGTTCTAGTGGACTAAGGCGTTATGATCATTTGATAGCCAGTTTGAATCCTGGATTATACTGCTTCCCATCAGCAGCAGAAATCTGAGAGAGAACAATCTGAGAGAGAACAAGCTATCTTTGGGTGGGTAAATGTGGCTCACTCACCAAATCACTCAGAGATAAGAGTCATTTAAAGCGCCACTATAGAAAATGCTTTTTTCTTGCTTCTGGGCTCCCAAAGAAGCTTTAAAACAATGTGCCACAGTAATAGTATACTAGCATAATAATACTTTTACACCATTTTACAGTAAAATTAACTTTGTCTTATTAAGAACAGACATTGGAAGGGGGTTTGTTAGGGAGTGGGGGGTTGGATAGCTTGGGGGGGTGATTTAAGGGTTAAAGAATAAAGAATGTTTGTTAATGTAACATTGAAATTGATCAATAAAGAGAAAAAAAAAGATTATCTATTAAGAGGATGTATTAAAAATTGTGATTCTATTAGTATGCTATAAAATTATAAATATTTCAGAGGTATGAAATATTTTAGGTTTTTTTTTATTCTGAAAGAATATTTCATCCACCCAAAAACTCTTATTGCGACAGGCCTAGCACAAACCAAAACTGCGTGTTTTTAACCAGCAGCCACTGCTAAGGACCACTACTGAGAAACTCATGCTGTTGACTAAGTTAGGTGCACAAATTTATTCATTCATTTAAATATATATGTTTTATATTTTATGTTTAATTAACAATTTGTACAATAAAAAAAAATTGGCATATACATTTTAGGTCATATCACACAGCCCTAAAAGGAGACCACCATATGCACATTTTCCACGCTGTATTTTGTATTTTTATGTAATTTACCCTGTGCTGATATCTTAGCAACCACACCAGCGGTGAAACACAAAACACACACCACACACACACACTTATATGCAAAGATGTTCCAGTTCACTTGCAGACATGCAAACAACCTCGTTGCTTACGTCCACATGTTCTTTTAATAGAAAGGAGACCTCCAATGCTCTCTAAGCAAATGAGGTTTGCCAATAATACAGCAAAGGGCTTCATAATGCTCATACACTGTAAAAAGTGTAGCCCTGCTCAAATTAAAAAAATTGATGTCCATTTGTTGCATCTAAACTATTTGACTTCACTCAATCTAAATAAAGTCAATTGTTACAACCTTATTATTTTATTTTGACATAAACCCTATTACTTCACTCGACCCAATATTAATTATTCACCTTGATCCAAGTTAAATTCTTTACATTTCAGTTTCGGAAACAAACTAATACATTTAAATTGAACCGAACTTAAAAAAAAAAAACATGGCAGCATATTCAGAAATTCCAGAAGTTACTGTGGCGTGGAAGAGGACGGATTACCAGCGAGATTCGTTTCAGTGCTCTCTTGCTCTTTTAATTTTGCTCTGAGGAGGACACTAAGAGTTGGATTTACGTGGGATTCCACTTTTGAAAGTAAAACTAACTACAGCTCCAACGCAGCTAACCCCACTCCCACACACAGAAAACACACAAAGGGTGAGGCACAAAACAACAACATAACTGATAACTACATGAATAATACTAGAACAGTGATAATAAAACATGACATGAAACTCTGGGATAAACAGTAACATAAACACGCAGAAAAACACCCACTTCCCCCAACAGGGTGAGCTCCCATAATTCCTTGCGCCCCCCCTCCAGTCCCGACGCCACAATACCATAAGCATGCGTTGCTATCTCGCGAGCGCGTTCAGGCACTTTCTCCCTCTCTCCCTCAGTGCTCTGAAGCACTTCTCTACAACTTCTCCCGTGCTCCACAGTGCGCATGCGCAATTCATGTTTGATTCAAATTAAAAATATTACATCCTTATCTCTTTTCTTCGAGTATGATTTCAGTGGAACCAAAACATTTGGTTTATTTCCTTCAGAATTGTAATTAATTTAGTCTGAATCAAAATTGACACATCAAAATTCAAAAAGGTTGAGTTTCACAATAAAGTCAATAATTGTACTATGTGTTCAATCATATTTATTAGCTTGAATGAACAGCTCCATGCTTCACTTTTTACAGTGTACACACTGAACCTAACATACAGCACTCTCTTACAGTGAGGTGAGAATGAGAATACAAGGACATAAAGATAGAAATAAGGAAGAGAGAGAGAGAGAAAGAACAAAGAGAAATCTCCTGCAGCTCAGTTCAGGCACCAGAGTTCTAGGTGTGGTGAGGAATTGTTTGGAAAAGGGTGTGCGCGTTGTCCTTTTCTTCAGCAGGAAAAAAAAAAAAAAAAAAAAAAAAAAAGTCATTAGGAATTTACATGTTACAAATGCTGTCCTGTCACACAGGCTACTGATCTGCAGGCTTATACAGGAGAAGTTCTGCAAGCATGTTTACCACTTAATTATTTCAAATATATAAAAATATATAATAGTTCATATACTTACTAAACCTCATAAGCATGACATTACTATTATTCTTTAAAGACGTCTCTTATGGAGGACCAAAACTGCCAAAATGAAAAATAAATAAATAAATAAATAAATAAGAACATAAGCAAATCACTCACTAAAAGTAATATAGTGAATAAAAGGGTGAAGAATAGTTATTCTTATATACTAATATAAAAATAAATACATACACATAAAAATTAATATCTTAATAATTAGTTTTTATGGGTTTCTTTATTAACATTGCTTAATTTTTCTTTCGATTCAGTTGTTTATTTATTTCTGCATCCATTTATTTACCGATTTATTTATTCCTATTTTCCCGTGTCCTTATAAGATAACTGAGGGCCGTGTTTTTCAGGTACAGGTTTAGTAATAGAGCCCAGAGAAAGAGGAGCTGATATGAGTAGAAGAGTCCAGGAGCTGAAATATCTGAAATAAGATCTAAATTATCTTTATTAAATAATCTTCCCCGTTACCATAGTTGTAATTATGTTTTCCCGTTTGAATCACCATATTACTTTTACTAAGTGATTATCCTATGTTTTTATTTATATTTTTATTTATTTTTTTTTATCATTTTGGCAGTTTTGGTCCTCCATAGTCTCTGATTAACACACACACACACACACACACACACGCACACGCACACACGCATACAGTTCACTGATGTGATATCGGAATTTCAGCCCGTAATTACAACCACTAAATAGGCACTCCACGTTTGCTGTGGTGCAGGAACTGACACTGAGCTCTGACGCTGCAGAGTGAAAACGTCAGCAGTGTGGAAGTTTTTCACACTTTCAGCAAGAACAACAGAACTGCAACAAATGATCAGCCGGAAACGTCCAGAAGGCGCACTATCAATAAACGTCTATTTTCTGGTCTATTTTTAGATATGAAAGAGTACGTCACGGTTTACACTGCTTTTAAAGGCTGTATTAGATACATCAAAGAGGAACACACTGTAATTTGGACGACTGTCTGCTTAAACGAATGAAATGAAGCCTATCATTATGTATTTAGAGGTTTTGTTGCTAGCTGCTTGTTTAGTATTACACAGGGTGTGTATGCATGAATGGCACAGACCCTGCATTCATGTCTAAGGAGTGTGATATTTACAACATTTAGCACTGCTTTGTGTTGTTAAGCTGTTAAATGCCAATGGGATGATGCCATCCAGATGCACGTGATCTGATTCACGTGTGTGTGAATGTTTTGTTGGTCTCTCATTTTATAGCTTCAGATTCACACACACACACACACACACACACACACACACACACACACGTGTTCTAGCCTTTATGTTTACAAGAGGTAGAAAGCTACAGTACGACGCTGACTGTAGTCCTATATAGTCTATGCTTTATTTACACTGCATATTCAGTCAATTAAAGACTGAACCATTTTTAAGCAAATATAAAAAAAAAGCACATTGCCTCCCAGCACTGGGGTCTTGGGTTCAAGTCCCTATCTGGGTGGAGATTCCATGTTCTCCCCGTGTCTGTGTGGGTTTCCTCCAGGAACAATGCTTTCCTCCAACAGTCCAAAAACATGGAGATCAGGTATAACTGGATATTGTAAATTACCCCGATATACTGAATACTCCAAATTGATCTGGTGTGTATGTTTATGTGTATGTGTGTGGTATGTATACAAGTTTGTGTCTATGTAAATGACTGTATGCCCAGATATAGATTGGCACTCTGTCCTGGGTAAATGTTGTAGTGCCCAAAGCAGTCCTCCAGGTGGACGGTTGTTTCCGCTTGAGAGTACGCTGTGTGCTATTGGCTGCCGCTTCTCAACGGCGTGTGGATGATTGCGGAGTATGAATGGTTCTGTGTAAATTGTAAAGGTACTAGATACTTTGGTTTCTAGAAAGGCACTATATTAGTGTAACTTCATTCATTCAGTCATTGTTATGTAGATAAAAGAACAAAAATACATCAGGTGCATTGTTCCAGAGAGTTTTGCATCCATCCCTTACATGCAATTTGTTTTATTAATTTTAACACTTAACTAAGGTGTTTCCAATATCATCAGGAGATTGCTGGTTTAAATCCTGGATCATGCTGTTTGCCATCAGCAGCCGGAGTCTGAAAGAGCACAGTTGGCTCTCTCTAGATGGGTAGATGGCTCTTTCTCCCCATATTACTGCCAAGGTGATGCTGGTCAACACAGGTGTCTGTTGGCTGATGTATCAGAACTGGGTAGCTGCGCTTTCCTCAAAGTGCACTGGCCCCTAGACTATTATCGGCAACAGTTCAAAGAGAGGGGGTTGCTGATTTCACATGTCTTAAAGGAGGCATGTGCTGGTCTTTACTAACATTGCTAGTGATGGGGGAGTGCAGCTTAGTGGGTGGAATAAATTATATATATTATATATATTTTATATATATATATATATATATATATATTTTATATATATATATATATATATATATATATATATATATATATATAACAGTTTAATGCTTGGATAATGTGGATAATGCTGCTTAATGAAAAGAATAAAGGCATTTGCATTATAGCAAACTAGAACAGTATTCTCCATTCATGAAACATGCTGCTGGCTGCTACCTCATCTGTGTCTGAACCACTTAAACAACTGTTAAGAGAACTTGAAAAAATGAGAATAAATATTTAAATCCGCCACACGCACTGAAGCGGACTCTGCTCTGCAGCGTAAGTGCATCAGATCTTCAGGAATTATCATGAAACAGTAACTGTACCATATCCTGACTCTAAACACAAGCCCCAGTTATAGTTATGTAACAGCCTGAACGAGGCAGGCCTTACTGGCCTTGTTGTTAAAGATGCCAGGCAGCTTAAGAAGCCTGCAGATCAGGATCTGCTGTCCTCCTCTGCATGTTATGTCAAACACAGGCAAGGTGGGGTACAGCCACAGCTCTGGGAGTGGAGAGGGAGTGGAGTCGTGCTTTAGAGATGAGCACACGCACACAGACGCACTCACAGCCGTCTGCATGCCCTGGCAGGCACAGGAACATACGAAGATCATCACACAATGGCGACTCATCAATTTTCCAAGCTTGTGGTAAAAAACTCTCCCCACTCAGGCCTGCACACATGCACAGACAGCTTACCGGGCCTGAAACAATATTAAAAAGACTGGCACTTATAGTTTAAAGCAACTATGCATTCAAGCTGTTACTTTATAGAGGCATGCAAAAGTTTGGGCAACCCTGAACAAACTCAGGGTTCTTGCACCATTTTAAAAGCCAAATGTAATGCTTTTTAAGACCTTTTAAAACCTCAATAAAAATAATTTAAAGTTATCCAAAAATGTAGTTATAAATTATTTGGTAAAAAATTATATTTATTGTATTAAAAAAAATCAAAACTCAAATGTTTCTAATGCAGAACAGAGTCAACATTACATATGTAAGTTGCATGAGCTCTTTTGTAGCTTTTTGCACATATAAAAAAGAAAAAGAGAGAGAAAATGATCAATTAAATTATAGTGATGATGTTTATAATACTACTAATAATAATAATGAAAAAGGGTCTTTCCTCTACATAATCAGTGTCCATTTATCATTATCTGACTAGGTCAAATGAGTTGTAAAATGCAGCCTAAAATTATTCGTTAATTATTATAGTCTTAGTCAAGATTTCTTTTGACCTTCTAGTTAGCTGCAATATTAGCTAACTCGCCGCTAACGTTAGTATGTTAGCTAGCTTACCGCTAATGTTAGCTAACCCTCCACTAACCTTAGTTCTCTCCCGGGTTAGATGTTTACAGTGGGCCACTATGCGTTCCAACTGGCATTAAACGTCTAAAAATGTAATACCTAAAGCAAATTTACAGTAAATTTAAGACAATTTAAGACCTTGATTATCTGGATCTTAATTTAGGGCATTAAGAGTTTTTAAGGACCCGCGGGAACCCTGCAAACTTTGTTACTTTGACTAGTTAAGTGAGCGGTTTAAGCAGCTCTTAACAATCCAGAACACTTTCAACGAGAACTAATGGACATATTATACATACTAGATAGAGCAGCCCCCAAAACCCTTGTCTGACCAGAAAAGACCTTCAGGAAGATTTAACAGACTATGGGATGATGGTACACTGTTCTACAATGAAGCAACACATGCACTTGCCATGCAACAGGAATACACTTGATCCATTTACAGATTGTTATTGTTATGACTATACAAATACCTAACTGTTAAGCATGAGGGTGGATGACCCATACTTTGGATTTGTCTTTTGTTTGTGAACTTCCCCACTGCTGGACTAATAAAAACATATCTTATCTTTTCCTATCTTGTGTTGCAGCCAGTGGACCACAAACATTTCACAGACATCCTCTCAGAAGAACGGACTCAAAATATATACAAATTCAAATTCAGAAAGCAAAAGTTAAAGATCATGCTAAGGCCCTGAAAGGCTTTATTGAAAACCTGTGGCTAGACTATTCACAAAACAAATGCTGACCAGAGGTGCCCACAATTTTGCATGCCACTGTATCAAAGAAAATGAATACGTGCTGTTTTTTGTTTGTTATTGTAAAAATAGCTGGATCTTTTTTCTTGCTGTTTTGATCTGTTTTATTAACTTCTGCACACACAGCTGATTAATTAAAAGACAATTTAAAGACAAAATAAATAAAGCAACTGTGTACTTGTAGCAATGTAGTTTGAATACATCTGACCTATTTATTATACATTGTAAACCGATTACAGGAGCTGTAAATAGGGCTGGGTATCGAACTTTGATACCAAAAAAAGCACAGAGTAAAATGCTGAAATGTCTAAAAAATCTCTTTCCCCCCGGCCTCTCTCTCTCCTGAGATACTATAATACAGTAAAGCTCTTGTCTGGCTGACCAAAATCAAAAAGAAATCTTAAAACTAAAAACGGCAATATGCGTAGGATTTTTTTTGTAGTTTAAGCACAAGCAATGATTTTTGTTCTTTTGCTCACTGTTTGTTCCAACAAGATTCAGAAAGATGGAGTCTCTCATGATGACAGTATGAAAATGAGATTATTCATGTCATCTGTTAAATAAATACGTTGTGTGAGAATAATTACAATTTAGAAAAAAGGCATCTAAAAAAGTATAGTTTGGGTATCGGTACGGAATTCAAAGCATGGTATCGGTATCTAAAATTTTAAAACAATAACCAGCCCTAGCTTAGGCACCTGCATAAACCAATTTCATAACACAGTCAAAGCAAAATACACTGTATAATTTAATTCTGCTCTTTCATTACTCTCTAAAACTACAGACCTGGCAAAACTCAAAATACCAAAATATATATTTTTATTGGTTTAAACATTACTGTTGTTTTTGTCTTTTTACAACTATTATGTCATCAGTCAACAAAGCTGATGTAAAATCAAATAATAATAAAAAAGTTAAGAATGTCTCATTATATAAACTGTTGACTAAAAATAAAGTGGTTTACTAGTGTTTACTGGTGTTCTTTAATAGCATATTCTCCCTACATTGTGGGGCTGTATTATAATTTATACAACAGTTAGTTCTGATCTCACAATCTGATTGGTTAAGAAGTGTTCTAGCCGTGATGACATTCGTGATAACATCACGGCCTTCTCACACTAAACTTGTATCACTCCGCCGACGCATTGCCGAGTAACGGTGTATATACACAGTACAGTTTAGAATCCTCGCCTCCACCGGCACCAACAGCTTAACAAAGGCTAGCGCTCAGCCGCGACATACTTGCCCGCAGTGCTGACTCGTCTTTTGTAAAAAAAAAAAAAAAAAAAGGGGAAGGAACATCGCTCGGCTAATGCCGTCTGACAAGCCACAACAATAATTTAACCAGCCAGGCTAGGCTAAACTAAGTTAAAGGTCACCTTCCGCGAAAATCCGATTTTTCTTGTTTTTTGTGGAATACAGTAGGTCTCTCCGAGTTGAATGTGTACACCTGCACATTAAACTGTTTTGCAGCCCCCATTGTCTGCAGGAGCTAAGCAAAGAAATCCCCCCTCCCCCCCTCCGAAAAACGGGTGAATTTTGAATTAGCTGAAGCGACGCAACATCACCGCTCATCAGTTAGGAGGTGGGAGGCAGTGAGCGGCAGAGCGGTGGAGGGGCGTCGCAGTGCTCCTAGCCAATCAGAGGAGAGATATTTGCATGCTGTTTGCATGTATGAATATTCATGAGCAAAGCTGGAATCCGGTCATTTTGGACACACCCCTAAAACAGTCCATTAAAAAAGAGCTATACAGAGACATCTGAGCACTTTTTTTTTACAAAAACGGCTCACATGTCATTCATTCATACTAGAGACCACAACTAGACATTTTAAAATGAAAGAAAAAACAACGGAAGGTGAGCTTTAATGCTGAGCTAAATCAAGCTAGGCTGACTGGGAATTTCCGAAGCGCGGATAGCTTGACTCCGGTCACCTACCCACAGTCCAGCCACACCGGCAAGCTAACCAACACCACACAGCAAAACAAACAGACATGCTCAAAAAATGCACAGCGTTCACCTGATGACGACTCCACGGAACAGGAGAGGAGAGTATTAGTGTTATTTCACGCTCCTAATGTTACCATCTTCACTTATTCCCAATTTTGCTTTCAAGCTAACTTTCGTGGTGTTAGTCTGCCTAAACCATGCATTGTTTTGTAGTTAAGTTTCAGTTCTGTTACAGTTGTGGTGGAACTACTTTTTGGCGGAAGGCACAGTCCATATTAAAGTGTACTCAAACTGAATTTCTTGAAGTTTTTTGATTTATTTTCTTAATTCATTTTGTAAAAAAAAAAAAAACTGTTGTATAAAACACAGAACACTTGTGCTCGGCTCGGTTCGGTTTGTTTGGTTTGCTCGGTACGTATACACTATATAAAGTATACACAAAAGTAAACCACTAGTTCTTATTTAAGCAATAGAACACGAGAGGGAGTGTGTTATTACGAATAACATCAGGCTGTGATGATCTACAGCCTTGCCTTCGGCTCGTGCCTACGACCAAATCACAGCTGTGATGTTATTCGTGATAACACACTCCCTCTCGTGTTCTATTGCTTAAATAAGAACTAGTGTTGTCAATATAAACATTTTAACTGATTAAATACAACAATATTCTGTGAACAATAATAATTGTTCTTGTTTTATGGTGCGAATGAAAATGAAAGAATAAATGTAGAAAATGTACAATGCAATCATATTTATATTAGTGGTGTTAATTAAAATATTTGTGTATACTTTATATAGTGTATACGTACCGAGCAAACCAAACAACCGAGCCGAGCACAAGTGTCACACGCACCGCCATGTGATCCACATGATCAGGATGTGTTGGGCAGGGAAGATTATAGCAGAAGTTGGGGTCAACTTTGGTGGCATATTTAATTTGTTTTAAAAAAATAATGCTTTACTGATTCCAAATTTTTAAGTTTAACATTGCCAACCCTCAAAAAAAAGATTGGATATTCTAGGTTAACCATCAGCATTTTGTTGCATATTTCAGACTATGGGGCTAAAAAAAACACTTAGTTGGGACATTTGTACATCAAACCACTCTAAATAACTCTGTTTACACCTCAACCAATGATTTATTGTGCAAAATAATTGTGTAATTCCTCTCTCTGCTCCAAACTGTTGTGTAACAAACACTAGCTCTCATCTGCTCTTATGCTCTTATAAACGAACAGTGTGAGCTCAGCTGTCAGCATGTGTGCTCTTTGCTTGTACGCACAGCTGAATGCATGCAGTCTTTTAGCTATGTTGCACACGGACAGCTCTGGTTCAGCTCTCTACAGTGATCCCTGCCTGTTAAATAAACGCACCTCTCCTTACAGCATCCTCGACATCGCTCTGCTAGCATCTAGCAACTAGCAGACCCACAGCACTTCACTGCTAATACTGCTCATACTACTCAGCTAATGTAGACACTGTATGGAACATTTCCCCAGAAACAAGGCTGAAGGCCAGACACACACACACACACACTTCAGTTTCTGAATGGAAAGCAGTTAGCAGTGATGCTAACGTCTGCAGACCAAGTCACAGTAACATGGCCCCATTACACAACAACCCCTATTTGGTTCAAAGCCAACTCAAGCAGAGAGCTCCTGCCATTAGTGTGGAGTGTCAACTCATGCAACTCCCACTTCCCAGAACTATTTAATGTAGAAATGCCTTCAGCAATGTCGTGAAGAAACAGACAAAAGAAAGACAGAAAGCATTAAAAGAAAATTAGTAATGCAGAGCAGTCGCACATGAGGTAATGTGTACTTTTCTTTATCAGAGCAGGTCTGAGAGATAGTGTTATCTAACTCAAACGCTGAAGCCTTAACCTTTCATCTCACGCCACGGACCTAAGCTTATATATAATGATGTATTGCACACCTTCTGCAAACTAATACTGACTTCTGCTCCGAGTTTTACTCTGGACTGTTGGGAACTACTCTGCTAGACCATAACTGTTCCACCCACACCTTCTGTACCTCAACAACGGAGTGCTAAAACATTAAATTTACCAGTTTAAATTGGCGGAATTAAAAGTTTGAGGTAGAGCTGAGCAATATGGTTGATTGGTTGTTGTTGTTTTTTTTTGTCTTTTTAGCACATATTTGGCTATTTGTGGCATACACTTGGTTTTATATGTCCCGACAGAGCAAAGGTTGTAAGGAGAAAGTGTTTCATTGTTAGCGGGATGTTACACGGTTGACAAGATGGTATTTTGTCATTTGTTATTAAGTGACTGTTAGATTTGAGAAGCTGGGGAATATGATTATATTTTAAAATATTGCGTTTAATATCGTGGATATCATCAGTGCTTAACAAACACTTACCCAACTGTACAGTTCACTACAGAAAGCGTAATAAATTTTGTTTAGCAGCCTAAACTGAATAAAAATCTCTTAACTATACGAAACAACTATATGAAACAAATTAAATAACTTTTTTTTTCTGCCACTGCTGATGCATTTTGTCTGTATGTCGAAAAGGGCTGGACAGTAACACAATATCAATATTTATCACAATAGAACATATTTTATATTTTTTGTGATTTTTCACTAATAACGGAAGACCAAATGTAATGTAATGTGATGTGATGTAAATGACCAGAGTAACGTACAGATATAATACAAATATCAAATTAAACAGTAAAACATACTATATGTAGCAGCACAATTATATCTTCTTTTATATAAAAAAAAAAAAACAAATTAAAAAACATTTATGTAGCTCGGAATATCAGAATGGCCAGTTAGCCATCTTCACTGACACCCGCAGTCTGTCTGCATCCAGGTGTTCTGGGGGTAATAACTAAAGACTGGAGTGAACTACAGCCATATACCTCATATAATATCAGATATTAGATCCTACTAATCTAACCAGCACAAACAATCCATCTGTTATTAAACATAAACCATTAATTCAGCTTAGAAATAAGCTTGCATCGCCAGTTAACTGACATAGTTGCCAATCTGCTACTCTGAGTTTCATAATAAAAGTCCTCAAACCAGCTTGTATAATAATTCTTGTAAACCAAGAACAATAAAGTACATCCAATGTTGTACATTTTATTTGGACTTCACCAAAATATGGTATATTACTATAGAACATTGGTCTAGAGTTGTAAGAGATATACAGTATTTACATAATTTGTTACTGACTCAAACAGCAGAACACTATATGCTTCCATAGCCTGACAGAGCCAGTGTTTGATGACTTACACCACAGGCGTTGGTTTTTTTTTATACTGCTCATATCAGTAGCGAACCTGTATCATATTGACAGAAATTAAGAAACATATTGTGATAAAATTTCTGGCCATATCGTTCAGCACTAGTGTCAAAACATTTTGACAAACATTGTGTATCATAAAAATTCCTTTTAATACTGTGAAATAATATTTGTAACCTATCGCCCTGCTCTAGTTTGAGGTTTACGAGGCTTATTGAAACTCTGTTATAAACTCTTTTTTCTGCTTGTCTGTACCTTTGGCGTAATGTCGGGTCAGGCGAGTTGGTCGGGTTGGTCGGCGCGACCCCTCCGGGTCTTCCTCTATGGTTTGTCCCATTGACATCAGGCTCAAGCGCTTTATCCTCAGCAAGCGTGGACCAGTCTCCCTTGGCAACAGCCCCCCGGGCTCCACCATCCCTCCTCCGTCCCCAGAGATGACGGTGGGGACGAGGCTCTTGAGAAACTCCATGGGTGTGTTGTGTGCAAGTGTGTGCACTTTCACTCCAGATACATGGCTACTGTATCACGACACACCATCTTCTGTCGGAAATGAGGCATCTGTAACTGGACAGACGACTTTTACTGCGTTAACACATGACTTGATCCAGGCGAGGATATTCTGAGAGACCGTCTGAGATGTCTCCTCGTCCCAGAAGACAGTAAATCTCTTTTGTTTGTCTTGTATTTTTTTTTATTATTTAAGCAGAGTGGAGAAGTTCACAGCTTTCCGTTTTCCAATAAAATCCACAAAGTCAGAGTGTAAAAAGGTAGATCCATCATCTTCGCTCATCGCACCCAGAATCTCAAGCACATGCAGGCAGGCAGACAGACAGGTAAGTATGTATGTATGTAGTCCTGTTTGCACTGGAACACTTAGAAAGTTGCATATCCTGTTGTCCTGCTGCGTGCGCTGCCCCTATAGAATGAGTCAGACTCACCTGTGCAGCTTCACACTGGAGCCTAGCCGTACTACCTGAGGACAGACGGGACGAACAAACAAACAAGAAGAGATCGTCAGGTCTTCCTCCCTCTCTCAGGCGATGATGTAGTCGAGGTGGGCGGAGCCAGAACATGTTGAACACAAGATAACGAATGTCTGGGCTCACAGCCAATAAAAGTGCAGAAACTATCAGCCCTGCCCCAGCCCTGCCCCCTGAGGGGGGGGGGGGGAGAGAGAGAGAGAGAGAGAAAGAGCAAGAGAGAAGGAGAGCGAGAGAAAGAAAGAAAGAGCATGCCCTCATCAGTGCAAAGCAGGAGGGCGTGGCATCTTTAGTGCCCCTGCACACATACTGATAACTCACCGATGCCCTAGAGGATTAGAAGTGTGTACTATACAGAGTGCTCGCATACACACACACACACTCATATACAAACTGACCTGTCCTGCTTGAACTCCTTTCCCCCCTATCTAGAAACAATGCAACAAAAACAGGTCCTGCTCGCTCTATCAAAGCCACACATCAGCTCAGTTTTAGTTTCACTTTATTCTACAAGGATCTGATGGAGTTCCACAGAGTCCGCTGCTGCTAGAGTGAGAGTTCTCTCAGTTCCTCACTGATTTCTTCACTCTACACAACGTGCCACACACTGCGGAGTGATCTCTTAACATGTTTCTAAATCCAGGCTGTTCCACACTTGTCTTTAAGGCCATAAATCACTCAGAATAATATTCCTTGTTTACACTTTAGCAGAGAAATCATAGTTTCCTATGAGAGTCAATGTTTACTTCCTTGTGTTGAAATCCCTTTGCAAGCTGACTTTAAATAAAAACCACTATAAACGAAATAGCTTTAACGAAATAAGCTCCTTCATTCCAAACACAGCTCACTCCTCAGTTGCTTTATAAATTTATTAACCTACACTATTAACAACAATAATAATAATAAACCACACCCACTTTTTATTTTCTGACACTGATACCCTGGTTACCTGTAGTAGTGCTTGATAATATGAAATCAAATCAATATCATGATTAATTGTTCATTATGATAAAGATTTGACCTCAATTACGATTGATAAATTAGTATTTTACTGAATGACAGACATAGCATGTTTTTTTGTTTTTTTTTTTTGGGGGGGGGGGGGGGAGTACATCAACACACAGATATAAAAGTATTATATTTAAATAATTAATAATAATAATAATAATAATAATAATAATAAATGTATTATTTTTTTTGCTTTCTGACGTGTTACCCAAGTCTCACACACCACAGATTTACTTCTAAATTGCAGTTTTTTAGTGGTAAAATACTGTGTAGTGTAAACACCTTTTATTGGCAGTAATACCACACACCTTTCTTAGGTTTGATAAGCGAGGTCAGTCAAACTGTAATGCACAATAAGATATTAAATATACTATGAAACTGTAATTTTAAAAAAATATGCTACCAAACTAATAAAATCAGTCCAAAAACTTTTATCATATTTTTTTTTAAATGTATATGTTACTAAAACAACATTATTTTACCTAAGTATTAATTTGCAGTACATCTCACACTGTATTAGATCAGACCAGTATGGGCCATTATTAGCATTAGGGTAGCTGGGTAATATGACTATATTTTATTGTATCATGATACATTTTCCATCATATTGACAATATGAGTTACTAGGCATATTTAGGATATTAACAGTATATGAAGAACACTGAACCAACTGTACATTTCACTACAAAGTCTGTTAAAATACTTTTAAATTCGATTATGTGCTGCAAACAAGTAAATTAATACATGTGCTCTGCATAAAAAAGTATTTGTATAGATGTTTTCAAGAATCTTCCACTGTTAATGCCATTTGTCTGCACGTAAAAATGATTGCAATAAACAAAGTGTATCGTAAAAATATTGAAAATGTTTATGGGATATCCCTAAGTGATACCCATATGTTACATGAGCAGTTGTGAATTGTGAGCGTACTTGATTAAAACTCTTTCAGTATGCCATAATTTTCGCACTATAAGGCAAAAAGGTTTATAAGGCACATTATGTGACACTAGTAAGAAACAGAGGTGTCGCCATGTTTTCCTTCTAATTCAGCGAGCTAAGCTAAATAAACAAAACTGTAATTCTTAGAAAATAATAAATAAATAAATAAAATATTTTGAAGTCAAACATGGATGCTTATCTACACAGATTTCTCTCTTGTTTATTTGGGTGAGTAAAGTGCTTTAAGGCGCACCGGATTAAAAGGTGCACTGATGATTTCGGGGAAAATTAAAGGATTTTAAGTGTACCTTATAGTGCAAAAAAATACGGTGATGGACTTTTACATGATTAACTTGATGTTCTATTTAACACATAGTACCATCTCATATTTACAGGACATTTTATGCAAATCAGACTAAATGTGGGCACATTTTAAACCCACACTATACTCTGTACTACTGATAGTATATACACTATAGTACATACTCTGTACTGTACTGTCCAAGTGAACCGTGGGCACTGTGAGAGCGGGAAAAACAATTAACAACTAAAGAATGAGGCCTAAACACACATTTACATCAGCTACACTGTGCCTCTAAACTACCACAGATTTATAACAACTACACAGCTGAGTGAATTTCAGTGCATTATTAGCAGCATCTTCAACAAAGCTTGTTTTAAGTTTAGTTTAAGTGATTAAACACAGAGGCCATATGTTACACATTATTAGGCAAAGCAGACCCAGGCATTAAAACCAGAGCACAGTGAGATCATCATCGTCATTACGTCACTGTGTGACGAAGGCGTCTAAACTTCTGCAGGCGAAAAAATCAGAAGCAGCTGAGCTCATGCAGGAGCTGCTAGAAAGTGTTTAGGTAATGCAGGAAAAAGTTCAATTTTAGTTAAATCAATGACAGAGTCCGTCCTGGGAGCCACTTTACATAAAGGCAGGGGGCTGATTGTGCTGACTCACTGCTACACATTCAAATGAGCCTCTGCTTTCGCTGACAATGTACATCGCTATAATGCCACCAACACTCTGTCTGCCCAGCCCCCCATTCAAAACAATGCAGCAGCGGCCCGCTACACAACTCCCCTGAATAGTTTGGGATTTACACCCATACAGTAGTTGACCGGTGACAGGTGCGACATTGCTGAACAGCCCGGGAAGCATTCCCTCCAAAAACTGAAACATGAGCCTAAGCAGTTTAAAGCATTCTTCATTAAGCTGCCTTCATTCTCGGTGTGTGAGGGCAGTGAACGTCCTATTAACACTCCCACGGTCTGACGTCTGCCAAGTCAGAAGATGTGAAGTACAGCTGCAGAATGGAGTCAGGAATGCCTGACACAGCAAAAAAAAATCTCTGTACCACATCGCCACCTGCAGGATATGCTGGAGAAGTGTGGGCCTGTGTCGCGGTGTGTGCATATACAAATAGTCTACTTGACTCGCATACAGTAAACGCAGTGAGAGAGGGACAGAGCGATGCAGGGAACAGCTAAAACCATGCGCTGAGTGAGTGACTGCGCATGAGCATGTGCCTGTGGGAGAGAGAGAGAGAAAAAAAGAAAGAAAGAAAAAGAAAAGACACTGTGTCCGTATGTGTGTCAGAAGGTTCTCACAGGAAATGCTCACACCCTCTGTAGCGTGTGAAAATGTCAGGCCGATGATGTAACGGCTTTAGTTCCATCCATCAATGTGTGAACACTTTTCACACACACACACACACACACAGCAGGACAGCACACTCTCTGTAAAGAATTAGTCTCCATTCTGCGCTACGCATCTTCTTGTATAAAGCAATACTCCAAAGCAGCAGCACAACAAGATCAACGAGCAGCCACAGTGTGTGTCACTGATCTCCAAACAAGTCTGCCCTCTAGCAACAGCTAAGGGCACTGCCCCGCACAGGCTTCAGGCCAAAACCTATAAGTCTTCTCCTCCCCTTTCAGAACAGACACACTGCTTAAAGGCTATTTCAACAAAGACTGAAAAGGAGGAAAAGAAAGAGGGAGGGGGGGAAACGAGAGAGCGAGAGAGAGGCAGGAAAAGTATGAGAGAGAAAAAAAAGAAGCAGACAGAGCAAAATAAAGGCAAAGTGAAAGAGAGGAAGATACAGAAGAAGGCAGAGAGAGAGAGCAAAAGAAACAGAATGTAACAATAAGAGAGGAAGGCAGAGAAAGTGAGAAAACAAAAGTGAGAGAGAGACTGGGAACAAATGAGTGAGAAAACAAGAGCAAGACAGAGACTGAAAATGAGTGAGAGAAAACAAGAGAAAGAGAGACTGAGAAAAAGAGTGAGAAAAAAGAAAGACAGAGACGGAGAATGAGTGAGAGAAAACAAGAGAAAGAGAGACTGAGAATGAGTAAGAGAGAAAACAAGAGAAAGAGACTGAGAATAAGAGTGAGAAAACAAGAAAAAGAGACTGAGAATAAGAGAGTGAGAAAACAAGAGCGAGACAGAGACTGAGAGAGTGAGACAACAAAGTGAGACAGATAAAGAAAAGCAAGATAGACCAAAAGAGAGGCAGAGAGTGAGACAGACTGCAAAGCAGAGAGAATGAGAAAACAGGAGTGAGAGAGAGCAAAGCAGAGAGTAAGTAAAAAGTGAAACAGGAAAAGTGAGAAAGAGTAAGGCAGAGAAAGTGAAAAAAAGAGAGAAAAAGAAGCAGGAACAAGGAAGATCACGGAAAAGAAAGTGCCGAAACAAGCAAGAGCAAGACAGAGATTAAGGAAGAGAGAGTGAGATAAGACAGCGAGACAGAGCGAGAATGTGGAGAGCAAAAAGAAAGCACAATGTTAAAATCCCATAGAGACGCAGAGAAAGCAAGAGGCAGCAGAGAGGGTTTTTAGTGTGGGACATTTTAAACCTTCTCATCAACACAATCTCACACAGAAATCAGCTATGTTAAGCGCTGGCAATGAGAAGGATAAGCAGAGAAGAAGCAGAAAGACTGATGCGGCTGATAAGGCCAGCGGGTAGCAACACGTTTCAGAAAAATGAGGAACAACTCTGTTTCCTCCTTCTTTGTTCCTGAGTTTGATAAGGCTTGCTACAATCTTTAAACAAATTCCAAGTATACAAGATCACTTCAGTATATACAGATCACTGTCTCTGATCTGTTGCACCAACGAGGAACCCTCATCTTAGAGGCAACTTGTGCAAGAAAAGTCCAGCATATAATAAACTGTTCAGAATTGGCATTTAATAATAATTTCCCTTGTATTTTATTGGAAAACAACACAGAACCAATTGTGGTGAATATTCAAGCCTATAAGACTATGTTTACATTATATTAAGGGTAAAAATCAAAGGGCATCACAGGGTATCTCACAATACAGTGATTCTGCAATACTCAATACATTGCAAGATAATTCTCTACAATTCTTAATAGCAGTGGCGTTACTGAAGAGAATACAATTCTCATTAATAACCAAATACCATAATACAAATAATTATGAATATATCATGGTCAGTTTTACAGAATTTGACAAACAATATTCTTCACCGCAGGTTTGCTCTATTCATTTTCATACATACTCAGTTCATATTCATCAATGTTTAGGGCCCAAGATCAATTTTACAGTACATTTTATAGTTTGACGTGCACATATACTAAACAAAAAATTAAAAAGTATATTATAGAAATATTCACACAGGCTCAATGTTATTTTCAGGACATTCTATGATACTTGTGTGTATTTTTTACTTTTTTTTACTTTTGTTTCACAATATTAAGATTAACACCTGTTTCATGCTACAAATGGTATCACTAAGTTATTGCCAACACACAAGCACAGGCGAATTTCATCTATAGTTGAGTGTTTTCAGGTTAAAACTAGCAGCTGCGATACAACAACAAGCTTTTTATTGGTCAAAAATATTTATATAAATATTTTGGACCATATACAGTTCTGGAAAAAAAATATGAGAACACTTAAAAATGATGAGTTTCTTTAATTTTACCAAATTGAAAACCTCTGGAATATAATCAAGAGAAAGATGGATGATCACAAGCCATCAAATGAACTGCTTGAATTTTTTGCACCAGGAGTGACATGAAGTTATCCAAAAAGCAGTGTGTAAGACTGGTGGAGGAGAACATGTCAAGATGCATGAAAAGTTTAAAAAACTGTTATTAAACACCAGGGATATTCCACCAAATATTGATTTCTGAACTTTTCAAACTTTATGAATATGAAAGCTCTGCATCTTTTTTGTTATTTCAGTTATTTCTCATTTTCTGCAAATAAATACTCTAAATAACAATGTTTTTATTTGGAATTTGGGAGAAATGTTGTCTGTAGTTTATAGAATAAAACAACAAAGTTCATTTTACTCAAAAATATACCCATAAACAGCAAAATCAGATAAACTGATTCAGACACTGAATCTTTGAAAAAGTGAAACAGTGATCAAAATCTACGTTAGGGTTGAGCAAGGTGAGTGGTGGTGTGGGTGCAAGGCTGTCTGCCCACAGTCTAACGTGTGTGTGTGTGTGTGTGTGTGTGTGTGTGTGTGTGTGTGTGTGTGTGTGTGTGTGTGTGCGTGTGTTCTGCTGGGTATATGTGGTCTGGCCAGGCATGCCAACAGTGGTGACCAATAGCTCTGTGAAGGCAAGACGGACACCCCTCTCCCCCACGATCCCAATCAGTCCAGGAATGTCAGAGAGGAAGCAGCAGGAACAATACTCAGCAGCGCAGCCTCCCACAATACTAACACACACACACAGACACTCACACAACACACACTGCTTCACACGGGGAAAACAGGAAAACTACTCAGCACCCAGACAATGAAGTGAACTTGACTGATAACAAGGCTGGCCAGAGTGACACATGGCCGTTATCAGAGCATAAGGCCTCAAGACTCCCACATGGAGACTATGCAATTTATCCACCCTGACACTTCTAAAGCACGTACACACACACACACCATTTAGGATCTACTCCATCTTTTAATCACAGTCTAACAGTCTTACAGTGCACAAAAATACATTTTCCAAAGAAGTGAGAAACAAGCGCGAGAAACACGAACCACAAACAAGACTTAAGAGTCATTAACCAGCTAAGCCCAGCTTTGATGTGGTCAACGAAGAGTCAACTGTCGACTCTCAGTCTGAGAGCTCCTCTTCAAGCGCATGAATCAATTAGCCTGTAGTCTGATGTGACTTTGCAGGTGTGATCTCACCACCACTTCCGTGTAAGACCAGAGGAAGATGAAGGCCCAGATTAACACGCGTTTTACTCCCACAGGGCTTAGCAAGCACTTCACACACACAAAGCTTCACTACCACCCACCCACACATACACACACAGATACACACAAGATACACAGCAACTGAGGCAGCACTACAAACATGACAAATATACCTGTGGGCCATAGAGCAGCAGTGGAGACGGTGGGTCAGACAAGCAGTCCAGCAGTGTTGATTCTTCTTACCCTGAGAAATATAAAAATAAAAGACAATGAGGACAGTTAAAAAAACCTAACCAAGATTTAATATCATTTACAGTCATTTAAACCATACTAGCTGATATAGTGTACTGGGCAAAAACACACATATTGGTTTGTAGCTACCACTACATTCTGTTACCTATAGCTACTTTATACTACACAATATTTTAAGTGCTGGGCAGTATACTGGTTCATATGGTATACCGGAGGGGAACTTAAAAAATGGTATGCATTTTTCACATACCGCCACACCACTAGAGGTGCTGCGGAGCGCTGTCTAGAACACCACCACCAAAAAAAGCACAGTAGCAGAGCTCTAGGTAACGCTAGCCAGTTAGCATAACAAGTTAGTACACTGTCCTGCCTGGAGAAACATGAAAACAAAACTCCTGGAGCTTCTGCTGCTGCTACTCCTTTAAATATATGAGTAACTATAGCCCTGTTAAAATATATTAATACTGTAGCTTGAAGGATAATATTAATGCACACTGAATTAAAGGTGTTTGTAAACTGGAGAACCAAGGGAACTTTGATCAAATGATTAACAGCTATTTTAGTACTGTAATGCTTCTAATGGCTTCAATAATAATATATTTAAAACTGATAATAAACTTGTGTCTTACTTGTGCAACAGAGCTTTTAAGAAATAGCTCTTTGAATACTTAAACACTGAATATTTTAGGTCCATTTAGTGTTTATGGAGCTATTTAAAATATTTAGTTTTGTAAAGGAAGCTGTGTTAAAGTTGTTTGTATATCTCTTTTTAAGGTCTGTTGTTTACATTCTTCACTAACCTATATTAAAGCCCAGTCATAAAAATATATATATATATATAAATAATAATAATAAAAAAAAACACAGTGATCTATCGTGAAACAGTCAGAATCTTGCAAAATTTTAATTAACATTAATTAACATTAATTAACATTAATTAACATTTAATTAACATTTTTGGTCACACCGCCCAGCACTAATTATCAGGTTGTTGCACTGTTCGCCAAAGCGTATATAGCTATAGAAATAGGCAACAGTTAGAGGTGGCTATTTTTTCTCTAAACAGGTAATCACTGAGCCTCGGTAAGGTTTGTTAAACATAGCTGGGTAATTTCACACCACCATTAAAGTAGTAGGGACGAGCATTTTAAGTAACTTCAACATTCGAGTGCTGCATTGGTCTGTGTACAGCTGGGTTATCAAAGCAGCTTATATTTTTGATAACTATTTAAACTGATCTGAGCTATGTTGGTCATGCTACAACATGCTAACGTGAACTGATAGTCACAACAGACAAGCAGACCAGTCACAGCTGTTTACTGCTCCAACAGAAGCTAGTGTGACAGAAACACACGACAGAAACCAACGGTTTTACTCTATATTTCAAAACAAAGATAATGAAGAAAAGTTTTGAAAATGATGTTCCCTCCAGCATCAAGGACATAACCTTGAGTTGAAGACTGATTTGAATTAAAGACTTTAGGCTTATGTTGGATTAGGGCTAAATTGAATTGTGTTCAAGAGAACAATAAGGTGGTAGTATATTTGCACGCATTGTTTTGCTTTCGTCCATTTGCAATTAAGCCTGCAATGCAGAGCAGATTTAGTCATTTGTACTGCTGCTGTTACTGTATGCGGAGCTAGGCCATATTTGTTTGTGCAGCTGGGAAAGCTGTGACTGTGAAACTGGGGGGGTGGAAGAGGGAGGAAACCCATGCTAGGTCAGATTGCTAGGTTCCGATTAATATAATTTAGTTACACAGGTACACAGCGATGAAATCAAACCCTGTGGAGTAGCTGGAACAAAATCTTTAATCACAAAGATTACAGAGGAATAAGAATTAAAAATTCTTGTTATAATTGTGTCACAATGGATTGTTTAATACGACTAAAAACATAAAAGACCCCAATTAAATCTGGTTAAAGCAAAGCCACATAAAAACGAGTGTAATAAGACAGACACATTTAAAACAAATACAAATCCAGAGCCACAGAAGAGCAATGTAAATGGACCAGTCTCTTCAAAATACACTCGCCAACCAAAATGCCTTCCCAGTATAACCGAAACACCAGTAACATTTGCAGCGCAGTGAGCAAATTTGCACATTATGTCGCACACAGCAATCTGAAGAGTCTGAATAACCAGAAACACATTTTACAACATTTTACAATTGAAAAAAAACTACAAATCATCATAATTTTAAACAAGGTAATGTTAACAGGCAATTGCATGATTTGATACAAAAGTATTATCCACAAAAGCCTAAGTAGTTGAGGAGCAAATTGGACAGCGGGTAAAAAAAAAAAACTGTTCCTCTAAGAAAGAATGGAATGAATTTACATATTTCTCCCCATACAGGTAATATTGTTATTAAAGCATTCAATGAAGCAGGAGAAATTTCAGTGCATAAAGGGCAAGGGTGCAAGACAGTTTTTGAAGAAATGAAATGCCATGTACTCTAATCCAAAAGGACCGTCCAAAGTTTTAAATCAGCAACAATTCCAAACAACACAATCTGTCATGGTATGGGTGTGTGTTAATACACTTCTGTGATGCCACCCACAACAATTTTTTTTGGACTGATAATACGCCATTAATTTTACCAGAACATGAAACAAGTTACAAGTTACCAGAACAAGTTCAAAAATCAATGCATTTACATTTTCCACACTGTCCTGAACGTTTTTTGATTTGGGGTTACAGCCGGGGTGAATTAAGACACAGGCGACCCTAGGCTGCAACCTTGGGGCCCATGCAATGATTAGGGCCCACTGATTAGCCACATTTTTTTAAATTAATACATTTTCTAGCAACCACCCCGCCTCGCCTAGCTTTGTGCTTCAGTCAGAGACCTTATTGATGATGGGAATGATGATTTTGTCTGTGTCAGTGTGCTCATGGCCACTCTGTTCATGGTACTGTTTATCGCGTGTCCGGTTAACAATAACGCTAAACCAGCAAGCTACCTATAGACTAGGTCACTGTGCTAAAGACTATTAGTTTCTCTCTCTCTCTCAGTTTCTCTCTCTCTTTCTCCCAGTCAGTCTCTCAGCCAGTTTCTTAGCCGGTCTCTCTTTCTCTCAGCCAGTCTCTCTCTCTTAGCCAGTCTCTCTTTCTCTTAGCCAATCTATCTTTCTTTTAGCCAGCCTCTATTTCTCTCAGCCAGTCTCTCTTTCTCTCAGCCAGTCTCGCAGCCAGTCTCTCTTTCTCTCAGCCAGTCTCTCTTTCTCTCAGCCAGTCTCGCAGCCAGTCTCTCTTTCTCTCAGCCAGTCTCTCTTTCTCTCAGCCAGTCTCTCTTTCTCTCAGCCAGTCTCGCAGCCAGTCTCTCTTTCTCTCAGACAGTCTCTCTTTCTCTCTCTTTCTCTCAGATAGTCTCTCTTTCTCTCAGCCAGTCTCTCAGCCAGTCTCTCAGCCAGTCTCTCAGCCAGTCTCTCAGCCAGTCTCTCAGCCAGTCTCTCAGCCAGTCTCTCAGCCAGTCTCTCAGCCAGTCTCTCTGTAAATGGAGTGAAACTAACAAGGTTTTGTGTTCAATTTGACTTGGCTTTTCTCAGGACAAAAGTTTCCCCTCCAAATGATCAAATCTCAAATATCTGACCATTAGCCTGCCACACTGTTGCATACTTACGCTGGAAACTTAAAAATGAGTGAAACACATTGTCCTGCACTTTTACAAATGATGATCGCATGATTGTGTCTGCTTGTTTCTTTCTTATTTTCTCACATTAACCATGCAGTAATTAACGTTAATACACTTGATAGTACAGGAAACATGGGCAGTTTGTAAATCAACAGCCATCCATTGAGTTTTGTTCAGGTGCAGGCACTGGGTCAACATTTGAGACATCACTATAGCTTGAGGGCAACGGTTCATCCACATCAGGTCAGGCTGCCTCCAGTCAAACAGTAGCCAGGATTATAGTGATCTTCCTGGGCATTAATCTGCAGATTACGCCCTCCCTCCTCCCAGACATCCAGCCCACTATCCAACAGCCCGTTACATAAGTCTGCATGCACATGCGTGCACACAAAACAGGCCTTGGGCTGCCAAGTCAAAAAAACCACAGCCGCCGCCAGAGTCGTATTTATAGAAACAGCGAGCATTAGGCAGTATCTCTACATCTCATTAGCTATAATTACTTCTGCCCACACCCACAGAGCTCTGCGACACTGCAGCGCTGTTCCAGGGTCAGCTAACGGTGCGTGTTTATCCTCACAGCTCCTGCACACAAAGTGCAGGACAACATCTGAGCCAACACAGAGGCACAGAGCCTGTGACGATGATGAGCGAAGCAGGGGTCAGCAGAGGTTACAGATAAAGACAGAAACAGACAGAAAAAAAACAACATTCTGTTTATTACTGTCACATGCATTGTGAAGTCTAAAATATAGAACTACAGTAATTAGTACTAAAGCAATGCTATATATAAGCTGTCTGCAGATGTTGCAAGCACATGAACTGAGTTACTACAGACCTTTAATATTCAACTTGCCATAAATATTTCTTGTACAAAATTCAGGAATAAATTGAGAATAATCCCTACACTCTAATTTTATACTTGAATTTGAAATTCAAATTAATTAAAGTAGAATAAGGATTCCATGAAATTCAAAGAATTTGGTAATACATAATTAAGGTGTATTTAACAATAAAGATTTACAAGCTATTAAAATTGTAATATCTTTCAAATTGTGGAAAATTATAGGAGAAAAATTAATTACCAGAATATCTTGCTTTATCCAAGTCGTTATCCTGTAAAATACTTTAAAAATTATATATATATATTTTTAAAACACACTGATTTATTTGACTACTTTGAAATAAAGATATTGCTAATTATACAACATTAAGGGAATGTATGCTCAATACTAGTAACTGTACTTAAAAGACAAATATATTTTAAAAGTATCACATTCTCTCAGATATATGAAATATCAATATTGCATTATTTTGGATTGTTTTCTTGTGCACAACATTATACATATGCGGCATCAATTATTGATTTTTTTATTGAAACTCAGGAGCTCTAAACTTCAAGAGTTGCTCACTAAGTTCTTTACTTCATGTGGTTATGCTAATAAAATCTATAGGGTAAACCTGCAGTAAAGAATATCGGTGGACAAATTCTGTGAAAGTGAAACCATTATATACATAAATCATTATCGTGGGCAATGTATTGTGACAATATCATATCGTAAGATGCCCTGTGATTCCCACCGAAAGTCTGGGAAACAAAGAAGAAGCAGATGAATAAAAAATTGGATGGATGGATAATAGCTATATGTTTTTTTTTTTCATATAAATCTCTATATGGTCACTCACAATTGTGAATGTGAACAGTAACGATAGCCAAATCCGATCTGAGCAAAAAATCAGATTAGAGCAATGTGGCTTAATGTAATGTGAACGTAGCCTTTATCACTACTACTACTACGACTACATAGCTGGGCCACAAGTCAAGAAACAAAAGCTCATCTGCTGGCAGTGTTGGGAAGGTTACTTTTAAAATGTAATCCCTTACAGATTACTGATTACATCACTCAAAATGTAATTTGTAACGTAATCAGTTACATTACTTCAAGTGAGTAACGTAATCTGATTACTTTGGATTACTTACAATATTGTCATTTTTTTTAAGCCTGAAAGAATGTAGCAACCACATATTGCATATTATTATTTTATTTTTCTTTCCAGTCAACAAATAGATAAACAAATAAAACAGCCTTTTCAATCACCCTATAAAAATACTTATGAAAACATTTCATCAAACAATTTTATGAAACACTTCTATAAATTGATGATAAAACCATTTAAAACCAAACAATGTAACAACTGTAAGCTCTCTACTTGCAGGTTTGCCACCAGTGTTAATTTTGACAACAAATTTTGATTTAGTCTTAGTCATAGTCTTGTGACGAAAATAGCATTTAGTTTTAGTCACAATTAAGTCATCTGAAATGTTTTTAGTTTTAGTCGACTTAATGTCATAAGAATATAGTCTACTAAAATTACAGTTGATTTAGTCGACTAAAATGTAAAGGGATGTAAATGCTTTTTCATCAGTTCCCTTGAATTATTAACTATACACTTATACGAAATGAAACGTTTAATAACCACTTGAGTAATATTGTTAATGTTTGAAAGTGAAATATATTTATATATGATTTAATGTATATTATTATTGTAGGTGTGTGACTAATTTACATTTAAAATTTTGCTCTAGAAATCAGGTCATAAAACATCTGAATAGTTAAATTATAGTTTGAACAGCGTTGTAGATGCAAAAACAGCTTTTAAATGATCTAGTTTTATCTCCAGCACATCTACTGGAGCTACAGTCTATAAATGAGATCAAAAACACACCTTCACACACTGTCCTGTAGAGATGCTCTCAGGATGTACTGAGAGACTTCATGAGTTAAAGTGAGAAACTTATGAGAAAGTGCTGTAAGGAATTTACACAGACTTTTGGGTTCATAGATTCACTTATTTTATTGTTTTATTTTGGTTATATTATTGAGTTCCTTTCTGACCTGCTGCTGATTTAACACTAGCTATATCTTTCCCACTGTGATACTAAACAGATGATCTGGTCTTAATGAGTGAGTTCTGTATCAGATCTGTGTTTTAGTGCACTGCCGAGTTAAACACCCCATCAGCTCATGAAATAACATCAGCATTAAAACGCGGATCTCTGCATGGAGACCTGTGACTCTGTGGTCTGCAGAAGCTGAAAGATTAGTGGTGTTTTTACCGGAGATGGAGTCGCTCCACGCGGTTTACACGTTGTCTTGTTTTTTTGCGACGTCAAAGGAGAAATATGTCAAATATCTCTCTCTCTCTCTCTCTCTCTCTCTCTCTCTCTCTCTCCCTGCTGAACACTGTCGAGTTAACTTCCAGTCGAGCTCCGTAAGTAACGACAGGTTAATTCCCGGGTTTGTAACTGAGCGCGCAGCGCTACTGCAGGAAAAACAGGTACTGATTGGATGACTACCCCGCTTATCCCGCCTCTCCACCTTCGCTAAAGTAGCAGTGATTGGATCTCTTCCTAACTGGTCCCTACCTTTCACAGAACTAAATCAGTTCTGATTGGATTTCGTCCCTGCTAAACATTTTCGTCTCGTTTTTATTCGTTGACCAAAATGTCAGTTAATTTCGTCTCGTTGTGTGTGCTGTGAGCCGCTGTCTGCCCCTCCTCCCTGTGTGTGTGTGTGCAGCGAGACGGGAGGAGGGGCAGACAGTTTCCTGTCATATCAGAGCGATTTCACCGCAAAATGTTATTTGCGTTTTGTCAGTGTTGGATTGGAAGAGCAAAAACAGGAAAGTACCGCAATGTAATCCTTTTATTTTAGCAGAGTAACTGTAATCTGATTACCATTTACTGAAGCAGTAACTGTAACGGATTACAGTTACTCATAATTTGTAATCTGATTACGTAACGCCGTTACATGTAATCCGTTACTTCCCAACACTGTCTGCTGGTGAACTGTTGGTTTTGGTAATCCTCTAGTCCTTTATCAGTGCTCACAGGACGCTGCCCACAGGACAATTTTGGCTGCATATTTCTGGTTGGTGGACTATTCTCAGTCCAGTAGTGACACACATTGTAGATTATCTTACTGTTTATAATTATAACGAGTGGAACAGGGCAACAGGTAGATTCATTTACTCAAACTAATTCTACATTCTTTGTGTTTAGCAGATGAATTTTGAATTTTAGTGGTACTACAACAGTTATTCACATGTTACAAACCAAACGATTCAGAAAAAAAGAAAAAAGAAATCTTTAAAGAGTGAAACTGTTGAAAAAAGCAGTATAAAGAGGACAAGATTATACAGGCTGATTTTACAGCCCTTGGGAAAGTCCCCAAACGCACAACCTAGCGACTCCAGCTCACAGACACACACAAACACAGAGAAACAGGACGGTCCCATCAATCACCCAAAACAATGTTCAGCACAGAACTTCCCACCCAGGCGTTAATTTACTTAGCTTACATACAGACCAGCGTCTGAAAAAGACTGCTAACATTTACTAGCGTTCTGTCAGCCAAACACACACAAACACACTCACAACCACAGTCTGCCTCCCCAAAACACCGGAGACACACAACGCAACACATCCGACTTCCTGTCACAGCTCAGCCGCGCAGACAAGAATCTGAAACTCACAGAAAAGCAACGGACACACAAAAAATGAAACCAAGAGACAAATGGATGCACATTCTCCAAACTAGAACAGTTCACACATTCAAATCTTTCAGTTTCTCTCACACACAGAAACCACAGCCAGACATACAGAGGAACAACTGAACACGCTCGCATGAGCTCATGTTCTGGCTTGCAGGAAGTGGGGAAAGACTGTGTGATTTTAGAGACTTATCTTCTTAGCAAAATTAACTGACAAATTCAATATGTCTTACTGTCACACTGCTCACAAAATACAGAGTAATAATATTGAGCAATAAAAAAAACACTATATTATGATATTGTAACATTCTTGAAAGCACCATTTTGAATTTGTTTTTCTTCTAGTAGTGTATTTATTTATTTATTTATTTTTTTGTATGCGGTTTATATGCATACACTTAAGATGTTGCACTTTAGTTTTGTGGTCAATTTTTTTTTGTATTTTTTTTTGTTACACTATTATTTTATAAAACAGACAAACGTTTCTCCTGAATGTATGAAATGTATGATAAAATTCTAAGATTTGTTTTGTTTTTGAAGCAGTGAATTCTAGATGTTATTTTTTTTGTTTTAAAAAAAAACATCAATATTTTTCATATCACCAGAAATATTGTTATAGGACAAAAAACATGAAATACTGTGCTATTATTTTAGGGTCATATATCACAAGCCTAATAAATCCACAATACATAAACACTACCGTACTCACATTAAGTAAAACTTTATACATTTTTTAAGACTTTCTCTGATCATTCAGCCGCTAGATATTTTAAAGCACTGCAGTGAAATCATTTCATATGTTATTCATATGCACACTCTCTGAACGGATATTCATTCACACAATGGATCACAAATGTATAATAACAAGAAGAAATAAAGCAACATTTTAACACACATAATTTAAGCATATTTAAAATATTTTATAGTCATGCAAGCACCTCACTGAGGCTCTACCTATCAGTTTATATAATTGAATAACAGGCTGCAATGGAAAATATTGGATATATATTACTCATATGGTATACATTATGTTTTATCTGTGTGAGTTTTTTTTTTAATTGGTCTACTTTACTACAAAGTGCTGAAATCTGATACATATTTAATGTGAAATGATGCAGCTTTTATATGTTACTAAAAAAGAAGGGAAAGGGACAAGAAGAGTGAAGAAGGTTTGAGTGAAGGGATATTGAGGTAGCAGACAAATATTTAGGGTGGACTATATTTGAAGGTACAGGTAGCAACTAATCTGCATTGTAAGAAATTTCATAAATGGACAAATTTCAGAAATTATAAATTATAATATATAAAATATTAAATATATAAAATATTAAAGACGAAGTAAACATGATTAAATCATTAAACATGTCTCATTCAGCCTCTGGTAACTCTTGTTCTGTGGGTCAGAAGAGGAGAGGTGAGGTCAGACAGAAGTCTGACTCAGCCAGAATACTCTCAGGGCATATCCACAACCATCAGTACAAAGCTTTATTCAATGTGAAGATCAGGTGAGATTCATCAGAGAACACAAAGCAGAACAGTTCCCAGCTAGAAGAGAAGAGTGTTTTTGTTGTGGAAGTCAGGAACCAGTGACTGGTACTGTCTGGGCCAAGGGTAATCAGCCAAGGTCAAGCTTAATTAGACTATTTAAAGCTGCGCTAGTTATCTTATTCTTACACACACTCTTACTCTCTTACTGTTACTGTACAGAGAGAGGAGGAACACAGGAAGTCTGATCAAATAATAAAGAAACGCTTATCACTTTTCTGTGCTTATAGCAACAACAATATATAAACATTTGAGCTGAGCTGAGTCATTAGTCAGAGGCCCGTTGGGTAAATAAGATTCTTCAATTTACTTTGTTTTATAAAACAGACACAAAAAACACAAGTATGCCACTTTACTGAATTATAGGGAGAGAAAGGCAAAGCCCCTAATTCTGGCTGGGAAGTGCATTTCCCTTAATCAGACAACTTATCAGTAAAGGTTACTGTGGTTAGACGGGCTAGCCAGCCACGGTTAGCAGGGCTAGCCAGCCACGGTTAACAGAGCTAGCCAGCCACGGTTAGCAGGGCTAGCCAGCCACGGTTAACAGAGCTAGCCAGCCACGGTTAACAGAGCTAGCCAGCCACGGTTAGCAGAGCTAGCCAGCCACGGTTAACAGAGCTAGCCAGCCACGGTTAACAGAGCTAGCCAGCCACGGTTAGCAGTGCTAAAGGATGATCCTTACAACCTGACCAGTAGAATTTCTTCATAAGGCGCACTGGATTATAAGGCGCACTGTCCATTTTTGGGAAAACTACAAGTTTTTAGGTCCAAAACACGATTAAATTTGGCTGCAACTTAAACGCCATTTTTATTGGTATATATCAGACAGATGATATCTGACTGTCCAATCATCACTCCACATGTAATTTGTTGAGTCACGAACTGTTGGCCGTGGACCTGCCTTGTCTGCCCCCTACTACACAGTTAGTGCAGTCAGCTTAAAAGATCTTGTCATGTTCAATAAAAATGCAAAAGATTGAGTAAAGAAATGGTAAACTGTCGTTTAACCAACAAGCTTCAAGACACAAATAGAAGATAATATTCTGACCACCAAAATCACCCATGTCTGCATTCTTTAAAGGTTAACGGATGTGTGTGCGCACATTTCTCAGTTTATCAGTCTCAAGGCTACCTCAAAGCTTCACAAGCCATGACTGAAACTGAACCTGAATAGGCAGAACATTGATTTGGTGAAATAGGTGTTTAAGCTGCTGAAATGTCCTATTTAAAATAGGTCTGCTTAGTCACACCACAATTCCTCCTGCACTGTATTTGCCTGCACACCTGCCAAGAGCCAACTTTGCATGACCTAAAATTCTGCTGAACAGAGAGGACAACTAGAATGAATTTCTCCCTCACAAGTTTTTATCAGAATACAACAGCTAGTACTGATTTGATGAGACTGTGCTGTTGATGAGACTAGGGCAGGGTGTTCAACTCTGCACTACACAAGAACCTATTATAATTGAGTACAGGAAGAAATCACATTAAATCATAAAAGATCAATGATATGATGTGTCCTATGCAAAATGTGCAATTTGTTTAGGTGCTGTTTAAACTGCGGCAAGCCCTTGCTGAAAGCTGGTATCTGACTGACTCAATGAATCAGTGGCATGCATTTATTAAGGTACAGTGCTGGCCCTATATTCATTCGTTAAAAACACTCCTAAAACTATTAATGAATGTTTTGCTAATAATCAATAAATACTCGTCATTTTTAATATGTTTATCACCGCAGTTCAAAATATACTATACTGCATGTCCAACTGTTTGTGGACATCTAATCAATGCATTCAGCTACTTTAAGTTGTTCTCTGTCAGCAGAGTGAAGCATTAAGTGCTGCAACATTTTCTGGGAAAACAATGACTGCCTTTACCAACACCAGCAGAAGACATGACTCTCCAAACCATCACTGATTGTGGAAACTTCAAACTATACCTCAAGCAGCTTGGACTGTGTCTCTCCACTCTTCCTCCAGACTCTGCTCCCTTGATTTACAAATTAAATGTAAAATTTACTGATGATCAGTGATGGTTTGGAGAGACATGTCATCTGCTGGTGTTGATCCACTGTGTATTACCAAGTCCAAATTCAGTGCAAAATTACCGCAGAATCTTAAAGCACTTCATGCTTCCCTCTGCTGAAACTTTTATGAAGATGAGGATTTCATTTTCCAGCAGGACTTGGCACACTGTCCACACTGCTAAAAGTACCAACTGGTCATATATAATATTCAAATTTCTTGAGACAATGATTTTTTAGGGGTTTTTTTCATTAGCCGTAAGCCATAATCAACAATAAAATAAAAATAAAAAAAAATACTATTTGCAGTGTATGAATGTTAATAATAATTCCAAAACAAATAAAATGGACTCTCCTTGCTAAAACATAATGAGCAATACTGAGGTCAGTAAAATGATATGAGGTTATGTCCACACATTATACGATAAGTGGTTAATGTAATTATCATGGCTGGGAGGGGTCAGGTGTTATCCATAAAAAAATTAAATTGATGAGGTAACTATGCACACAGACGCACAGACACACAGACACACACAGCCAGGTGCGGCCGTATAATCTGTGTGATAGGGCAAAGGGTGAAATATAGGCATAATGCTTTAACTGTCTGGCCTCCACAAACACCACCTGCCTTTCTTCAAACACCATCTATGAAACTAAAACGTTCTGAATTTGGTTTGATATTTAACCAGCAGTAACGAACTCCCTCACGTAAACCGACACATGGGGGAAAAACGGTCAAAGATCAACCAGAAAGCACCTGCTCTCCAAACGGACACGAACACAGCCAAAACAGCATGACATAACAGAAACAAAAGAGGAAATAAAACACTGAATGTGTGTCTCTCACCAAAACCAGTACAAAACTGACAACTGAAAATAGCTTCCTGCTATACGTACCAAAGTAAGGGAGGTTTAAAAAAAAAAAAAAAAAAAAAAAAAAAAAAAAAAAAAGACTGGCCTGCAGTCTTACTTAAGATAGGCCAACATTTTAAGCAGTAAATAAATAGTCTCTGCAGCACAATGAACAAAAATATCAAATTGGCAGTGTTAATGCACATTTACGCTGTTGTTCTTAAAACTTTGAAAGAAACTGGAAGATTTATGTTCTGGAATACACAGGGCTTTGTGAGGACTTTGTGATTTTTTTTTCAGTTCTTTCAGTGTTGTACATTTTCCTGCTGTCCTTTAGCTCCAGAAATTACCAGATATTCTCTGGTCATTTAATATTATATTATACTTAGATCATGGAACTTCTATTTAAAAATCTATTTGCAGAATTTTGCCCATGTCACTGTCAACACCAAATCATATCAGAGTCACCCCTTGCATCAGGAGTAGTAAGTAGTAAGCAAGGTGTTTTTTGTTTTGTTTTCGTTTTTTTTGTTGACCAAAAGTATTTTAGCAGTCCACAGTACTCATTTACAAAGTTATGTGGTATTGAAGAAAGTTGGTTAGTGGAGCCCATACTGGCTGAATATTAACACAGTCAGAATATGTGAAGCTTAGACATTTTAGTCAACTAAACAGTTCCTAATTAAAAATGGTGGCATGCCTCTTGCCTAATTTGCTAATATGCCCATTTACACAGAGCATACAGATTATTTAAAGTGTGTTTGTGTGTTAGAATTTAATAACATAAATGTGCATTAGCATTTGCTACAAATAATGTGATTTAAGAAGCTTCAAAGTAGGCCTGGTTTTTTTTGACGATATATTGTCCCACCAAAAAATTGTGGGACATTTTAAACTTTATTATTCCACTAATATAATGACAATTATTTAACACAATAATGCAGTTGCACCCTTTTAAAGAGCAATTAAGATTTATTATTTTAAATATTCAAACATTGGAATATTTTACATGAAATATCCTAAGAACACCTAAACACTTTTTGAACACAGATGACCTACCAGTGCACTTGTGTTTATGGTTTCTTCTCACAAAAAAATAAAAAATAAAATAAAATGCAAAAAAGCTATTTTGAGGTCAGCAAAATTATTGTGGTTATTTCTATGTACTGTACGATAAGTCGATAATGTAATTATATTGCGACCGGTCTACTCCAGAGAATGTGTTATTTGAAAAAGGATGTCTGAACAATTGCATAAGACTTAATGGGCCAGTGGTTTAATGGTTTAAGCCTGGTCTTAAACTTCACTATTTTAAATACTAAATAAGGCCTAATCCCTGAGCCTGTATAAAGCTACCAGAAAAGAAATGTCCATAACACTCTTTACAACAACCAGCCTCCACAAATAAAGTTAATAATTCATTTCATTTAATCAACAAAGGTCTATCAAAAGGCCAAATCCATGTCTGTCCAAAATTGCTGCAGCATTAAAGTTTGGCACTCAGTCTCTAGAGAGAGTATTTCAGGTCTTCAGCTGTGTACTGAATGTGTCCTGATGTGAACCACTGATACTGCACCACAAAAAAAAACATTTTTCAACATCCTCGTCAGCTCATCTGTTTGCATTCTTGATTTACCCAAATTTTAAACACTAAGTCACTTAGAAAGAGGACAGCATTTTAGCTAGTCTGTCAGCAGACTCGGACAACGAGAAGCTAGGGCCAAACAGACAGTGAAGAATGGACTGAGAAGGACCTCTGCTGTGCCGCTGTACCGAGCCACCAGTGAGCTAGAACCATGTCCCTCACAGCATTAATAATGCACTGTGTTCCAGTGCAGACTGATAGAATTTCCCTGCTGCAGGACAGTTTAGAGCTGAGTGGACACGCAGGCAGCACTGCAGCGCTCCTCCTGCTCAGAGAGACCCCAGGGACAATGCATTCAGCATCAGGTCTCATTACACACCTCAGCACAGACAGAGACAACAGCGGGCATAACTGGGAGACTTTTTCAGAAAATGAGTGCATCACAGCACTGCGACACTGCAGTGCAGAAATTAACCGTAGTTTTGAGAGCTTCTGACTGCACTAAACACCTTAACAAAACAACACTGATGAAGGAGGAAAAGAGAGGATATTAAATCAATGCCCATTCGATACAATTCAAAAAGATACATCTCAAACATTTAGATCTGCAACCTGGTAAACATATACAGGTGCAAGTGTAAGCAGAGATATATAGAGTATTAGCTCTGCACAATATATCGTTTCAAAATCAATACTGCAATGCACTCATGCACAACAGTCACACAGCAGGATGTGCAATGATCTGTGCGATGTCAAATTATATTTATAAAATATTTTTGCTGCCTGAAAATACGCCGTTCTCATTTTGCATGAAAATATCTACCAATTAATTATATAAACCCAATATCATTTATTTTCCACCCATCACTGATACACAGATTGTTATATTAATATTATTACATATTGAATCATTAACATCTGTCAAAATTTAGTGAAATCCCTGTATTTTCATTATCACAGCAATATTTATCGCTGGACAACTTAATATTGCAATGTCCAACTAACTAAATGCACTATATTGCCAAAAGGAAGGCTGTACAACTTGGGCAAAATATCTAATTGCAATTTTATATTTAAATTCTGATTCTTTTTAATCTATTAAACCCTAAACCCAGAGATCTGTAGATTAAATGCAGTCGTCAGATGTACTTTTAAATTTCAATGAACAAAAAATAAATAAATAAATAAGACATAAATATTAAGACATTATTACACCGGCCACGGCTCATTCTGCGCCTCCTGTCATTACCCCTGAGCATGGGAGTGACTGTAAGCCTAAAAACTACAATCCCCAGCACTTTACGGACTACAAACTCAAGGCCGCAAGGCTGTGACACATCTCCAGAACAGCAAGCTGCCTCTTCACACACACACACACACACACACACACACACACACTTTAAATTGTGTCCATTCTAATCGTTATTTCCATTTTAAAAACGATTAATCGTTCAGCCCTAGCCAAAAGCATTTGTTCACTCATTAAAATAACTGAAGTTAAGTACCAATTACTTCCATGGCTCCAGGGCTACAGGTGTATAAAACCAACTAGACGTGCAGACAGATTCTATAAACATTAGCTCTCAGGAGCTCAGTGAACTTCAGCGTGGTACTGTGATAGGATGTTGTCAAGTCCAGTCTTGAAATTGTCTCACTACTAAATATTCCACAGTCAACTTTCAGTGCTATTATAAAAAGTGAAAGTGACTGGGACTTAAACAACTCAGTCTGTCAGTGTAAAATAACTGAATGTGGTCAGTGGATGCTGAAGAGCATAGTGCACAGCGATCACCAACTCACTACAGACCTCCAAACTTCATGTAGCTACCTAACCCTTGGAGAAACAGAATAGAAAGCTGTATAACCCCTTCTATTATTTGCCTTAAACTAAAGGTAATGTAAGTAAATGTGGTAAATAAATGTACAGCGTGCAGCTAAATACACCTTATATACTGAACAGCACTCACAATTTGTTCCTGACAACTACTGACAACTACCAAAGACATTTAGTTTAGGTCTTATTCTGAAATTTCAAGTGTACATGACAGAAAAGATCACATACAATCTGATCCTTATTGATTGACCCCCCCCCCACCACACACACACACACACACACACACACACAGTTTGTATAGAATATAGTTAAACGGCTGTGGTTACATTTTACAGTACCGTTTTTTACAAACTGATAGGCGCACCAGATTGCAAGACACACTATCAACAAATGTCTATTTTCTGATCTATTTTCATACATAAGGCTCATTTAAACAACAATAATCTACACAGATTTCTCTCCTGGGTGAGTAAAGCGCTTCCGTTTATTTACAGTAAGCTTAGATTCCCAATATTTTCAACAGCGCGGTTATTAGCAGCACTAGTAAATGCTGCCCGATAGCACTAGACTCTGAGTGTTCCAGTAAACCAGAGTGCTATTAACTAGCGGTTCATCCCATATGGCTTGTTTTAACACGGTAAACACGCAGACTACAGGCCCCTATACTCAACTCTGATTAGCAAAAGCGCTAGCACTGCTGTTAGCAGCTAATGCTAATACTGCTCCAGCCTCAGTGCTGGAAAAACTTCACCAAAAAGGAGTGGCTTTACTGCTCCTTACAACCTGACTGGTAAAATTCATATATAAGACGCACCAGATTATAAGGCACACTGTCGATTTGTGGGATAATTAAAGGTAATTAAAAATAAATGTGTTGAGATTTTCCTGGCTGTTTATATTTAGTAACCATTTTGAAAAAAAACTTTGCAAATGATTTAATTTAAAAATCAAGTTAACAAACTGCTAATATTACACTTGGGCATTCAGGGTGGGTTCTTTTTCATATTACAGCCACATCAGACGACACATACAAACCCACCACATCCAGATGCAGCACAAACATACACACAGCTGTACTAAAGCAGCCACTACTAGCTTATCCCATCCATTAGTAGTAAACCAAGGCAAGGATTTGCTGGTTAAATCGCACAGATTCTCTGAAAGGACTGAGGATTATAATCGCCATTTCACAGCGTAATCATCTCTGCCCTGGAGCTCCGGGTGCACAAGCTGAAGCTACGACACATTTAACTTTTTCTGTTTTGGTGGAAAGCCAAACAGGCAGAAGCTGAGTCCTCAATGTTCATCAAAGATGGCATATGAAAATATGCTCATGTGCACAGCGTCACATTCACACTCCCATCTTACATCACTAAACAAATGTGCGATTACACAACACGCAAAAGGGCATAGGAGTCCAGGGGGTAAATTGTGTCCGATTATTCGTGTTTACAACAAAGCTGGGAACAAAAACTGTGTTCAGTGTCCATATTAAAATACTGCTTTGTAAGGCAGAGTTCCATTAGGCCCACGTATGCACCTACACTAGTCTGACGAGCCTCATGGCTCCAAGTGCCTTTTAGCCAGCGCCAGACATCAGATGACACAAAAACAAAAAGCTCCCGTTGTGTGAGGCGCTTTTTTCTCTCCACTTCTCTGTCCCTCACACCCAGGCCACGACGAGATTCTCGAGAGGAAGAGATGAAGAAATCCTTTCACAAGAAGCTGAGCAAACACACAGCGAGCGCAAGAGAGAGAGAGAGAGACACACACACACACACACACACACACACTGTTTCACTTGCATAGTTTAGAGTGTTAGGTTCAGCCTGTGGTCAGTTCAGCTCCCATGTGCAGACCATTTTGAACAGCAGGGAATGTGCACAGCTGGACAACAAAAATGTGTACCATGTGCTTACGCATATGCACTAATTACATAAGAGTAATCAACTCAATTAATCACAGACACTCGATTATAGGGCTGGACGATATTGAAAAAATAATTAAAATCTTGATATTTTTTCAACTATATAAACAATTCTCGATTACGATTTAGATTTTTAGCAGTTACAGAACAACCTCAGTTGGTTTATTAGGAAACATGCAGCACCATTTAAAGTAATGCACAAGCTATTGTTTCCTATAACTTTTTTAACATTATATGAATAGTAAGCAGCCCCCCACAACCTTTACATGCAGCTTTTATATGAAACACAGTGTACACATAACCTCCTTGTATTTCAGTTAAAATACAAGTGAAAAGTGTCAAAAAAGAAAATCAATGCCACACTAAAAAGTTATTATTTGATTTATGACAGAAATAAATGTCTTACTACTAAGATTTCCTCTGACAGCTTCTATTTGGAATGATGTACAATCTATTATCCCATTTTGAGAATCGTACTTAAACAGTAAATTGATTAAAGCATTTATGCTCCAAGCCCTAATCGATCACTGTAAAACCATTTAAAATTATTACAAATGAATAGATGACAATTTTTAGATACACTATATGGACATTCTTCCAATTCAAAGGTATTAAAAAGAGTTGTGTTTTAGTAACTGTCTCTACTTTCAAGAAAAGACCCTACATACATACAGACATACAGTCCTATTCTAATAAAAAACTTCTTTATATACTCTAGACAAGCTGTGTGTGTGTGTGTGTGTGTGTAGGGTGCACCCTAAAGTAACTAAATGTGATTATTCAATAGGAAGTTCACAAATATTTAAACACACACGTCAAGTTGGTGTGGCAATATGAAAGCAAAATGAATAATTGCATTGTTATTGATAGTGCACTGAGTTTCCAAGATAAATGCACTGTTAATGGGACATACTCAGTTACAATACAAACACAGATTAAGAGTGATGTAACTGGACAGGTGGAATGAAGCATCAGAAGCATTACTTGCCTTCTTGAGCCTTGAACTGCATGAATAAACCATTCAGCTAAACAGACCATTACAAACACTACTTTACTCTCAAATGTATCTGTTAAAGGCCTACAAAAGACTCTACGGCAAAAAATACAATTATACTGTTTATTATTAGAAAAAAAACGGAACGTGAATGTTCTGAAAATAAAAAGACACTCCAAAGAAAAGTGTTGCTGTTCAAAGATCCAAGACTACCTGAATGTTTTACAATGTTCTACAACAACACTACACGCAAACACCATATCCTAATCCCAGCTGTGAAGCATGGCGAAGGGAGCATCAAGGTTTGGTGATGATTTGCTGCCTCATAATTGTATTGTATATATTAAAACATTTTACAAAGAAGGTAAGAACACGCAACCATGAGAACAAGCTGATGATGATGCTGGATGATGATGCATCAAGACAATGACCCAAGGTACACAAGCAAACCAACTCAAGAATGGTTGAAAAAGAGGAAGCTGTGGATGTTGTGTGTCTTTGTCCTGTTGCATCAACCAAAGTCAGTCAACAAATAATGGTTGAAATAGAGGAAGATGTGCGTTTCAAAATAACCAAGTTAGAGTTCTGACCTTAAGGCTTGAAATATACTTAATACGCATTCACACACACGATGGCTGCTTCATCTATTATGCATCAGTTTAGTTTTGTTTAGAAATGTGCCTACACAAGCAACACAACACAATGCAACACAAGAGCAAGCACAATTCTGAATTCTTCTTGTTTTAATGAGTGAAATCTGTTCGGAATGATGTTAATAAACAATGCAACACAGAAGAAGCATTTAAGAAACCTGTTACATACAGCTCTGTAAATGTAAAAGCATGTTTATACTGGCAAAGACGTTCGGTACGTACTTTCGGTACGTATCTAAGGTGACTGTGCTTCCTCATTTCTGCCCCGAGAGTTTCTTGCCTGGCGGCCGCATTACACCTACCACATACTTCTGCATTTTTTTTTTTGTTTGTTTTTTTACAATCACAGTGCGATTTGTTACTTTGCTATATTGTGATTATCACACCATAAGAACAATTTATACTTGTGTGTCAAACCTAACCTAGGGCTGCAACAACTAATCGATTTAATTGATTAAAACCGATTAATAGAATAGTTGGCAACTAACTTAATAATCAATTAGTTGGTATACATAATTTATACACGCATGTACAGTTGCCATCCCATAATGTGGAGCAGTAAGCCTTTGTGTGCCGCATTCTGGAAGAAGCATTTAAAAAAAGACGGACAGCAGAGGACAACGTTATTAATAAAAAGAGAGAGAAATGTACGACCCAAGTCATCAAAAGTATAGGAGCACTTTACATTAAAGCCTTCTTTTGGATCAACTGTCATGGGGCTATGATTTCTAATCTATAAGCCCTGTGAGCAGAGTGTTTTAAACTACCACAGTAAATGATGCACGCTGACTGTGCGTTTGCTGAGCTTTGGCTGGGAGTTGGCATTTGCATACTTGTGTCTTTGCATATGAAGAATGTTTTAGGTTTTACATTCAAGACTCATTCAAATCAAACACCTGAAGAAACAGCAAATATAACTCTAGCCTAACCCTAACATAATGCTGTGGAATGATCTGAACACAAGACACAAAAGGTACATTTTATTAGTTTAATTATAATGTGTTTGTCCTTAACTGTGATTTAAATGATAACTATAACACTACAGTTTTAAATAGTAAAAAAAAAAAAAACAAGTTCCAAAGAATTCACTGACTTTTACCTATAAGTCATCAGTTACTGTTTAGCAAAATCCATACTTATTGTTTGACCTTTTTTTTTATTACCCTGATTAGTCAATCAACCTAATTGGTACACAACTAAAACAATCAATATAATCAATGGTGACAGACAGTCCTAAAGACCAGGTCATAGGACTGCAGTATTACTGAAATGAAAAGTGTGGGAGGAGATCCAGTCAGACATGCAGAAAACTGAAGTGTAAGGCAAGAGTAATCAAGCAGCAACAGATATTACAGAAGTGGCTCCGGGCATTCAGCAGCACCCCTCTTCATCACCTCCACACTCTTTAATGACACTATTCTAATAAGACTATTAGCACATAGCACTTGATCTCTCTTTGGTTCATGAGACATCATCTGTAGGTGTTAGGCTATCTGCAAATCTTGTCTAAATTTGGCTAAATAGAGCAATTATGGGGTAATGTATGTTGTTATGCTGTGCCTTATTTAGGGAGCAGGGTGGAGACAGACTGGAGTCATTCATCTGATCATGCAGAAAACTACACTACGCAAAGTGAGAGACACTGTAAAGGCATGTGCAAAGGTCCAGTAACCTTTGAAAGTATGAGGGGGGTCAGATCACAATATTTAGTTCATGTTTTCTTATGAGAAGGTGTCTGTGACCTTTTGTATCAGTATGATTATGATGATTGCATCAATCGGTTATTAATCAATTGTTTATAAAGTAAAAATAAACTTCCACTTAAATAATCATGGTGCACCTAATTTCTCAACACTTTGGCGACAAAAATATAAGCAGAGTAAGCACACACTCCCAACTATATATTATATGTTAAAGATGGTTTGCGTACCACAGGATACTACACAGCACTGTGTATAAGACCATTCTGATGATCTTTATTTATTTTTTTCCTTGAAGAGAAATAGGTGTCGTGCATACTCTGCACAGAGAGCATGGCCATTAAGCCAGGTTCTGTTGTTTAAATCACACAATTATAAAAGAAGTCCTGGCTTATGCACGGAAGGCAGAGAGTAGCCATGAGTGGAGGAAATCAGCTCAACCAAAGCCAGTGGTTACGACCTAGATTGCACATTTAGCCCGGGGCATGTACAAACACACTTAGGTCAAATGCAAACACCTAAAGATATAACTATAGGCGATTAGACAGTACATCGTGTTGACACTGTTTCAGCTCATTCGCTGTAATGAGTAATGAGTAATTAGGCCTGCCTCAGGTTAAAAAAAAAGCAATTGTGGCTTTCTAAATGGTGCACTGGCCAGCTTCTCACTGTTTTTTTACTGTTAGAGCAGTTGGCTAAATTTCAGATTTACTTTTCAGCTGGTTGAAGAAATCAATGACAACCTAATGAATCACCTGGATGTTTTCAGCTGGTTGAAGAAATCAATGACAACCTAATTAATCACCTGGATGTTGCAAAGATGCTGTCATTTGAATTGGCTAAAGGAATTGCTAGCCATGATAATCCCAGACAGAATGACCACATTCAGGTAGCCCAACTAGAAACCAGTCAATTTTGTCCATGGGTTCCATTTTGACATTACCTATTTGAATGGGTCCCAACATGGATAGCAATAAGAGCAGGAGGAGTTTAACATGGGCCCATCTGGATTATACACTGCCTACTGGGCATAGATGGGACCCATCTGAGATTATTGTAAAATGTAATTGTAACTGTGTTAGTATAAAAAAAAACACATACAAACTAGGGCTGCACAATATATGTCATGGGCATAGTCATCGCATCGTACAAGTACAAGTAGTCACATTGCAGGACATGCAATGTAGGGCCCTGCAGTGGTGAACATGAACACAATCACACAAAGATAAAAATATCTGAATTTAAATCGGAAAAAAAAACTCGTTTATATTTTATAGAGCCCTGGCAAAGTCACATAATGCAAATCAATATGCCACAACTTTAATTTAGCACCATTTTTACTTTGCATGACATTTCTACCAAAGGTAGATTATATTTGATAACTGCAATCTTTGATGAATAGAGTGCATCATTGATATTATGGCGTGTTAAATCAATAACATCAGCAGCATTCATGTAAACATTGGTGAAAAATATTGCAATATATACATCAGAAATGCTAAATATTACAATGGCAGTTTTTTCCCCCCAATATCGTTCAGCCCTAGTACAAACTCACTTCGAGCCCATGCTGACTTACAACTTTGGAGGTCTTTCTGCTGAAGTGATTTTAGTCAGAAAGAACAAATAGCCTGGGGAAAGTTTTTTTTTGTCCTGTGACCTTTTTACCTAGATACTATTAAATTAGCCATTTTACTGACACGCCCCAACTTGGAAAGTAGGAGCTCATGGAAAATCTCAGTGGTAAATATGAACTTATGTTCACTCACCTAACTAAATAAGATATTTCCTTTTTGGTGTGAAGACAGTTTTCTCTCATAGTATACTGCCTACCTACCTACACACTTTTTAACTAAGTGAACTGCCACAGCAAAAACATTTCAGGCTGCTTGTCAGATTCCAGGAAACATCGACCAACTAATTCACTAAATGAAATTGCACACTTTTTTTTTACACAGTGAGGTGCTAGCTGACTTTCAGAGAGGCTTCTATACCAATATACCCAGTTATTGAGGTCAGCTTAGCTACCTTCTAAAACTATGTCAAGTGGCTAACCTATATCCATGACCATAATCATAGCAGTGCAGCCAAAGTAAGTTACAACTCCATAACTAGCTGGCCATATCCTAAATAACATAACAGCTAACCTAGTTATAACTAACGTTAGTTTGATTAGCGTTAGCTAACTAACCTAGCTGAGCACAGTAAACACAGGGTTAGTTAACGTTGGTTAGCTAACTTATCTAGTTTTTGAAACGTCTTACCTTAGCAGTTAGCTCATAAACAATAATGAAGACTCTGACTAGCTCATTAAACTAAAGAGATTGCTGTCAACATATATAACTTACAGAAAAAGAAAAAAAATCTTAATTATAATGTAGCTAACCTGGCTAACTAGCTAGCTTAACCTAACATTATCTAGCCAACTAGCCTGCTTTATTCTTATGTGTTAGCTATTCTTAGATAGGTTAGCTAGTTAGCCAGCTTTCTGAATGCTTGCTAACACATAGCCAACACTGGCTAACAGTAGCTAACAGTAGCTAACGTTAGTTGTCTAACTGACGTTTAGTGTGAGAAGCTGAGATAGCTAGCCTAGCTAGTGAGCTAACTGGAAGCAGACTGGTCTTCCTCTCCTGCAGCTGATTCTCACACTCTAGCACGACCAGGACACCGAGATCAGTGCTGATGTACTCAACCCGAGATTTTGGTGAAATGTAGTCCAGGCGGAGAGGGAGATAAGAGCCCATCAGACTCAGTGATTAAATATACACAGACACAGACAGACAGACAGAGAGAGGAGCTGTTCTGTTTTTTGCAAAAAGAAAGCTAGATATTTTGCTAGGATAGCTAACGTTAGCTAAATATAGGTCCATTAAATAATAGCTAGCTTATTTAGCGTTAGCTAGTTAACTTAGTCTTGCATTTAAAACCACCTCTAGCGTTAGGTTAGCTACACTACAGAGCACAGCTCCAGCCCGCTGGTGTTTTTAAAGGGGTCAGTTCAGAGGAGGAGAGCTGCAGTGTGGAGAAGAGTAACGTTAAATCGTGGCTGAGAGAGAGAGAGTACCTCCAGACTCGGCCGTTCTTACCTCACTGAGTCGCTGTGCTTTTTCCTGGACACTTTAGCTTAGCTCGCTCGCCTGCTGCTGATCGGCTAGCTCTGAAAACCCGCTGACTCGCTCCGTCCAGGGCCGTTTTCCGACTGCTAAAAGACCGCGTTCACTATCTACAAAGGGGCATCTACACCCACCGATTTCCGATCCATGTTTATCGGTTTGTCTGTTACTATATCGTTATGTTCCTGTCGTTTAAAACGGCTAAAAACTCGACGGACGACGAGCGAGCCCTCCTCCCTGTCCGTCAGATTGGAGCAGCCCGAGCTAACGGCCTCGGCGGCTCTCTTCCCTGATAGGAGCAGATCACTGTCAACAGCGCCGCTCGCTCTCTCTCTCTCCTCTCACACACACACTCACATCACACACACCCGCCCCCCGCTATACAGTCCGCCACCGGGGGACACACTCCCCACCCGGACCCCCAGAAACAACAGATCCACTTGTGCTCCACAATACGTTTTATATATTAAAATAAAGTCAAATAAATAAATAAAAATTCTATAAACCCATTGATCAAATTTTCCCCAAGTAAAATCCATTCTAGTCTCAATATTTAAGTTCAACACTGATATAAACTGTTTATTTTGTGATTTATAACCAGAAACCCTCACAATACTAACGTACTAAATATTTGTAGCTTTATTCAGGATTTTATTTATAATGGAATTGAACTGATTTGTTCTGTTTCACAAATGTATGTAATCTAACTCTTTTTAAGCTTGGCAAGCTAAAATAAAAAAGAAAGAAAAAAGTAGATATTTTTATTATTTCTGTAGTTATCTCTCTATTATCTCTCATAGACAAAAAAGGAGGTCAGATGAAAAGAGACTTTAAATAAAACCTACACACTAAAAAAAACAGAGGTATGATATGAGTACTTTCTTGTACTCAAAGGTACACTTTTCATAATTGTACCCTCAAAGATATAATATTGGTCTTTACAGGGCCAGATGTGTTCCCTCTGAAGTACAAAGTTTTTCCTTACAGCAGGAAGTTCAGATTTGTACCATTTAACCAACCAAAATGTACATTTGGAATCCTTATCACTGTATTAATAAACAATATATATTTTAATTATACATTTTTCATTTGAAAGCCAGATAATTTTACATCATTAGGTTCTTGACACATTTTCAGTTGATGCTAATTTTTTAAATCTTTATAATCTTTACTGGTACAAAAAACTGACAGCTACTCCATTGTACCTCAATATAAGATACAGCCCCAGCATACTTATTTTTCTTAATGAGTAAGTGACAATCCCAAATACCGGTACATCTCCTGACACAAGTCAACATTTGAGCAAAAGAATTTTCCTATGGAAAGTACTAGCGTAAGGCACATTCTGTGTTTTATCAAAGATGTGGAATGTTTTGCGATGCCCTTTTGCTCATCTTTTACTTAGAAGCTGTAAAGTAAAAAAAACTGAAACCTATGCTCTGTTTTTAATATTTATGTGTAATACTGTGGTACTGCTTTTGTTTGTTTCACTGTTTCTGGAATTATGACAAAATAGTTCATTGACTGATGGCTGTACTATTGTGTTGTTCATTAATAGTCAAATACAAAAAAGCAGCCCATTTGTTTATTGGTGCATAAATCACAGCCCAGCTGGACTCCATTGGTTGTAAGGACACAAAACATTGGGGTTTGTTAGCTCCTGTAAGTTTATGTCTGTTTAAAACAGTGCACATGAAATAGACTAAAACTCTGCATATATAACATTCAAACACAATCACCTGCTTTTGTGTAAAAAAGAGCATTTGCTCAGTAGTTTATTGTATCTTTTGACAAGGTGTTGTATAAGAATATATAAGATCATTTTATGCAAACAATAATATCAATTAGGTTGCAACAGTTAGTTGACATAATTGACAAATATTGATTATAAACATTCATTGGATCTAAATTTGAGTGTCCACTAATCTGTGCTTTGTAACTGCAATGTACTACACAAAGTGCTGGGGACAGAAACGTGATTGTGGAGTGTTAAGTGCTGATCATTCACTCAGTACTCTCAGCTTGGTCATTAAAAGTGATAGATACAGATTACATATTTGTGTACAGACAGAAAAACAGCATTCCTATATTTTTCCATCACTGGAACATAATAATTTAGGTCTAAAATGGTTAACTACATACATTAACGTGTACATGTTGACAGCTCAAGTAGAAATGTTCAGCAGCAACTGTGTGTGTAGTGTAATTATAGTGTAGTGTAGTGGTGTGTGGAGGCGGTAGGGGGCAGTACACGCGCCCTGTGTTCATCCGCGGAGCACTGGTAGACCCCGCCGAGGCAGCAGCGTTCAGCTCCGGGTTAGAGCGGGTGCTGTGTGGAGGTCGTGCTGTGCTGTGTCTGTGGTGTTTGTGTGTGAGTGTGTTTAACCCCTGAGATCTGCAGGACTGCAGTTCAGAAACAGTGGAGTGATATACAGTCAGTCTGTTTAGTGGAGCCAGTGTGTGTTTTATGATTTAGCAGAGTTAGCTAGCCATGTCTCAGGCGTCCTCAGGCTTTAACCCTGCCTCCCAGCACACACAGCGGAACACACAGGCAAGTGACCAGCTAACTTAGCTAATCTATAGCTAACCTAGCTCATAGCAACAACAACGACACCGTTAGTTACCGAATAAAAATACTTAACAGCCTTTATTAAACAAAATAGAGGCTTTTCTCCCAACCCAGTGCTGTAAAACAACATTTTAAAACGTCAGTAGGGAAGTTAGCTAACTAGTTAATTAAGTAAGCTGTATTAACCTAGCTGCCTACATTACTGTATTGATTCTTCATTATAGAATGTATTAACCTAGTTAACGTTACGTAAGTCTCTGTGTTTAAGATTAATTAACTACATTTGCGTTAATAAAGCACAGAACATTTCTTCAACTCAAGTCCAGCAGTTAATTTACTCAGCAGACCCCTCTTGGTCTGTCCTGTCTGAGTGTACACTGAATACAGACTAGGGCTGTGCAATATGCTCCTAAAAACTTTAGGGTATTTCTGCGATAACAACATTTTTGGTGATATGACAAAACAAAAAAAAATCAAGAATTTGACACTGCCACAAAACACACAATTATTTTATTTAGTAGAAATACAGGTGGGCAGTTTTTCATGCATTTACCAGAAACTATTTTCTTTATAAATGTTTGTATATTTAATATAGAGTAGGTTAACTTGCCAAGACCCTGATTCTGTATAAAATATTAAAAATGTAACAAAATAAAATGTTACAAAAAAAAACTCAGCATATGTAGTTCATGGATATAAACGGCAAGCAGACAATTAAAAGTAAATATTTTAAATAGTAAAACAAATTACAAAATAATCCTCTTTCAATAATATCACTTTCATTAATATATTTTAAATATATTATACAAGTTTTTTCATTGTAATATTATTGTGTATGATGTGATATATATACTCTTAATAACACCACATCAAATAATATGTCTTGCTCACATGCGTTTTGTGTTTATTTGGAAAAAATCATCATAGTTTGTTTCTACTCAGTATTTCTTACTACAGGTACATCAAGCATTGCAAGAATACCTTGATAAATCAATCTAAGCTCATTTTTATTGTCCACTTTACAATGGTAATCATTTAAGATGTATGGATTAGTACAATGCACTAAGATTTCTTTCTGCAATAAACATTGCAATAATAAATAGAAGGTTACATTATTTTAATCTGGTTACAACAAAAGTAAACAATCCCAAAACTTAATTAATATACTCTGTGTATCCCAGATTGGAGTGAAATATAAATGATAAATAAATTTGCCTCTGGTAGATAAGTCACTGAATGAAAATGTTTCATTAAGTGTCAAGCAGCCAAATTATTAACATTTAGTTTAAGCTGCCATACATAACATCCTGTGCAATGTGCATATTGCAGTGGTAATGCTGAAAAAATATATTGTTCTGCCATAAAATTGTACCATAAATTCACCAATTGTGAAAAAAGTATAGACGAGCATAGCGAACAAGAAGAAGGATTAAGAGATTGCAAGGCTTTACAGTGTTTAAGGCATATCCAGTAAAAGTGTGTTTTTCCCTATTCATCCTCTCTGTGCATGTATAATGTATCATTTTAAATTAAAAGTAGTGCAAAATGTCTTTTTATATTGATATATTTTCTTAGAACATTATTTGCTCATAAATTGCAAGTATTGCTAAATTATATAGTTGTGTCCTGTTTCATTTGTCCTGTTTTATATCTAGGCTCCCTTAGGAGCGGGGTACAGTCCCACTGAGGATGAGAGACGTATCTTTCAAGAATGTAACCGCGAGAGCTTTTGGTACCGATGTGAGTGTTTTGAGGCTACAGTCATGTTATATGTTAGTCAAACAGTTGTCACTCAATGTAGTTGTACATGAGTCTCTGTTTTTCCTCTGTTTCTGTTAGCCTTGCCATTGGCAGCTCTTGCAATGACAGCCACTCAGGTAATGGTAACTAGAGGTGAGTCCAAGTGGTTTTGTCCAGTTCTCATTGCTGTATTGATGGGTCATCTTATTGGCTGTTTTATTAATGTTGTTTTTATCTCTTTTATTCAGGAGTATTATCGGCATCCCCAAGGTTTGGCTCCCTACCAAAACTTGCATGTAAGTTACAAAAAGTATATTTTACTGTGACCTATATCTTTTGGTGTCTTCCAGCTCTGGTTCTGCATAGCCCTGTCTCTGCACATCTTTTTGGCAACACACTCCCCCGTACAATACAGAAAACTAGTTCACTACAGTACTGAATGTTTTTAATTTTTTTGCAGTTAACAAATTTGTGTGTCCACATTTTAAATCTCATGAAAACTGCTGATATAAAATGTCACACGACAAATTGCTTTCTAGCTGTGGTCATGTGTTGCATATAAAATAGGTGCAAAATCATTTGAGGGGCACTCGAAGACCAGGATTACCTTCTTTACACAGCATCCAGTTGCAATACGTGTACTTGGGCAAAGTTTTTAAAATGTGGCATCTTCAGTGAATGTATTTATTTGCAGTTGCTGGTTTGTGTGGATTTTTTGGAGGGAAGGTGTCCTACATGAAAATTTGTCAAGAAAAGTTTAAATCCCTGGAAAACTCCCCACTCGGAGATGCACTTCGGCAAGCACACCTTCGCCGTGCACACCCTGAGTAAGTACTGAGTTGTCACTCACGCTTTTTTATATATATTTTTAATACACATATTCTAGCTAGGTCTTGTAGTTAACAATCCACAGCTGTGGTCATTTCCATTTAATGAAACCTAATATTGGTACAGTAGAACATTGGCTTATACTGTATAGACCTATTAGGTTGACTTAAACAGTGATATTTTTGCTCTGATTAACCAGGTCGAACCAGTCAGAGTTTGCAGATCCAAATCCAGCAGTTTCACAGCAGTCAGGGTTTGAGGGAGCATTCCAGCCTGCAGAAGACTCTCAGCCAAGTTCCTACAGCAGTTATTCCAGTGACTTTCCCTCATATGACCGAGCCTCTTTCAGCTCTGGACAAAGTGAGCCTGCGGCGTTACAATCACAAGATTGTAAGAAAATTATTTGACTGTTCTGATTAAGTGTCCATAATGCAGAATTTGGAAATGTTGGTCCTACAGGGCTGGAGTCAACATCTAATTAAACAGCTAAATACCAGGTTTACTTGACAAACTATGATGGACTCTAGCCCTGTTTTCCATCCCAGCCTTAAAGTTCATACTAGTCCCAATGTAATTGGGAAACCAAGGTGTTAAATTTGAAGCAAAATATTTTCTTTGGTCCAGACCTGATCAAATGAAACTTGGTCCGGTTCGTTTTCAACGTAAAATATTTTTTGAGACACAATGTCATCAACCATTCAACAACAGATTAAAAAGGGGTCACATGATTTACACAGCAGGTTACTTGTACACTGTAGATTATCTCTAATTTATAAACAGAAAAAAACAAACAGAAAAACAGCTCACATAAGTAATGATAGCAAAACGAATTATTTAGTCTGCTGACTAAACTGCAGTCTGAAAACAAAGCTTACTGGACTAAATGTATACAGTGTTACACTGTGGTCCTGACTTTCAGTTAAAATGCCCTCAGTGATGCTAATCAACAAAAAATCAGTTTCTGATATTCGAGGTTATTGAGCTTCAGCTGATATAGCTGTTATAGCAAACTGATGGTTGTAAGCAGACATTTATAAAGTACTAGAGACCCAGACTTAAGTAAAAGTAGAAGAGCGCTATCAAAAAAGTAACTTGAGTAGTTACTTTTTAAAGTGTTTCAAACATGTAGAGCATCTATCTACCCCTTTGGCTTTAGTGATAATATGGGTTTGGAATGAATCTTAACATTTTTATAAACATATCTATGTATTAACTTATGAAAAATGCCCCAGTATAAAAAGCTACATTATTTTAGTGAAGTAGTTCAACTTCATTTTAATACATCTCTGGTTATCTGTTCTATCCTACAGCTCCTCTGTACCAGGAAGAGGATATCCCTAAGAAAAGAAAAGTACTGTATGAGGACCTGCGCAGTAAAAACAGGGAGAATTATGAGGTCGCCCTCACACAAAGGGCTGAAAGTCTAAAACCACATGCTGAGGTACCAAAAAAAGAAGGTGAGAAAAATTAAGGTGTCATTTTTATATTTCATATCATAATGATATTATTTCAATCCCCAGGTCTATTATGTTTCTTGCAGCATGTTTGTAGAAACATTTGGACATTTTGGCTGTATACTACTCTCTTCAGTTTTCAGTTTGCTTTAAATCATTGTTGTATCGTAGCACTAAAAAATAAAAATAAGAGCAGTGTTACATTTTTCCCGTAGGCAAAATATATTGTATGTTTAATGTTTTCTTTTGTTTCTTTAGGTAAAAGAAACAAGTATGGTGATTCTTGGGAAGAATAAGACGGTGTTGGAGCTCCTACTGACTACCCTACAATTTCACTGGGTGTTAAATATGTCAGTGATTTATTAAGTGTGATGCAGTGCAGCCATTTAATCACACTAAAGCCCAAAGCTTTTGGATGTGTTTGAGTCCTGTTCCTGATATAAAAATAAACAGCAATATTGATGGACTTAAATTATGAATTGTTTTTATTTTGACAATTTACATGCATAATGATTTAAAATGTTTAATTAGATTATAATAAAGTTTGAATGTATGTGTTTTTTTATCAGACCATATGTGTTCTCATTTTTTTTCTAGTAATGGATCGATAGTAATCCATAAAAGTGTTCTTGTTCATTTTTAAACCCTGTTTACACACTTCATGAATATTGAGTATCAGGGTTATATCCGGATAAGACCAAGCCACAGAAAATGCAAGTGTAAACACACCCAGGACCCATTTAAACAGATGCAAATCTGATGACTCCACTTCTGGAGGTGGTCTGATTTGAACCACGTTAAAGCAGTGTAAAAGCACCCATCTTTCTTCAAGAATACCTGATACAGTGAATTTGCATATTCTGCCCCACACAGAAATCACATTTCAGTCTGACTAACTGGAAAGACATTGCTCAACCAAATGTGAATGTATGTGGCTTTATATTTATCAAGATACAATCTGGATACATGAATGATGTGACCGGGTGTAAACAGCTTCTATAATTTAAAGTACACATTCAATTAATGTGTAGAGTGTTCTGATACTGAATATTTGTTTTTACAGTAGGGAGCAATAGTTGATATGTTCTGGCACAAAAGTGAGCCAGAACAAGTGTTGCATTGGCTTAAATGTAGTATGAGGGAACCTTTCTTCTGTGTACATCTCTAGCTCTGTATAACTGCTTCAGCACCAGCATTGAATGTATCACTGATTAAATCTAAAATCTTTTAAAATGCAATACTTGTATAAAAATAATAAATTAATTACTCAAGCAACCAACACAATTAAACTGGTTAAACTGATTTCTTGCATATGCAGATCTTTGCTGTATATTATTTATTATTTTAATGCATTCTATACCTGCTAAGAGAATGGATCATTCGTCCTAAAAAGTAAGTTACACAATATGCACTTTTGTGTGTGTAAAAAATGTTGAATCGTAACACTGACATGTATCACATGTTATCCAATTGTGTCCTAAGAGTTTGACTGTCTAAAGAATTATTGGATCTGAATGATCTACTTTTAGAGCCCTGGGTTTCATATGTAAAGGCATTTGTTAAAAACAAGAAACAATATGAAGACCAATGGGCTATCTATGGTAGAAAAGCAATTGTTTTAAAGCTGAGACAAAAGAGAACATTAACCAGACCAAATCAGTTGCTCAAGCACAAGAAAAGCCAGTTTAATCATTTAGAATGTCCTAAAAAGGAAAGAAACCACTGATGTGCTGTAAAACCAGACAACGAACAGGTCTGCCAAAGAAAACAATGGCAGTCCATGACTGAATTATTGGGGGAACTGGACCAAAAATAGACAATAAAATAAACTCTGCAGGGCAGGGGTGAAGCTATCACAATCCCCTATTCCAAGAAATCTTAAGGAGCCATACCACAATATGTTAACCAAATCAGTAAGAACTGAAGTCTTGGTTTGCACGGCTGCTTCTGCAATGAGCTCACTAATCTATAATGAAGACAGCTGAACAAATTCAGTAGCAGTAGCTGTCTGCCAGTTTACAGAGAAATGCAGCCTTCATGGAGAAAAGTATAAAGGTTTAGACCTTTAGTGGATCGCCGGTTGAGCACGCATTTTATCTCGAGGAGGAGGCTGAAGGAATTTTAATTTAAAAAAAAAAACTTTTCTTATCAAAGATTGGGTGAACCTCCACTACAAATTTGTGATTTATCATCTCATATATTTTTTCTTTCAGCTCAAACATCAAAAACAATTGCTCATTGTGTTCTAATTAGAAAGAGACTATAGATTTGCAATCCAATAAGTTAACTATAAATAACTTGATTTATAGATATGTAATAGAAGAAACAAGAATTTGGTGCAGAAATTGTTATATTTTGAGGTTTTCTAAAATCAAAACAGGGTAAAAAAAAAACATATATATATATATATATATATATATATATGTTTTTTTATAATGTGAGATTCAAAGTTTGAACGCTAGGTGTCAGAAACAGGCCAAAGAATCTAAAAACGGAGAGGGAGCGCATTTCTAGCGCAGAAAAACGGGCCAATGAGTCTAAAAGCGGTGAGGGTGCGCATTTCTAGTGCAGAAAAACGGGGCAAAAGAGTCTAAAAGCGGCGAGGGTGCGCATTTCTAGCGCAGAAAAACGGGGCAAAAGAGTCTAAAAGCGGAGAGAGTGTGCATTTCTAGCAAAAAGTCTAAAAGTTGCCGTAATTAAGGAGTTTAATATTAAGAGACATCATGAAATTAAACATCAATTTGAAAAATCTTAGTTTACACAACACTGTCAAAGATAAAGATAGTAAGTCAAGTAAAATGGTGTGTAAATGAAATAATCAGGAAAAAGTATTATTTAAAGTGGTATATTTCATTATTTGTTTTATTACAGAGTGTGGCCCGTGACTTCAAATATATTTCTCCTTCTGGCCCCCAACAAAAAAAGTTTGGACACCCCTGCCCTACACTGAGCTCTACACTGCCCCCAGTGGACCTCGACTCACTGATACAGTCAGACTCAGTCAGTTGTTCTGAACCTGCAGGCCTAGTGGAACAAGCCGTAAGGAGGAGAGCCAGGTAAGTGTCGCACTTCTTGAGGGTTTAAGCTGAGACTGGCATGGATAATCCTCACTGAACTTGATCTGGGCTTGAGGGAACTATAAATGGTGATACTGCACATCCATTAATACCACATTTTAGTCACACTTAGTTTAAACATCCTAAGTTTTGATGTATCGTTCATTATTATTTTTGTGTGTGTGTTTGCCAGGCTTTCACGTCTACAAATTATATGAATGACGTTCAGGCTGACATTTCTGGAGAATTTGATCATGAAGAAGGTGTGTGGGAGTGATGATATACAAGCTTACTGCTTTTGCAATGTCTGGTGCTCATGTGGTGCTGTATTGTATGTGACAGGGCCCATCTAAGTAGGAGGAAGGGAAGATCGGAGTGTTGGATGCAGAACTGGCAGTCCCTTATGGATTCCTGGGCTATGGATATTCTCACCTGGTTGGTATTCAGATAAAGATCATCACTGATATATATAGATGTGTTGTGATAAAGATGATGATGTTGAGTGTATTGTGTTTTATCTCCCTTCAGATAAAACATGCAGGAACAACTATGAAGAATCTGATTGACAAATCCACTGCCCTCCAACTAAAGAGCTAATAAATCCAAACCACTGAGACATACCCACATTCAGCTCCACAATAATTAGAATAATTCATCTCTTCATGTTTGATCTTTAAGTTCAAATGTATCACTGTTTTTGTCTCTCTGTTTCTGCTTGAGTGGGTGAGACAGCTAGGAGCAGTGAGTGCAGGACATCTGCTGGGCTGTTAGACTGCATAGAGAAGAGATCAGCTTGGCTGAACTTGGTGTAGGCCTGGGTGAACGGTATGTAAATGCTGTATATTCATTAATACCATATAAAAGCATGTACAGTTGTAATTCTGACTGGCTGTGACTGAAATGGCTCTCTGTTTATGTTTAAGGGGAATACTGAGTGTCTGTATTGTAAAGTGTAATTTGAAAATGATTTTAAGCACAATAGGGACTATTACAATATATCATTATTCATCATTAATTTGTTTTTATGACCATATTATAAATTTTTGAAAGTTTAGCACTCCTTCATTTGAAGAGAAGGGCAGCTCTTTATGGCTGTTCTTGTGTATTTCAGTAGGTTGTTGCGGCAACTGGGGAACCATTGGAGGACTGCAAGACAAAATATAAAAAAAGAAAACAGGAAAGATGGAAAAACAGGAAAGAGTGAAAAAAGAACAGCATTCAAGATGAAGTTGTAACCAACCCAGCCTGGTTGCCATCACTACCATCATGACCTGTCTCCACTAAATAGAGATTTTATTTAAATAAAACCAAAGCAACATTTTCTGTGTTTCTGTAAGGAATTTGATCTAGATCTCACATGGGCATATTATCTGGATCCAGTTAATATCAAGTTTACCCCAGTGTGAGGCACTTACAGTGTCATGAAAAAGTACCGTATTTGTACTTACAGTACATTTGTGTCTATTTTTGTCAGACTTACATTTTTCAGATTGTCAAACAAAGTTTAATATTATACAAATTCTAAATATAAATAGTTTCTAATTGAGGATTTCATTTATTTAAGAGAAAATCCAAACCAATCTAACCCTTTATAAAAAAGTGTCTGTTCCCCCATAAGTTTTACCCACAATTTCAATCACAACCTGACAGGTTGAGTTACAACACACAGGGTCGTAACACCTCCACCCTTAAAAGGATTCCTCAAAGTAAACCAAAATTTCTCTCTCCAACCCAATACACCCTAAACGTATAATCTATAATAGAGGAACAGAGTTTAGAAGAAAAATAAACATATGCCTCCAACACCAGTGTTTTTTTTTTTTTTTTTCGTTTCCACCATAGACTGTGTATAGCTGGACAGAGCATCGTCTCTCAAAAGTGAAGCCACCACAGGTCGGGCGCCCCCTGCTGTTCGGTTGCAGAAAGCTGTGTAACCCCACCCATCCCCATAGGTTTCAATGGCAAAACAGACAACTTTCAATCACGTTTTTTTCAATATACTGTAATTCTACCTCCATTATTTAAATGCAACAGCTAGTGTAACCTCTGCTTATATAGTCATATTTGTATATCCCCACAGAATTAGTTTTTTTTAAACATTATTCAGCTCTATTCAAAAAGGTGTGGTTATTGTAAAAGGGCTGGATTACAGCTAGCCGAGGTGGGACCAATGACTGTATGGGTGGGAACATAGTCTGTGTGAGCTCTGTGGAGGCAGCCCTCAGGGGCGGGTTTATTTAAATGAGTAGGCTGTCTCTCCACAGTCTTTCTCCCTCCTCTGATCTCTACTTGCGCAGACTCGGGTTTCAGGATCGCCAACATGGCGGAAGATTTTGGCTTCATTTTCATTGAGTGAATGGGATCGGTGACACGGCGTCAATCTTGTATACAGTCTCTGGTTTAGACTCTTGTTTAGAAAGAGTAACAGCCACCACATTGTCAACACCACTGATTGTGTCCGATCTCAAGTTGGTAAATCTGAAGGGCCAAACTCCACCGTAACAAAGCCAAGGGATTTTGATCCGTATACATTACAGTAGAACCAGCTAAAGAACTCTGATACACTTTGAAATGGTCAAATGCTAAAATGAATGCAAAGGCCTCCTTTTCCACCGCTCTGAGGGGGGGGGGGGGTGGGGGGGGGGGGTTAACTTTTTACAATAGTAAAAAACGAGCTGAGCAATCCCATCTGAACCACATCGCAGCAAAACTGCACCTACGCCCACATCACTAGCATCAATAGCATGGGTAAAAGCTTTCACAAAAACGGGGGCAGGTAAAACTGGCGAACATGTGAGCAGAGCCTTAACATTTTCAAAGGCCTGTTGACACTTTTCTGACCACTGGAACATCACATTTGAACTAAGAATATTGGTAAGTGGGGCAACCACTGTTGCAAAACTGACAACACCCCCTGTAGTAGCCAGTCATCCCAAGGATCCATCATAGTTTCTTACGGCTGTTGGGTGTAGAGAAATTACAAATTGCCTCAATCCTTGCAGTAACAGGTTGAACTCGAAATTCACATTTGGTCAGGCTGACAGTCAACTGGGTTTTGTTTAGACAGCCAAAACATTTCTTAATTTGAAGATATTTTTCCTTCCAAGAAGAGCAATAAAGAACCACATTATCTAAATATGCCTTACAGCTTTGCATACCAGGTAGTATGTGATTTACAAGCCACTGAAAAGTGGCGGGAGCAGAAGTTCAAAAAGCATGACTTTATATAGTAGAACATTGTCAGAAGTGACAAACAAACACAGCTTTTGCTCGAGTAGCTTGTGACTTAGCTACTGAGGTGGCTATGACTGTACTAGCAAGTAAATATTTTTGTTCAATAAATCCCTCTGGAACTCTATTTCAGACCACTGTGGTATGCAGCCCCCTATGGAAGCCCATTTCCGCCACCTGAAGAAAAAAAAACATCCTCAACTAAGTCATAATTATGAGATAGAAAAGTCATAATTATGGGATAGTAAGTCATAATTATGAGATAGTAAGTCATAATTATGAGATAAAAAAGTCATAATTATGAGATAGTAAGTCATATTTATGAGATAAAAAGTCATCTCATAATTATGACTTTCTATCTCATAATTATGACTTAGTGTCTCATAATTATGACTTACTATCTCATAATTATGACTTACTATCTCATAATTATGACTTACTATCCCATAATTATGACTTTTCTATCTCATAGTTGAGGACGTTTTTTTTTTCTTCAGGTGGCGGAAATGGGCTTCCATATGCAGCAGATTGAACTGCACAAAAAAAAAATTCTGTAACTTCATAGAATATCTTACCTTTAAAACGTTTGACGCTATTTACTACGGACCCCCCAAAAGGATGCATACACATTCATCTATGCTGTCCAGAAAACCGTAGCTCCTGTTAAAAAGAACGAATAGCACGAATTCATCAGTGCGGTCCTTCATCTGAGCAGATTTGTAACACGCTTGAGCTAAAAAGACACTAGTGAATGGTTTAATGGTGCCATCTAAAGGCCCGCGCGGGTAATGCTGCTGGCAAAAAAAGGATTTTTCTAAATCTAAATAATTACCTCGTGATAATTATTCCTAAAGGAAAACTCAAGTGGACTCCTCTCCCAAAAAAAAAAAACTCTTGAGCATGTAATATTTTGTTTTATTAGTATTTGTACACACGTGTATGTAGCAGTGTGTACTGTTTGTACACAGGTCAGTGTGTACTCTTACTAAAATATATATATGAAAGTCAATGTTAAAATCGTGTCCATTCATCATTTCAGATTTAAACTATGTAAAAAACAAATATTAAGATACAAGGTTTTTGTGTGACAATATTGACAATCTACATTCTTAAAACTAGAATCTTTCCTTTATTCACTTGCACCTAAATGTTAGATTGGTTTTAATACAATGGCCATTTTTAAAATGTAAGTACTTATTTACCCATATGATTTATCTTTATTCTAAAGCTCACAGAATAACAAGAGGCTTGACGTTGTTTTAACATTAATGTATACATCTCTATCTGTATTATAACCAGTAAATGAGATGTTCCCAGTCAATAGGGTAAACTGCACTGAAGATTGAGTTTCTAAAAAATTGATCTAACTTAAAGTGACAGTCTGTAGGTTTTTGGTGGAAGTGTATACGTGTACCTTAGATGCTAAGAAGTACTTTAAAAATATCTGATGTAACTTACTTTATAAATACATATGCACCAAATTCTGTCCTCACATTCGTTGATAGATATGCGCACTTGTTTTGTTTCCTTTTTTAAATTAACGGGCGAAATCAGCCTTCCTGTGCTGCAAATGCTGCTTATATCCTGGTACAAATAGTCACTCCCAGTGTTTCCCCCTCATGTCTCTTCAGGAGTTCAGTAGCTACTTTACCTACTGTAAATCGAAACCCACTGCTTGTGCGCTACGAACACGCATGCGCAGTACAGATGTTCAGAGCGCCTCATTCATGTACGAACTCTCACGATAATTCATTGAATCTAATTTTTAACCAGATGAGGAGCCCCGCCGTTAAGCAGGGCATCAAAAAATTAGTTGATACTCATAATGTTCCTCCCCACGGAAATCTTTAGTAAAAGGCGAAAGATTTATACGATCTGAAGAGAAACAAGAGTGTACTAAGGAGCAAAGCGCGCTGCTCACGACCACACCGAGAGGAGTACCATTCACCACTATGGGAGACTCTCCATGCTCACCCCATAAACACGACACATCACACAGCACCCCTTAACCAGTTCATATCCGCTCTTACTACCATCTGACCAGAGTCAGAAACAGATATTAAACTCATCTAAAGCTAAAGTATTACACCGCAGTGCATCATGGGACGCATAATCAGCCAACGATTTCTACGTCATGGTTGGACCACGTGGTCTCAGCAGTCTCTGACACACACACACACACACACACACACACACACACACTGGATTTCCTCGCTGTGTCTACAAAACAGCACCTGCACAGGATGATCTGAGTTTATCATTGGAACAGAGCTTACAGTGATAAAAGATTGCTCCTGTGTTCTGATGCAGTATGACTCAACACATTTCCCGAGATTATCTAGACAAAAATACAGATTGAACAAACCGATTTACTGATGTCTCAATGTAGATTAACCATACAAGCTGCAGTATCCAGTAATCCAATCTATCCAATAATATTAAATGGTCATAAAAACAGCAATGCTGTGTTAACTTCTCTTTTAAAAATCCCTTTACCAGAAGGTTATAAGTTTAATTGCAGCATTAAATAGTTGCCCTCTCTCCCCCCATTCAGTAAGCCAGTAAAAGTTAGATACAGTATTTACATATTAAATATATCATTCAAATCCTACAGCATTGGCTAGAGCGTGATATCAACTTAATAAGATAAGATGCTGCCCAACTTAATCCCTTAAACCAGGGGTGTCAAACTCATTTTGGCCGAGGGCCACATTGGCATATTGGCTGTCCTCCGAGGGCCAGATGTAACTTATAAATATAAGAAAATGTAACCAAATGTAATATATGTAAATGAATGTAATTACTCCTTAATGTTAAATAACTCTCAATATATTATTTATTCAATCAAATATTACAGTTGCATGGAAAAAAATGTTTGCTTGTTGCTCTATTAACATAAATCCTGTTATGAAATCCAAAAACTCCATCAATCAAGAACCAAACTATACAAGTGAATAGAAATGACATAAAATACAAGTTATATTAACTTTGATCAAAACGTTTGATACTGAAAAGAGGCTTAATTAATATAAAATCAAAAATTGTGAGCTGTGACAGATTTAGCATTTCCTCATCCAACCACTAGTGGGAGCTGCAGCAGCACAAGCCCACAGTCTTTACTGAGTCAGAGCTACAGCCCAGCCACGGGCTACAGGACTCAGCTGAGCCAGTCTGGAGCGTTTTTAAAATTTTAAGTTCTTCTGTGTATGAAATAAAATAACCCCACTAACCGGATAATACAGCTCTCTACAGTTCATATTTCAGCCCAAGCAGCTAACAGCAGCAGTTTAGAGCAGCCATCCCGGAGGCACTGCTCGGATTACATTATAAACAGGTCAGTTAGCGCGCTGCTAACCTCAGGATGTTTATAACTACGGAGTTTAGAACACACCACGGCTGCAAGGTTAGACTGTTGAAGGCTACTGGAGACTATTAAAGGCTATTGGAGGTTATTGAAAGGGTTATTGGGGGCAGAAATCAGTAAAGGCTGGTTAGATAAGTGATTCACCTCCTCGTCCTTTGCTGAGGTGAAACTGCGACTAGCGATGTCACAGTGATGTTTATTAACCTCATTAAAACAGATTTTATCAGCTATTGTCTTATAAATATTTACACATAATTTATATCTCTTCTAAAAAGCGTTTATTTTGGTCAGTAACACAAAATGCATACCGGTCTTTCGCCTTGAAGCACAGCCGTCCGTCTGCATCAACTTTTCTTTTTCTGGATATTATGGGATAAACATGTCTCAATTCCACCCGCGAAGTTACACCTTCCCTCCGGCAGGGTTTCCACATCAATGACTACACTGCCGTGTAGTGGCAGTAAGCCGTAACTTTGCGGGTCATACAATCGACAAGCATTGTGGGAAATTTATTTTTTGGTCAAAGAACGCTTCTGACCTATTTATTATAGACACTAAGATTTTACAAGCTCTCGCGGGCCACATAAAAAGACGTGGCGGGCCACATTTGGCCCGCGGGCCTTGTGTTTGACACATGTGCCTTAAACAGTAAACTTACATAGCATTTAGTCAGCTGTGACTGTAATGCGGACATAAACTACACTTACAGTATTAAGGAAAGGCACATATAAATCTTTCCCCATGTAAAATAAATATAATAATTTTATTTATATAATAGTTTTTAGACATTAAATGAATCTCAAAGTGCTAAGGTAGTACATAAGATAATGAAAAAACATTAATAATAAAATGAAACTGCATGAAAAAAAAAAATTAAATATTATTTATGTCCGATGAAAAACATGTATCTCCAATACAGCAACTTCACAGAAAAGAGATATAACCTTAACTTGGAAAAAAAGGTTATTTTAGTTCATTTTGGAGCAGTGCAATTGCAAATACGATAAAAACGCAGAATATAACAGAGGTATGATAGTGGTTTTAAACATAATAATAAATATCAAATTAAATAACTTAAAATGTAAATATATAAAAAAAAACTATACAAACACTAATCTAAACTGTTTCAGTTGCACCATTACCACCTTTTTATAACTGGTAATTTTAGATGTCTGATAAATATCTATCAAAAGCGTGTTCTAGAGTTTATTGCATTATGGCAAATATTTGTAAACTATAGCAAGCCAACATTTGATGACCTAACATAACACTTTGACACTTGTTCTGTAAGATTCTGAAATGTAAGAAGCTGTTCATTATTGAGAGCTTCAAAAATAATGAATTTATCTTAACATCAATTGTAAAAGAAACAAACAGCCAGTGTAATAGTGCTAAAATGGGTGTAATAGGCTCTCTGGTACTCACCACAACATTCTGATCAAGCAAAAATGTTTGTTACAGTAGAATGGGTGTGAGAAGACCATACAAATCAATCTTATATACAAATAAATTATATACACTTGTATATATAATAATATATACATATAAACACAACTAAATATTTGGTTGGACCGCCTTTAGCTTTGATCGAAGCACACATTCATTGTAGCATTTTTTCAATAAGCTTCTGCAATGTCACAATATTTATTTCAATCCAGTGTTGCATTCATTTTTCACCAAGATCATCACCAAGCATTGATGAGGTTAAGATCTGGATCTGATGAACAATCCATGTGTGAAAATAATGATCTCATGCTCGCTGAATCACTCAGTGAATAGTTTTTCGCTACACAGTGTTTTGCATTTAGGCCAAAAAGGTCCACTTTGGTCTCATCTGGCCAAAGTACTATCTTCCACATATTTGCTGTGTCCCCTACAGAGCTTGTGGCAAACTGCAAAAGACCCATCTTATTCTCAATAGGGTTAAGGTCTGGACTCTGTGGTGAACAATCCATTTGTGAAAATGATGATTTCATGCTCCCTGAATCACTCTTTCACAATTCCAGCCCCATGAATCCTGACATTGTCATCTTGGAATATTCCCGTGCCATCAGGGAAGAAAAAATCCATTGTTGGAATAACCTGGTCTATATTCAGTATATTCAGGTAATCAGCTGACCTCATTCTTTCAGCACATACTGTTGCTAAACCCAGACCTGAACAACTGCAGCAACGCCAGATCATTGGCCAGTCAGTGTAGATTGTGTAAATGGTATATACTAGAAATTAAAATGTATATTTCAATATGTGCAAAGGTTTGTGTATTTTTATATTTTTCTATATGTAAATTACTTACTTAGTAACTTGTGTAGCTTTTCCAGCAAAGATGGAGAATCATTTAGATGGCACCTTATTAAAAAAATATAAAAATCAATCAAATGTTCAATTGGCTTTGTGTTATCTAGTTTTAGGCTTTAGGATAAACATGTGATTTTCATTTTTCATCTATTTAGTCTTTAAGGGAGTTTGTGTAAATTTAATAAAGTGCAGTAACAAAGAGAAAACCTGTGTGACCACTGATTACATTTGTGATCTTAGCTTCATTTTAAAGCTACAGACTCTCCCACATCTCTCCACACCTCTCCACACCTGCAGATTAGAGACAGTTTACATAGGGAGTGGTTGTTTACGAATTGGTGTAAAAGTTGAGCACAAATGGGAGCAGGCGTTTCCGGAGTAAGCTACTACCTGTGATCAGGTAGACAAAACAAAGGAGAAATTTTGAGTTACTCTTTAACCAGTTGAAGATGTTATAGGAAGGGGGAGCCTGATAATAGGGCACTGGATAACCCTTTTAGCCATGAGTTTAGTGTTTTAGCATAGCATCATACTCACAGAACTGGAATAGTCAGAGGCAGAACATGGAGTGGGGCTTTTGTAGTATGATTTTTTAGACTTTAGATCCTAGTTTACTTTAAGGAGAGAGTCTAGACAAGGCAACTGTTTGTACCAATTAGAATGGTTGCTATGTGGGGTGTTTTTTTTATAATCATGAAAAAACAGATTAGATATCTTATCTTTTAGATATCTCTATCCTGTCTTTTAAGATGTCTGCACAGCTTTGCTGTATAGTGTTTAATGTAGTAGGGCTATTTCACCGAATGGGTGCAATTTGCTTGTTTGTAACTCTTCCAGATTAAACTTATTGTTTTTTTGTTTGTTTTTTTCACAAGGTTCCAAGCAAAAGATGGTTACAAAACCCATTTATGTTTAAAAGCAAGTCCACTCATTTCTTTAATTTTCTCTCTCAAAAAAAGTCTTTATGTTAAAGAAATAGTTGACTGCATGTTCAAATAATGGATATTTATGACAAAAAAAACCCACTCCTGTTACTGACACTCACTCCCCTTACTGGAACTCACTCTTGTCACTGGAACTCACTTCTGTCACTAGTCCTTATTTCTGTTTTTTATGTTTTGAGTAACAGGAATTAATGTAACAGGACTAAGTTTTTAGCATAGAATTAGCAAAAATATGAAAATAGCTAAATGGCGGCTGTGCTAAGAGCATGAGGATAACACTGAGCACATTCTAGTGATTTTCCAACAATTTGTATTTTAAAAATAAACAAATAACATACAAGAATTAATGTAGGTAACAGAAATGAGTGTTGAGATTGACCTCCTCAGTCATAGCTACAATAAGATTAAATATACAGAAAAACAAATGAGGGAACTTGATTTTGGTCTTCTCACGATCTTCAGAAGAACCAACTGATGTAACTTCCTGTTGTAGATGTGACTTGTAGAGTGTTTACAGATGTTTCAAATGGATTAATATTGTACAGTGACAGGAATGAGTGAAACCCAGGGACACAAAAAAAATTGTATTTTAACTTAAATATTATGGATTTATTATGAAAAAAAGTAACAAAAATGCAAAAGAAATTACATCTCTGAATGATTTTAATAATTATATTTCATGGTGAAAGTTACAGTTAGAGAGTAGGGACATGTAATTAATGTTATTTTTCAGTGTTCTAAGTAGTTTAGGTCAATGTACAAGACAATATGCTTAATAATAAAATGGCACAGATTTGGTGGAATGGCTCAGTAGCTGTAATATTAATGGCCTATGTTAGCAGCACGTGGGGTTGATATTGCACTCAGTAAAGGGGGTATTGTGTCAGCAGCTCAGTATTTCAGGAGGTTGCATGGCTGAGCTGGTGGGCAAGCTCTGTTTAATGTTTACAGAAGGGGGGAGGAGTCAGACGTGTTTTTGAGGCAGAGGTTAAACGAGGCCTGAAACACAGGTTAGAACACAAGATAAAGACCAGAGGAAGTGGCTGAGAGAGAGAACTGACTTACTGAACGTCCCTGTAACAGAGAGAGAGCGAGCAGGAGAAAACATGAGCACCCAGGTACCGGAGAAAACAGAGGCAGAAGCAGCGCAGGCAAAATCGTCAGGCTGGCCGGTGAGTGGAGCATTTGAGGGGTCGGTCTGTGTTTGAGGCAGGTAACCTAGCTGTGTGAATGAGTGCTGTGTGTTTTAGACGAGGCTGAAGTTGGTTTGATATTCGCAGCTCCAGATTCGTTTGGCTCGATATTCGCAGCCTCGTATTCCCCGGCTGAAGTTGGTTTGATATTCGCAGCTGCCGCTTCACTGAACCACCGTGAACTAAAGGGAGCGTTCACAAACACCCGCTGTTTATATTAAACACCTCACAGATCAACACTGAAGGAGATAGAATGAAGAAAAGCAGTACATCTGTTTATTAAAAATGTAAATATACAATATATTATTAAATATAATTTTGTATATTGTAAAATATTTATTTTAATTACTGAATTTATAATTATATATTACAATAAATAATTAAATATATATTTAATAAAATTATATTTTAAAAGCCATTGCGCTCAAAAAATATGAGGCAGATGTTCAAGTGTGATTTTGAAGAACTTTTTCATGTTGGGCCAGAACAAATACACATGATCTGAAGAGTACTAGTCTTCTACTTTAAGAAAAACCTGGAATTAGCCTGGCCCAAGCTGATTTTATACTTTAAAATAAACTGGCAAACTTTGAAAGACTTTTTCATCTTGGGCCAGAACACATACACATCAGATGAAGAGAACTACTCTCCCACTTTGAGGAAAACCTGGAATTAGCCTGGCCCGAGCTGATTTTATACTTTAAAATGAACTGGCAACATAGCATACCAATCCATAATGCACAATTTTTTTTATGTAAAGCTGATGTTCTAGTGTGATTTTGAAGGACTTTTTAATCTTGGGCCAGACCAAATACACATGATCTAAAGAGTACTAGTCTTCTACTTTAAGGAAAACCTGGAAATAGCCTGGCCCAAGCTGATTTTATACTTTAAAATGAACTGGCAACATGGCCTACCGATCCATAATGAACAAAAAAATTGAATATAAAGCTGATGTTCTAGTGTGATTTTGAAGGACTTTTTAATCTTGGGCCAGAACAAGTACACATGATCTAAAGAGTACTAGTCTTCTACTTTAAGAAAAACCTGGAATTAGCCTGGCCCAAGCTGATTTTATACTTTAAAATGAACCGGCAACATGGAATACCGATCCATAAAGCACAATTTTTTATGTAAAGCTGATGTTCCAGTGTGATTTTGAAGGACTTTTTCATCTTGGGCCAGAACAAATACACATGATCTGAAGAGTACTAGTCTTCTTCTTTAAGGAAAACCTGGAATTAGCCTGGCCCGAGCTGATTTTATACTTCAAAATGAACTGGCAACATGGCATACCGATCCATAATGCACAAAAAAATTGAATATAAAGCTGATGTTCTAGTGTGATTTTGAAGGACTTTTTCATCTTGGGCCAGAACAAATACTCATGATCTGAAGAGAACTAGTCTTCTACTTTAAGGAAAACCTGGAATTAGCCTGGCCCAAGCTGATTTTATACTTTAAAATGAACTGGCAACATGGAATACTGATCCATAAAGCACAATTTTTTTATGTAAAGCTGATGTTCCAGTGTGATTTTGAAGGGCTTTTTCATCTTGGGCCAGACCAAATACACATGATCTAAAGAGTACTAGTCTTCTACTTTAGGGAAAGCCTGGAATTAGCCTGGCCCAAGCTGATTTTATACTTTAAAATTAACTGGCAACATGGCCTACCGATCCATAATGCACAAAAAAACTGAATATAAAGCTGATGTTCTAGTGTGATTTTGAAGGACTTTTTAATCTTGGACCAGACCAAATACACATGATCTAAAGAGTACTAGTCTTCTACTTTAAGAAAAACCTGGAATTAGCCTGGCCCGAGCTGATTTTATACTTTAAAATGAACTGGCAACATGGAATACCGATCCATAAAGCACAATTTTTTATGTAAAGCTGATGTTCCAGTGTGATTTTGAAGGACTTTTTCATCTTGGGCCAGAACAAATACACATGATCTGAAGAGTACTAGTCTTCTTCTTTAAGGAAAACCTGGAATTAGCCTGGCCCGAGCTGATTTTATACTTTAAAATGAACTGGCAACATGGCCTACCGATCCATAATGCACAAAAAAACTGAATATAAAGCTGATGTTCTAGTGTGATTTTGAAGGACTTTTTAATCTTGGGCCAGACCAAATACACATGATCTAAAGAGTACTAGTCTTCTACTTTAAGAAAAACCTGGAATTAGCCTGGCCCAAGCTGATTTTATACTTTAAAATAAACTGGCAAACTTTGAAAGACTTTTTCATCTTGGGCCAGAACACATACACATCAGATGAAGAGAACTACTCTCCCACTTTGAGGAAAACCTGGAATTAGCCTGGCCCGAGCTGATTTTATACTTTAAAATGAACTGGCAACATAGCATACCAATCCATAATGCACAATTTTTTTATGTAAAGCTGATGTTCTAGTGTGATTTTGAAGGACTTTTTAATCTTGGGCCAGACCAAATACACATGATCTGAAGAGTACTAGTCTTCTACTTTAAGGAAAACCTGGAAATAGCCTGGCCCAAGCTGATTTTATACTTTAAAATGAACTGGCAACATGGAATACCGATCCATAATGCACAATTTTTTTATGTAAAGCTGATGTTCCAGTGTGATTTTGAAGGACTTTTTCATATTGGGCCAGACCAAATACACATGATCTAAAGAGTACTAGTCTTCTACTTTAGGGAAAGCCTGGAATTAGCCTGGCCCGAGCTGATTTTATACTTCAAAATGAACTGGCAACATGGCCTACCGATCCATAATGCACAAAAAAATTGAATATAAAGCTGATGTTCTAGTGTGATTTTGAAGGACTTTTTAATCTTGGGCCAGACCAAATACACATGATCTGAAGAGTACTAGTCTTCTACTTTAAGAAAAACCTGGAATTAGCCTGGCCCAAGCTGATTTTATACTTTAAAATGAATTGGCAACATGGTATAACGAGCCATTTTGCACAAAAAAAACACTGTTCCAGTACAATTTTGAAGATTTTTTAAATCTTGGGCCAGAACAAATACACATGATCTGAAGAGTAGTAGTCTTCTACTTTAAGGAAAACCTGGAATTAGCCTGGCCCAAGCTGATTTTATACTTTAAAATGAACTGGCAACATGGAATACCGATCCATAAAGCACTATTTTTTTATGTAAAGCTGATGTTCCATAATGGCTCGTTATACCATGTTGCCAGTTAATTTTAAAGTATAAAATCAGCTTGGGCCAGGCTATTTCCAGGTTTTCCTTAAAGTAGAAGACTAGTTCTCTTCAGATCATGTGTATTTGTTCTGGCCCAAGATTAAAAAGTCCTTCAAAATCACACTAGAAGATCAGCTTTATATTCAATTTTTTTGTGCATTATGGATCAGTATGCTATGTTGCCAGTTCATTTTAAAGTATAAAATCAGCTTGGGCCAGGCTAATTCCAGGTTTTTCTTAAAGAAGAAGACTAGTACTCTTCAGATCATGTGTCTTTGGTCTGGCCCAAGATGAAATAGTCTTTCAAAATCACACTAGAACATCAGCTTTACATAAAAAAACTGTGCATTATGGATCGGTATGCTATGTTGCCAGTTTATTTTAAAGTATAAAATCAGCTTGGGCCAGGCTAATTCCAGGTTTTTCTTAAAGAAGAAGACTAGTACTCTTCAGATCATGTGTATTTGTTCTGGCCCAACATGAAAAAGTTCTTCAAAATCACACTTGAACATCTGCCTCATATTTTTTGAGCGCAATGGCTTTTAAAATATAATTGTATTAAATATATATTTTTATTATTTATTATAATATATAATTATAAATTCAGTAGTTAAAATAAATATTTTACAATATACAATTAGCTCCGGACAGGATAATGCCAGGTTTTCTTGAAAGTAGGAGGCTAAATCTCTATTTCAGATATTTTTTACTCAGGAAATGAATGAATTACTCTAGAACAGCAAATTCATGTTGTAAGTAAAACTGGAGAAAATAATTGATGAAAGGTCGTGTATATAAAATTATATTTAATAATATATTGTATATTTACATTGTTCATTAACAGCTGTACTGCTTTTCTACATTCTATGATCTGTGAGGTGTTTAATATAAACAGCGGGTGTTTGTGAACGCTCCCTTTAGTTCACGGTGGTTCAGTGAAGCGGCAGCTGCGAATATCAAACCAACTTCAGCCGGGGAATACGAGGCTGTGAATATCGAGCCAAACGAATCTGGAGCTGCGAATATCAAACCAACTTCAGCCTCGTGTGTTTTAGCTGGTCTAATAACTGTAATGATGTTTGTTTAGAGTAGTGCTTGGCAATAGACTAGCTACTGAGTGGCTTAAACAAATCTTATTTTGTGTTTTAATGGGTAAAAGTTCAGTAAAGAATACAGTTGCTCACAGTGGATGTGCAGGTTATCCCTATATATATAGCTATATAATATAGCTATAAATTACTTATAACTAAAGTTTATAAAGGTTTTGGTACCACTTTAAAATAAGAGTACATTTATAAATGGCTTATAAATGGTTTACAATTATTATTTATTAATGGTTACTAATTAGGTTGTAAATGCCTTAAAAAACATTAATTATCAGTTATAACACATACGTAGAAAGGGCAACAATGACCTGTTTTTTGCCAAATAGTGAACCCACAGCCATCTATATTGTTGCCCTTTTTATGTATGTGCTATAACTGATTATTAATGATTTTTAAGGCATTTACAACCTCATAGTTGCACCTCATAGTGCAGAAAAATACCCCTTTCCCCTGCTAAAAACAAAATCCAGCTTAGGAGCAGCTGGTCATTCACAAAAAATGTACCCTATGATTTAGGGTTAATGGGCTACCACCATAAGGAATGTTTATTTCTGAATGACCAGCAGTTGTTGAGCTGGATTTTTAGCAGGGTAAATAAGTGGTAAAGAAATAAATGAACAAAGAACACATTACCAATATGATTCTTACTACTACTACTACTACTACTACTATTACTATTGTTAGTATTGTACGAAACTACTAACTAATACTACCACTGCTACTACTACTACTACTACTACTAATAATAATAATCATAACAAATCTACTTTAAACTGAACATTTTGTAATTAGACAGCACATTTTTAGAAACCAAACAATGATGCGCTTCTTTAAAATGTAATTAGTCAGGACATTGTGACATCATAACTACAATTTGCACAACTAGTTATTTAAATCCTAAAAACAAACCACTGTTATACTCTAATAATGTTATTATATAATTATTTAAGCTTTTGCGCATTATCTGTCAAATATATTGTAAAGATTTAAAAACGGAAGACAGACATTTTATATTAGTACAGTGAAAAGTTTTTTTTCCTTTTTTAACAATCTGAAGTGTATACATTAGTAAAAGAAAAGTCTGTCTTTCCAGGGAAATTGGGGGAACATGTTCTTGTCTTTGTCTGGTAGTTGTACTTGTCTTGTAGTCGTTATACTCATAGTGATAGTCATGATCATATAATAGAACACAAGAGAAACACTGTCTCTCTACACTTCATTATATTGATCACTGTTATACTACCTAATACTGAAAAGTCTAAAAGCTTTTGTGATGAAATATGAGGCTTCATATAGAAATAGTTCCAGAGGGGAAATGTTCAGGACTTGAACGAGCTGTTACTAATCTGTTGTCCCATTGACTTCAGTGTCCCATTTCAGACAAAAATGTCAATAGAGAGGAGGTTAAGCAGATCTGGAAGGAATGCCAAGAAGAGAGCTTTTGGTACAGAGGTATAAAACAAAACACCCACAGACATATCACATTTACTCTGACCTTTACACAACTTCTAATCTGTTTTCTGATAATAAAACAGCGATTAAAATTGGGACCAGTTTATCTTTCATCTGACCGCTTGGCTGTTAATTAATAATTAATATTTTTAAAGCTATATCAATATTTATTTTTGTGAGCGGTTATTTTTTTATTTTTATTTTTTTATTTTTTACATATTTTTGCGTTAAAATATATCTACATAGACCACGGTGATTCAGTTTGGGCTTTGAGTACAGTTTTTTTCTGAATAGTGGCTTTTAGCAAAGAGGAAGATTGGCCTAATCAGTCACTAATGTTTACATCTGGCTTTTGGGTGAAATTGTTTCCACATTAGCCCTTTCCATGTGTGCATGTGCGTGTGAGTGCATACTTGAACCCCACCCCCAAGTAGGCAGCTGTTGAGACATGAAAGCTGGATGTGCGTTATTTTACACTGTCTCTTTAGTAAAACTATAGTGCCTGGCTACAGTGTAGGCTACTGAATCACCAGGTTGTCCTATCAATGGATTTTTTCTTACGTTATTGCATGGACATATTCCAAGAAGACATTGCCAGGATTCATGGGGCTCAGATTGTGCAGAGAGTGCAGGAAACATTATTTTCACACATGGATTGACCACCAGAACTATTATGGACACTGAGACAAAACTGTGTTTTTATAACTTTAAACTAAACTATCTATTATTTATTATATATTATGTACTAAATTACTTAAAATAAGACTGCCATCTTAAAGTACAATATAGTAGGCTATAGTGGTCTTAGCGCTGCCAACATCAGAGTTCGCCGGTTCGAATTCTGTTCATGTAGCTTGCCATCGGCTACTGAAGCCCTAAGAGAGCACAACTGGCCGTGCTCTCTCTAGATGGGTAGATGGTGCTCTCTCCCCTCATCAGCCCAAAGGTTGATGTCGCTCAGCACAAAGCGTCTGTGAGCTGATGTACCAAAACTAAGTTGCTGCCTTTTCCTATGAGTGCGCTGTGATGCTACTCGGTAATGCTGCATCAGCAGCAGTTCAAAAAGAGGTGGTGGCTGACTTCACATGTATCAGAGGGGGCATAGGCTAGTCTTCACCCTTGTGGTGTTGGGGCATTGGTAGTAATAGAGGGAGTCCTGAGGAGGGGGTTGGGTAATTGGATGTGTAAATTGGGAGAAAATGGGATAAAATTTGAAAAAAATAAAAAAAATAAATTGGAACATACTGTTTATGTATGTAGATTTATATATATATATTTTTTCATTTCATTACTAAATGTGGTCACATGAAAAAAAGGCTGACCTCAGTACATGTGACTTGAATATAGAGTGAGAATTAAGGTTCGACTGTTATGACTGTGAGAACGAATGACATTTTGAATTAAATTGACTGAATCTTTATATTAATATATATTTTTTTTCCATTCACAGCTCTTCCTCTCTCTCTTGGAAGCATGGCTGTGACCGGGGGACTAATCTACAATGGTAAATATTACACTACAGTTTCAGAGCCGTGGTACATCTGACGCACATGTAAATTAATCTAGTAGTTGAAGATTAGTAAGATTAGTAACTGTAACTATTTTTAAAAATAAAGCTACTGTATCATTGAAATGTTACATACTTTTTTACTAGCAAAAATATTTTGCCCAGATTCCCTGGTTTACACTTGTTTACTGTTGAACTGTGCCCAACCCCTCTCTCTTGTCTGACTCATGGTGAGCATGTTTAGAGTAGCATCACTGCAGATGTTGGCTTTAGCATCTGTTTATTCTCTAAATGAACAGAAAAGCTTTTAGAGCCTTTGATGATGAATATATTTAATAGAACATTGCATTATGTTGGTGTGCAGACTGTAGCTCATCTGTTGATATAATTTGCATTTTCAATTTATTCTTTTTTTTTAGTTGGTTGTCAGATTCTGACCATATAATTGCTTTAGAAACTCTATATAGTTGAATCAGGATTGTCCTTTAATAAAATTATGTCTTATAATATTGCCAATATTAGCTAACATCTGCCTATATTGTCTATGCAGATATAACCATCCAGTGAAAGAACAGAAATAACAGCATCTTACGAAAAACATGTAAAGGAAATAGAATGACACTGGACTTTTACTGTCTTATGAAATTGACTCTTTTCAGCAATGTATATTTATTTACAACAGGTGTTTGGAAACAATCAAAGCGTCTGGGACCATTCCCCAAGCTAGCAGGTAAGATGCTTAAAACATGAAGGAGTAATGGTTGTGATGCTTATCCATATTAGTTAGTTAAATGTTTAGTTTTCAAAATATGTTTTTGCCATAGTAAAAAAAAATATTTGTATGTCCAGAACAGTAACTTGACAGTAAAAGAAAAAAACCTTCCGAATAAATAATGTAAAAAGGTTTGTTTTTCTTCCAAGTTAATTGGCCTTTTTTCCAAATAATCACGTTTGGACTGTATAGAATAAATAGGAAATATTATGTTTTTGAAATCTAATTTATTATTTAATTATCAGCAAGTAGCTGTCAGAGATTGTGACATAATAATAATAATAATAATAATAATAATAATAATAATAATAATAATAATAATAAGAAGAAGAAGTTCAATTTATATAGCACTTTTCAAAAACCCAAGGTCGCTTTACATTGTGAGGGAATAAAATACATTGAAATATAACCTGTCCCTGTTTTCCCACTTTAGTGGCAGGTATTCTTGGTTACGCTGTGGGGAAAGCTTCCTACATGGGAACATGTAGAGAAAAGTTCCAGAAGCTGGGACCGGAGTTCAGTAAAGGCTTTGGCACAGGCTGGGGTCCTGGCTTCGGAGGCCCAGGCCACAGGTGAGCAGTAAATATATATTTTTTAAATATATATTTTTGACAGTATACACTGGATAGTAGACTGTTGTTAACTACCTAAACACACACAGATATATTTAGCTGCTAAGTGTACCATGTAATCTATACCAGCCAGTATATTATACAGTACAGGCCAAAAGTTTGGACACACCTTCTCTTTTTCACTGCGTTTCTTTATTTTCATGACTGTTTACATTGTAGATTCTTACTGAATGAATCAAAACTATGAATGAACACATGTGGAGTTATGTATTAAACAAAAAGGTGAAATAACTGAAAACATGTTTTATATTCTAGTTTCTTCAAAATAGCCCCCCTTTGCTCTGATTACTGCTTTGCGCACACTTGGCATTCTCTCAATGAGCTTCAAGAGGTAGTCACCTGAAATGTTTTTTTCAACAGTCTTGAATGAAGGAGTTCCCAGAGGTGTTCAGCACTTGTTGGCTCCTTTGCCTTGTAGCCTTGTTGGCTACTCTGCGGTCTAGCTCACCCCAAACCATCTGGATTGGGTTCAGGTCCGGTGACTGTGGAGGCCAGGTCATTTTTTAATAAGTACATAAAACTCCACATGTGTTCATTCATAGTTTTGATGACTTCAGTGAGAATCTACAATATAAATAGTCATGAAAATAAAGAAAATGCATTGAATGAAAAGGTGTGTCCAAACTTTTGGCCTGTACTGTACATTGAGTTGCCAGTTTAGGAGATGATCTATACACAGTGTGTACCCTTTATTACCCATTATTTTTGTCCAGATATTATTTAGATGGTAGATAGTACCAACAGGATATGAGCGTTTTTTTCACCCTAAGTGGGACTTTTTTATTTTTGAAAATAGCAAATCAACAAATATGTCCATGTATTCATTGTTCTGTGGTCAGACATACATGGGAAAAACAAACATGAGTTACACCAGGCAGGGTGTACCAACAATGTAAGTGTGTGTATCAAAGTGGACTCTAAAGCCAATTTCATACATGCACGGTTACCCAGATGTTGTCCAGTCAATACACATTATTGGGTCAAAATTAAGGGAAAATCTCAAGCAGTACACTGTATGTGTAAAAGGGCAGCTCTGATCATGTTTCTGATTTTCTAGTTTATTTCTGAAAAGAGTTCAAGTGCATTCTAAGTACCGCTAGTATGCTGATGGTTACTAATTGGCATTTTTTATTTCTTTATATTTACAAGTACATTTTGGACAAAAGCTTATACCATACCAAGTAACATTTCACACACGACATGTCTAAACATACACTTTGCACCATGTTGTCAAGTTGTCAGGTAATCTAATAAAAAAAAGACTTGCTTGTGTGGTTTCTAACATAATTCTCCTAAATTTACAGTGAACAAAAACATGAATAAAAATGGTATAGTGATAATGAAGACTGAATATTTGTTTCTCATATTGATTTCTCTTTCCAATATTTCATCTTCTCCAGACACTGCAATCATGTATGTCAAGAGTGTCAAAAAGCAAAAAAAAAAGAAGATGGAGCAGCACCAGAAACACCTACTCAAAGCTGAGGTAGTTTTTACACACCTTTCATCCCTCACTCTCTCTCACACACACACTAACACTTACAAACATTAAAAAGCTGCTATTATATTCAAGCCATTAATTCTCGTACACTTTCTTCACAGGACACTAAACTTCTATGCAGAAATGTGTGTCTTCTTTGACCAAAGCTACACCACAAGGGGGAGCCAAAGCAGAAAAGGAACAGACTTCTGGTTTATAATTGTTATTCAAAAGCTAACATTTTGTAAGAAAAATCTATAAAAGATCTTAAAAAACATTTCCTATATGTTATCATATTTTTATGTTTTTTTGTCCTGAAAAATGTAATGAATAAAGTTTTCACAATACATACTCGTTAGTAATGAACACATTTGTACAACATTTTACTCCAGGCCCATTCATTGAGTCAGTTCACACTATGTTTCATTTAACATAAAGGTAGGTAATCATACATATCAAATGGTCTTCTAAGTGTGGATCCCAAACCTTATTGTGGATAACATTATTTATTATCATTAATTAAATAATAAGCTTATTATAACACCAACCTACCATTATCATTAACTTACAATCAAACAAGCTGCCCCCTTAAAACCAGTAAACTTGGATCCAACATAAAGTATCCATGTCTTTGATAATAAAAAACACACACAATTTTATTAAAGCCAGGCTCACTTAAAGTCTTCTTCTTTTACCTAAAGTAGGGTCTTCACTTTTTAAATTAGCATGTGTTCTATAAACCATGCATTTTGTGTGCCCTTCCCCACCTGCTGTTTCAGTCCCATTGTGTATTTCAGTGTTTGAACAATGGTGGGAAAACTGTGGCAGCTGTGTATTTTGTATACATTTGTGGAAGGAGATAAAATTCAGATTCCAGACCTATGTATTACACACTATTCCCAATGTAGTGTACTATGCAAGTAACAAAATTACAGATTTTAAACTTTCCATTTTGGAGAGTTTTTTTTAAAGCTTTGTTGACAGGAGAAAAAGAAACTGTAAGCCTTGTCCGAACATATCCAGATTTTGTTTTAGCCAGTGAGCTTTTAGTAGTTAGTTTTATAATTCATTCACAGTTGTAACACTGACACTGCAGATATTACAAAGTTTTCTTTTTACACATTAACATAGTTTCACACTGCTGATATCTACACCATGTTCGAACATTTCAATGGAGAGAATTTTCAGAATCCATATAATAATGAGTTGTTACTAGATTAAGCTGATCATAGATATGCATTATGGTCTTGTTTAGACATTATGGGACAGTATAGGGTATTTTTTTATTTGGTTCACCAATGATGCGCAACTTTTTCTGTTCTCAAAATCCCATTCATGGTCACGGTCCGGCACAAGCAGAATATCCTTCCCAGTATTTAAACTTGCAGCTCATCATCATCATGCAAATTGTAAGCAGAAACAACATGGTGCAACTAATAGATTTATAATGTCCATCAACATACAGAAAGAAAAGTAAGAAACTGCACAATAACTAAAATATATAGCATGTTTATAAATTAATTTAAGTAATTTTTAGACTGCAGTAGAAATGTAATATACCTGTAATAATTATTTTTTAACACTATATATTAATTTGTCTTTGGCCTGATTTCTTACTGGTTCGGATTTATATTTACAACCCTGATATCTAAAACAATTCCACACACATCTAAATTGTTTTTGACCAATAGGGGCATCTAGTGGACACCGGAGGCCTCAACTTAAATTGGGTAGATCAATTGTTGTTTGACATGTTTTAATTGTTTTAATTAAATTTAAGCCAATTTAGGCCAATTGGCTTACATATCAGCAAAATAAAATACTTAGCTAAACAAAGCAACACAGCAACTGCACCAGAGTAAACACAGAATAACAGAAAGTAGACCTATATGTAGAGCATTACATATACAGCAGCAAATGAACAACTTAGTAAAAATAACTACTTTTAGAGATGTCCAATACTTGTTCTGTCAAGATTTTGCCTTGCAGATTTTGGCTCCAGTTTAATCTAACACACTTGATCCATGTGTAAACCTAAAAAAGGTGATCTGAACTGTCCAAAGTGGTACAGGTTAATGCTACCTTTTAAATTAAATAAATTAACTAGATATGATATTTTAGATGTACTGGAAAGGTTACATCAAAGCACACTAACCCTCTGCTTTAGGATTGGTACAATAAGCAGTGCAGAGTTCAGAGGTTCACAAAGTCAGCTCTAGTAACCGTACATGCTGCACATTTTTGCACGCTTCCTCATAAAACAGATGCCATTCAAATATGTAGTTAATTAAGAAGCTCCTCCTAGGCTGGGGCTTTCCTATGGTGCTCAAAATATTTACAGCAGGCTTAAAGAACAACAGACTTTCTATGGACTACCACCCAAACCAAATTGACCAAATTGTAGTAGAATTGTAGTAGGGTTGTAACAATACCAATTTTTTTATATCAATAGCAGTGCATACAAAAATCATTCTACAATATAATATAGCATATGGCAAAAATAAAAATTAAGCTTAGAAAAATGATTGACTTTTTACAGCTTATATAGCAATTTTTTATTCAAAATGTCCAATAATGATGAAATCTTGATTATTTTGGTGTTAGAGCATGTAAATGAAAAAACTGTACATTAAGGGTCTCTAAAATAGAAAAATAAATGGACGCACAATGAAATTGATGCAAGTTAAAGAATGGGAGTGAATTTTTTTGTGCCATCTTTCGGTACTTTGGTATTTTCTGTATCAAATTCGGTATTTTGTACAAAGACTCAATAAAGCTACCATGCCAACCAAAACTCTGAGGAACATCTACAGGTGCATCATTGAAAGCATCACTGATTTGGATCCAAGCCCCCCCCCCCCCCCCCCCCCCCCCACTTCAGGAGGGTCCACAAGATTATCAAGGATAACACTCATCCTCAACAAAACCTCTTCACAGTCCTCCCATTTGGCAGGCTATACAGGAGTGTGAAATCAAGGACGACCAGATTATGGAACAGGTTTAGGAACAGGCATCTGACCAGTAATGCAGTTCATGCTCTTTCATCTCTCCCATGAGATGATCACTAGAACATTACACACAGTGCTCTGCTCTTTTGCATAATACACTAGTCAATTCTATGCGTCACCTCTTTCATAGACCTACATTATTATTTATACTGCAAAATACTTATAAATATATAAATGCTCAAGTCTCTTTTAGCAGCTATTTAGTATTGCACAGTATTATCTTTTGCATTCATATTGACACTTTTTTATTGTCATTATTTAATCATACTGCAAATATATTGTGTACTTTGTCCCGTTTGTACATGTATATAATGCATATATTTTACTGTCATTGTTTGTCGGCCTACTTGTGGTCCAGGGGAAAGGGCAGAGTAAGAATTTCATTGTACAGTGAAACTACCTGTTTTTCTGTGCATATGAGAATAAACTTTTGAATCTTAAACGTTCAGGGCACTAGGGCTGTGTTTCGAAATTCGATACCAAAAAGCCCATTTGAAACCAGCAACCAATAAAAGCTAGACTCGAGCTGGATTTTGTTTTTAGCAGGGATGTAATTTTGCATGGCTGACCAATAAAAAAAATCCAGGATAAGAGTGTGAAGGTAGTCTGCAGTCATGTTTGGGTAATTAATGTCTTACTACAGGTTAAACAGTAAGGAAGGAGTTCTGAATGACAACATGCTGAACGAAACTGAAATAATCCACCAAGTGGTGCTGGGTATATTTATATACATAGGCAGTATTGTCAGCTAACTGCATGGTGGTACTGGGAGCAGAGCTGTAGCTCTAGACTCGAAGCTGAACATTGATAAAACATCTGATGGAAGCTACATCTTCATGCGTGGCAAGTCCAGCCCTGTGGAGTCCCCTCCCACTGTATGTGTGAGGAATATGGTCACAGTTTGAGGAATAAACAGCCAGCTTTCTTCATTATCTGTCTATCTAAAGCCAGGAGGTCTTGGGGAGGGGTTCAGTCGACGGAGAAGGTGCTTGTGTGAACAGCGAAATTCCAAGAACACAATACGAGACGATGGTAAACAAAGGAAATGAATATTTATGTGTGCGATGGACACCTCAGGAGCAGCCGTGATAAAGAGAGAGAGAGAGCGTTAGGACAGCGCTGCGGTGTTTTAAAGAGCGGCCTTTAGTCAGTGTTGGGTTTACTTTAAGCGCAGTTTAGATTTTAAGACGAATCCTGTAGGGAGTAACTCGCTGTGTGGTAACTTTCTACAAAAATATCTGTGAGGAAATGGACTCTCACGCCCTACAGTAAACAAAACTGGGCGCCTCGACCAATCAGCGCGTGAGATCAGCCGAATCAGCGATGATTGACGTGAGTTTAGACCACTGTCAGCAGAGGTGGGGGCGGCACCCGGGCGCACAGTATCCAATGAGCTGTCAGCGTGGGGCGGTTTTCTTCTTTGCACGAGGAAACGGTCGTAATTGATTCGCTCGTAGAAGACCTACAGCCAGTGGGCTGCTTTGAGGGGCGGGGCTTTAGTGGAGCTTCAGCGTATCACACCGCGTCCTGTGAGGGCTTCACCTCTTTGTGTGTGCCTTCAGAGATTGGCACCTGTCGTGGCCAATCGGTGTCGATTGTGGGCGTGGCCTGCAAATCCATCGTCCACCTAAATCATCGGTGGGCATGGGGAACAGTGACATATCCCGCCCACTGGCCGGTCTGCTGCAGCTTCACACAAATACAGTTGAGCGTTTCATAAAAATGCACTCAGATGCGACAAGTAAGTACAATAGTGTCTTAATAGCGCGCTTTTCTCCGGCTACGGTTCCGACACGGGGCGCCCGCTGCGAACTTGTTGCACGACGGAGCGTTTCGCCTTGTTTGTGGCGTTTGACGCATTTTAGCGGTGTTAAACTAGCCGAAACCCGAGCGATAACAGTCTGTACAAATCAGGGGAGAGACAGTATTAACATAGCTATGGATAATCTAAAGCTCACCGGGCTCTTTGTATTTCTCTGTCTCTGCTGCTGTGGTTGTGTTGGGGTCTGGCAGCGACGGCGGATAGCTCTCTCTCCTCTGATAGCTTCAGATAGCCATAACCCTGTATATTAGCTGAGCCTCGCGGTGCTCTTCCTTTATTATTATTATTCTCTCTCTCTAAAAGTGTTTACTCCCTGAGACACAGAGACCAAGAGCTGTAGATAGATAGACAGCTAGGTTATCTAGTGCAGGACTGTAGTTGGTTAGGTTATCTATCTGAGCCTGTTTAGCCAGACAATGCACTTGTAAGTCTAATTAGCCTTAATACCTCGGGGATCTGCGAGCTCCGCTTGGCCTCAGCTCGCTCTTTCGCTCGGTCTGGGCGAGCAGGCTGCAGGGGGATTGTGTAACCCCGCGGTATTAGCGTTAAATAGGTCAGTTTTCCGAGAAAACTGCGGAAAATTACAGGGGGTGAAAATTGTGACGCAGTTGTGTAAAAATTTCGCAGCGCCCGCGCGCGTCTTCTGCAAGAGCGCGAGCACGGTGCCCTAAAGCCCCTCGCGGAGTGACCGAGCCCCCCGACCCGGACTTTTTTCATTAGAAATCAGGACGTTTTTTGTGGCATTTGGATTGCATTCATCAGTTGGGGTGAGTGTCAGGAGAAGGGGTGCCGAATAAAATTATTTCACTCGGGAATTCTGGGAAGTGTAGTTCGCTCTGCCGGTTCACTGCGTTCGAGGAAGAGAGTTGGGATACGTCATGGGGACTACATCTCCCAGAAGCCCGTTCGCGCTGAGATACTTTGTAAACTCGTTGCAAGTTGTGTGCGCGCTGTTATGCTCGGTATGTGGTCACTTCGGTGGCATTCGGGCCGAGTGTTGGCCAGGTTTAGTCCGTGCAGTGCGTGCGGTGCTCCGGTACGGTGTGGGTGCGTGACAATGGGTACAAATATATATAAACACACGCGCGGAGCAGAGGTTTTATTATGTGTGTGTGTGTGTGTGTGTGTGTGTGTGTGTATGTGTGTTAGCTATCAGCCTTTTTCTTCAGACTGCGTCACAGGGTCGCAGACTAACTGTGTTTTTACACACACACATTTACAGAAACGCTGAGCACACACACAGCATAATTATGTAGTTGTTTAGTTGTTGTCATATGTGTCTATGGTATCTTGTCTCTCCCCAAATCTGAACCCCTGTACTGTGTAATACAAACACTGGGCCACAAGGATCCTATCCTCTCATATGCAGTACCACATTAGTCCCGATTTTAGTGTGTGTATGACTGTGTCTGTGAGTGTATGTGTGTTAGACGGGCCGCCATCATTGTCTTAGTGTTTCCCTGCCTCAAACTAAACCTGACATGGACACTGCTTCCCAAAGCAGGAGCACACATACACTTACCCACATCATTAAGTCAAATGTCAAGGCTGTCCAGTAGGAGATATAAAGGACCTTTCTGCCGGACAGTCTACACTCTTGTTTTTATTTTTTTAGGTTATATATTGAGAAACCTTGCTTTAAGTAGCACCTACAGTTCTAGAAAAAAAAAAACTTCAGTTTCTGAATCAGTTCTTCTGAATTTTGCAATTTATAGGTAAATGTTTGAGTAGAATGAACATTGTTGTTTTATTCTATAAACTACTGACAACATTTCTCTCAAAATGAGAATGAGAAATGGCTGAAATCACAAAAAAGATGCAGAGCTTTCAGACTTCAAATCATGCAAGAGAACAAGTTCATATTCAGAAAGGTTTAAGAGTTCAGAAATCAATATTTGGTGAAATAACCCTGGTTTTAATTACAGTTTTCATGCATCTTGGCATGTTCTCCTCCACCAGTCTTACACACTGCTTTTGGATAACTTTATGGCACTTTTGGTGCAAAAATTCAAGCAGTTCAGCTTGGGTTGATGGCTTGTGATCATCCATCTTCCTCTTGATTATATTCCAGAGGTTTTAAGTTAGGTAAAATCAAAGAAACTCAAACATTTTTGGTGGTCCCTTATTTTTTCCAGAGGTGTATATGTTTTTTTTCTGTACACAGAAAGTAACCAAGGTCCTGGCCTGCAGTGGTGCCTGAAAGTTTGTAAACTTTCTCTGTTTCTATATTTCTACATAAATATGACCTAAAACCTCATCAGATTTTCCTAAATTTCCTAAATTCCTAAAAGTAGATAAAAAGAATGATAATGTTGAACAACCTAGACAAGAATGAGGACAATTTTTCAATATTACATATTTGTGAGTGGAAAAAGTATGGGATGGGAATCAGGTGCGTGTTGCCACCCAGTTTTATTTGAAGAACAAGGATCTGTCAATGTCTTCTCTTCACAACATGTTTGTGGAAGTGTATCTTGGCACAGGCAAAGGAGATTTCTGAAAACAACTGTACATTTGTTAATGTATTAAAAGTTGCAATTAAATTAAATTCTGTGTAGTCCAGAACTAGAGCTTTAATCCCTGTCAGTGAACCTGTCGTTGCAAGTGCATTATGGTCATCTTAGTAAGGAAGTAAGAATATGTGTGTTCTAGAAAGATCGCTTTAGAAAGCCAAAGGATTCATCTTCATCACTATGTTTTTGCACAACTAGTCCAGATAACAATTGTTGAAATTAGCAATGGCCCAGTGTGAAGCACCAGGGCTCTAAAGGTTGTCCTTTCGACCCTCCTTTCAATTGCTTTTTCTGTTACTTCAGTCTCTGGATGCTATGGTTCTTCTCTCAGGTATGTGGGGTACTCTGCGATGAACTTCCACCCTTTCCAGGCGATGTTCTGTAACCCTGACCAGGAGGAAGCAGATAAGGGTGCAATGTTTTTGGCTTTTAAAACTAGTGCATTTTAAAAATGTGCTTCTTTTAAAGTAGGCCATCAAGTTCAAACTGCCCAATACTTAACTACCCCACACGAAGAAACACAGTTAACAGCTAACAACAGTATAGTGAGAGCATGAGCTGTGTCAGGCTAGATCTGTTACAGGATTGGATTGGATTCATTCTTTTTTCATTCTCCAATATCCCATCCAGCATTTTCTGCTGAGATCCGCTCCATACTGATGCCTATCAATACTAAAATGCCACCTCTAATTTAAACAACAATGGATTGCCCATGCAGTGCTGTATAACTGCATAGGCATAAATATATATCTGTGTACAAGCTCCTGACTCATGGATGATTCCCTTATACTATTGGCTGGAGTTGCTTTGACCCAGAGGGCAGTGCAGCCGCACTGGAGCAGATGGCTTGCTTCCACACTATGTACAGTATGATGTGTGAATGTTTGAAGGCATGCGCACGAGCACATACAAGCCGTGACCCTGTCTATATCAATTAATTAGATGTGTGCATGCAGGTGAGCAAAATCTGACTGACGTTTGCACTATGGCTAATTCTGCCTCTCTCTTGCAGATTTTCAGCTGAACTCCCACTTGTCCACACTGGCCAGCATCCACAAGATCTACCATACACTGCACAGGCTGGTAAATACCCATTCTCCTCAACTTCTGCACAAGCATTGTAGTGAGGTCATTGTAATAAGCTATGGGTTGCACGTTGTGTGAGGCTACACTTTGCTCTAGGTTGTCATGGCAAGAGCCTTCAGCATCACTTTGTCTGTGTAAGTTAGTTGATCTTTCAGACCAGCCAGTTAAAATCTGTTTCAGATTAAAAACACTGCTGTTCTGGGTGTGCATGGACTATGGGTCTTTTTATGTAATAAGGTTTAGCTCAAATCAAGCTTGACCAGACCAATCGTGCGCAATAAGTACACAGTAAAAGGTAAATACTGTAAATGGGTAGTATAATGATATGATACTTTATTGCTTTTGTGAGACATGACATTATATGCATATTCTAAACATATCATGCAGAGTGGCAGTATCTCATTAAAACTCAAAAACTGGGCTGGGTTTTCCAAAAGCATTTTGGCTACATTATTGAGCATCACCCTGAACAACCTTTTTTAAATCAGAAACAGTGATTTCAATAGTAGGACCCCGTTTACACCTTTGCATTTTATCTTGAGTGCCAGGATTATAACGCGATCAGACCAAAGTGTAAACACACCAAGACACATTTTTAACAAATATAACAAGTCATTCAGACCACATCAATAGATGGTATGAGATACATTTGAGCCACATGTATTAGAAGTGAACACATCTGTCTCTCCAAGACACATTCAACAACCTAGATTCCTCCCAGTGCAACTGAAACACCAGTAATAATTGCAGCACGTTTGCATACTCTGTCCCACAAAGCTAATCAAATTTTAGTCTTACTACCTGGAAATGCTTGTGACTACCAAGTGTATATGCATGTGGTTAAAATCTTATCATTATTTCATCCAGTTTATACTAGTCACTTGAAGAGTGGGGAAAAAAGTAAAGACAGCTTAATTAGTCCTGTTTAAAAATGTTAAAAATGGCATAAGTACATTGGGCCTTAGTTTAGAGATATACTTTCTGTTTGGCTGTGCGCTAACATAGGCAATTGACTGCGCCACAAACGTAACAGTTTATATACTTGACTATGTGCTATGCATGTTACAGGAGGCATCTGCTAGAGGTTTTCATTTGCCACCGGGGCAAAAACATATAGTACAAATAAGGTGTGCAAATAAGTGCATAACCAACACATTAAATGGACACAGAAAACGTGCCACGCATGTATAAATGTGTAGTTAGCAGTTATGTATTACTAAGTATGTATTACTAACTAAGTATACTCTTATTCAACAAACATTCTTAGACAAAGATTTTTGTCTCCTTAAAATCACTTTTATCCATGCTAATGATATTTAACAGTGTTTTTTATTTGTGTTTCCTTAAATAGCTATCCATACAACTATCCAGCAGTCTTGGGATTAGTTTAAAAATGCAGAATAAAACAGTTACATTAAGTTTATAGTTACCAAAAAAATTCCTTTTTCTTATGCCTTTTCCAGTTATTGTGAATAAGCAGTGTGGGCTAACATTTTAATGATATCAGATGATGTGAATGGTCTTTGGTATGTGTGTGCAGACTGTTCTGGAAAAGCATAGAGGGAGACAGTGATGAAAAATTTAGCCAACAGTGAGGGAGCCTGTGACTAGTCAGGATTGAGATATTCCTGTTGTTCAGCATTATTGCTGCATAATGTTTCAGGCTTTTAGGTTTTACTGAAAGCATGGTTGAAGGTACTGTTTTGTCATTAATGTTTGATTCACTGCTCATGATGTAGTTCAGTAACAGAAGAGATGCGATTTCAGCACTTTGTGTCGTTATTTGCTGCATGATTTTGGTAGGCTTATGGGCTATTGCGTTATTTTTGTTTCCAGCCCCTGAGACTCTGTTTGAAGTTAGAATGTAAGAAGCATCTGGAAAGGTTAGAGATTTGAGAAAAAGAGAGAGGCTGCCTCCTACTTTGCTCACACACACACTTTCCTTGCACGGCAGTATGCTAATACAGTTGACAGGCTCTGCTGTACTGTATTATGTGTGTGTGTGAGAGAGAGAGAGAGAGAGAGAGAGAGACAGCAAGAGGGATTATGAGTTTATGACTGTGTTTCTTTCCCCTCTTAGAATCTGACCGAGGACGTTGGGCCAGACACTCACGCCACAGGTAAGGACGTCATCACTTTTACCAAATCCCAACTTTTACAGCAGTCAAGATTACATTGAATTAATCTCTTCCTTTCTCTGCCTTAGCCTGCTGCTCCAGAGCCATGCCCCCCAGGAAAAAGAGGAGGCCCACAGCAGGAGATGACCTGTCCGCCAAGAAGAGCCGCCAGGACAAGTAAATGTCACAACTCGATCCTTTTCCAATCACCTTTCTCTTCACCTGTCCATTCATTTTTTAATTTGCTAATTCTTATTTTCATTAATTCAGCATTAAAAGAATGTTTTAATCCTTTAAAGGGTATCTGCAGAGGTCATTGATTCTGACCCTTTAGAGTTAAATGCAAATAATATTTGTATAATTGATGCTGCATAAGGGTGCGTGTATCTGTAAACAATGTATCTATCTGTAAAGGTGTGTTTTGGCCAGGGTATGTGTTTGTGTGCTGATATTTTATTAGAACTGTCTATGTATTTCAGTGTTTACAGAAAACAGGAGCCATCACACATTCAGGAGGCAGAGGCCTTCTCTAATAAGAGATGTCTGGAGTGGTTTTATGAGTATGCAGGTAAGTTCTGGTTATTAGAGATTATTAGAGAAGGAACAGCACTGATTTTACCTTTGTGTGTTCAGCCAGTTACCATGGAATCATTCAGATAACAGCTAACTTGTATTTAACTTGAAGACCACACAATGTCAAGCACTTGTCAATTCCTAAAACTTTTTGAAACGAAAATGAATTAAAACCATTGTTGGATTGCAGTTGTTGTGAATCTGGTCCTGAGACAATATGAATCAGTCATACTAAATTCACTCAAACTCTGGTGTTCTTTTTTGCCAACTGGTTGTGAGAAACTATTTTATTATTGAGGGGGCGTGTAAAAAAAATTTAACCTCCGATAACTTGACCCTGTTTAATACACACAGATAGGCGGGTTGACTCTATAACTTTAAGAAAGTGATATGCTGCTGCTGTCTGTTGGTATAGAAAATATTCTTTCAGTGAGCAAACATTTTACTTTTCAACGATGACATTTATTATTATTAGGAATGCACTAATGTGGGAATTTTGAGCCAATGCAGATGTACATATCACATGTACATTTCTGCTGATGCCTATATACACATTTATAACAAATTAATAACAGAGAGAATAGAGTGAATAAACACCCCAGAATAACCTTAGTTTAATACTTAGTTTAATACTTTGAAAAATGTGCTTAATCTGTGAATTTAAAAATAGTAACCCGGCCTTTGTTGGCCAGTTGTAGTAGCGGACAGCAATTGTTCTTTTTCTAACACACAATAAATGCGCAAGTATTTCAATCAGCAAGTATCGGTTTGAAAAAAAAAAGCAATTATCAGCCGATATTTAAGCATCTCTAATTATTACGTGGAAGCCTAGAGATGTACTTTAGCATTACTGTGTTTACTTTAAAATGCAACATTTGAGCACTGAAGTTTTTATCCACTTTCTGTAGCATGTACTTACAAACTTAAAATACAAGCTCTGCCTGATTGTTTGAACAACATTTTTTTTTTATTTAACACTGTCAATAAAATAAAGTAAAAAAACCTGTTTATTCCTAAAGTAAACCGACTCTAGTTTAGATAAGTAAATTAATAAAGTATATATTCAATATGTAATCTTGTTATGTAAAATAATAGAAACACAAAGTGATATTGATGTCTGTGTGTCTGTGTGTCTGTGTGTGTGTGTGTGTGTGTGTGTGTGTGTGTGTGTGTGTGTGTGTGTGTGTATTTTTTAGGGTGTGATGAGGTGGTAGGACCAGAAGGCATGGAGAAATTCTGTGAAGATATCGGAGTGGAGCCAGAGAATGTATGACACTAATAATGATGCTGAACAATACATGCAAAATAAAGGCATTTGTTCTTTGCAAATTTGAAATGGTTAACCCTGGAACTCATGTTTTAGCAGCTTTTATATATTATTAATTTATTTATGAGCTTTTAATTTATGAGTTCAACAATTGGTTCCACTGAAAGTTGGGAATCATAAGTTTTTGTATTAAATGCAGTTAGCATTTTTACTGTGTGATATGTATAAGGTACAAATATGTAGCATAAATTTACTATATGTGCCTAAAGTAAATGAGCATTTGGTGTGCGATTAAAGGAGAAATGGTGATTTGGAGACACCTTGTAAGATTGAGAAGGAATTATCTTGTTATAACACATTTGAATTATGAGAAAAAAATAATGAAAGCATGCACTAAAGATGAACGTGGACTTTAAGATTTCTTCCACTGTGTTCACTCTAGCACTCAATCATGAGTAGTATTACTAAACTCATGTAGTGTAAAGAGTTAAAGTTATATTTGCTCTCATTCAGTCAGTCTGTTTCTGTGTGTATGTGTGTACACAGGTCGTGATGCTGGTGTTAGCCTGGAAACTGAATGCCCAGAGTATGGGCTACTTCACTCTTCAGGAGTGGCTCAAGGGGATGGGCTCTTTGCAGTAAGACTTTTAACTTTTTTTAGCTTTAATTTTTAGCTTTAAACTTTTTTCACAAAAAATAGTGAAACCTTTGTTGAAATTATTCTTGAATAAGATAATTGTGTGTGTGGACTAGTTATGTTAAGTTGCTGGACCACCTAGCACCAGGCCCAATGCCATCTTGGACTCAAGTCCTACAAATGTCTCAGCCTCGTGAACTTCACTCAAATTCGAGATTCTTCTCTAAAAAATAAATAAATAAATAAATTAATTCTCACTATATACAAGCACTACATGCTAGGAATAAAAAAATACAAAAACTTGAACAGTCTCCAAGCTCAGTTTTTCTTTTGTTTGATTAAGTTTGTCACTCTCTCACTCCCCTTATCTTTCTTCCAGATGTGATTCAACTGAAAAACTCAGGAATTCTTTAGACTACCTGAGGTCTATCCTCAATGATGCCACCAGTTTCAAACTCATTTACCGATACGCCTTCGACTTTGCCCGGGTAAGTGACTGCTGATTTTTCTTGATGATCTTCATCTTTCTATCAGCTCTTTCTGCCTAGCACTGTCATAATACTGCAAGAAAAGTTCTTTGTCACTGTCTAAAAATGTTAATAGGCAGACCACAAGACAAGACTGTGCAAGAGTAGAGAGAATTGTCTGTTGTATCTGTAGTGACTCTCATACAAGTAATTTCTGTTTATCCACTCTGAAAAGCTAAAGAAACTGCTTTAAAGCAGCAGACTAGACTGATTTAAACAAGAACATAAAAAAGCTTAATGAATATCTTATGAGGCCTTGGAAAAGTGTACCTGTAAAAAAAAGGGATTATGAGGAGATGAACACTCATGATAAGTGTTTAGTTAACTTAATTTGAAGCTGTATGAAGTCTGTTCTTTGAATTGCCCGAAGTAATATCAATCTCCAGAAGGTTGTACTGATAAGCTAATTACCAAATTCAGCTGCTTTAAGGTGTACCTGTTGCAAAGAAGTGTTTAATTGTACACAACACACACACACACACACACACACACACACACACACACACACAGTTTTAAGCATATAATGTATGACTGCTAACATGTGACACCATTGTGTGTGCAGGAGAAGGATCAGAGGAGTTTAGATTTAAATACTGCCAAGTGCATGCTGGGACTTCTATTGGGGAAGACCTGGCCACTGTTTCCTGTGTTCAACCAGTTTCTAGAGGTACCACTTTTAACTCTTACCCAGATCACTTAAAGAACGGATACAAGGTAGCAACGTCATATCAGTGTGGGCAAATAATAACAAATTAAAACAATTATACATTGTGTATACATCCAGAATGGTAACTATATAAATGACAACTGCCACATTTAAGAGAGAAACAAGGCTTTTGTCTGATAGCTATATAAGTCTTGGATGTTTTTATTCCATCTATAATATTAATAAATTGTTTGTTTCACTGTAATGCCAATCAAGGCGGATTAAGACCCAATTCTCAGAAATATGTGTGCATTGGCTTCATTACATAAGTAAAATGATGATATAGGTATGAACCTGTTTTTGCTTTCACTGTGCTGATGTTCCAAATACTTTTTATATGTAATGAACATGATTGAGCATATATGAAAATTTAGTGATGTCTATACATACTCAACCAGCATGCAAGAGATTTTGTATATTTAAATATGTAAGTGTTTGTTTGTGCTAACATGGTTTCCCAGATTTGTGCTTGGGGGTTATAGGATCTAATTTATTCTATTAAACAAATTACTGTTTTAATAGCGATTTTCAAAATGGGGTAGTCGTAAAATTTAAATATAGAACCTGCCTAAAGCCTCTAAAGCCTGAAACAGTAGTTATGCTTGTATTTTGGTCAAGAAACTACAAAGAACACTTTTATGTGACAGTGATTTTTATATTATATATGGAGGTTATTTTGTATCTGGTTCAATATAAAAGCTGCTGGAATTCTTAGAAAAAGATTGCTGCATTAAGTTTGTTGTTATAGCTGTTTTTTTTTTTTTTACTATTTTGGCACTTCTTCAAATAAAAAAGAGTAAAACTGTCTATTTTTATTATTATTTTAAATAACTAATAATGTCCAGCCCTGCTACATTATACCTTGTTCATTAGCGGTTCCATGTGTGCTCAGAATCTCTGTTTCTCTCTCTCCTTTTTTTCAGCAATCCAAGTACAAAGTAGTAAATAAAGACCAGTGGTGCAATGTTCTAGAATTCAGTAGGACCATCAACTTAGATCTCAGCAACTACGATGAGGATGGGGCCTGTAAGTAAAAACGCACTTCAGTGTTACATTGCCATGCAAAAGTTTTGCCTTTATGATATTCCTGTACACTGAAATATTATATTAGGATTTACTATGTTCTACATTCCTTCTTTTTTCACTTTCCCCTCAGGGCCAGTGTTGCTGGATGAATTTGTGGAATGGTACAAAGACAGAGAGATGTCGTAGCGACAGTTTCCTTGCCTTTGACACCAACAACTAGAAACTAATCGGCAACAAAGCACCAAGGCGACAATGACAGAAATGGCATAGAAACAAAGGTCCACAAAGAAACAAAGCATAAACCTGAACCGGCTGGCGCAAACTGTAGGTGTCCTGCCAGTGATGAGTAGCGTGTGTGTGTGTGTGTTTGTGTGAATGAATGAATGGATGGATCAGTGAGTGAGTGGTTGAGTGAATGCATGAGTGAATTATGGAGAGACTGAGTGAGCGAGAGAGAGTCCTGTAATGCACCAGTTCACATGTTGCCCTTCTCACCATTTTTATGTGAGGGTCACCACTGGTGAATCGTAGGACAAACTGCACCTCAGTCCTAAATCCCCACCTGATGTCCTCCCTGACATGCAGTGCACCTTTGGGAAAGCACACAGCCAACCTCAGTGCCGCTCCCTCCCACCCTACTGTGACGTGTCATATTACTGTGAATGTTTTGATGGGCGTTTAAGAGCAGTTGTATTCTCCACATGGCAGGGTATCTCCAAACAGGCCCCTCCCCCTTTTTACTTTTTATTCTTAGTGATTTTACGTAATAATGCCATGGCATTGATTGCACTGGGCCTTATTTATCAAATACGAGAAGGGTTAAAACGTATGTGTGAGTCCTCAGCTTCTGATGTATTTTATGTGAAAATACAGCATCCAAACAAAAGATGTTCCCTTTTCACTTTACTTGCTTTTATAGAGAAATACACTATTAATCGACTCCTTCCCTTAAACAGCACGATAAAGTCCAGTTAGACTGGAGTTAGACTGAATTGGAGTGTTTACAATTCAATTGTAAGTTACAAGTTCCTAAAATTTGGAGTGTTTTATGTATTAAGTTTGCACATATTGCTTTAAATCCACCATTTCCACAGGGTAAATGAACAGTAACTTAAAATATTTAATATAAATTGATCCTTATATATTAATTATATAGGATCATAATGACTGTCATTGTTCTGCACATATTTGATAAATGAGGCCCAGGCTGTGTGGAAAACAGATGAGACATGTTTGTGTATTCAGTTGGTTTGGCCTTTTAAAAACATTCTTCCTTTTCTTAATTTCTGTATAACACGCTGTATGTTTACCTGTGTGTGTTATCGCTGGCCGCCATGCTTCCAACGTTGCTTATGGTGGTCTTCACACTGGAGAAAAGTTACCAGAGCACATTACAGTACTTTAGCTCCATTTCGTACAGTGTCTCACTTTGCTCAGGATACACTACATCCATGTGTGATCCTGATTCCGAATCTATTTCTGTACAAATTATTTCTTCTGTACCTCAATAGCACCTTTCAGTAGGCATGGAAATGCCTATTTATCACACTTTTTATTTTCTTTCTTCGTTTTTGATGGTTGATTCAATTGGATCTGTTAATGCTGTTAATCATACCTGAACTTGTACTTAACTGAGTGGCAACAGTTATTAGGTGTGAAGCAAAATGAACTTCGGTGTGGCAGATTTTATGAAGTGCCAGCTATAAGAAATAATGATTGTTATGAAGTAATAATTAAGTTGCCATTCTTTTTCTGTTTTTAGGCCTACTTTATGTTGTAGTTCCTGTGGTAACACTTTCATGAAGGGCTGCTTTCTAGTGGCTACACTGCACCTAGTCAAGTCTTTTATTTTAGTTGAATTAAAACCTACAGTATCTCACAAAAGTAAGTACACCCCTCACATTTTTGTAAATATTCTATATATTAAATATCTTCTCATGAGATTACACTGACGGTATGATACTTTGATACAAAGTAAAGTAGTCAGTGTACAGCTTGTATTACAGTGTGAATTTGCTGTGTTTTCAAAATAACTCAACACACAGCCGTTAATGTCTAAACCACGGGCAACAAAAGTGAGTACACCCCTGAGAGAAAATGGCCAAATTGTTCCAAATTAGCCCTTTTCCCTCCCTGGTGTCATGTGACTCGTTAGTGTTACAAGTTCTTGGGTGCAGATCAGTTAAATGTGGTGTTTTGTGCAAAATTCTCTCATACTGGCCACTGGATATTCAACATGGCACTGAGTTATTGAGTTATTTTGCAGACACAGTAAATGTGAGATATACGTATACCTTTTCATGGGAAAACACTGAAGATATAATAAAATACCTACATAAATGTGAGGGGTGTACTCATGTTTGTGAGGTTCTTTATGTACATGTTTATAAAAGCTTATTTTAATAATTTGTCTGTTATGATGAGGCTTTTATGGGGTGAAATTAACACAAGCATAACTCAACTAATACTGGTTTGAAAATGCTTTTCTGAACTCTATGTAGATTTATGTTATGAACAGCTTATGTAGGTACTGTGTAGCCTTTAGAATGCTACTTTTCAGCGCAAAATCATTTTAGAAAACTTAGCACTTTTTTCTTTACTGTGGCTAATAATTTGAGACATTGTGGTGGAGATGATATTGCTGACATTAGATAAGTGAGGCTAACAGTTAAATGCAGGAAAGTTTGCCAAAAGTTAGTAGTTAGATTCTGGCCACTCTCTAGCTACAGATTTTAAGTGTTACATTTCTTTTATCACTTAGTCTTCATGCTGCTTTCACTGCAGGGAGTTTTCTTTGAGGCTCAGTGTGTTATTGTCCCAGGTGTGTATGACTGTTTCCTTGAGTTTTGAATGGACTGTAGATTGCAGACGCTGCTGTGCCCTTAGATTGAGTTCATGCCCTCTGGTTGAAGTCTGTGTTGGCGGTGGGCACAGCCTCCGGTTGGCCAACTCTGATAGATCTCCCACAGAATCGTACAGCTGTGAGAGTATGAGGCCATTCCACTTTTTTTCCTGTTGTTCCAAACAAGTGTTCCTTTGGACAGTTGCTCTCGTATTGCAAAAGTAAACCGGCGATATGGAGACAGGCTCTTGAAGTGAAACAAACTTCCACAGCAAAGACCTTAAACCCATAGTGACTGTTGCAGAGCAACCACTTAACACTCTAGTTACATTTGTAAAAATGTTCAGTTTTGTCTCTGGCTGTGATGTGAAGCTAACTTGTCTTTGGAGTGAAAAAAGTGTGCATGCATGCTCCACTCCCATCAGAGCTGTCTGTGAATAAATTCCTTTTTTTTTGTAAATTTTGTGATTTTTTTTGTACAGGTATTTGTGGACTTGTGCTTATTTTTGTTTCCAGTCATGCAATCTTAATGCTTTATAAAACATCATGGTTGTGTGATGGTATTTAGAGCTTAAACACACTTGTAACCTCATTTGCTGAGATGTTCCTCTTTGCATTACTTTACTGTCCCACCATTTTCACCAAGTGCTGAACTCCAACTCCCAGAAGTCATTGCGGCATTCAAGGTTATTTGCAAATAATGTCACATTCTGCTCACAGCATCAAATGCCCAACGACTGTTTGCTTTCCATTATTTTTCATTTAAAATGGTTTCTTATAAGATGTATTGTCCCTCTTCTTGGTTGCTGCGTCATTCCAACTGTAATATTTTTATATTTATTTTTTTTAGACTTCATTTAGTTTAAAACTAAATTGCACAAAGTCTGTTGAGACCAAAGTCTCATTCTCTATGGTGGCCATGTCAGTCTGAAATGCATAAAGGCAATAAAGGAATACAAATTCAATGCAAATACATTAGTTAGAATAATTTAAGAACTAACTGGTAATTATGAGCCTTCCTTATATTATAGTACGGTGACATGATAACATTATAATTCTTACCCAAAACCAGAAATAAAGGTCTGTTTTTTTTTTGGGAATGCATTTACATCTACACAATAGATACTTGTTAAAATCAGACTGGGAGAAAATGTGATTCCCTTATTCATAAGTTTCATAACTTTGTTAATGCTAAGCTGACTTGAACACAATTTATGCCTGGAATAAATTTACCATTCAATGTTTTTCTTTTAATGTATTAAATTGTACGTATTAAAGTGTTGAACAAAATGTATAACCTCTGTACACCTCTAGAGGTATAACATATTTGAGTTTATGGTATTGGCTGTTGATGCTTACAACATATGAGTTAAAAAATTGTATTAACTTGGTTTATTTTCCCCCCAGATGCAGTCGATTAGCCAAGACATGTTTAGAATGACAAATACTAGGCTATTGTTGCTAAAAACAATGGACGTAGACTGTCACCTATTTCTTCTCTGTAAATACATGCCCCAAACATCCAGATCTTCATTTGTTTGAAAGAGACAACTCTTTTATGATAATATAATAATTTACAAAATGTATGATTTACTTTGTCTATAAAAAACACATTTTCATTTATCAACTGCATCTGGGATCACTGATTAACCATTTTTTTATATGATTAAAATTTTGTTTAGCCAAATATTTAATTTAATAGGGATTCAAGTCAGCGGAGGGTTAGGATATCAGGTGGCGACCCTAAATTTGTGATATGTTAAGGAGTTAAATGTTTATACTAGAGTTAGATACGATATATTACCAAATTTTACGTGAAATGGCAACAAACCCACTGTGATGTGCATGCTAATTAGAGACCATACAGTCTAACATTGCCATAGACACTTTTTTGTAGGTTCTTTCATATAGCTGTCTGTGCCTCTGAATGAAGAAGGGTCTGCTTTGAAAGTATGGAGATGTGAAAAGAAGAAGCAGATCTCTTAGTCATGACTGTTTTTGGTGGGAACGTTGGCTAATGCAGGGGGCTGAACAATCTCATCTGACTGTATATATGTATGGATGTGTGTATATGTGTTTGTTTTCACTGTAACCTATCTCTACGTTCAGTATATAAAGGGGTTTATTAACGAGTTGTTGTGCCTTTTTGGTCTATCATACATTTTAAATGAGAAAAGTCTTTCCTTCTTGTGTATCAACACATCTAGTATATAAGAATGCAACATTTGCCACTGTGATCAGGAGATCGCCGGTTCGAATCCTGTTCATGTAGCTTGCCATCAGCTACCGGAGCCCTGAGAGAGCACAATTGGCCTTGCTCTCTCTGGGTGGGTAGATGGCGCTTTTTCCTCTCATCACTCCAAAGGGTGATGTTGATCAGCACAAGGCGTCTGTGAGCTGATGTATCAGTGCGCTGTGATGCTGCTTAACAAAGCAAAAAGAGTTCAAAAAGAGGCGGTGGCTGATTTCACGTATCGGAGGAGGCATGTGTTAGTCTTCACCTTCCTTGTGTTGGTGGGGCATCAGTTGTGATAGGGGGAGTCCTAATGAGTGGGTTGGGTAATTGGCTGTGTAAATTGGGGAGAGAATGGGGAAAAAAAGAATGCAACATTCTTTCTAGGGCATCATAGTATATAATTTAAGCATCTTTATCACATGCACATTGCATGTCTTGTGCAATGTCATAACCCATTAAAACAAACATTTTTGATATGTGCTGCATATCTACCAGTTAAACAAAATAATACATTTAACTATGATTTTGATTCGCAGTGTATATTATTAATATCATATTATGCTTGATCACTGCCTTCTAGTGAAATCTTGTAAAAAGTAAAAATCTTGAAACAAATTTTATTACTAAAAAAAAATTGTCAGTAATTACCAATTCTTTTTAAACAAAATTCATGACAAAAATACTGAACAATTTTACATTCTTTTAAACATTTCTTTAATTATAACATTCATTTCTTCTTATTTGTTTACTTTAATATGATGGTCTTTTAAAGAAGGTAAACATTAGAAAAAAATATATCAGGTAAATAAATGTTTGAATCTACTTCATTAAAAAAATATTTCACATTATGTACTTTTTTGTGCCAAAGCAAATAAAGAGATTTAATTTATTTTTTACATTAATAATAAGGCTTGATAAACAATTAACATTCCATATTTGTATTTTTTGAGCGGAATTAGTAACTTAGATAAAAGTAAATTAATAACATTTTACAAATGTGCATATATATATATAAATACATATCAAATGTTGAAACGCGAAATCAGTCTGTTCGAGTCTGTTTAAACATCAGTACGATATTTGTATCTGAGGGGTGAGATACTCTTGGCACTCAGGCTCTCAGCAGTTTCTGCAGCAGTAAAATCTGTGTGGATCGGAGTGTCTGCTGTTCCTGTAGAAATTCCATGGAAAATGTTCCTTTTGTAGACTGGGAATGTCTCTTCATTGTGATCTGACGGTCTTTGTACGGTGTAAGAGTGGGTGGTCAACTTGAACCCATCCATGGCTCTTCTTTTCTGCGTAAACAGTAATCGCCTCCGCTCCTGCTTCTCCCGAGCTTGAGAGCTGTCTCGGAGATACTCTCTGGCATCATCCTTTCCTAAGGATGCTGGGGATGAATCTTGTGCATTTGAATCTTCATCATCATCGAAGTGGGAATGTGAGATACTCTGGCTGAATCGGGGTTGTGGTGAAGTGAATGATTGGTCAGTTTGACCGTATGGCTCTGAATTAGAAAAGAAGAGAGTTCTCTTAGGCCTGGAGATTTGGTCTAGCACGCTTGTTTCTGTGGCTACTGTCATCTCAGGTTTAGGCTCAGATTGTGAGAACTGCAGAGATCTTTGTATTTTTGGTATGTCATCAAGAGGTACACTTATTCCCCCCAAGAAACTGTCTTTGTCGCCGCTTGGCTTCACTTCAAACTGTTGTGTAGATAGTCTGTCTAAATCCTGGGTTGGAGACTGTCCTGACTGCTGAGATGCAGAATGTGTGAAGTGAATGTATTTCTTTACTTTTGGTATTCCATCAGCAGAGACATCAATTGACCAAAAGATACTGTGTTCTTCAGCAGTTGGTTTAACACCATCTACAGATGATGAGCTATTCCTCTGTGCTCCTGTGCCTGTACTTGGTAGCAGAGACTGAGAAAGAGGTTCAGATTGTGAGAACTGGATGTATCTCTTCACTTTTGGGACTCCATCAAAAGATGTGCCTTCTTGCTCAAAGAAACTGCCTCCCTTGGTCTGACTGAGCCCTTCTTCAGACTGTACTGTAGTCACAAACTTCGGTGGGATCCTTTCTGAATCGAACACTGTTGATGGAGATTCAGCTGAAGGTTGAACTTCAGTCTGTGAAAACTGAATGTATCTTTGTACTTTTGGCACTCCATCAAAAGATGCTCCTATTTGTCCAAAGAAACCGTCTTCCTTAGTGGTTGGACTGAACCCATTCTCAGATGTGGAACCAGGTTGAACTTCAGATTGTGTAAACTCAATGTATCTCTGTATCCTTGGAACTTCATCAATGGATGTACCTATTTGCTCAAAGAAATTCTGATCCTTTGTGGTTGGACTCTGGCTATTCTTGAATGATGAATCATATTTCCCAGACTGGGTTTTTGGCACCAAATTTGGTGTGATTGTTTCTGTGTTTAATGATGGAGACAAATGTTGGGCCTCTGACTGGGTAAACTGAATATATCTTTTCACTTTTGGCACGCCACCAAAAGATGCTCCAGTTGCTTCAAAGAAATCATCTCTGTCCTCAGATGAAGAATCGGGTCTCGTAGACTGTGTTGTAGCTCCTATGACTGGTGTGATCTTTTCTGTCTTTAAAGATGCTGATGGGGTCACAGTTGAAGGCCAAGGCTCTGAATGGGAGAACTGAATGTACCTCTTTACTTTTGGCACTCCTTCAATAGGTACTCCAACGACTTCAAAGAAACCGTCTCCATCTACAGATGAAAAAACAGGATTCACAGCCTGGGTTTGTGGTGCCACATTTGGAGTGATTGTTTCTGTCTTTAAAGATGCTGATGGAGTTAAAGGTTGGGCTTCGTGTGGTGTAAATTTAATGTATTGTTTCACTTTTGGTACTCCATCAATAAAAGCTTCACTTGCTCCAAAGAAGACTTCATCATCAGATGAAGAATCAGGTCTGATAGACTGTGTTTTATTCCCTATCACTGGTGTGAACTTTTCTGTTTTTAAAGTTGAAGGTTGAGGCTCTGAATGTGAGAATTGGATGTATCTCTTCACTTTTGGCACTCCTTCAATAGGTGTTCCTGTTTGTCCAAAGAAAGTGACTCCAAACACAGATGAAGGATCAGGACTCACAGACTGGGTTTTTGGCACTGACTGTGGTTTGATTGTTTCTGTGTTTAAAGAGGTTGATGGGGTCAGAGTTGAAGGTTGGCCCTCAGATGGTGAGAACTGAATGTATCTCTTAACTTTTGGCACTTCATCAACAGATGCACCTATTTGTCCAAAGAAATCTTCTCTGTTCTCAGAGGAAGAATCAGGTCTTAGGGATTGTGTTTGGGTTCCTACCACTGGTGTGATCTTTTCTGTCTTTAAAGATGATGTTGAGGACAGCGTTGAAGGTTGAGGCTCAGTCTCTGAGAACTTAATGTATCTCTTTACTTTTGGCACTTCATCAATAGATGCACCTATTTGTCCAAAAAAATCGTCTCTGTCTTTAAATGAATCAGGTTTCAAAGACTGTGTTGTAGTTCCTAACACTGGTGTGATCTTTTCTATCTTTAAAGACGTTGATGGAGACAGAGTTAAAGGTTGAGGCTCAGTTTGTTTGAACTGAATGTATCTCTTCACTTTTGGCACTTCATTAACAGATGCACCTATTTGTCCAAAGAAATCGTCTCTGTCCTCAGACGAAGCATCAGGTCTCATCAATTGTGTTTGGGTTCCTACCACTGGTGTGACCTTTTCTGTCTTTAAAGATGTTGATGGGGACAGAGTTGAAGGTTGAGGCTCTGAGAACTTAATGTATCCCTTCACTTTGGGCACTTCATCAACAGATGCACCTATTTGTGCAAAGAAATTGTCTTTGTCCTCAGGTGGATAATCAGGTCTCATAGACTGTGTTGTAGTTCCTACCACTGGTGTGATCTTTTCTGTCTTTAAAGATGCTGATGGGGACAGAGTTGAAGGTTGAGGCCCAGTCTCTGAGAACTGAATGTATCTCTTCACTTTTGGCACTTCATCAATAGATGCACCTATTTGTCCAAAAAAATCGTCTCTGTCTTTAAATGAATCGGGGCTCATAGACTGTGTTGTAGTTCCTAACACTGGTGTGATCTTTTCTGATTTTAAAGACGTTGATGGAGTTAAAGGTTGAGGCTCAGATTGTTTGAACTGAATGTATCTCTTCACTTTTGGCACTTCATTAACAGATGCACCTATTTGTCCAAAGAAATCGTCTCTGTCCTCAGACGAAGCATCGGGTCTCATCAATTGTGTTTGGGTTCCTACCACTGGTGTGACCTTTTCTGTCTTTAAAGATGTTGATGGGGACAGAGTTGAAGGTTGAGGCTCTGAGAACTTAATGTATCCCTTCACTTTGGGCACTTCATCAACAGATGCACCTATTTGTGCAAAGAAATTGTCTTTGTCCTCAGGTGGATAATCAGGTCTCATAGACTGTGTTGTAGTTCCTACCACTGGTGTGATCTTTTCTGTCTTTAAAGATGCTGATGGGGACAGAGTTGAAGGTTGAGGCCCAGTCTCTGAGAACTGAATGTATCTCTTCACTTTTGGCACTTCATCAATAGATGCACCTATTTGTCCAAAAAAATCGTCTCTGTCTTTAAATGAATCGGGGCTCATAGACTGTGTTGTAGTTCCTAACACTGGTGTGATCTTTTCTGATTTTAAAGACGTTGATGGAGTTAAAGGTTGAGGCTCAGATTGTTTGAACTGAATGTATCTCTTCACTTTTGGCACTTCATTAACAGATGCACCTATTTGTCCAAAGAAATCGTCTCTGTCCTCAGACGAAGCATCGGGTCTCATCAATTGTGTTTGGGTTCCTACCACTGGTGTGACCTTTTCTGTCTTTAAAGATGCTGATGGGGACAGAGTTGAAGGTTGAGGCCCAGTCTCTGAGAACTGAATGTATCTCTTCACTTTTGGCACTTCGTCAATAGATACATCTATTTGTCCAAAGAAACCGTCTCCCTTAGAGGTTGGACTGAACCCATCCTTGGCTGTGGAGCCAGGTTGAACTTCAGATTGTGTAAACTGAATGTATCTCTCTATCTTTGGCACTTTGTCAAGAGATGCACCTATTTGCTCAAAGAAATGATTTTCCTTTGTAGTTGAGCTGTGGTTATCCTGAAACCCAGACTGTGTGTTTGGCACCAAATTTGGTGTGATTGTTTCTGTGTTTATTGGTGTTGATGGAGATGAAGGTTGGTCCTCAAATGGTTTGAACTGAATGTATCTTTTCACTTTTGGCACTTCACCAACAGATGCACCTATTTGTCCAAAGAAACTGTCTTCGTCCTCAGATGAAGAATCAGGTCTCTTGGACTGTGTATTAGACCCTAACACTGGTTTGATTGTTTCTGTCTTCAAAGATGTTGGGGGAGACAGAGCTGAAGGTTGAGGCTCAGTCTCTGAGAACTGAATGTATTTTGTCACCTTTGGCACTTCATCAACAGATGCTCCTATTTGCTGGAAGAAGTTGTCTTCTTTTGAGGATGGGCTGTGTTCATCCCTAAACGATGAATCATATGTCTCATACTGGGTTTTTGGCACCAGATTTGGTGTGATTGTTTCTGTGTTTAAAGATGCTGATGGAGAAAGAGGTTGAAGATTAGATGGTCTGAACTGAATGTATCTCTTTACTTTTGGCACAGCATCAACTGATGCACCTATTTCCCCAAAGAAACTGTCTCCGGTTGGACTGAGCTCATCTTCAGATGACGAATTAGGTCTCACAGATTGTTGGGTTGTAGTTCCTAACACTGGTGTGATCGTTTCTGTCTTTAAAGATGTTGAGGGAGATGAAACTAAAGGTGGAGGCTCAGAATGTGAGAACTGAAGATATCTCTTTACTGTTGGTACTGGATACAAAGTCACATCAAATTTCCCCAAGAAACTTTCTTCAGAGGAGGAATTCAGCTGGGACGACTTTAAATCACATCCTGCCTCAGGTGTCGTTGTAGATCCATGTTGAGTTGGAGGTTGAGGAACAGAGACTGAGAACTGGAGAGATTTTTTCACTTTCGGTAGTTGATCAAAAGTTAGTCCTATTATTTCAAAGAAACTCTGTTCAGAGGAAGGAACCATCTCCTTATGCCTTTCCTCTATATCTGTACTAGTTGAGGAATTGTCAAAGTTGATATTGACGATGCTGCTGGTATTTTGAACTGGAATAACACTCTCGTTAATGACCTCGGGGTCTACTTTTATTTCAAGTTTCCGGGGATAGTCCTCATATTCAGCTTGTGTCTCTTCGTCCTCACTGGAGATACTGGCACCTGCTTCATTTGTCTTTGGGACACTGGTAGTCTTTTGGCCAGGCCTATACACAGGGTGCACATGGTATTCAAGAAGTTCTTCTGCGTTAAAATTGCCATTTGAATAATCAGAGAACTCACTAGGGACTGGTGTTACTGTGTCGCTGAAGTCATCATTTCTTGAGTGTGGATCATCATAGGTTTCTGATTCTGCGTATTCCTCTGAGTTTACTGTGTATTCTGTTTGTTCTCCTTCAGTAAGACCACTTTCACTTGAGCTGCAAGACCCTAGGTTGTTAGTTTGTTTATCCACCGACAGCTCCTCCTCAAAAAGTGGAAAATCAAGAACAGCACCCTGTGTAGTTCGGCTGCTTGATCTTGGAGATTCATCAGGGAAAGAAAAGCTCTCGCCACTGTCGTTCCATAAATCTCTGTCCAGATCATCCACATTCTCTTCATTTAGATCAGACAGTGTCCCTGAAAATGGGTCAGTTGTAAATCCCAGTATTGTTGCCTCTGTGTTGTCTGTATAACTTTCCTCATCATCCAGAGTGGTCACTGTCGGAGGATCTACACTTTGCTCTTCAGACTCAATTACTTCATAAATGGACCCCTGTTCTTGGGGCAATCCAGATTCTCTGGATACACTAGAAATCCTCTTCTCTTCTAACTCTATAGAGTCTTCTGGGTCTGGAATAGCTTCCAACTCCACAGCTTCTGTAGTTTCCACACTTGTTCTTGGGTTCTCCTCTCTCAAAGGTAGTTCTTTACTGACGGGTATTGAGCTGCTAGGAATGCTGCTTTCCTTGCCCCTTAAATCCTCCATCTCAACATGAGTTATAACAGTATTAGTCAAGGGTTCCCTGCCATGTGTGTTCTCGTATGATGCTTCAACATCCATATTGTCCTCAGAAGAGCTGTCTGATTTGGTGTCTTCAACTGTGACGTAGTAAGGAATGTTGCCCGCATTGTCATTAACTTCTGTCACTCCGCCAAACGTCACTCTTGATCCCACTCGCACTTCCTGCACAGGTTCATCTGTATCCGAAAATCCCTCGTTGTCATACGGCCTTGGTTGAGCTGAGGAAGTTCTGGAGTTTGCAGACGATGATCTAGAGTCCCTCTTGTTGCGAATCCTTTGCCATAATTTGTCCAAAAATGGCCGTAACACAACACCAAGGATGAAGGCCACGATGAAGGTAATGAAGACGGAAAGGCAGACAGCTAAGACAAACTGGGATTGTTCTACAGCTCGCACGTTCCTCACCATGTTCACATTTTGGGCTTCTCGTCGCTGCCTCGTTTCATAAACTCTTTTACGAACATGTAGATTAAATATGGATACATGCTGCTCCTGGGCTCCTGAGATACAGACATAATGTCCGGCATGCTGCTCTGTGATGTTGCTGATAAAAAGGACCTGTTGATTCTCGGAGACGTGGCCTTGAGGTATCCACCATCTAGTCTGTGTGAGTCCTAAAGAAAATACAACAGGGATTTCATTTCTATTCATTACATACACATAAACATATTGTATATTAATAATAACTGGACAGACATGTTTAACCCAAAAGAGCCCATGGTGACAGACCCTTTAAAAGATGTGTAAAGATCCTTACAGCATTCTGTTCTTCACTTTAACCTATGAAGTCCTTAAGTGACATAAACTTGTGTGATTTTTCATTTGACTTTATCTACAGAATGTAGGAGTGCTGGGTTAGGGCTAGAGATAAAACTTTAGTAGCTCATACTCATTTTAAAGTGTATTTTTAGCTTCTACAGGTCTGTTCCAACCAGTTTAACAAATCAAATGCTTAAGTTAAATGTTTATATTCCATATAACTAGTTCTCACAAAGTTTCTAAAACAGAAGATCAAATAAAAAACTTCTGAAATAATTTTTAGGTATTTTAACCTTAAAATGTTTACAGTCATGTATCCTCATTATCTTTACAATAAGAAAAAAAAATGAGTTCCTCAATTAATTTAACTGATCCAATGTAGAATTTTGTATCAATATTCAGTACTGGATCTGGATCATCTCTTATGGGTTCATTTTAAAGTTTAAAAGTAAGGTATTTTAAGTGTATTATGTTAAAAACAAACAACAACTAAAAACATGCACAAATTATATTATAATAACTATTATATCTGCTAAGATCATGAAAGACAGTTGTGATAATCAGTACCTTGGCTGGTGTCTCCACAGGAAAGCAATACTTCAGTCCCCTCATCTACAGTAACCTCCTTAAGAAGACCCGGTGTGCTAAATTCAGGTGGTGGACATTTAAGATCAGACTCTTCCAGATGTATCAGATCTTTTCCAGCATGATGAGCTGGAGAGAAACAGTCCACTTTCCATGTTGGATTACCTAATTCGTTGTCAAAGCTTAGCCATCTTCTTATTGTCTGTAAGTTACAGTCACACCTCCACCTGTTTCCAGAAATGGACACAAAGGTGTTCAGGTTCCGCAGAGACAGGAAGGCTGGTAGTGGTACGATGGTAAGCAGGTTATAGCTCAGGTCAAGAACCTAAATGACATGATGGATGAATAAACTGTTACTTTGAGAAAATTTGTACAAGTATAGTTTTCATTTGGAAAACTATAGATCATACATATGAGGTACATATAAAGTGACCACTTTGCTGAAATACAGCTCAAGACCAGTTTTTGCTGGTAGCTGATATAAGCTGCTCTTTGATGGTAAAGGTGGTTGAAAAGATGGAATTCCAGATAAAATCATATCACAAGCTAACAAGCCAGCTAGATAGCTAGCTGGATAACCCAGTGCTTGACCAGCCAAGCTGTTTGACCAATCTGGTCATGTTGCTTGGTAATGGTGGTGATGCTGGTCAACCAGCATGGTTAGGCCTGGTAATACTGGTTATTTAGCCTTATCAAGTTGATCGTGTTTGTAGGTCAGCTAAACCATCAATATTGAAGGATTTGTATAAATGCAGTACCAGTCAAACATTTAATGTTTTAAAAATATTTTTCTGCATATTATTTATTTTTTGTTCTGCATTGTAGAATAATATAGTACCAAATCATCCAAACTATGAAGAAAAACATTACATTATTTAGTAAACCAAAAGTTTACAAACCAGAATATTTTTTATATTTTAGATCTTGACATTTTATCAGTCAGCTTTATGAGGTAGAGTCACCTGGAATAGCTTTCGGTTACCAGCTGTGCTGAACTTATCAAGAGTTATTTATTTGAATTTCTTGTCTCTTTATGTGTTTGAGAGCATCCGTTGTAAAGTTGTGAAGAGGTAGAGTTGGTATACAGTAAATATCTCTATTTGATTAATGTTCTAATCCATATTAAGTAAAGAAAAAAATACTTGAAGGTCTTCAATCTGAAACATTTCAAGAACTTTGAAAACATTTAAAAGCGTTATGATGAAACTGGCTCTCATCAGGATCACCCTAGGAAAAAGTTTTCTCTGTTTTACGGGATAAGTTCATCAGAGTTATCAGCCTAAACAGCCGCAAGTTAACAGCTCCCCAGATAAGAGCATCTAAATGCTTTCCAGAGTGTTTTTTTGTTTGTTTAACACTTTTAGGTTACTACGTGATTCTTTATGTTTTTATTCTTTAAATAAATAAAAACATTGAATAAGTAGGTGTTCAAACTTTTGACTGGTACCGTATGAGATTTTATTTATTACAGCAGACACATATTTTTTAGTCAGACAAAGTCATTTTGTTGAGGTAATATATTAGGATTTTATTAATCAAATAAAATTGAATGCACTACTGTTTTCTGAGTGTGTAACATTTAAAGTATTTTACCTGTAGATTTGTCAGGTCTTTAAAGGCCTGTGGGTGAATAGTGTGTATGAGGTTATGCTGGAGGTGAACTTCTCTCAGGTGAGTACAGTCAGCCAGGTCAGCAGGACCAAGCTCTGAGATCTGGTTATGAGCGAACTGAAGCACCTGCAGAGATTTTATCCTGCCGAGTCCTGGGAAGACAGAGACAACAGATGTTACATTAAGAACTGTGTAATAGAAAATAATAGAATTCTGGTTTGCAATCATCCCTCCTCCTTCACACACTGTCAGGTTTTGTATTATGTGTTTGATATTATGGCTGCTGTCACTGTGTCCTTGGACTAGATCTCAGATTCACTCTGGTCCTGGAGTCGCACCTGTTCTCTACAATTGCTCTGAAACCTCATGAAGAAAAAACACACAGTACTGTAAAATGGAGCACAATTAGGCATAAAATAAAGCAAAAAACAAAATTTGTGGTAACACTTTAGTTGAAAGGTACCCATAAAAGTGCTTCATAAGCATTGAATAATACATTTATAAAGAAATGGTTTAATATTTATGAATACCATATGCCAGTACTCTTAACTTGACAGAAGACATTTTATGAATTAAAGGCTGCATTGACAAATCATATTTAAATCTGTATTTATCTATGTTTTTTTTATATCAAACACTCTACAGTAATTCCTCTCATTAAAATTAGGACAGTTCTTGTCTGTTAAGAAATATGTTTTTCAGATTCATTAAAAAAATTTGATTAAACTACATTAATTAACCTTTGCTTCATTTATAGCACTGTTATAAAGCATCATTCCCACAACACGTAGAGTGTATAAGACAGACAGCTATTCATGACTAATACGTATCAGTTCTATGAATGTTTATGGTATTTGTAAATATTAAAGCATTGCATCCAATGCTTTATTCACTGCCTCCCCTTCAAATAAAGAGTTAACAGATTTGAAATGGAAAAATCATTTGTAATTTAAGGTCAAAATACATTACTAGTAAAATATTAAAACATTCCTTTGTTCATGGTGCACGACATAATCAAGAAGGGTACAACCCATGGCACTGTAGCTAATCTCTCTGGACATGGACAGAAGAGTAAAATTGATGAAAGGCTGCAATGCAGGATAGTCTGGTTGGTGGAAAAGCAGCCCCAATCAAGTTCCAAAGAAATTCAAAGTGTCCTGCAGGCTCAGGGTGCATCAGCGTCAGCGCAAACTATCCGCCAGCATTTAAATAAAATAACGGCAGGAGATTCGAGAGGACCCCACTGCTGACAGAGATATTAAAATGCTAGATTGCAGTGTTCCAAAATGTATGTGAGTAAGCCAAAATCCTTCTGGGAAAACATCTTATGGACAGATGAGACCAAGCTTGAGCTTTTTGGTAAAGAATATAATTTTACTGTTTAATGAAAAAGCAATAAGCCCTACAAAGGAAGAACACAGTATCTACAGTCAACACATGGTGTAGGCTTAAAAATGTTTCGGGGTTGTTTTGCTGCCTCTGGAACTGGGTGACTTGACTGAGTGCATTGCAAAATGAAATCTATAGATCACCAATAGATTTTGGCCCAATGTCAGAAAGCTGGGTTTGCACTTTAGGTCATGGTTCTTCCAGCAGGACAATGACCTCAAGTATACTTCAGAAAGCACCTAGAGATGGATGGAAACAAAGTGTTGGAGAGTTCTAATATGGCCAGCAAGGAGTCTGGATCTAAAACCCATTGAACTGTGGAGAGATTTTAAAATTGCTGTTGGGAGAAGCACTTTTCAAATATGAGAGACCTGGAGCGGTTTGCAGAAGAAGAGTAGTCTGAAATTCCAGTTGAGAGGTGTAAGAAGCTTGTTGATGGTTATAAAAAACTATTGATTTCAGTTATTTTTCCAAAGGGTGTTCACCCGAGGGTGAAATTGAGGGTGCCAGTAATTTTGTCAGGCCCATTTTTTGAGTTTTAATGATCTTATATATGTTTTAGCTTTTTGTTTTTCTTTGTTGTTCCAGTACACACACAGAAAATAAACATGTGCAAAATAAAATGTGTGTAATTGCAATCGTTTTCTGTCATTTTCAATCCTTTGTTCATTACTGTATATATATATAATGTGGATATTAATGGAAAAACTAAAGAAACAGAATAGCCTCCTCAGTGCTGTATATGTTTCCAGTATATTATGATCTTGTTGCTGATACTGCATATTCAGACCTGGGTAATGATGATCTGTCTGATACAGCAGAAGAAAGAAGGAGAGAAATGGAGATGTCTGCTTCCTCTATACTGAGAGCTGTATTGACTGCAGAGCAGAACTGACGGCCTGCTGGTCAGGGATTCGTTAGAGAGGAGAGGCTGTGCACTGACTCACAAACAGCTGAGAGATCCTGTCATGTGTGTGGTGTCTGAGACCACCTTAATAAGCCCACATTTCACTAACGCGCATGGACTCTGGGTTTAGCTTTCTTTTGATTATTCCACTTACGAAGCAATGGCTGTGCAGCTCTGTGATAAAACACTGTCTCTTCAGCTGTAATAAGACTACATTAAAAACTGCTCACTCCCACAGCTTTAGCACACTGCCTCAGGAAACAGAAACATTGTGTTTCACACTTCTTACTGCAGGTTGGTTTAAGATGTTGGCAGGTAGAGTTTTCAGATATTTGCTGCAATAATCTCTGATTCTGCTTTCATAGAAAAAAACTCCCTGCATCTCAAGGTTGTAGAGGCTCAGAGTGGACTGTGAAAACTGAAGCCGGTCATGCCAGTAGGGACAGAGACGAAGCAAAGCCCTTTGACATTAATTACCACAACCATGGAAAAACACAGAGGTCTTAACACAGACACTCTACTCAAAAAACAGTGAAACCTTCACAGGGAATAGACACTGCTGTATCCAACGGCAAATACTGACCTAGATACTATCTGGAAGGAAGGAAACACTGATTTGTGTATTTAATCCCTGACATAAAGCCCAACCATAAACACTGCAGTTAGTAGATTTATGAGAGCAGGAATACAATTAACACATTACTACTCAATTATGGGCCATGATTTTATTCAAAAGTAAGCTGCACAAATAGGAAAATACTGTTGTCTTTAGGATTTAGGATTCACATCGCCTCTGTCCAATGAAAAACAAGTATTGAAAAATAGTTTATTTCAGGTAATTGTAAAGTATTTCTATTGGTCCGTTCATCAAGTAATTTTGGCACAGTGTAAGGGACAGTTTGTCTGTTTAAACTGTAGTAAACTAAAAATAAAAAAAAATGGAGATACTAATTTTTACTGGACAGCGACAAAATAATGTATGTTTGAGCAGCCCAAAGATTATTTGCAGATTTTTCTACAATACTAATCTCAAAAAATTAGAATATCATTGACAAATTACTTTATTTCAATAATTCAGTTCAAAATGTATTACACACAGATTAATATATTTTAAGTGTTTATTTCTTTTATTGTTGATGATTATGGCTTACATCAATGAAAACCCAAAAATCAGTGCACACCAGCAGATGACATGACCATCACTGATCATCAGTAAATTTTGCATTTCATTAGGAAATCAAGGGGTCAGGGTCTGGAGGAAGTGTGGAGAGACAAACAGTTCGAGCTGCTTGAGGTCTATAGTGTGAAGTTGCCACAAACAGTGATGGTTTGGGGAGACATATTATCTGCTGGTGTTGATCCACTGTGTTGTATCAAGTCTAAAGTCAGTGCAGTATTTTCCTGAAAAATCAGGAAAATCATCAACAATACAATAAATAAACACTTAAAATAGATCACTCTGTGTTTAAAACATCTATACAATAAACGAGTTACACATTTTGAACTGAATGACTAAAATAATATTTTTTTAAATGATTTTCTAATTTTTTTGAGATGCTTTAATATAGTAAAAAAAACTCTGCAAATGCTCTTTGGGCTGCTCAAACATATTAGCCTGGAACATTAGTTTATTAAAATAAGAAACATATAATAACAGCATAAAGAGTGCTGTTTGATTGTGCACATGTGTGTGTTTAAGAAAATTAATATTATCATTTGCCCTTTGAGTGGAGACTGCTGTATTTTTGTTCTTGTTTAATGATCTACTTTTAAAGATTTGAAAATGTTTTACCTTGTCAGATACAAATCAAGAAAAACACAATTTCATGCTTTCACTTTTAGGGAGACTGAGATTATTATATCACAACAATTTCATTATTTTAGGTGTGCTTGAGCACCCTTTAAAAGGGTTAGTGACGACTAGTGATGGAGATACTGCTGGAGGAATTGTGTTCCAGATTCTCAGTGTGAGGCTTTTTGCATTTTATACTGAAAATGTTTCACTCTGCAGTTTACACATCATCTCAAACCCCACTCAGGAAAGGCAGTGTTGCTCTACAAATATTCTGGTTGATCATTTTATTCACTTCCAGATGTGTCTTTTAAATACACAAGGGCAAACTCTATTTTAAAAATGGAAAACTGGTGGTGACAAAGTAACTTTGGAAGCATGGAAATATTACAACGTTATAATCGCTGAGAAATTAAAAGGTTTCGATTCCAAAAATGCCACTGTGCTGGGAACACACCTTTAAATGTTACATTAACCCTGATATCTGTGGAATGTATTGATATCTTTAGACACAGCCATGCCTTCTTTTACAACCCCTCATGATCCACTGGAATTTCTGTGCCCAGCCCGTTTACTCAGAACTGGGCATTCTGATTGGCTGGCTGAAGGACACTAGTAAATCAGGAGTGTCTATAGTGTAATAGAGCAAAGGTCTAGTAATTACCATGTTGCAGAGTGATTTACTACAGGGTAGAAACTGCGATAAACAGACACACTGCATGAATCATTCTTACAGTGTCTCTGAAAAGTGGTACCCCTTACATTTCTGCAAATATTATATAGTTTCATGGGGCAACAGTATAGAAATTAAACTTGGATATAACTAAGTAGTCAGTGTACAGCTTGTATAGCAGTATAGATTTATTGCTCTCTGAATATAATTCATCACTAATGTCTAAATAGCTGGTAACACAACTGAGTTCACCTCACAGTGGACAGTGTGATTTGTCTCATTGTCCCTCCCTGACGTTATGTAACTGGTTGGATGTACAAGCTTTCAGGTGTGAATGGGGAGCAGGGCTGTTAAATTTGTTTTGGGTACTGGCCACTGGATATTCAACATGGCACTTCATGGCAAATATCTCTCTAAGGATGTAAGAGACAGAATTGTTGCTCTCTACAAAGATGATCTAGGCTATAATAAGATTGTTCGCACCCTGAAACTAAGCAGTTTTGCAGGATGGGTTCCACCCAGAACAAGCCCTCCCAGGGTTTACCAAAGAAATTGAGTGCATATGTTTAGCGCAATATCCAGAGATTGGCTTTAAAATAGACATATGAGGTCTGCCTGTAGCGCTTAGGCTGTACACTGCATATTGCATCATCTCTGTCTGCATAGCACTGTCTAGAAGGAGGCCTCTTCTGAAGCTAATAACCAAGAAAGTCTGTAAACGGTTTGCTGAAGACAAGCAGTCCATGAGCATGGACTACTGGAACCATGTCCTGTGGTCTGACAAGACCAAGATAAACTTGTTTGTCTCAGATGGTGTCCCACATGTGTGGTGGTGCCCTGATATGGAGTTCCAAGACAACTGCCTCTAGCCTACAGTCAAGCATGGTGGTGGTAGCATCATGGTCTGGGGAGCTGAATTCCCACAGGATAGTATTACATTTTGATGCAGGGTATAATCCCCTCCCTTGTGAAACTGGGCTGCATGGCAGTTTTCCAACAGCTGAAGATAAAGTTGCTGGCCAAGTATGTCTTTAGACCTAAACCCAATTGAGCACCAGAGGGGCATCCTCAAGTGAAATGTGGAGGAACATGAGATCTCTAACATTCACCAGGTTTGTGTTGTCATTGTGGAGGAATGGACTAAGGTTTCAGTAGCAACCTAAATGCAGCTGAGTGCAGCTCTGGTCAATATTATGCCCAAATAGGTTAAGGCAATGCAAAATAATAATGGTCGTCATACAAAATGTGAACATAATTGGGCACAATTTGGACGTTGGAGGTTCAGTGTGTGGTGTACTTACCTGTATTGCCAGCTGTTAATTGTTGTGTATTGAGATATTTTCAGAGGACAATAAATGTATGGTGCTATACAATCTACATGATATTCAAGGTTCATTTCTGTAGTGTTGTCCCATCAAAAGATATAAAAAAAATGTTTGCATAAATGTGTGAAATACTGTATCTGTTTTTTGCTTATTAAGATATAATGGCTATGAGTGTGGATTCATTTAACTCATTTACATTCAATATCTGTGTGTGTGTGATGTTCTCACCCTTTGGTAGACGTTTCAGCTGGTTTCTCTGAGCGGACAGCAGCTGAAGGTCAGGTGCCCAAGACACACACCACTCTTTTCTTCTAGGGAGGCTCTTAGTTCCCTCCACACCCTTCCCCAAACACATTGACAAACTCTCCAGGGCATTATCTCCCACCCACAAGTGCTGAAGCCCTCTCAAACGTGCACGACCAAGAGGGACCAGAGAGCGTATGGCATTATGGGAAAGGTCCAGTGCCGTGGCAGTTGCTGGGATATGTGACGGGGACTCCGAGAGGCCAGATGAGGAGCAGTTTAGGAGGGGAGTCTGTTGACATAGGCAGGGTGTTGGACAGAGGGGTGTAGAGGAGAATGCGTGTGCTCCCCACAGCTGGAGGAGCAGGATGGCGATGCAGGGCACTAAGCTGGACGCTGACATCACAGCAGGCCCTATACAATGGGAAGACATGATGTAAGCAATAAAATACAGAAATAACACTTGATTAGGCAGGTCCTTGTGAATAGCTCAAGTGCCTATGTGATTTAGAGTGTTATAAGTACCACTGACAGTTTTTTATCATTATTTTAGAATAATTATCCAACAGATGATAAAAATGATTGCATAACTTATGGCTACCTCAGCTCAGTGTTTTCAGTATGGGCACTCCTAAAGGTATGTAATATTTTATCACTTCTTCACTATTTAAGATGGAACTGCAAATTCCTACATTTTCAGGATGCACTGTATGTTGTGTGAGATCTCAGCATTGGATATATTTGATGAATAAGTGGAATTAAAGCTGATTGTTGCATCAAATTCAAAGCTAAATGTTTCAATCCAAAGGGTGGGACCATGCTTGTAAAATGATTTAGCCATTTACATGTACATACAGTTACTAAATCAGAGATCATTGTTTGCTTATTTCAAATTTTCCATTTCTAAATGCAGCAAAGAAAAATGTGCACAGCATAATCTTCTATTATTTAAAAGGCTTTTCCTTTTACACTTTTACACATAAGATTTAGTAAATGCCTTTGTTTTATTTCTAATGTGACTGTGCATTTAGTTTAACATTAACAAGACCAAGTAATGAAGACTTAAGGACCTGTAGACATTTTAGATACTTACTAATACCAAAGGAGTTACATTATAGAAATGCCTCGAAATCAGTTCTTCTCTAATACTTGTACCAATATTAAAACCCTGAGTGTTGACATAATTGAAATATATCTTCTTTAAAAACTAATTATTAAATATTTACTACTCTAGTAGGACAGACTTACACTAACACACAGTCTACATCACATTACACAAGCTAGGGTTTTGTATTATGGCACTGGAACAGCTTCATTACTTTTCGTCCTCTGCCAATACCAGGTCCATACTGATACCAATCAGTGTAAAGATACCACCTCTATTACATGTAAGAATTAATCTGAATGTACTTATAAAACAGCTTTGAATCATTATGATATAAACTTCTACATCTGTTTACACTGACAGAACTAGTTGTACATGGTTGCAAAGATCAAACACTTAAATATCTCCCATTATGAAGAGGAGAGTTCCCCTTTAGGTTAAAATTCAACAGGATTTAAAGGGAAACGTTTACACTTACCTCTCGCACTGTTCACAGCTGTCAGATCAGAAGCAATTCTGCGCAACTTGCTCCGTAATTATCATCTAAACACTGAGGGTGACTGGAGAAATCTTTGACTTTGACTCAAACTCACCTCAGATCAAAGTCTGCACAGTACTGCGGCAGCTGAGACACACATGATGATACACACACACACACACACAATAGTGAATACCTTACAACAATGATTCACAAATCTAAGTTAATAGCTTACTCTGGTGTCCGTCCTCTTCAGCACTTTCATAAAAAACTGAGGAGAGTAAAAAATAACATCAAAATACTTCTTCCACTTCAAAGTAAAAAAAAGGGAGAAGTTAAAAAGGCGAGAGGTCCAGTAAAACCATGATCTCATTATTTGTGAAAGAAATGTCAGTTACTTATCCATTAAAATACTGTTGTGTTCTTGATGGTTAGTTGCTGAGTTTAAAGGGGGGCTTTTTTTTTTTTTTTTTTACAAAACTTACAACAGGTCTAAAAGCTTTACAAAACATTTTTTTAAGTTCTTTGAACAAAATCACTCTCACATAAAAAGATCTCACCAACTCCTTCCAGTTTCAGTCCCTTTAGCATGAGCTGTTTAAGGGCTCTGTCACTTTTATGCAAATGCAACACCATGTTCATGCTCATGAACACAAACTTGTTCATGCTTAGCTGCGATATTTAAAAGCACTTAAATCTCTCTACTTCAGACAAAGCACAGTGCTCAACCAGCAGACTGAAATGGCATTACTTCAGCTTATCTAGTGGGTGGGGCTCTGGTGGGAGTTGACAGTCCTGTGTAATCACAATAACTGAGCCATCCAAACAACTCATAGAATCGCTCATACGATTCCTGACACCAAAGTCTGATTCACAGAAAACTGATGAATGAATGGATTTTTTCACACTTGTTTGTAGATGCAGCAGAGACACAAACAAAAACAGAAAAGCATGCAAAAGGTTTTGCCTAATATGTCCTCTTTTATCACCATGTAAATTACTAAGTAATTTTTAGAGTCATCTTTTTGAGATCCCACACTGATATAAAATACAGTTTATATAATCACAGAGCACAGTGCTTGGTCCAAGATGATCAAACAGCCAACAGAAAATAACATGTTCATCATATACACTCTAGAAGATGCCATTTTATATATCTTCTATAAAGAATCTTGTTTGTTAAAGAGATGTGTTTAAAAACGTTTTTAAGAATCTCCACTTGATAGAAGAAAATATTCTTAACCAATTATCTTCCTCAAAAATGGTAGAAACGGCATGGTGCTTCTATGCCATCACTAAAATAACAATTTGAAGAAACGTTTCTTTCATAAGAGTGTATTCTAGAAAAAACATCCAAATATGGGTTGTTTTTTCCCTAAAAACATTCACACAAATAAATATTTTCTTTTGTACCACTTATAACTTACAGCTATAGCGTTTAATTGGCCTAAAACCCTACACTGATGAGCTGTCTGGGTAATAATGTAAAATGTGATTTTCTATAATTTGATTATTGGATTTTAGTTTGTGACTTTAAATGTATTTCATGAAAAAGACACCATTAAAATGCTCCAAAATAACTACATCTACTTTAACATTTAATTAAATACATTTAACTTTAAATTAATTAAATTAATTTAACTTTAATTAAAATTATTTTGTAAAATTTAATTAAAGTCAGCATTTTATAGCTTTTTAGCACAATCATAATACATGTAATTATTGAACATAGCGAGCAAATACTCAGTTCAAACAAAAACAAACATGGGATTTATTTAGTTTTTTTATTTAATTTCCCTTTGTCTGTACATAAACAAGACCAGACAAATACTACTCCAACCAACACTCCACACGTATCCATTTCAAAATAAGATAAATCAAATGATATAAAGGTGATGCAGATTTAATGTCCATTAGTAAAAATGCAGTATGACCACCATATGAACACTTCAGAACTTCAACAAGATATAAAACAAAAGTTCAAATAAATACCAAACATGAACACTGGGACTCATATGAGTGATTAAACATTATATTGCACACAGTAACAAACAACTCAAATATATCATCCTATTTTTTGCTTTTATCTTATCAAAAAATATTATTTAAATCACACCTTCATATCGGCTGACAAAAACTCCATCATCAAACTGAATTGCATTCATGCCTGATTTTCAGCACAAAATGGTAATTTGAGAATCTAAAATGGCAATCTGTAACACTTTAAATTAGTTTGGCACTTTTAACTCAACACACTTCAAATATATATATGAAACATCAGTGTTAAAGGCGATCGGCCATTGACCTTTCAGAGTTTCAGGACGGAGATGCTTAGCCATGCTTATTAAAGTTTTCTATTAAAAACCTGAAAAACAATATTTGGTTAGATTGTTTTGAAGTCATAATGACACAAACAGTTATATGAAGCACATTAAGTCAACAAAGCATTGCAATAAATGTGTTAAAATCTCTACAGTGGTAACAAGACCACTTTGAATACTATAATCCGTTCAAAAATACACCCATAACAACTTCTGCTCTTCTGATTCTTTCATACTGTGGAACACAGTGCAGATTTAATTGATATTGCAAATCCGACATCCTACTTGATACAAGATAAAGTATGTCCAGACATTTTAGATGTTTAAAACAGTCCTTGAGAAAATGTTCTTGTCCTTGAACTAAAATTTAGGCTAAACTATGTCTGAAAAAATATAAGGCTTGGTTAAAACCATTGTAATACTGCCCAAGATATAAATATCATGTATCCTTCATTAAAAAAAAAATATATAAAACAAAACAACGTTCTGCACAGAGTGAAAGCTAAAGGTCAAACCTCTCGAGGTCTGTAAAAATATATTGACCTTTTATTTACTTTAAGGTTAACTGCTCATATTAAGCATGATATCTTTTTACAAAAAACATGAGCTTCTTGATTTTTCAGCTTTCTCCCAACAAAATGTGGTGACTCTACAATGTCTTCTGATTTTTGATTTCGTAACCACAATCTAACAACGATATCTTTATTGATAAAACACAAAGAGCTCTTTGGCCAAATCATTACATAATAAAAAGAGGAGAGTTTGTGTATGACGAGGTTTATGGTTATGAGGAATTAAAATGTACATGTGTATGTGCCAGTTTCAGAAACAGCAAAGTTGTGTGTGTGTCTGTGATTAACACACACCATAAGGCGGAAAGGTCTGTCAGTACATATGAGTATTTCTTAGTGTTCTGTCTGTGGATGAAACTCATCGTAAGCTGCTCGCTGTGAATAATAGAGCTGATTTGTCATTTCTCATAGTTAAAGTTAAATATTGGATTTTGTTTAACAAATAACACACATTTTAATGTCAAATACAACAGGGCACCTTTAGAATGAGCCATTTTAATGGGATACAGTATACCAACAGCTTATGAAAATCATATTCTTTTGTTTCTTTGCTGTTTTACTGCTTTCTTTTTTAGATAAGATTACTTACTGAATTTATTTCTCAGTTAAAAATTGATAGTAACTGATAGAATTGAAAAAAAAAAAAAAACTATTTCCTTGCATTGTCTTTATATTTTTGCTGTATGGAGGGATGTGTGTGTTTGTGTCTCTGTGTATGGTATGTGTGTGTTGAGTGTATGCAAATTTGCAGTGGTGTCCCCCATCACTCAGTGAGCTGCTCCACAGGGGTTGTTTGAGGTTTGACAGCCCATGTTGGAATATTTGACCTGAACTCTGAAGAGGGTCCCATCTGCACACATACACAGCTTATACCTCTCCAGACCCTCGTCGAAGTACAGCTCGCTTCCCAGGGAGGTGTTTGGAATACGGGATGGACTGAACATCACAGAGCCGTTAAGGATAATGTTGTTCTCCTGCAGATGAAAGGTTTAACATGATAAATCTCTAAGCATCTCTGAATGAGTTACTTCATTAGGGATATTAAGATTTTTTTAAACAAAATATCTGTGCAGACAAAGAATAGAAGACGGCTGTAACCTTAACAACCAGTTAAAATGGGTTTTACTGAGTGCGCTGTTTAGTTTTACCTACTGTAAACTGTGCTCATGAGCTATTTAAAGAAAAATATTCATATATTTTATAATACATGTAACTTTATCATGTTGAAAATTAATTATTTGAGAAATTATGATCTTGATTTAGATTTTAACCTTAGTACAACAATGTCACTTGACCTCAGGCATAGTGCTGATGCTTGAAATCCTTACATTTTGGGTTTATTTACTGGGAATGCATTTTTTTTTATTATCTTACTGTGAAATCATTTGTTAAACGATTCAGATTTATTTTGGGGTCTCTCACAATTACGAGTTTAGGGCCTGTTCTTCTTGTAAACTTTGCCAGCTAAACTTCCATTTAGAAAACAAAACAGCACATCAGTTACATGGCTACATACACCTTTTAGAATGTGTGTTTTTTTTTAGAAGTTTAGAAGAAGACGAGTGTTATGAAGAGTATGGTATAAATAGCATATTACTACTATTATACAACATCTGTCATAGTAATAAATAAGAATAGTAAAATTAGCAAGTCTAGCCGAAGATGAGTTTTGTACGGTGGCCGAGAAAGCCCAACGCAGTGCAAATTGAAAAGCGCTGCAAAAGCACAAAACACATCCATCAAAATAACAACACAGGCGCAGCAAATAGAAAAACGCGCTGCAACTAGAACCACAACACAACGGAAGTGAGTCACAACACAAAGGAATTTTCCCGGGGGACCTTAAAAGATACTGTACCAGCTAAGCTGCGTCTTCAGTAACGTCTCGGACTTCACTATGTGTACAAAGGACAATAAGTGGCAAACAAGGCGTTTTGTGAAGCAGAACTTTTAATAAACATAACTTACTTTTCAGAAGCTTGTTTGCCACTTATTGTCCTTTGTATACAGCTGGTACAGCATCTTTTAAGGTCCCCCGGGAAAATTCCGTTGAGTTGTGACTCACTTCCGTTGTGTTGTGGTTCTATTTGCAGCGCGTTTTTCTTTTTGCAGCGCGTTTTTCTATTTGCTGCGCCTGTGTTGTAATTTTGATGGATGTGTTTTGTGCTTTTGCAGCGCTTTTCAATTTGCACTGCGCTGGGCTTTCTCGGCCACCGTAGTTTTGGATTAAGTTAACTCCTGATTCTCCAAAGACAGTTTCTAAAATTCAGCAGTGTTCTGTGTCAGGGGAGTTTTACTGTAACTAAGTTTAGTACTCACAGCCTTGAGCTCAATATCACCACCCATCCTGAACTCTACTGTCTTTCCCATGATGAAGACGCCTTCGTTGCCTCTGATGATGGCCTTGCCGTCTCCTTTGATTGTCAGGTCAGACGATGCATTGCTAGTGATCTGTAAAAGCACAAAAGTTTCCAAAAAACATCTTCACACAAAAGGTGATTCTTAAATGGTGAAGCAAACATCTCACTGAGCACTCACTTTGAGAAAACTGAGCCAGGGTTAGTTTTATGGATAATATTTGTGAAATTATGGGTTCGCTTTACGGATAGGGATTAAATTAGAGTCTATTCAGGAAGGTTAGGCTTGGAATTGGACACTGCCCATCCAACATTTCCTCCAAGATGCAATAAATGACAAATTAGCATGCAAGCAACATTGGACAAATACACAATATGTAATCTTTAAAACTACTAAGCTTTGAAACAAGCATTTCAACTCAAGCTTAATATGCCCATCTGAAAGCAAGCCAAAAACGTTGCAACTGTGAAAAAAAGACTGCAGGTGCGCTTGCGTTTTTACATTAAGCTCATGCTGTGCAGGTGCTCACCCGTTCTGTGGAGGCTTTCTTTACATTGAGGACCTTGACCTGTTTGGGCAGGTGGAACTCGTGGTTGTCAAAGTCTGTGCTAAAGAATGTAGTTTGGGTGCGTGGGTCCGTGAATGAAACACCTAAGTCACTGGTGATGGATGTCTTATCTTTCTCAACACTGAGCTTTGTGTTGCCCTGCTGGAACACTACCTAAAACACACACACATACAAACACACTATTGACCAAACAACATTTATGTTTGTAAAAATATATTAGATCTTATTATTTTAACAATGTTTTGTAAAAACAAACTTTTTTTGTACTAAAACTAACTAATCAAATAATTAAGAAAGTTTACAAAAAGTTTTACGATACACTTTAGCCACAGAATCAAAGGTGAGTCTAAAGACTAAACATGTGCAAGTGTCTTTCAGACTTACTGGGTTGTTGTTGCCAGTTATGACAAGGTCCTGGTCCTTCCTCCCTCCCACAGTGCTCTTGTGTAGTGGGTGGACCACCCCCATATCTGCCTTTTGCTTAAAACGGAGCAGCCCACTCTCATGAAACTCCATGCTGTCGCAGCCACTGGGACCTATTCGAATTACTGTCCATATCACCAGAGTTATCTGACACAGAGTAAGAAACAAAGAGCATTAACAACATTGATGTACATTTATGATATATCCACATTAAAACTACATTTGACACTTCAGGTCAATAACATGGCTTTTACCATGACTGCATATACACCTCACACTTAATACACTGAAGCTTCACTCACAATGAGGTTGATGAGAGCGAGCAGGAAGAGCAGGACAATAACACACACAGCAATATTGCCCTTTCGACCCCTCAGTCCTGTCTTGTGCAGTCTCTCCTCTTCTATGGGAACATATCCAGCCTTAAAGTTACTGTTGTGTTCTTTATTAGCCGTCCTTCTATCAATGGCCTTCTCCCGCATTGACTTCTTCACTGGCCCATTCGAGCTTTCCTACAGCAAGGAAATATTAAACATTCATTAATATCAGTACTACTAAAATATACAAAAATTATCTGAAAAAAATATTTAGCTGGATGTGTCATGCTAAATTTCATCCTTGGTCCTTTAAAGTTATAATGCTAGTCTTAATGTAATTTACTTTTAGGAGAAGTAGCATGGATCAATAAAAAGATATTTCCACTTTTGTCAACGATTTAACAACAAAATGAATCATTATTAGGAAAGCACAAAATTGAAAATGCTAGTCAAGATTATGTGCTGTAATTTTTTAAATAAACAACATTTTTACACACCTAAGAATCATCTTTCATTCTCATGTGCAACATATTGTATATTCAAGGAGATAATGAGGGTGATTAAGTGCTGCAACTCAAGTATAATGACAATTAATTAAATTACTGGTTAATTGTGATTTTTAAAATTAAAATATTTGAGATTGTACAGGTTTACAGAAGCTGTCAAGATTTAACATTTTTACTGTCATGTCACAGAGTACAGGTGTACATGTGAGTGAAAAACGTGGGTGCAGGTTCCCATTAGTGTGCAGAGAACAATATTTACAGAGAGCTGTAGGAGGGATTATCAGTAAATAGGCTTGTAATTCTGTCAGAAACCTGTAAAGAACTCTTTTATGTGGTAGTGATTTTCATATTTTACATTTCTCCTAAGTTAAAATATAAGGAGGATGTGTTTACACCATGTTGAAAACAAAAGCTGCAAGTAAGGTTGAAGAGGAATGCTTACTATTCATTAAAAAATCTTAAAATTGAAATTAATTGTAAAGGAAACAGTAGCTTGCGAATTACTTTAAATGGTTCTGTCGGTTTACAAATAAAAACTGAAGTAATTGCTCATACATGTGAAGAGATTTTTTTCCAACATTGCCCAGTCCTACTTTGTGAATTAGATGTGCTGATATTTACTAATAAGATACACCAGAATATTCTGTGAAATTTTGGTCAAACAAGAAGCTGCAGTTTGGTATTTACACACACTGACCGCCTCTGGTTTCACAAGTTATGTCTTATATCATATATACTTATATTTTTATCCTATAAATAATTTGAAAGTTTCATTAGAAACAGACTAAAATGATTAACTTCTAATACATAAAAATAATAGCCCTAACTGCTATTAAACTCAATACATTAAGAGTAAGATTTACACATGTAGGTAAGAGCTATTAAGATTAAGAGTAAGATTAAGAGTGCATTTTCTATACACAAATTGCTAAGGCGGTCTAAAAAGTGCAGCCTGAAATAATGTACAACAATTTATTCAGGTTTTATTTACTGTGGAGTAAAGAAGTGGAAAGTAATACAAATAAAAAGTACATGCCCCAAACTAAAAAAGTTAAAGGCTGACTGCTATGCTTTTTAGGTGATACATTCTCAACCCAGGAACCCCTTTCCTGCATATTTGAGTGTTTTTTTCAGCAGCAGGTCTTTCTAATGATGTGATTAGTTGAGGGTGAACTGTGTGTGGAGGCTGTAGGGCACTAAATTGTACAGGACAAGGGGAACCCCAGGACCCCTGTTTCTCTCAGAGAGCAGCGTGCTCTGAATAGATAAGGAAGGAGGCGCAGTGTCTGTAGAGGACACAGGGGGGCGCTCACTCTCTCTGTCAGTAATGACAGACCGCAGTCTGTCCCTCTGCGAGTAACGGACTAAAAATAAATAGCACTCCCATATTTTCAGTAATGCCTGGGTAATAAAATACAGTACAGTCGCCCTCCCTTATACTCAACACAATTAACTTCAGCACCTCTAAATTCAGTAAAACGACAACAAATCTGAGGAGCAGTTCAGCATTAACTCAGTTTTTCCATAAACCGATTAAAACACGAACCGAGCAGAACCCCCTCAGTCTGACACAGACAGAACCAGCACACACTAAACACCACCGCTCTCACACAAACCCGCTCAATCTCACCTACATTCACACCAAACACTCCACACCCAGAGCATGTTATTAACGCAGTTATGTGTGTTCGGGTTTAAAAACAGACCTGCTCCGACGCCATGTTCACCCTCCCTCCCAGAGCTGCGTTTGGACCGCAGGACCGAGAGACCACCGGACCGAACCACTCTCTCACACAAGCGGGGGGGCGTCCACAAACTCTCCTCACACACAGCACGATATACAGCTCTGGGAAATATTAAGAGTTCTTCAGTTTCGTTTCTCTGATTTTGCTATTTATAGATTGTTTGAGTAAAATTAACATTGTTGTTTTATTATATAAACTACGAACAGCATTTCTCCAAAATTCCAAAAAAATATATATTGTCATTTAGAGCATTTATTTGCAGAAAATGAGAAATGGCTGAAATAACAAAAAAGATGCAGAGCTTTCAGACCTCAAATAATGCAAAGAAAACAAGTTCATATTCAAAAGAGTTTTAAGAGTCCAGAAATCAATATTTGGTGGAATAACCCTGTTTTTAATCACAGTTTTCATGCAGTTTGACATGTTCTCTTCCACCACTGGTTCTCTGCCACTGCTGGTGCAAAAATACAAGTTCAGCTGGGTTTGATGGCTTGTGATCATCCATCTTCTTGATTATATTCCAGAGGTTTTAAATTTGATAAAATAAAATAAATTCATCATTTTTAAGTGGTCTCTTATTTTTTCAGAGGTGTGTATACATACATTAATTCCATACTGTACTTTACACTGTACGTAAAAGAGGATATTCCTCAAAAACCGATGGAACTCTGTGAACCCCCCCATGTTTCAGATGGTTTAGGCCAGTCGATGAAAGCCAATAGAGATAAAGCGCTCTCCCGAAAAGGCAAACCCAAATAAAGCGCAGCCATTCATACAGACACACAGCCAGAGGGCCCACACACACTGCTCTGCCCCAGACTCCCAGAAACATGATTTACTACACACACAAACAACAAGGTGGAACAAAACATCACTGTTTATCCTTACTGAGGAAAGTGAGAAAATTATCGTTTTTTTTATTTAGTAAAAACAACAAAACTTTGTGTGTATAATGGTGTGGCAATCGTAAACAAACCGGTTTAATAGAATATTGACAATTATTGACTAACAAACTATTTCCAATTTTAACATTAATATATAGTAAATGTAAAAAATAAATATGAAGGGACAATAAACACTCAAAGTATAAAACACCAGTATACAAAGTATAAAACTGCAGGACTGTGACGTAAAATTTTTATTTTCAATTGGAAAATACATTTAAAAACAGAATAAAACAGTGAGTGAGGTCTAACTAAATAATAACTAACCCTAAATAATTAAAAGAATAACTATATCTGAAATGTTTGTATTTAAATTGCCCATGTAACAGAGTAAGTCATTATAGGTACAATTAGGGGTATCTCATTAATTTTAATTGATAAGAAATTGTGGTGTGGCAAGCACTGGGCCATCACCCACAAGGTTGTGGGATTGGTTTGGCAAGCTGCCACTGTTTGGCCCTTGAGCAAGGCTAGGACCCTAATTGTCCACTGGGCTCTTCTGCCCACTGTTCAGGGCATGAGTATTTGTGTTTGTGTGTTTACTGCAGGAATTGGTTAAAGGTGGAGGTCAAATTCCATCTGTGCAAGTACCACAAGTTTGTTTTATGGTTGCATTGTACTGTTGTAAGGAACCAGAAAGATTTGTCAATTTATCCAGAGCAGGAGAGGTTTAACATGGGCCTCATTTGGGTTGTGTACTGAACATGAGGCCTGGAACCCATTCTAGATAAAGGTGGGTTGTAGTGATGGGTCTGGGCCCATTTATGAAATCCAACTGGGTCCCAGTAAAACACATGTAAAAACAATGGCAATGTAAGCCCCACATAAGAATGTTGGCTCTTTTATATTAAAATGTATTGGTGTTATTGGTGGTATTGGTGCTTACTTCTCTGCAGTGAATGAGTAGTCTATACTGTGTTATACTGTATTAGAAATTAGGCTAATTAACCTTCACTAAATTTGTGTAAATAATCTCCGTCCTCCACTTGACATCTAACACCCGGCGTTTGTGTGTGTGTGTGTGAGAAAGAGAGAGTGTGTGTGTGATGACAGTGTGCCATTTCAGCATCTCATTACATCACCAACACCAGAGCAGTTCACGCGCTTCGGGCACAGAGCTAGCGCTCACGGGCACGCGCACGCGCCCTGCTTTATGTGTTCAATGGATAGTAAAACTCTGAGAGGAGGAGAACAGGTTTACTCAGGAGCGTTTTTTACTCACAGACCGGAGGCACAAACTCAGCAGCTCCGTTGCTACAACTAAAGAGCGTCCGTAGTATCCAGCGTCACGAGCTGCAGGAACTGTGTGTGTGTGTATCACACATACAGGGGGTATAAATAGGGAGCGCTCCGGCTCCAGATTAAGTCCCGCGGTTTCTCTGGGACGTCCTAGCAGGATTAAGGGTGCTGCTGAACTGCAGACATGGCAGACACGCTGCGGAGGCTGGTCAACACATCATCATACAGCGTCCTGCAGCAGAAACTGGAGGCCTGGTACAAAGACTACCATGTAAGTCACTCACAACTGACCTGAAATCTGTGGCTTCTTCCAACCACACTGAGAGAGGGGGCTGTGACTAGATCACCACGTGCAGCCGAAGAGAGTAGTCTTATTCATTTACTATTATTAATAACGTATAAGGGTATACATATGCACACAACAAGACAGGAAGTATAATAAGGTTTCACGAAAAACTAAAACACATATTTCAGGTAATGGTGATGGAAAAAGCTGCACAATTCATTACTGCACATGTAGCTATATCAATAATATAAATTCTCAGTTCTCTATGGTCTCCTGTTTTCTGTAATCTGACTACAGCTGGCGTTTTATAAATTAACATTTATATAGAAAAGTGTGTAAACTAAAAGCGAAAGAGAGATATTTTACATTTACACTTAACTTGTGCTTCGAAAATATCCAGAGCTAGTTTGCAGAGACTAGAATCAGAAAGCATGAAAGTCTTAGTTAGTTGATTAGTTTAGATGCACTTTTATCTTGCAAATGTGACAGCATATTGCTTTTATTGCTAAAATAAACTGGTGCTGTTCTGGTGCTTTTTGTATCGAAGTGTTATTTTTATATGTAGTTAGCTAAAGCTGTTTAAATAATTAACGTTAAGTAAAAGCTACAATAAAATATATTGTGATTGACTAAAAGCATTATATCAGAAAATGTTCCCAGCAGAAGTAATAGAGGAAAGATATTCGGACTGCATATAATTCACTGTATCAGAGAAAAATATGCAGCAATTTATGTAATAATAAATACTTTGTAGTGTTTTAAAACGAGAAACTCAGACAGCTAGATTTTACACAGCTGCTACCAGAGCTTTGAGGATTAGCTAGGTTAGCTAGCTAGTTGTTGAGCTAATATTTACTTATCCTCACAGACAAGCCAACTTTCCCTCACAACAGCTGTATAATAATACGCTAATAATATAACAGAGTGTGACTCTTATCAGTCAGAACCTCTCGAGTGAAGTTTCTAGTTTGTATCAGTTTAGAGTATGTTAACCCCGGCAGTTCAGAAAGGGAAACTTTACTCAACGGAATGTTTGTTTTCGCTGCCATGATTCACCAGCAGAGTTTGGTTGCTATGGACGCCAGTTGCCAGGGCAACGGTGGACCCATTCCTGAGCTTCCTCGTGGCGTCAGAGGCAACGTGCGCGCCCCCGACAGGCCCCGTAAAAGTCTGAATGGACTGACTGGTCCTGCATTCACAAAACACTGATCTACAACCAGCTTCCGATCTCTTAAAGCAGTGTTTCTCAGTCCTGTTCTGCTTCCAACACACCTGATTCAACTACTCAGATCATAACAAGTCCCTCAGAGCTGCAGGGGTAATTTAAAGCAGGACAACTCCTAAAATGTGCAGGACAGGGGAAAAAAACACTGATTTAACCATCAAACCTGGGGAAATCTGATCTAAGAACAATCTACATTTTATGAGCACCCTCTCTGGACTGTAGTGTGCATAGCTCCAGGCCATTTTTAACTGTAAGATAATGTAGCTTACACTAGGACAGTATTTAGCACATTTTGGTAAATATCTTTCACAGTTGCAGACATAATAGCAGGTTCTAATTAAAAAAGAAAACAAACCAAGACAAACTATATAATAAATAAGCAAGACTAACAAAACACATCAAAACCAAGCTAACATACACTTTTAACTGACATGGAAACTTGCACAAAAGAACAGACATAGAAACACAGAAACAAAGGGACTGTATATACACACAAACATACAGGGAACACATGGGAAAGATAACAAGAGGGCTGGCTAACAAATGAGAAAGGTGGGGAAACGAATGACTATATTGGGCTAGGGCAGAGACAAGACAGAAACAAAACAAAGTCATGTGATAAAAAGCACATGGTGAGAAAAAAACCACAACAAGCAGACAAAAAAACATAAAACAGGTCAAAAGCATGACAATGTCAATATAAAATTTATTTTATGTAGCGTAGTTGTTAACATTTCATACAATCTCTGTGTAACAATACATTTTTCAAGAATTAACAAGTTTTTACAAATATAGGGGAAAGTTTACCTTCACTTCTTGTACATTTTTCTTTTATTGTGAAGGTGGGTTTTTACCATGTCCTCAGGGCAGCTCCACAGTTTAAACTGCAGAGCGACACAGAACCACAGACACGCATACACAGACGTATACTAGCACTCCACTGCGTAGCACACTCTCACAGGGTTTATGTAGGCTATGGCATAGGTTGAACATTGCAGTGAGTGAAATTGCTCACTCCCTAATTTGACTTACCAATGTTACAGCTTCATTACTCCACATGGTGGAGCTAATCAAATTAATAGGGTAAACCTGATTTTTTTTTTTTGTCAAATTCTGTGAAACTGATACCAGTAAATGCATAATTTCGCTTATTTAGGAGTATTTAATCCTCTTCAGTAATACAGATGCTGTGAAGTATCATAGTATCCACCCTAAGGTATCCATACTTTCGTGGTAAAAAATATCATGGTAATTTTAGAAAATCAGAATGAATCTTTGAAACAGAACAAGGTCATGTTGAACAATTCAACCAAGAATTGTCCACTCTCTTGTGCAACTTTCCATCTCAGGGTATGCATGTATGACAGGAAATAAAAAGTAAAATTAAAAAGCTGGAAAACTAAGTAAAAACTTAAGTCTTTATATAAAGACTCCATTCTTAAATGTGTCTACAAAACCTTGAAGGGAAAACCACTCAACTGTGCTGGAGCAGAGTTGCAGAGCCCTGGCCTAGTCTGTGCAAGCTAAATCAAGGGTCTTACCTGCAAAAGACTGGTATTGTTTTTTCGTTGCAACTATGCCGAAGCACACCTGGTTCTCATTGTTTCATCAGTTGCTCTCAGCCTTCATAAATTTAATTAAATATCCTTTGGCTTTTGTGTAGCCACAGTGATCCTTTGCAGCCAGGGAAAACAGACACACAATAAACTTGAACCATACAATAGATAAACCCAATTTCTTAGTAGATTAGCTTCCATCTTGACTATCCAAAATATATCAAAATGTTTTGTATTTATAAGAAGAATGTAAGGTTATTCAGTCTGCAGGAGCAACACAGCTTCTTAGCCTCCAATGAATTTAAGTGAGTGAAAAGTGGTAAACATCTCCGATGCACTCTGGATCATATTGTTGATCTCATGTGACTGCAGGTCATCTCATGTGACCAGAACCTGAACCGCTGCTGTGAGTTGGTGGAGCTCACCTCTAAGATTCAAGGGCAGCTGTTCACTATCCTAAACCTCACAGCTCAAGAAGGTACAAAACACATGATGTAAAACACATTCTTTCTGCCACAGTGGGAGCTTCTTTGACCTTATTTGATTCCTACTCATCCCTTCTTCAACCCTTTCTCTTTTACCGCCTCTGCCCCCTCTACTTAAAATATATGGTGGGATGTTTTTTCCCACCACCTCTGTATTATGTCCCTAGGCTATTTAGACAAAAAAACAATAAAAATGTCCCTAACAGACTCCTGAGCCTCTACTCTAATGCTCTACAGACATGTGTTGTTTTGAGTGTCACACTATGAGATTTCTCTCTGCTGCAGGTGGTCACTATGCAGGAGCGGACACCCTTAAATCCCGTCTGTTGCCATGGCTCAGTACTTGCTTCACAATGGCATCCTCCTCCGTCTCTCCAGACACCAGCCTCAACCTCATTCAGGTCAATTCACATCTTATAGATACACAATGTGTTTTGTAGGTGGAGATTCACTACCAGTACAAAGTGCAGAATTATTGTTTGCAATAAAATAAAATATATTTGTATGCAGATAAAACGAAATATGATAATAATGATATATGCAAACTATTCACATTTTTATGTTGCAAAAATTAATATGAAACTGAGAATCTAAAAGTCAGTTGTTAAGTGTCTAGAGTGTTGAAGCATGCAAAAAGGTCTTAAAAAATGTAAAAACATCAACATTAGAATTATAATGTTATAATTCTACTACAATCAACAAATAAATGCAATAAATAAAATTTAATTGTTCTCAAAATCTTAGTTTTAACATTAACATTAAAGCCTTAACAGATTCGTATCATAACACGCCTTTTTGTCAATTTTCTTCCTAATATTACAAACTTATATCTTGAGGATTTCTATTCAGGCATTACATATAAAGGTTTCATGTTTGATTAGAAATGTTACTGAAAATCTTAATTGTAATTCTAATAGATGTAAATGTAAATCTGCAACGGTCAATATATGAATAACAAAAATCATTAAATCGGCGCTTTCCTAAACTTCATTTTAAAATCAGTATGACAGTGGACAGTGGCAACTTCTCCACATGTCCTGTAGAAATCTCTAAAAGCTTCAAAGTTTTCAGGGTGTAAATAAATTATTTTACCGCAGAGAAAAATGTTTTTTGTATCACCTTGTGGCCCATATACACACTAAGGCCTATTAGAAAGATAATTAAATTGAATCTAGTTTGTGTCAGACTTTATATGATTGAAATGAAGTTCAGTTGTACTTGTGTGTTGTTTAGGACAATGTGGAGAAGGAGAGGAAGATCCGAGAGCTGTCGCTGTCTCACGAGAGTGACATGCAGAAGATTGAGGATCAGCTGTGCTCCACACGCATAGAGCTGAGCTCTGTCAAACAGGAGTCAGTACCAGTTCAGTTTACACAGCACACAGGACTGTACTTCAGCAATCAATACTTATACCTAAACCATGGTGCCATTTGTACTGTATAATACAAATATATTGTGGGCTGGGTGTGTTTTCAGGCTCACTGAAGCTAAGGTTCAACTGGACTCCACTAAAAACAAATCAGTCACTACCCTTCTTGCCACAGAGGATGAAATACTGCACCTTAAAGCAGAGTGAGTTAAAAACTCTTTGCCAAAATAGGTATTCAGGTATTCAAAATACTTGTGACACCACTGTTAAGTTTTAGGAATAATACATGTTCATAAGATTTGAGCTTTGTGCACTTTTTACACTTTTTCCACGCTGCACAATAATAATAATTTCTGAATTGTTCTTAAACATGTAACTGAACCTCTTCTTCTGAGAACTCTGGATGTCACTAAGCTGATTGTATTGCTGCCAGGGCTGAGATGCATGATTAAAGTGATGTGTCTTGGTGCAGGTTGCGGGCAGCCTATGAACAGGTGGATGTGTATAAGAGGAAGCTGGACGTGCTGGAGGACTACGAGAGGCAGGTCAGGTTACTGAGAGATGAGGTCACCTTTCTCACTGCGGAGAAAACCATGTTACAGGAAAGGTGGGTTACAGACATGCGCACACACATACAGACACACACGCATTACACCACGGTGCCATCCCTGTCCTTGGACATATTACACTCTGCTGCTTGTTTAAGTTCTAACCATAAAGATGCACTAAACCCTAAACCATATTTTTTTACATTAATAGCTGAAATGTGTTTCTTTGAAGTTGAAACATGAAAACATGAAACATACCTGTCCTGCTTATTTTTTTATAAACCTTTCCTAACCTTTATAAAACACTTTTATTGCAGTCATTTCTGCCTCATTTCTGCAGCGCCCTCGCGGGTTCAACTGTGCTATAGGCGAGGATGTTGTTTCCGTATACCATATTTTTATACATAAGGCACAACGGACTATAAGGCGCATTTTAAATGACAATAGTAAAAAACAAGGGTGCCTTGTTTCCCATCTAATTTTAGCAGGTCTTGCTGCTATTTTCTTTCAAACGAGAAAAGTCAAACGAGTGCTGGATGCTAATCTACAGAGATTTCTCTCTTAAAAACTGTTTATTTGGGTGAGTAAATCATTTCCATTTATTACAGCAAGCTTAGAATTCCAGTATTTTATTGCAGTTAGCAGCAGCGCTAGCTGTGGTTAGCAGCAGCACAGAGGTCCGGTAAGGCAGGGTGCTATCAGCTAGCGTTTCTTCACACGTAGCTTGTTTAACATGGTAAACACTCATGTGCGATATACTACAGTCTATTATAAAAATATACTATACTCTTTTATAAAAATATGTAAAAATGTAATTGTAAACTACTAATCAACCAGTTAACATAATTCTGTTGACAATTAAATTTAATAGCCGAACCCCTGCATGACTACAGACAAAACGTATAGGCACACATGAAGAAATTCATTTAAAATTTCAGATTTACTGCAAACCATTAAACTAAATCAGATTTGGGTATGTTTTTTAGCTGCGGGGTCAAATGTAATTTCTAAGGTTGTTTCTCTGAATATCCACTGTGGTGTTGGCAATATCATTTTTATTTTTTTTATTACAGGTTGGTTTATGTGCTCAAAAATATAATAAAATAAGCACAAAAATCCACAAGGCTGGTCAAAACACCAGTATTAGCTAAGCCAGCTTGCAGAAAAAAACTTTTAAACTTTTTCACTGTACTGTATTTGTACAACAATCCCACTGAACACTCTGTCTACCAATCTAGCACTTAATGTATCTTAGCTCTAAGATGATTTTGGGAATCTACACTCAGGGTAGTAGTTAATGACCCTCTCCCTCTCAAGGCTAGTGAGGAGTCGTTCACCCAGTCCAATTCTACCTCGAAGGAGTCGTACCAGCAGTCCTGTCAGAAGTGAGTCTCCCACTCGCGCTCAACTGACCAACTCATCCCGACACGCACGGCTTGTGTCCCGCTTCTCTGACCTGTACGCCACTGAGAGGCTAGAGGCCCAGAGCTTCCTCCGCCGCTACATCGATGACTTGGAGACAGTGCAGAGGATCATTTTCATCGCTGCTGTGGTATGACAGGTTCATTAATGTTTACATTATTAGCTTATTATGAAAAGATTTTTCATAATCAGCCACACATGTCAAAGTACACTGAAAAAATGATGAGTAAAATTTACTTTAAAAAAGTTTCGCAATTTTTTGTATTTGCTTTTTTAAGTAAATTTAATTTCATGTAAATTTAAGTAACTTCAACTCAGTTTCAAGACTGTTAAGTGAACTTAACTTCAGTCAACCGTTTCTTTAAGTAAAGGTGTAATATGTGTGTTTTAACTAAAAATATTTACATTTCAGGAATTATAATGTATTATGTATCATAAATTATTTGAGTAATATTGTATAAGTTCAGTTCAATTATTTACTCTATGTAACATTTAAGTCCTGAAACCGAGTTGAAGTTACTTAAATTTTGTCTGAAATTAAATTTATTTAAAAAAGCAAATGCAGAAAGTTGCGAAACGTTTTTCAAGTAAATTTTACTCATCATTTTTTTCAGTTTAGTAAACACAGGCCTTAGTAGACTGTTGGACTTTCATAACAATCAGACTTTCCCCTTTAGTGAAAAATTGAGCTTTTGTGGAATTAATTCTTCCTGCCTTCTGTGTAGTCTTGCTGATGCCACTGGTGACAGCATGGGCCCTAACGTACACCATGCACAAGGCGCGTCGCAATGCTCATTGCTATCTTAGATGCTGTGAACAATTTATTTTCACACCTTTCTCTTACACCGTTAATAGCATTGGAGTTTAGGAATATAATTACGCCGATGGGCGTGGTGGTCTGGAAGTGAAGTGTGTCAGGTCAGTTTTTTCTGCTGAGACGCACAAAAGCGCCAAGATGTTAAGATATCATCATGCCAAAGTCAGGGAATGACGACTGGCACACTGATATTACTGGTTTACTTCTTGTTACGCCTAAAACACACCCATAATTAATTAGTAGAATAAGTACATACCTTTTGTGCATTTCGAGATGTGCAAGGCATATTTTTTACACTCTCATGGTACCAAAGACACATCGACATGACCCATGCTTAACAGTAGGCAATGTGTTCTTTTTATTTGCTAAATGTGACCAAAGAGTTATTTTTTACTTTTATTTTAAATTTATTAGTGCTCTTCCCTTGTTTTCAAATCTTCTGGCTTCTCTAGACAGCCTGTTTTATACTTTAAACATTAGGTGATAAGATCAGTTAAAGTTTTCTTTTGTTTATGACTTTTCCATTAAGATTATACTGTATATTCTCGTCAGACCTCTCAGTTCCTCTGCATTACTTCCGCTGCACTGAGGGCATTTTAGATAGGTTTGCTTTTTAGGATTTAGGATTTTAATGAAGATACAGAAGCTATGTTTACTACTACTTGATTAATAAATGGCTGTTATAAATTACTGTTTTATATTGTGAAGAAAATGATTTTTTGTGTTCTATGTCATGACACATTTTTGCCATTATAAAAATTATTTTTCTTTCACCCTAAATCCTAATGTGTCCAATAGGAGTCATTCCAGGCAGCTAAACTGGCCTATCGGCAGTTTAAACTACGTGTGAGGAAGACCCTGTCCCCTACACATGTTGGTCCTGAGACTCTGGAGGATGCAGTAGTGGATTACATTGTTCGAAACCTTGACCTCTACGATGTCCAAACAAGTGTTAATGTATGTACGGTGCTGTTGACTTATATATAAAGATTAATATTGTGATCTGTTAAACATTGATATTGAATGTTTTAAAGTGTATAGTGGCATAGTAGCATAGCTGTGACAGTAACAGTGTTATTTTTATCTTTTGAAGGATGTGATCAACTCAATGAACGTGAACCCACGTATCTCCTTCCCTCCGGAAGTGGACTTTGTGCTTATCAGTAGCTTCATCAGAGAGATGTGTAGAATCGCCTTCGCCATGCAGACGCTTGATCCTACTCTAGACCTGGCCTTCAGCTCAGATGGAGAACTCTACAGTGACATGAAGTGAGAGCATACACAATCTCATTTATGTTTTGCACGCAAAAATGCTCGCAGACTGCTACTGGAATGATGAAAAATTACAGCTCATAAATACAAAAATCTGACTTGATTTGCAAAATTAATGTTATGGTATATAGAATGCATTTAGAATAGTTCCACCATCTTTTTTCCCTAAACCTGTTTGCTGCAAATTCATAGATTGTACATTATGTGCAGTTTGCACTGTGATGTTGAGTCAGAGAAAGTTCTTTCTTTATCATTTTTAAAAAGCTTAAACAAAATAAATAGAAACATTTACTTACATAAATATACCCACAGTGCAAATAGTGCTTCGTGTTTATTCCACATTCATATATGTTGATGTCCTGGACACAGACTCCCAATATAGTGCACTGTGTAGTATATATAGTGTCAGAATTCAGACATGAACTAAACAATCAGTAAACAAACAGAAACAGGTGGACACAGTTAATCATGGAATTTCACTAACTTGGTAATAGTGACCTCTGGAGGCAAGATGAAAGAACTTCATATGTCACTCACACAAAATGAAATGCTTTGTTTTGCAGATGCATTTTTTTTTATTTCATATGCTCTTTATATTGTGTGAATACATATTTGTTAGAAATGGTAGAAGTGGGTGATGCAGAAATAATCAACACATTTTCACAATAACTGTTCTGCATTGTATGCACAGCTCTGGAAAAAAAATAAGAGACCATCACAAAATGATGAATATCTAATTTTACCAAATTAAAAACCTCTGGAATATAATCAATGGGAACATAAATGATCACAAGCCATCAAACCAAGCTAATCTGCTTGGATGTTTGCAACAGGAATGGCATAAAGTTATCCAAAACCAGTGTGTAAGATTGGCGGAGAAGAACATGCCAAGATGCATTAAAACCAGGTTAAAAACCAGGGTTATTCCACCAAATATTGATTTCTTTATAAATATGTACTTGATTGCATCTTTTTTGTTATTTCAGCCATTTCTTATTTTCTGCAAATAAATGCTCTAAATGACAATATTTTTATTAATATTGTCTACATTTGATAACTTGTAATTGCTAATAATATTCAGGTAAGAACATGTTTCCTTGCCCTATAAGGTTACACTGAGCTATATATATGTGAAAAAGTTTATTGCAGTTTAATGATATTCACCCATATTTACAGAAGATTTATGTTTTACGTTTTTTCCACTTAATTTTTTCATTTAGGTACAGGCGTAGCTATGACTCTGAGTTCACTGCTCCACTGGTAGCGTACCATGTGTGGCCTGCGCTGATGGAAGGTGATGCTGTCATAGTAAAAGGAGAGGCTGTGACCAGGAGAGGGGCACTGGTATGTACACACACACACCCATATACACACACACACTGTTTAATATACAGCCTAAAGCTGCATTTGAGTAATACGATGTAGAGAAGTCCAGATACTGTACATTGACAGTTTATTTCACTTTATCAGAGCTCCATATGTGTTTGTTGTAGCTGTTTTTTTATTTTGGTTTATAATCACAGCTTATCATTATTTTAAACATCCACCTCATACGTCAGCCTTGTACTGGTACTAGTAGGAGTACAGTTGGAGAATCTAACCACTTCTCTCGAGTGTTCTTTAGTGTTGTCTGGATTTTTCTGGATATTTTTGGATTGTGGAGCACTCTAAACTTAGCAGTAACACTGACTGTCATGCTAGCACCATACTCTCAGCCTACCATACCACTGAGTATGTCAGTATCACAGCTGTGTTGAGAACAGACCAATATATAATAATAGCTTAACAACAGCCGTCATGTGCTCATAAACAAACCATTTATGAATGGGACTGAGTGTGGCTTATAACTTGTGCATGAACAGATGGCCTGTACAGTATACAGTGTACCTGTATTTCTCATTCATAACATACAGTAGGACTGGTTTATAAAGTATCCAGTGAGAAGAATACATAGTAGACGTTTCCATCAAAATGGCCAGTGAGTGTAGTTGTAACTGTTTGTTTCTGTTGTATGTGTTTTAGTGGAGAAGCAGAAGCCGCAGCTCCAGTCCTGTCCGCTCTCGCCCAGGAAGCCCCACCCGCACCCTTGTAAGTTTCTCTGATGACTGAAGATTCATCAGTGCTTCTGCCAATCACGGTTGATGGTGCATTCACATTCTTTTCTGGACTGTTGAACTTCTGATATATTTTGTAAAGATATGTGTCTCAATGTTAAGTTTTGTATTTCTTCTGTGCATGCTTTCTTGGTCTGAGGGTGAGTATAGAACTATACTGCTTTATAACTGATGGTAAACAGTGCTAGAATGTTTACAAGCTTTTTATATTTGATCTAAAATGTGGTCTAATCACCCAGTACCTGTGTGTTAATGTCCTTATCGTGCTTCTTTACTCACAAAGAGTTAAACAGCACTTCCTCAACAGTAATGTATAGGTCCTTCATAAATGCAAGACATCCTAAATCTCTGGCAGCAAAGCAGCCCCAATTAATGATGCTGCTACCAAACATTCATGATGTTTTTTTTTATCATACAAACAGAACACTAAATCTATCTAATGCTTTCCTTATTAAATACAAACTGTTATATTTTTAATTCATAGTGATATATAGTGATATTATATTTGTATCATTTACATAGGTAAATTATTTTTTGTTGTAGACCAGAGGCCTCCATGCTATCCTGCTACACTCCATGCTTGTTCAGTGCTTGTGTGATGCTGGATTTAGATTTGTGACTATCTGTCATTCACGCTCCCTTTCTCTCTCTTTCTCTCTGACACTTTTTGTCTCTCTGTGACTTACTCTACAACCATACCCTCTGTTCTCTCTCTCTTTCTCTCTCTTTCAGCAGATGTCCAGTCGTAGTAGGAGTCCTTCCCCTGGACGTCTCTCAGCGAGCCGGCTGTAAAATTAGCTTGTGAAATCCATCTTTTCAGCTTTGGCTGAAATTTTAGTAGACTCATTACCACTAATATTCATCTCCTTTTATCTTTTACATTTGTATTAGAGAGTCTTTCCAGATTGTATTTGTATAAATTTGACATTTTGTTTCTTTAAAGATGGGCACAAGTTTACTAACCCTTAGTATATGGACTGAAGCTTGTTTTATACTCAGAAAACCTCTCGATACAAAGCCAAAGGCCAGGGCATTCAAAGAATACCAGGAACATGCATTAAATAAATCAGGAGCATTTGGAGAGCCTGGGTGCTAATACATTACACTCTTTATGAGTAAAAGCTCCCCAATCTGTGGCCTGCCACTAAGGTTAAGGTGCTTTTATTGTCTAGTAAAATAGCTGGACAAACCTTCAAAGGTGCTACAGTTTCAGCCTTTTCTAAATGTGTGTGTGCTGTGTTTTTAAAATTCTCAGTGTTCAAATCAGTAGGACTAGTCATAGAGTTTTACAGTAGGATAGTTACTCTGTAGTCTATCAGTCTTAAAGCCTGCACAGTAGCACTTTTCTGACTTTTCAGGTATAAGACCTATTTCTGATTTTAACGCAAATGAGTGTGTACTGTAGGGCTCTATTTCCCAGTTACAGTGTCTTTCTATGTATTTTTAAACTTTAGTGCCCGTACAATTTATATTTTTCTTCCAATTAAAAAGTATAAATTTCTAGATTCTAAATTATAAGAAAAACATTCCTTACATTGTTTTAGTAATAACAATGCAGTCAACATTTTGACAGCACAAGCTTGGCAGATATTAAGTCTCATAAGGTTTGATGATTCTTAAGTGTCAACATGACTGTTTATATCCTCATATGAATATAATGAGTCTGGAGTTTCCCCCTGATGTTTGCATGAGTAGAGTGGAATGTGTATGGTTAATACTTTATTGTATTTTCTGTGTGCTTTGCCACTTTATACTTTTGCCAGACCATTATGCAGACAATGTGAAGGTCACTCTTTTCACTGGTGCTAAAATATTGAGTTTACTACCTCTCAGAGGCATCTGTGTTTCATCATTGTGGACAAATCAGACATTCCAGTTTTTAACTTCTTTAATTCTATTTTTTTGTATTAGTAGTTACTCTGTAAACTCTGTATTTCTGTTTGATTACTCTGTAAAAAGGTTGATGATTTTGTAAGATGATACTGCAGTGTTTGTAAGGGTTTATTAACATACAAAAAAAGAACTGCAATGAGGACAAGTAAATATATTGTATTTCTTTAAAAACAATGGAAAATAACAAATGACTAATAAATTAAACCTGAATGCAACTATGTTGTTGTTTTTTATCCTGAAAGGTTAAAAATTGTAAATTCCTTTTTTTACTTTTTATTTAAAAAGTCTGGACACCTTCAATTTAGTGTTTTTTCATTATTTTAAAATCTGCATTGTAGATTTATATGAAAATCATCCAAACTATATAATTATTTAGTAAACAAATGTTAAATAAACTGGAACATGTTTTATATTTTACATTCTTAAAAGAGGCACCTTTTGTTTAGATAACAGCTTTGCACATTATGCAGTTTTTTAGTCAGCTTTCTGAGGTAGAGTCACTTGGAATAGCTTTTAGTTAATAGCTGTGCTGAACTCGTCAAGAGTTAATAATTTGAATTTAGAGGTAGAGTTGGTCTACAGAACAAAAACCCTATTTGATTAATGTTCTAATCCATATTATGGCAAGAACTACTCAACTAAGTAAAGAAAAAATAATCTAAGAAATGAAGGTCAGTCAATCAAAAAAAAAAATTCATGATTAAACTGGTTCTCATTAGGACCGCCCCAGAAAAGGAAGAGCAAGAGTTACCTCTGTTGGACAAGAGAAGCATTTAGATAAGAGATACCTAAATGCTTCACAGATTATTTTGTTTCGTTTAACATTTTTTTTTAATTGACTACATTATTCCTTATGTTTCTGGATGACTTCAGTATTCATTTACAATGTAGAAAACAAAATACTGTGAATGAGAAGGTATATCCAAATGTTTGACTGGTACTATAAATGCAAACAAACAATGCGCAGTGCATATATACAGATCTTTGAATAACGATTTATATATATATATATATATATATGATGTATATTTTTTTTGCACAACATTTTGCTCAAATAGTCACTCAATCATCCAGTTACATAACTTAGGTTATTAATGGACCATTATTATTATTTGACCAACCCATGCTTGATTGCTGCCATCCATGTTATGACCTAATAATCTAATAATCAAAATATTAACTTTGCTAGCTGTCCGGAGTAAGCTAAATGGTCATGAGAAGAAGTACACTATGCCACGATCAAAATAAAGTTAATAAAATGTTAGGGTTTGGAAAGGGTTACAAAGCTGAACCACAATTAACCACAATGAGAGCCATTATCTTCAAACAGAGAAAACTTGGAACAGTACTGAATCTTCCCAGAAGTCTACCAAGATTCCTCCAAGAGCACAGCAACAACTTTTCCTGGCAGTCAAAAAACAACCCAGATGAACATGATTTCCACCAATAGGCAAACATTGTATACGTGGGAGTGTTGCAAGGTGTAAAGCACAAATTTTCAAAAATACTCTGATGACCCTCAAGCCTTTTGGAACAACGTTCTGATGATTTTAAACTTATTATCAACATATTAAAGATACAGAATAAAACAAGATAAGATGAGACAGGTGATGTCCCACTCCTGATATGTCCTGTGTGTGTGTGTGCCAGCCAGTCAGCCCTTGGTATTGAGTGAGAGTGTGAGGTGAGAACAAATGATGGGATTTCATTGTTGAGCGTGGGCAAATGCCCTGAAAAATCTATACTGAGTTTTAAGAAGCTTTCAGTTTAAAAAAAAAATAGAATGCAGCTGTTGGAGGGATGTTTGATCTGAATAAATGGTTAAAATTAGAGTAAGACATCTGGCCCCTGAGCATAATAGTTTGTGTGTCGGCTTTGTATCTGAATGATTAATTTTTTTTTTTTTATGTCACACTGACCACTCCTGGGAACTCTCCTGAAATTCATGTACAGTTTTTTTAAGGATGATGGGACTGTGTTTGTTGGGTGTTCATCACCACTAAACCTCTGATCCTAAAATCGCCCTTCATGAGAACACTGCATTAGTAGTCCTACTGCAGCTTCTTATAAGTGAGAAAAATACCCCTTACAGATGGCTGCAGTATTGCTTAAAAAAACATAAAAGGCCTCATTACAGTCAATACTTCAGTAACTAAAGTGGCTGGAGATCAAACGTGCGTTCTTCCAGCTGCAACTTTAATGTCTTTAGTGACTCTTTACAAGAGCATCCTGTGTTCTCCACTAGGGGTCACCCACACCCCCCTACAGTCCTACAGAATTCCAAAGATCCAGGAGAGCCATGGTTCTTCTCAGCTCCTCAACTCAGGAAAACCAAAAGCAGTATGTAATGAAAAAGAGCTATAATTCGAATTGCTCTAAGCCTGTTTATTGACAAATGGATTGGAAGAAGAAAACTAAGTACCTAAGCAGGTTCACTAGATAAGTCAATCTGTAACACATAATATAAGATAACAGTTTGGTCCACTTTATGACTACATTTCCACATGGAATTATTAAGTAACTTCTTTGCTAGTGGTGTTTTAAAATGTTGTATAAATATAATTTGGACTATAAGGTCTATTTTCTGATCTATTTTCATACATAAAGCGCACTGGATTAAAGACACATTAAGCGACGCAGATTTCTCTCCTATTTTACTGTATATTACTGCTGCGGTTAATGGCTAATGCTAATGGTGCTACACCCAGCCTTAGTGCTGGACAGAGGTGGAAAGTAATTGAGTACATTTTATGAGTAATTTGTCATTTTTAAAGTAGTTTTTAAAATAGGTAAGTTTACTTTTACTCAAGTACATTTTGACACAAGTGATTTACTTCACTACATTGAAAAAATCCCTGTTACTGGGTAAAAAATAAAATGCTGGGGGAAAAAAATTGGCGCGGATGCGCCGGCACACGGATGCTGGAATAACGAGACATTAACGTCTTCATGCAATGCAAAATGCGCCTGCCCCACCGGACAGAGCTGTCACCTCTCAAAACCTTCACATAAAACCTGCGAAAGCATGTGGTGGTACATATTTTTATCATTAAACAATCTGCTTAAATGTTAAAAAAACATGTAAATATCAGTTAAAGCATAGCAATAACAAGTTAAAAAATAATAATGACCTGTAAAACTATAAAAATACAGTTTAAAGTCACCTATATGACCATACATTCTTAAATGTAAAGAAAAAAAATGGATCATAGAAACCTATGCCACTATTCTGAAAATGTTTTATGGGGTGGTCTGAACAAATACTGCCTGAAAGGTTCAAATTATTACGTGTAATAATAGTTCATTAAAAACTCTTTCATTTATGATTTGTTGTACTTTTTTACATCAAATAATTAAAAGTAACTATGTAACTTTTTCTCAAAGTACATTTTAAATTGAGTACTTTTTTACTTTTACTCGAGTAGATTTTTAGATTCATACGTAAGGCGCACTGACTTATAAGGCGCACTGGCCATTTTTGGGAAAATTAAAGGATTTTAGTGCACCTCATAGTCTGTAAAAATACAGTATACTTTGTGCACTTGTTCACATCAAGTCTTTGTATCAATCCACCATCCTGTCTCCCCACTTTAACTTAGTTATCTCTCCCACTTATCTTTGTTTATTCATTTATTTATTTATTTTGCACATTTATTTATTCACAAATAGAATGTGACATCAAGTAATCTAATGAACAAACAAACAAAGAAAATGACTGTGCAGGGAAAGGAAAAAAAGGCCTAAAAGAGGCTTGTACAAAGTACTTTCACTTTTCAGAGAGGAGGCACTGGCTTCCTTTTACAACCCAACCCAACTCCAACCCAATACTGATGGCATGTTTTGAAGATGCAAAAGCTCATTTACCTGCTGAATGCAGTGATTGTGCAAAAAACATAGAAAAACAACACAGAAGAACAATGTTCCGGTGATGATTCAACTACAAACTCATGAGAAACACAAGTAACATGTTCCACTGTGAAGTAAATCAAACAAGCAGTCTCAGCTATTCAGGGCCAGCACATAATTACAAGAGAGCAACTATGGTGTTATCATATAATCACTTAGTTTCCAGAGCACTCAAAAACACTGAAACAAACAGTGGCTACTGAGGCAGACACACACTGCCAGAAACATCCCTTTCAAAGAGAAAGCAAATAAAACCATCACTTAATGGTTTGCGCAGCATCACATAACCCCCTGCTGCCAAACAGAGTGCCAGAAAGGGAGGCTCCTGCATTGTAATTGCAGAACAGCTCAAGGCCGAATCAGAACGGCAAATTATAAAGCACAGACCAGTAATACAGCGGACGCAGCACAAACTCACACAGAGCCCACTCTTTTTTTAAACTAATCATTTTCTGAACTGAATGGGCAGCTATATGTTGTCCAGAGGCCTTGAAATACACTGGCTGGAGGTTATTTTTAGTGCTGTTGCTGTCTGAACTCAACTGCCTATTTGTGTTCTCTACAGCCTTATTGGCTGAGGAAGAAATCCAAGACTTACAACTGGGTAAAGTGGGTTTGGAGTCCATGATCAAAAGGCCTCTGGAGCCTGGTTTAAACAGAGCTAATTATCAGAGGATGCCTTACTTACTAAGTGATACTTAATCTACCAGCCACTTATGATCAGTACAATGCAGTACAATGGGTAACTACTTAATATATTCTGAAAGTTCTACTTTTGTTTTGACACTGGACACAATTCCAATGATAATATTCTTATTTTTAGCCAAAACAAAGCAAATTGATAAAACTGGTAACAATAGTCTAGCTGCATACACATTGGGTCATTTAGGAAAGAATATAACAACCATACAGTCTTAAAAATATGGACATTAAAGGTCTGTTGACCCTCAAAATGGTGCTATTGCCTAAATATCCTTGAAATATAAGATGTATAAATAGGAAGAATATTTAAAGGAATAATTTTTATCAGAAATTTCATTTAGATAACGTCTCTTTTCTTACATACAGTATTTTCCTACATACTACATGTAGTCAATCAGTCAATACATGGTTTTTATTGCATTTATTGAAACAGTGGGACCTGTTTTCAGTTTATCCATAACACAACTGATCAAGATTCTATGTTCATACTGAAAACAGTTGATACTGGAAGAGAGAGAGGGTTTTGATGGTAATGCAGGGGAAGAGGAACCTCAAAATGCAATGGGTCCACCAGACCCAGCAGAACTCCCTGTGTAACAAAAAAGTCCCTATAAAGTTTAATTAATGCCTAGTTTATACTTGCACCTGTCCATGCGGGTAAAATTATTATTATTTTTTTTATATACATAGAGACACAACTCTGGCAAAGTTCCACACATCAGTCAAACACTTCATCGCAAAACTGGACATCCAGCCTTTAGATCCGGACATTATACAGAGTTGTCCTCTCACTGAATCAGATCAGTTCACTCATGTGCATCAGGGTTCTTTAAAAAGGGATCACACAGGAAAAAAGGTTAAAAACTCCTGTATTAAAAGAGTTGACTTTTTACTCATAGTATTTGTTGGCAATGTTCTTTAGTCGCACAACTAAAGAAGCATCATCTTTAAACACCAAACATGTCTGGTAATAATAATGAATCGGCTTAAACTGGGTGTTGTTCCCCAGACCGAGTTTAATGTTTTTTCTCCTTTATTGTCCATCCAAGTGAATAACCATTTAAACATCTTTATTTTTAAGAATTGAGTCACTCCGCAGGAGGCTGTATAATCATTGAGATCAGGCCGCTGGCCCTGGGACCCGAAGAATGGGCGAGAGAAGAAATACACAAGGTTTAACCTCAAAATAAAAAAGCGCCTGTCTGAGGGAGAAGAAGGGACCTGGCATTGACTGAGAGTGGAGAAAAGTGTCACTGGCCTTTTTTGATGTTGACTGCAGTGCAGCAGTTAGGGTCAATTTTGGTTTTGGCAGGTTTGAGTCTGGTTTTTGGGTTTGGTAGTGATCCCACATTTCCTTTAGTAGAATAGGAGATGGCCATTGGGTGGCGCTGTTGCTCTACTGTACAGAGGGTGGCAGGCGGTCAGGACAGAGTGGGGAACTTTGTTTATGCTGAAAATAAGTCTATGAGTTGAGCTGTTAGAAATAACAGGGTGTGTAGTTGGATAGAAAGGGAAAGTGAGGACACAGACAGGAAGCAGTGGCGGACTTAGCAATATGGGGGCTCAAGGCGAATTTTACGGTGGCCGAGAAAGCCCAACGCAGTGCAAATTGAAAAGCGCTGCAAAAGCACAAAACACATCCATCAAAATTACGACACAGGCGCAGCAAATAGAAAAACGCGCTGCAACTAGAAAAACGCGCTGCAAATAGAAAAACGCGCTGCAAATAGAACCACAACACAACGGAAGTGAGTCACAACACAACGGAATTTTCCCGGGGGACCTTAAAAGATACTGTACCAGCTAAGCTGCGTCTTCAGTAACGTCTCGGACTTCACTATGTGTACAAAGGACAATAAGTGGCAAACAAGGCGTTTTGTGAAGCAGAACTTTTAATAATATGCACACAACCGTGGTAATCACAGGTAATAAACATAACTTACTTTTCAGAAGCTTGTTTGCCACTTATTGTCCTTTGTATACAGCTGGTACAGCATCTTTTAAGGTCCCCCGGGAAAATTCCGTTGTGTTGTGACTCACTTCCGTTGTGTTGTGGTTCTATTTGCAGCGCGTTTTTCTATTTGCAGCGCGTTTTTCTATTTGCTGCGCCTGTGTTGTAATTTTGATGGATGTGTTTTGTGCTTTTGCAGCGCTTTTCAATTTGCACTGCGCTGGGCTTTCTCGGCCACCGTAGAATTTAGCTAGGGGGCCCATCGACATTAATATGCAAGAAATAGGGTTGTGCCGATGGATGATATCATAGTCCATCCTCATTTATGACCCAACATTGCGATGGATGGTAACCATCGCGATGCCACGCCCACTGTTTTGTTTTTCCAGAAACATGCACTGACCTTCTTTAGGTCTCCTTCACCTAAAACTTAGCAGGGATTGTAGGAAAAAGATCAAATCAGGTATATAACTTAAATGAATTAGAGTCAGGGATGAAAAAATACCCTACTACAAATATGCATAATTGGCATATTATTCTATTATTTATTATTATTTATTATTATTTATTATTATTCTATTATTATTATTCTATTATTATTTATATCTAGGTTACAGCTTGTCTTCGTCTTCGTTTTTCTACATGTCTGTATTAATTTTAAACATTTCATGTCATTCATGCTGGTTTGTGCCAGGAAACTTGCTCATTGTCAGCCAGTGTTGGGCACGGTACTTTGAAAATAAATTATGTAAATTCTATTATTATTAGAAAAATAACAAACGAAAATAAACCCAAAATGTTGACAAAAATATAATCTAACAAATTTCAAAACATAGAAACGAAAAACGTTAAAATGGTATTAATATAATCTAATATAACAACTGGATCAAACAGTTTAGCGTCAGTCAAAAGGAAAGCATGCGCGGCATTGCGATTTAAAAAAAACTTTTTAATAAATAAGGTCCTATCAAGTGAATTAAAATATATTGTATTAAAAGGTATTAAATTCACATGTTTATTGAAATTTAATCAAGAGAAATCAGGCAAAATGCGCCGCGCTGCTGCGCTGCGCTCTCTCTCTCCCCCTCCCTCCCTCCCTCCCGCAGCACAGAGCTAAATTCAGCGCGAGGCTAAAAATAATATAACAACTAAAATTAAGATGGGTGAGGACCTGTAAAGTAATAAAATATTGTCAAATATAAAGGATGGGTAGAGGTTTTGGTGAGCTGTTTCAATTATTTGAAACTGAAACTAACTAAAACTGATATTATTCTGTGCACTATTATATAGCTTTTGATTGTGTTTTAAATGAGTTTTTATTTTATATTAATTACTTATTATTCATTTAAAAAAAAATAGTATTTTATTGATAAAAAAAAGCTTATCAGTTTTGGAAGAGGATCTGTTTTTAGTTTAGCCTCTTCCTTCTTTTTTTCTTTTTGTAGCAAGTGGCGCTTCATGGCTTCGCTCACAACCCACTTGTACACTTAATTTCACCTTAATTCGTGTAGCGGTTCAAGGCATGGCCACATGGCGTGGATGGAATATTCCATTTTAACGGGAAAGAGAGGGGGTGTGGACTGAACTGTATTTCTTTGTAATTTATTGTGTTGTCTTTGTTTCCATTTTAAACATACAAGAATCACCATTTCTGTGAATTACTGCCCAAAGGGCCCCAATTACAGCTGTAGGCCTATGGGAAGTTTGCAGCTAGTCAGGGGGCCCCTACAGTGGGCTGCAGTGGGAGGGGCCCAAGGCAGTTGCCTAGCAATGCCTCTATGCAAAGACCGCCTCTGACAGGAAGTTTGGGGTTTGTGCTTCAGCTGTTTGAACGTCACTGAGCATCGACTTCCTAGAGCAGAGTTTGAGAGCTGTGTAATTTAAACAAGGGAAGAAAAAAGGAGAGAGACAGAAACATGTAAAATGTGTTTATAAATGTTTGACTATCAATCCATAACATGCACTTCCTGCCTATGGCATTGTTTTTTTCATATTTCCTACACTGATGTTTAATGTTTTTCAAGATTTACTCTAAATTAAAAAATCAAATGTAATACAAATATAGAGGAATGTTAACCTTCACTTTAAAAAAACGTTTGGTGAATTTAATACAGTTTTTATTTGATTCGGGGTTGGGCATTTAGCCATATCTGCTGTGTTGCCTGGTTATGTTTTTTTTTACAGTGGTTAAAAGTAAAGGTTTTTTTAAATATATATATATATATATATATATATATATATATATATATATATATATATATATATATATATTCTTAAATATTCGAAGATGCATTTTTATTATTATTATTATTTTTTTTTTTTACAATTTATGCATTTCAATAAGTCATTTAGCACTTTTATAAAATACAGTAGCAATCAAGTTTGGACATACATCTTTTCTTTCCAAGTATTTTTTTTCCTTTTTTACATTGTAAATTTAATATTGAAGATATTAAAGCTATATAAGAACTACAGGAATTATTTAATAAACAAAAACTCGTACTGTATATTATATATAGCTACTTAAATGTTTCCAAAATTCCCTGTCCACCCTGTCATCCTGGGATAACCCCGATTCCTTTAAGAAAGTGACCTTGACAAATTGTAGAAAAAAAATATATAATAATAATATATATATAATAATAATTATAATAATAATGCCAATGTTTGCTAAAATGGTTTGATCCTGTCATTGTCTACCCTGTTTTGCAGCTTGCTAAGACAAGGTGGACGCATGCATGACAGGACATAAAAAGTGAAAATAAAAAGCTTGGAAAAATGGTTATTAACATTAAGAACAGTGAAAAGAATTAAAAATTTCAAACCATTGTTTTAAAAATGTTGAGGGCCAAAAAGCACAGCAGTCTAATAATGAGCTAATTGCGTAAAAAATGTATAAAATGACCAATGTACTGCAATAGCATGTGCTTTACATGTGAAGAAATATATGGTTATATACTTTTTTTGTTGGGGGAGAGAGAAGGGGTAGAAAGAAATGATTTATAACATTCAGCAGAATTGTAAGTGTAATAGGCCTGTATGGTCAGTAAACAAATTAGGCTGTTAACTATGAAGGGTGTGTGCATTCGGCAGGCGATCATTGTTTACACACTTCTCTAAACTCATTAAAACCCCTGGTTATGCCAGCATCAGTCACGCTGCAGCGCTCACTATACTGATAATCAACACCAGCTCATTAACACACACTAATGAACAGAGGACTGTCAAAATTAACGAATTAAAAATGCACTAATTATTCCTCTCAGCATAATAGCCCAAGTCCTGACCCGAAGCAAGCCTTCTCACAGAGCGTAAGAGAAGAAAGAAATGGACAGAAGGAAAAAGGACACAGCAGGAAGAGTGACCAGTGGAGAAGTAATAAAGAGAGACTGTGTTAACTGCATCCAATTAAGAACACAGCTTGGGCCTATATGACACTCAAGAGGAAAAAAATTAACGTAGTATTGCCAGAGTCATTGCAAGTGTCAGCACCAGCTAGTAAGCTTGTGCTCAACAGGCAGGTAAACAAGTGAGATGTCCTGCTATAAAAAAATTAATTACTCTGCAAGCAGCTACAGGAAATACAGGGATGACTGGACATATTCAAGCATAAAATGAGTGCAGTTTCCTAGATTAGTCATAATAATGTCCTTTTTTCTCATAAGAAAGTAAAATATGACACAAAGCAAACATTTTAAACGTTTTAAAAGAACCACTCTTAGTCAGACAAAATTAAACTATGTCTTCTTTTTGGTGGAACTGTCAAAATAACCAACTGCAATCTCCTACTATTGTTCTGCTTTTGACACTTAAGATTTTACTGCAAAATCGGACCTACTTAGATTGTCTAATATGTGGCTTTCTAAGATTGCTGTAAGAATAATACAAAACATTGCTATAAATGTATGCGTTTAAATGTAAGTGTTTTAAACATATCTGTAAAATAGGGTACATGTTGGCAAGGCTGAACAGCATGCATTTCCTAATTATAATAAGTGTTATGTACCAAAGTTGTTGTGCTTTTTGTAAAGTTTTCTGTTAATCATTTTCTGTTTTGAAGACCCATTACATTTTAGTTTTAAAACAAAATGTTTAATATGCAGAAATAGAAAATAATATAAGCAGTATTTCTTGAGTAATGTGGGTGGATACATTCAAATGAGTTCTGCCTTAGATTTGTCTGCAAAACCAGAACTGGTGACCCTCCAACACAATTGGGTGACACCAAATCTGTGAGTTCTAGACACTTTAATAATATGTGCAGTAACTTAATAAACTTTCAGACACGTGTTAATATCACTGGTCGCAGCTCTATAGTGTAGGGCTTGCACTAAATTACAGTTAAAATGCAACAAAGTAACATTTCCAGCACCAGTCAAACATTCGGATACACCTTCTCATTCAATATTTTTTTAATTTTTACATTGTAAATAAATAATGAAGTTATTTAGTTTGTTTATTAGTGTTAAACAATCCAAAATATGATATATAAAGCATTTAGGTGGCTTCTATCTGGGGTGCTGCTAACTTGCGGTAACTGAGGCTTGAAACTCTGATAAACTTGACCTGTGCAACAGGAGTAACTCTTGATCTACCTCTACTGATGTGGTCCTGATGAGAGCCAGTTTCATCATTTTTGATGGTCTGTATTTGCATAGTTGGATTATAGTTGGATAATATGGATTAAAACATTACTAAAATAGAGCTATTCACTGTATACCAGCTCTAGCCCTTTACAACTTTACAACTGATGCTCTCAAACACATTAAGAGACAATACATTCTAGTAATCAAGTTCAGCACAGCTGTTAACTGAAAGTCATTCCAGGTGACTCTACCTCATGAAGCTGAATGAGAAAATCCAGCAAAGATGTGCAAACCTGTCATTTAAGCAAGAGGTTCTACTTTGAAGAAATAATAAAAACACTGAATTTAAGGTGTGTTCAAACTTTTGACTGGTACTCTAAATTGGTATTTGTTGTTTTCTTTAAATGCCTCTTTAATCCAGTGCAGCGTCATTAGCTTAGTTCTAACAGGCTACTATAAATCTCATTTGGGGGCTAACAGAATTATTGTGGAAGTAGATGTTTTCCCTTTTCTGACTGGGTTTAAACGTTTATTGCCTGAACTGAAAGTCATGGCTCACCAATGGTACAAATAAAAAAGGTTCCAAGTATAAAGATTATCCACTCCAATCACTGCCTTTCTCTCATCAGGGCAGAGTGAGATCCCAGGCTCCGGGGTCAGATCCTGCAGCTTGGTGTGGCTCAGTTTGGGTCAGTGGGGCCTGGCCAGAGCTGGCTAGGTCCAACAGAGGCTGTGGCTTTCAGCCCCACCAGAGAAATGTTTACACAGGTGTGGTGTGGTTGGAGCTGAGGAGGGCACTCCTACATTGACCTCTTTCCAGTTCCTTGAAGAACATCTCCATGAGGGTTCCAAGCTCACCACACGTGGTCCTAAAGGAGAGAAATGGGAGGAGACAGAGTCCCAGAGAGACCCTTTATTTATTAAATTTCCATTTTTTCCCACATTTTGCAGGTCAAGAAATAGTAGAACACAGTCAATTACATAGATACCTTAGCAACTAAATGTAACATTAGACGTTTCAGTATTTGGGTTTGTCTAAAATGTACCTTTATTAAACTTCTATATTTCCTCAGACTATATTTTCTCCTTTCCATTTTCTCCTATATTTCCTTTTTTCCACCTAGTTTAAGTTTATTGCTTCTTACCATCAACATTGCATACCAAACTCTGAAGACACATGCAGGTAAACTAGTGGTTTTGCAAAGTAAATAAAAGTACAATATACCAATCAGTCATAGCATTAACACCCCCTCTGTGTTACATTGTCCATGTTTTTCTATAATTACTAACTGTAATCTCCTTCTATTTCTCTGTATACTTTATTATCCTCCTTTTACCCTGTTCTTAAATAATCACGACCCAACAGTACCACAACAGAGCAGCTATTATTTGTGTGGCGGGTCATTCTCAGCACTGCAGTGACACTGACATGGTGGTGGTGTGTTGGTGTGTGTTGTGCTGGAAGAAGTATTTCAGACAAAGCAGTGCTGCTGGAGTTTTTAAACATCTCAGTATCTCTACTGGATTTCTCTACTGGTGTCCTAAGACCCCTAATGAAGGACAAAAGGGGTGACCAACTCAAACTGTACAGCAACAGATTCAGAGCTTCTGTGTCAGACTTTACATCTACATGGTGGAGCAGCTGAAGGTAGGAGTGTGTAATAGAATGCAGAGTGAGTGTTTAAAAACTCCAATTATTATTATTAATGTAATGGTTGTTTGGTGTGTTTGTGCTATAGACATTATTGTCTATTCCTGGTTACTTTAGGCACCATTGTTGTTTACATCTCTGAATTCTGTCATTTCTTTGGCTTTTGCACCGTGAAAGTATAGGAGTGGCCCTTCCACTTTGCTCTTCCATCTGTTCCAGTTTACTACTTTCACTGATCCTCTTTGCCTTTGGGTTTTCCTATGACAGCTCCAAGTCACGACATTCACCATTCCAGCCTCTTTTAAAGAAACAGAGGGCAAAGTGAGAGATGGAAAAATAGGAGATGTCTAAAAAGAGGATGATTATGAGAGTGAAATATTTGTATTCCCTGTTATTTGGCTTTCTGTTCTGTAAAAAATGTAAAAGTATGTGGTTAGCTTTGACAGGAAACGGTTTTATAAAAAAAGGGACCAGTGAAAAAAATGGTTTCAACAGGTCACTGAAGATCTGCACAGCATTTGCTTGGTTACAGACATGAGCTTGATCTATTGTCACAGTAAGAGGTCACTACGATCTATTGCTCTAATCTCAGGTGACCAGTGATGTATTGTCTGAGTTGCCGGGGAGAATCATGAATACTGGTCCAAGACTGAAGCTCTGAGGTCAAGTGTTCTTTTCCCCGCTCTCTAGTGATTCAGCATGTGATAAACCCATTCATAGCTAGGCCTGCTACAGCATTAGGCCCATCAATGTGTCAAAGATCTACAGGAATTCTTTATGGCTTCACAAATCCAGCCTAATGGACAAAATAGTCACACTTCCTGCCTTTAAAGTGGTCTCTGTGTCACCAGGCGAACTTTTTACCAGAGTGTGCACAGTCCTGGTGACCGGGGTCGTAATGATGCGGTGAGATGCAGTGTAATTGTAATGAGATAAAGAGAACTCTGCTGATCCTGCTTTATAGCGAGAAACCAGCCTCAGCTTGCTAATGAGACCAGATTCACTGGAGTGGACGAGGAACCTCATGAGTGACTGCTCTCGGATTGTACTTTAGGCACACTTGCGGTCCTAAGCACTTGGGGTCCTTTTTGCTTTAACAGGCAAAAAAACATTCTAGATGTTTATTCAAAGTTCAAAGTCCATATATAGTCATACACAGTAACTAGCAGTAAAATGCTATGATAACTGCCCAATCACATGACACTTTAAAAGGAAAATATAACATATAAACTAGATAAAAAAGAAATAGAACAAAAATAATACAAATAACAAATAAGATAAAATATAGAATGTAGAAATAATGATTTCTACATTCTAACACAAAGATGTCCAATAACATTAACATAACAACATATCACTAAAATATGAGTAGAGGTATACACTTATATTTACAGAAAATTAATAGGAAAAACATAGAAATGAACAGTAAATACTTAGGGATGGATAGTTAAGAAAAAAGTGCACATGTAAAAATGTGCAAGAGTCAATCTGCTAATAAAAGTAAACCCTGTGTCAATTCTACTTTGACCTGTGTTAATTACTCACATAATCATTTTGTTTGTTAATTTGTTTATATATTTTTTATTTTTTTTTCCTGGATATGTTTAAAAGTATTTACAATGTATTTTTTTATTAGAATAGAATACATTTTATTGTCAGTGTACATATGTACAATGAGATTATAAGCCATTCCTTTTTCAATACAAACATACATTTAATACAAAGACTTTTTCAAAAATATATAATAATATAAATTGAAGAAAGTGCAAAAGGATCCGTGCATGTGCGAGTTCAGTAAGGTGATGGCTTTTGGGAAAAAAAACTTCTTAAATCTGTTTGACCTTGCTCTGATGCATCTTTTAGTTAATGGTTATATGTGGAATTGCTTATGCCATTATAAAATGTTTTTTCCTCTTATTGACAAATTGCTTCGTATGGTTTTTAAGAATCTTAAATTAAAATCTCTATACATGCTCTATACAAAAGAAAGTTAGGAAACCAATATGGGGAAAAAAGGCCTTTTACATCTGGCAAAAGATTTATATTCAAGGTGTTTTCCAACACTTAAACATTAAATGGTCCTTGAAGATCATCCTTTTAAATTACTTTTATGAGTCATACAGCACTTTTTCAGTAGAGTAGAGTTTTATGGTATAGAACACTTGCTAAGTGAATTATTTTGATCTTACACTTTAAAAATTCTGTGCCCATGCCTGTTCTTCCTCTCTCTCTTTTTTTCCTTCTTCATCTACACCACTAACTTCTGCTCATCTCCTCCCTCTCTTTCACTTTGATGTGTCCCCACAGTGTGGAGGAGCTGTATCTGAATGAGTTTCTCCGCTGGCCTGCTCTGAGCTCTTTCCCCTTCAAACAAGACCCAGAGATCTGGCCCAAATCCTGTGGTTCAGCCTGAGCCTTCCACTAAATCACCCACCCCGATGACATGGTTAAGGGTGACTGTAGTGCAGCACATAAATCAACCACCATATGAAAACCAGGGGAGGGGAGAAGGGAGGAAAACTAGAAGGACACCAAGGAAGAAGAAAGAGGAGCAATAGAAATGGATGTAGTAAAGAAACAAATACTGATAGTGCTCTTCATTAAAGAAAAACCTTATAGACTTACAGCTGTGTAGCATTATACATTCAGAGGAAACAGGAAGTGGAAAATAATATACTGGCATGGTCAACTCTTATGCAAATGTGATTAAGAAGTGCTCACTTTCATGCCCTTCTGTTTTTTTATTGATAATTATGTTAGCAATTATAGACACATTGTTTAATTTATAATAAGAGGAATGCGTAATGTGTAAAGTATCTGGTATGACTGACCAATTATGAACGGTTACACTACAGGGCCCTATCTTACACCCTGCGCAAAGTGCAGCGCGATGCTCATTACTATCGTACACCCTGACATCAGTCTGTTATCACGCCTTGTGCCTGCATCATTTAAATAGCAAACACACTTACGAATATATCTACGCTGGTGGGTATTTAAAGTGAGGTGTGTTCATGCAAATTTCTGGTGTATTGTTATCTTGTGGAAGAAAACACTGGCTGCTCACACACTGCTTACAAGCGCATGTCAGTTTCCTCTGCTGAAAAGAACAAAAGCGCTGCGCCGTTAAAATAGCAATCCGCCAAAGTCAGAGAACACCTGGCTCTTAAAGGAAATGGCAACTGACACTCTGATAGCTTTAGTTGAAGTTATGCCCAAAACACACCTATAATTAATTAAGAGAATTAATAGAGGATTTTTGTGCCTTTTGAGCTGCGCAACACATCTTTTTTTTGTGTCCTCACGATACCAAAGACACTGACACGCCCTAAATCAAGCTGCATAGTGCGTGTTTTTGACTGCTCATCTATAGATTGTTAAAATAACTATCTAGACACTTCTACTTCTTAGTAGAAGATTAGTATGAGATACATTTCAACAAATTTAAAGTTCTATTGGTGTAAATTCATGGGTGTTTCTGGACCACTGATTGTTCTAGAGTTACCACAAAATTAAGGGTGTGGGCGGGTCCAGTTCTTTGTTGGACAGTTATAGGGACAGAATAGAAACAGTACTTCTAAATACTCCAAAACCTTAAAAGGTTGGTAATAAATGTTAGTTCATGAATGTATTTGTATTGGTTTGCCAATAAAATGGCATGGTAATCCTAAAGTACTGTCCACCATCACAAATAATTGCACCCAGAAGGATTCTTCTAACAGATATAGACTTTGGTGGGTATGTTTGACATTTTGACACAAAATAATAAAAAAAGTAATTCAAGCATCACGCTCAGCAGTGCATGTGATGTAAATATCCTTGCTTGGGGTCTTATCAGTGTACCTGACTGCCTACATAAGGTTTTCCCATTGCACACACTTTCCATTGAGTATCATGCTGTTGTGTTGGTTGCATTATCCTTTGTATGCAAAGTATTGCCTCAAGGAAGAGTCTGAAAGCAATTTAGACAGTTGGAAGAGTTTGATAGGGGTTGCATTGTAGGACCGCAGGAACAAGGATGGATTTATTTACCTCTACAAGTCCATGTCGAGGTGTTTGGCAGTTGCATTACACATGCATTACACATGCATTACACACTACTTCTGTATGTGTTGCTCAATCGTTTTTAAATCATTTATTTTTTCTGGTAACCTTTATATTCCTTGCTAATAACATTGCAATCCGACGCTTCCTTCTTAGTGCAACTATTTTTTGATGATGAGTGTACATCTGTGCTGCTTGACGTCCCCCTAGTGACTAAAGCACTGGGGGGCCTTGGTTGATACTCCATCCCAGCATATTAGCTAAACCCATAGCTATGATGCACTTTTGGCCTATTATAAAGTCTACAGTATTAGAACTACTTCATAGCATTTAGATGTTGTGGTCTTGCTTATAGTTCAGTGGAGAAGCGCGTGTTAATTGTACATGACAGTGCTGACAGTGACTAATCTAAAGAAGAATTACATTTAACAAGCTGAAGATAAACAGGTAGCCACAGACATGTTGAAGAGTTCACAGCGTGTGTCCTCTTTCTCGCTGGCAGACACACACAGTCACACTCTCACGCAATGTAACATGATCACTGATTCATGTGACAGCGCTGAGGTTGGTGTTTATGGGTGGACAGAGGCTTCTGGGTGTGGTGACTGTATCCGGGCGCACACTAATCTTTACTGAGGTAATGCCTAGCTGAACTCCTGACAGTGCCAAACGGCTCCCTACTGGACATACGCTGCATTATTTGGATGTGGAGGCCATTATTTCATGGCCTATGTAAAGCACTATATAAGGAGCAGGGAGTCATTTGAGATTCTGACTCTCTCACACACACTCTACTCTTATACACACACTACTCTTACACACACACAAATATACACACACACAAAACCGTCTGCCTCTCACAGGGCTAATGAAACACATCTGGAGCAGAAAGTTGTAGAGTGACCGTTCAGTTAGACTTTACAGTGCCTAGGAGAATAAGACCGGCCGGGAGAGAGAAAGAGAGAGAGAAAGAGTTATGGTTTGGAACCATGAAAGAGAAAAAAAGAGAAACACTCAGCAATTAAACAGTATTTCATTTTCACTACCACTTTCACCTCTTACCTTGTTTCAGCCTCCTGTATTGTCATGAAATCAGACCTACTTCTGAACATATGGAGTGAAGTGTTATCTTATTTATGTACCCTATCACACCAATCATGCAATTTTAGATAACACATTATTAGGTAGATTCAACACAAACAAAGTGTATTTGATGTTCAGCTGGTGTTTTGTGTAGTTTATCACATGACACCTCTGGACTTTTTATGTATTTAATTTAATTCTTGAGACATGAGAAAGGTAACAAAATAGAGCTATGAAAAATAAAGAATGTTTAGAACAATGCTCTTACTTAAAGCTCCTCCTTATTTCTGTCCAATCCTAAAAATGCCCATTCTAATTTCTCAAATAGCAGTAGATATTTAGTAGATCTAGTTTAAGTGTCAATCATGACAGTGGCAAACTGGTCCAAGCATTAGCAGGCATATTTAGGATTTTTTTTAGGTGTGCACTTACATTTTTGGCCAAACAAACAAGCAAAAACACCCCCTCTATATTCAGCAAACAGAGATGTACATGTACATATTTATTCATTAAACAGTACAAATTGTGCAAATGTTCCCTCAAACATATACCATGATTCTTCAGGCCAAACTCAACTTAAAATAAAAGAAAACAAATACAATGGAATATAATACAAATTTGTCCTTTTAATGAAGGTACTTAAGGCCTGTGAAGGTACCACTCCAGTTACAGTATTTTTTGAGTATTTTTTTGAGTGTACAGTTTCCTAAAAAATCAGAATAAGTCAGAACCATCCAGAACTCTAGATGAGAAGTTGCAACAAACTAAAAGAAAACCTTTTTAAACCTAGAAACTACTCAGATGTGATAAATATCAGCTACCACTTATATGTAATTAAGAGTTGATGGTCAGAGTCCATTATTAAATTAATTATTCATATGTTTATTCTCTTCAGTTATTGTTCTCCTGTTTTACTTTAGGGAATATATTGTGTTTTATGATATGTTGCCAGAGCAATCTCTGTAAAGCTGATCTGGGCCACTGGAAATTACTGAGACATGATTTTCACCAGAACACTTCCACTTTCCATGTGTCTGGCATCAGCAAGGCCAGTTAGTCCCCAGTGGAGATGCTAGGGGTGAAAAGACTGACCTGGACATTCGCCTGTAACGAGCTGGACAAATGACTGGTCATTTAAAAAAACTGCCAGTGCCGAAATAAAAAAGTATTTTACAAAACTACTGGAAATCTTTTATTTTCTCTACAGAAAAGTGACGAAGACTTAAATAAACATTTGTGAATAAAAATGACCTAACACTAATGGCAGCGTGAGGCACCAGGGGATGGCGGCTTAGTTCATAGGCTGCCATTTGCACATCGTAAAGAAATGAAAAAGGGAAGAAAGAGCGACAAAACTGTAAAACACAGCTAGGTAAGAAATCTTATATTACATATTCATGCTTCATTGACTGAGCTGAAGAGAGCTGAAGTGAGTGCTTTATTTAGTTTTGGTCAGTGATGGAGGTCATTTGGTTTGCTTTCAGTTTTAATTACCCTCAGAACTGGAAAACATTACAGGCATGCTGCTTTGTTTCAGTGTAGGGGGAAAGCTGTAAGGTTTATGAGAATGAAAAGCAGGGAGAAGGTGATTTCTGCCAGAGGGGACAAAAAAATTACAAAAGGGAAGGAGTACAGTTAAGACTGTAGAGGTGAATAAAAAAGGGTGGAGTTTTTTTGTTGTTTTTAAGGAAGGAGGGTAACAATGCATATAACTTAATTTTTTCAGTTTTTAAATGTATTTTTAATTTGCAGTATTTACTTTCTACAGAACACTCCTTATTAATACAGTATCACACCCCTGGCCTATAGAATAAATGTTAATAAATGTTAATTATATGTAATTAATTTGGAATGGAAATGCCATTTCCTCACTCCATAAAATGTATTATAAACACAAATATGTCAGACCTGAGTTTCTAATATGAATATATGACAAATAGCATTGTGTATACAGCACACACTGATGCAGTATGTAGTGCACAGTATGCTATTTCAAACACTGCCACAGATATGGAAATAAAATCTTACTCAAAAACTGTGTGTAGCATGTCACTGTTTTCAACCACCAAATTGAAATATTAATGTGCTGATACTAATTATTAACTCCAGCTAGTTAAGTTAGTAATTGCTGTACTAATTACTTTAACTGACTTTCTTTTATCTACAGCTGAATTACAGCACTCTTAAGAGACACAATATGGCGATGTTTACGTTACGAGACTAAAGCAACTCAAATCAGATGTGACACAGATCATATTTTTTCATGTAAATTCCACTCTTTTAAATTAGATTTAAGTGGTTCTGGCTATTTCAAATTGCCATCCCAAATTTTATTTTGAGAAAACTGAGTTTGTATTGAGACATTTGATAGTCTGGACAACCAGAACCCACACAAAATCTGATTGCTGTTTCAGTCTGTGTGAGCTTGCCTATTCCCAATACCTCTGAAAGTGAAGTCAGTTTTTGCTGTTTTTCAGATGGCATTTTGTCTCTGATAAGCTAAAAATGTTAGAATCTTAGAACTACAGCAGAAATACATCAACATTTTTGCACATAGTAATAAATAAAAGTAAAATAGTAAACATCTAAATTCAGCCTACTTACATTTATAAAAGCGTGTGGCATAATGTTCACTCTGCCAACGGTCTGCTTCCACACCTTGAACCTGCATTATTTAAATAACAAAGAGGCTTACGTATATATCTATGCAGATGGGCAAGGTGGTCTGAAAGTGAGGTATGTTCAGGTAAATTTCTGGTGTATTGTTGGCTGGGCAAAACAAAACACAGGTGCGCCACTGACTCAAATTAACCTAGACAACAGTCACCCGTCAGATGTTCACTGCTATTGTGGTAACACAGGTGCACCGTGCACTCTTAATGGACCTACATCCCACTCGTTACACACGCACACACAAGCAGCAATGCACAGACCAATTACCAATTACATCAAGAATAAACACAATACAAAATAAAATAACATTGCTGTTTCTGTAAATTACCTGTCTGTTTATTTCACATTACCCCTAAACACAGCCATAATTAATTTAAATTATTGCTTTTGCTAAATTTGAGCCATACAAAGCATACTTTTTTCCATCCTTATGATACCAAACACACACTGACACGCCCTAAATCAAGCTTCAGGATGAGCAGTTGACAGCTCCCCTATACTGTATCTTCATAGTCTGCTAGGAGGCCCTCAGATGACTGATCATTAACAGTGGTGTAAAAAATGACTGTAATAGAGACCTCTTGGACAGATATATAATTATATACTATTTCCAAATTAAAATCATCCCCCTTTTTTGAATATGTTGGTATTATACATGTAAACACATGTGACTGACTGAAAAGCAACTACTGCTTTGAAAACGATAGAGGAGCCTTTCTGCCCATTCAAAACCATGTAAGCAAGTGTTCAGCATGACTGCCTAAATATATGAGCAGTTTATAAGAAACAAATGGGCAATTAAGAGTAATGGGAAAAGCAGCAGTGCATTAGTGTAGCTGAGGCTCCAGCATAGGAGAGTGCCGGCTGTCCAGGTGTGAGTCTCTCTGCCTCACTACACCCCTGAGACCTGCTATTAAATGGCCTGATTCGATCCTCGCACGGAAAGCAGTGACTGGAAACCCAAGCTTTGTTCAGATTAGAACACCATTAGCCCTCTGAGGCTGGCCAGGGGAGGACGGAGCAGAATAGAGGAGGGGAGATGGAAATTTGTGGTAGTGAGTGCAGGTGGACGGATGGGAATGCTACAGTACAATGGGCTCTGGCTGAGGGGTGCAGTCCTAATGGACCTCGTCACATTTAATAAATATACCCTCCACCAAAGATGTGCCCTAATTCTGCCCTCTCAGGGTCCACAGCTAGACTTCTAACTGCAGGAGTTTACAGAGCAGCTGCAAAAGCACTCAAAAGACACACACACACACACACACACACACACATTTGTTGGTATTACTATGTTAGTGAGTACTTTTCTTGATGTAGAGGTGTAGCGCATAGATGTGTGTACACATGCAAACCCTTGTGCAATGTGCATACACTTGAACCTACTGTAACCCTACCATAACCCCTTGAGCCCTGAGTTTATTATTATGGTATTCATTTTTAATGCAGGCACTACGGTAAACTCTATAGTAAAAAGTTAGCATTTTTAATATTTAGTATTTGGTCCCCATTTTTGTGGAAAAGGAAAGGATTTATTTTAGGGTTGATGTAGCTAATATTACTTACGGCATTAAAGTAGTGTGTATGAGGATGAAAGTTTTAAGTATGGGCCTGTATGCTGTTCACAGGGTTTGAGGAGTTGACTTATTAACAACCCTAAAAACCTTTTGAATTTGTAGTTTTTCAAAAGTAAATAAAAACAAATGAAATCAGAAAAGAGCAACATTTTTGTTTTGTTTCAATAAGAACATTAATGGTTCTAAATAAAACTGTTAACACTTTACAAACCCTTAGAATTCTAAAAACAGAAAATGGGGAACAAATAAAAGGTTGAATGCAGATTTAGAACCCTTCAAACATAGCTTCACAATGTACCACAAATGGTTCTGTTACTGCAATAGTACAAGCAATAGAGATTTTATTTTTCTACTACAACCTGTTCAAACTGTAATGTGTATATCTGTATTTATACATTTCCATATATATAGTTATGAAGTGCTACTAATTTCACAATTTCACTAATATTAATGCATAGTGAACTTTCTGAATGAAAAAAAACTTCATGTAAATTTCATGTAAATACAAACGTTTGTAGCATATTTCACATTGTATAATCTTTTGCAATTAAGAGTGTGCATACATTACATTAAAAACAGATATGATTAGTTGCATGTTTTTTGCTTCTGTTTCCTTCCATCTTTTTTTCCAAATGTGTCAACTTGCAAATAATAGATTGTCCCAAAAATTGTGAACACAGAATACTTTTTATGAAGGCCAGTAAGACGAGCAGATACTTGTAGGCAATGTCATGTTTTTGTACTATCCCGAGGACATCTGGCCCTTAAAACCTGCTAAATACAAGCCCACACACACATGCACAAACACAGAGACACACACGGCCACACATTATTTTTTATTACCTCTACAAATTTCTAGAGGTACTTCTTTCCTAGAAGAAGTGAAGATATGTGGTCCTCACAAAGTGCTAAAAAAACAAACCTGAGTGCGCGCACACACACACACACACACACACACACACTGTATTTTCCTATTCCTCTCTTCTGCACAAAGTCACACCAAACATCTCCATGTAAAACAGGCCTTTATATAATCCAGCACTTACACAAAATTGGAACCTTCCCTACTCCCCTAAAGCCGCCCATGTGTGTACACTTCAAAATATTTCATACTGTTTTTCATGGTCAGAGCTTTCACCGCTGACCTAGGGCAGCATGTCTGGCGTTTCAAGAAAGCACAAGACTGAATCTTTGAATTTCTTAGCTGCTGCAAACATGAACACACTCTCAAAACACCATTAATTCAGCAGAAGAAAGCAGGGTTTATAAAAATCGCCCATTCTGTAGCGCTTACATCAAACAGAGGGAGATATCTGGAGCGAAAGATGACAAGAGTGCTCAGTTCATCAGAACACGCAGCCATTTGTTTCAGAAACGCTGACGACTTACAGTGTTCTGGCAACCCGCTGACACTGCATGTGTAGTTTATGCCTTGTTGAAGCTGCAGGTTAGAAAATCCCACCAATAAAGCTGAAATAATCAATCTCAGCAGTTGCCACAGTGTTTGAGTCCTGCAAAGCTGCACTTTTAGAAAGTGAGCATGGGAGCCAAGGCTGAAGCAACGGCAACATGATTCAGTAAATGAGCAAAGAGATCAAATGACAAGCTAGCTGGAGACAAAGAAGTGCAGAAGTAACAAAAGGAAAGCAGGAAAAGTCATTGAAAAAACAAGAGAGTACAACCAGCACTTAATCAGCGCTCATAAAATGCTCCGAAAAAGAATGCTGTTAAGTGGTTGCTTTGGTGAAAAGAACTCGTTTTGTGGCATCTCTGCTTCGAGCCCTTGGTTTTGTTTTGACATCCACATGAAACCCTCCATGATAACGTTATTGCTGCAATCTCAAAAAAAGCTCACATGGATCTGTTTAATTTGCTGCTGGAAATGACAGATCCAAACACTTGAAAGCTTTATAGCTGAACAATGAGCTGAGCTGTGAGCTCCATGTTGTGGTGGAGGAGGCTAATTTTAGGGCCTGTGGTCGGGTCGACTGTCCCGGCTCCGGCTTTTCCCACTGCTCCATCCCAAAGTGTGAGAATAAAATCCATTGTGCCGGATCTGCATAAGTTGTTTGTTGCATAGGGGCCGTTCGCACAGAGACACAGATACACACAGTTTTCTGATGCTAAAGGCATTTCCTCACAGTGGAGCTGGGAGCCCATCTGTGAGGTTATTTATGTTCCACAGTGGAGCGTCCGGGAGCGTTTGGGGAGCTCGAGCAGGACGTTATGGATACGTTTCCTCTCTCTGGGTCTGGAGAGAACACTGGTCATCTGTTGCACATTGAAGGCTCTCTCAGGACTGTAGAAGCACTACCGTACTCCGCCTCTTGATGGCAGTCTTACTCCATGACACTGTGCGCATTTACATCTCCAAGAATATTCTCACTGAACTGGAGGAAAGCAAGTGTATAGTTCACACGTGTTCACAGACACACACATACAGAGAGTACTGCCATATGTCAGCATATAAGGATTATACTGATACTCATATCCATTTTCTCTTTAAACACAAATTGAAAGTTGTCATGTAGTACCGTAATTTTTTTCACACTATAAGGCACACTTAAAATCCTTTAATTTTCCCAAAAATCATTAGTGTGCTTTTTAATCCGGTGCACCTTATGTATGAATTGTATAAGTCAGGTTGTAAGGAGCAGTAAAGCCCCTCTGCTGAAGTACAGCTTTATACAGGAGCTGCAGTTTAGTTCTCCAGCACCGAGACTGGAGCAGTATTAGCATTAGCCGCTATGAACTGGGATTAAACGCTAGCTAATATCGCCCTGGTTTACCGGAACACTCAGGGTTCTTTAGTGTAGCATTGTTGCAAACGGTTAGCAGCTAATGCTAATGCTCCAGCCTTTAGTGCCGATGAGTGAGAAATTGGGGATTCTAAGCTTACTGTAACTAAACAGGTGCTCTTTACTCACCAAATAAACAGTTTTCAGTAGAGAAATTAACATCCAGCACTAATTTGACTTTAAAAGAAAGTGTTTTTTTTTTTGAATTATAGTTTTGTTTACTTAGCTTGGATTTACTGAACTTAGTTAACCTACCCTCGCCAATCCCCCCCCCCCCCCCACCACCACCATCCAGCAGCAAGATCTGCTAAATTAGAAGGGAATGGCGGCACCCCTCTTCCTTACTAGTGTTGCATGATGTACCTTGTAATCTGGCGCCCCTTATGTATTAAAATAGACCAGAAAAAAAAATATATATATACATTATTATTATTATAATACAGTGCACCTTATACTGTGAAAAATATGGTAACTGTAACCACTGTAATAGGTCAATAGCTACTTTTATAAATGAGTCTTTAAACATTTAACATGAGTCAGAATCTACTATAAATAAGCAGTAACTACACATAAGTTGTCTATTATGAATGAATAGGATAATTGGTAACATTTAAAAATAAGGGTAAAGTACAACGAGGAAACATATACAAGTAAACATATAAAAATAAGACTTTTAACTGTTTTTTTCTGTTTTTAAGTTGTTTGCTGTAATGTACTGACTAACTGGTTGTACTTGGCTTGTACCACAAACATGACATTTCGTTCACAATGACATGAATTTAGGTAAATGTTAAGATGAAAAAGCACAAGAAAAATACAAGAACAATTTATGTAGGTCCGCGCAAAAGTACAATTACTTAATTTCAATAACATTTGGGTAAAAATTAGTAAAAAAAATTATATTACAGTCAGTAATTTACTGTAGAGAATTACTCTGTGTTTGCATATTCTAGCCCTATTCGTAACCTTAAAAACCTCACACCTTTTTCTAACAATAAAAGTCATGTTTCCTCATGTTCACCAGCCAATTTTCCCTGTAACAAAGAAAGGTTTACATCATATTTGGCTCTCATACAGAGTTTCAAACACATGCACACACACACCTTGAAATATTAATTTAATGATTCCCCTGCTTCCTCTTGTCCTTGCTGCTCTCATCACCACTCTTGAACTCCACTCCAACAAACTGCAGCAGCCCTTCATTACCCTATCCCCCAAACTCTCAAATTTAATTACATATCCAAACACACACAAGCACATGGCACAAGCTACAGGTAACCGGATGTTTATCATGGCTTTCAAACTTATTCAAGCACTCTGCCATTCAGTCTTCCACCGATTGAGCTATTAAATGCTGCTAATGTCTTAGTGAGCGGTGCCTGAGGAGCACTTCCCTGATGTCATTTCCTGGCAAGCACAATAACAGCACCTGACTAAACTAGAGATCTGGCTTCCCGAACTGAAGGATTAAACTGATCACAAAGAGTGTTTACTTTATTAGCTGCTTGGCCTTATCATAGCCAGTGGTGATGAAGTCTTCTTGACGTATAGGTTTAAACACATACAGATTTTACACATACGCCATCTGCACAGGCCTTAGAGTGAGTGTTGTGGGATAGTCATATCACAAGATGTAGTGTCATTGCATCTCTGTTCTGTGTTTGAAACTGATCAGATGCAACACTGACCTCAATGATTTCTATATTCTGCTTTGATATTCTGTTTGCTTTTTATATTTTTGTAATATTAGCTGGCCTGCTAATATTCATTAGGCTTACATACATTAGCATGATTTACATTTTACATGTACATTTTATGACATTTACAAGGATATTCCTATTAAAGAAAAGTGGGCCAATGCAGTGTTAAGAGTCTGTAGAGCAGTATAGTCACTCAGATTGGGTATTGAAGCCCAGTCTCACTGGCATGCAGTGGTGTTATCTACTGCACCACACCAACCACCAACCACTGTCCCATTTATTCCATTCAAATATTTATTATATCTAAATTCTTTATTATAAAGGTGTAGAGGTTGTAACTGCTGCTAAAGTGGACAAAGCAGACAAACCAAGTCTCCCTGAAGCTGCGGGAGTCTCCCGCATTTCGGTAGTGGCTCCCTGATGCCCGCGAGTCACATATAATCTCCCGGAATTCAGAAGGAGTGCCACAAGCAGTGGCGCAAAAAGGGGGTATGAAAAAGCGCTGCACTAGAGGGGGCGCCAAATCCAAGCCCCAAATAAATTTGCGGAGCGAGGTGGGAGAGTAATGACAGGATGCTGACCTCAAACCCCCATGTGTTGTTTTGTTAATGGTTGTGTTTTTTTTGTTTAAGCCGCAGTCTTTATGTGAGCTTTAGCTTCTGTATTTTGACACTGTTCTAGTATATTCAGTCTTTTGTTTGATTTATTTTTGTTTTATCCTCAGTTTAATTTCTCAGTTTTGTTTTTTTTACTTAATGTTTTTTTGTTTGCTTATTTAGCTTGTTTGTTTATTAGTCTTATTGGTAATCCTTTGTTTTGTAGTCTTTGTTTCTGTAGCCTTAGTGTTTGTTCTTTGTTTATTTGTTAAGATATGGAAAATAATCTAGACTTCATTTGCATCCTGCCTCCAGTGTGTTACAATATGTACTACCTCCCTGAAATCAGTTGAGACAGATGAACCTAACAATAACTAAAATGTTTTCTACTAACAAAATGATATTTCTGAGTATATTTCTCGAGTAATAAAAGTTGGGTTTGCAAAATATTTGAAATAGATAAACAGTTTCCTGAAGCATGCTGATTGGCTACACATGCCCATGCATTCGTATGGGCATGTACACACTTTACATCTGGTGTCCTGGGTCCAGCAGGACAGGGGTTATAAATCCTTGCCTGGTGTATGCTCTGTTTCAGAATCCACTGGGAGCGTTCCTCCAGAGCACACTGGTTCCCCTCCCTCTGCTAAATTAATTTCAGTGCCTGAGCTGCAAAAGCAGGACGCTGAGCACAGCTGCCATCAAACTCCAGAAATATTAATGTGTGCAGAGGCTAGCACCTCTAACCCTCCCCAACCGCACTCATAAACCTGTCCCTTTGATCTCCACACACTCTGCAGATCTTTGTGTTTGGCCTAAATGACTTTCAACCACAGACCTGAGATCAGATCTCAGTGGTGAGCTCCGTAGCTACAGCTACAGGATTTAGGAAATGGAAAGCTGGTCATAGATCAGCCAGGTTTATCCACCCCTTCTTCCAGACAGTCAGCAGGTTTCCCATACAGCCAGCACTGCACCAGACCACAGCCATAAATATACAGCCCATGGCTCGACAAATCTACTATATGGCTGAATATATAACATTATATTGAATGTCAGAGCAAAGCAGATTTTTTTGCGACCTCCACCATTTTCCTGACAGTTTTGTGAATAATCTGTATTTGTGAATGGGTAATGGCTATTTTCTAGAGCAGTACAGCCATTGCAGGATGTTATTTGTGGCACCAATATGTTGAAAGCCATATGCTGACACAGGGTTAGCATGCAAAGAAATTAAAATAAATACTTGAATTTCGAAAACACACTACCTTTCAATGGGCATTTTCCCAGGCATTCATACAGAGGAACAAGTACAACGTTCTGGAATGATCATGTCAGTCCCCAGACCTGAATGTTATTGTTATCTGTGGTGTGATTTAAAGTTTAAAGCTGATCATGCTCAGAAACCATGAAACCTGACTGAAGAAGAATGATCCAAAATACCTTCAACTATACTCTCGGAGTCTTTTTTTGCAAAAGCAGGATCTACTTAATATTGCTGAATAAACTAACTTTTATGCTGGGGTGCCCACATTAAATTTGTTTAAAGATTTATTGCAGACTTTCTGTAACCAATGATTTATAAAGGAAACAAAAATGATCAGGGGTGCCCAAACTTTTTCACACCATTGTATAAGAAGTGACTTTTGGACTGAGCATCAGGGCAAAGATTTAGTCTAAATGGAAATAGAGGAGATAAATGAAGTAGAACCGCAGGGTAAACTGTGACAGGAAGCAGATTGATTCAGTCTGTTTGGGTGGGAGACCCCAAATAAGCAATTTAGGAAAACAAATGAAGAATCCAATGAAGCAGAGCATTCTTTATCCTGCTGCACTTGCAAGAAACAACACCCACAGGGCTGCAAATGGCTGATGAGCAGAAGTCTATGACTCACTGAAGAGGTAGGGTAAGGATAAAGAAGTGGTGTGGAATGGGAGCAGCCAGCAGATAAAACTGAGCCAAAAGGGCAGAGCAGGTGCTGGTTAAAAGAGAAAACTAGTTAAATAAGGATCTGCTGATGTCAGGCCCTGACAAATATATTGATGCACCCAATTCAAGCATTTTGGTGAAAGGATGATTCATCAAATGTGATTAAATTTATAAAGATAAAGCCAGAAAAGGTCACAAGAAACTCAAGCAGTGGTCTCGTGTGTGGTCAAAGAGGGAGGTAGCGGCCTGAATTGTGCAGTGAGAGATGCGGCCGAACTATAGTGATAGTCAGAAAAGATAGGAAAGTAGAATTGAGGGGTCGTCAGAGAGCATTGATTAGGAGGATACATCAATGATGCTAGCTATGGAGACAGAAGTCCTAGAATGGGGTAGATCAGGGGTGTCAGACTTAATTAATAATTATTAATTAATTAAAACTTTTCACATGGAAACAAAGTTTAGTTTGTAATTTAAATCTCACTCTGAAATTTTGCTTTTGGAAACATAGTCTGCTGTGAAAACAAACTATTTTATATCTCCTCTACCTTCTGGACCTTGTACTTTACATCCAGGTCCTTGTACTTGTCATACTGTTTCGTTTCATAGTGTCTTCTTATGTTATATTATTTCCTTACAGCCACGGTGGCTCTGCAAACAAAACAAACAGATCTGTCCTTTACATTCGTGAACAGATAATCTGCCTCCCACTTGTCTTGAAAGCTCCTGTTTTCCATCTTTCTCTTGGCCATTTCTGTCCTTGATGACTGGTAACAGTGATTCTAATGATTGTCAACAGAAAAGAAGGGGTGCGCTTGGCGATCTCGACTGACACAAATGCAGTAACAAAGCATTCTGGGATTTGTAGTATTAGCTGTGCATGTGCTATATACTGTCGGGCCTGCTGTAATACACATCTGATAGAGTCTGGCAGGCCAAATATAGTAACACCAGATTTGACACCTGTGGGGTAGAAGAATGGAAGTGGAAAAAGGTATGGAATGAATGGGGAGGGAATGGGAAGCAATGGGAATAACAGGGTGAAAGAAGTAGGACTGATGGAGAAGGCTATGGGATGATGGAAACTTGTCACACAAACGAAAGAGGTGCCTGAAATGACAGATGCAAACTCCAAGTATCTGCTCGGTGTAGCATATCAGTACACTCCCTTACAGGGCAGCCAACAGCTCCCTCGGCCGGTGCCGGGAGAGTTTCTGCATGACATCCTCTGACTCAGACAGCCTGAGCCTGAGCAGTCACGGTCAATAGAAAGGTCAGTGGTCACAGCTTTGTGTGTGAATATCAATGAACCCTTTCACTGGTGTCCAGTAGTTACCTTGGGTCTAGGGTCTAGACAGGGCACTGGGAGGTGCTGGGTGTACAGGTGGTTTAAATAGAGGCTGTAAAACTATAGAATGTGTGTATGTATGGGTGTGTGTGCACTGAAGATGGTGTCTGAAGAGGATTGAACATATTAATTTATGCTCCATGTACTACTATGCACTTGCAGGCCACTCCTCAGACCTTTTAAATGTGTTACATATAATTTATTAGGTTTAAATAATATTTTCATTCACTTGTGTCAGGGCACACTGTTAACTTTTTTTTTTTATTATAAACAATTGAACTAATGTTAGCACAGTGGAGATTTGTACACATTGGTTTATTGGTAAAAGATGCCATTGCTTTTGTGGCACATAGAAAAAAAACAAGCACTCTCACGACTCTCACATACCCAACTTGTAGGTGGAAACAGCTATGACCAAGGGACTGTCCACATATATAAAACATATGTGTGAAATATTTGTAAACACATAGATCTTTCTTTGGAATCTGATCTGTTGTCTACACAAAAGTTACACCAAAAATTACTAAAAGCCAAAGTTTTCGAAGACACTTTTCAGGGCACATGAGGGTTTTTGGGGATTTGTTTGTGTGGACAAGCATTATACAACCCTGACATCTTGCTTTTAATGTGAACATGGATGTTGTGAATTAACATCTGGGCAAAAGTTCACTGCTGCATTCAGAATTTGATTAAAACCTAAAAAAAAATCTATTTTACTTGCTGTCATTTTATGCTTTTAAAAACTAGCATAAATTAGCTTTTTTTATTTGCTATTAAATACCAGATTCTGCTGTGCGAACAACAAACAGTTAGAAATGTTGTTTGCTTTTACAACAGTAACAAGAAAATAATACATTTACGTTTAGAGCAAAGTGAGGCCAATTTTGTGGACATCAATTTTTGATCAGGGATCTGTGAGGTTAGACAGACTTGACAAAAGTAAAGTAGGCATACAGTGTGTTTATGATGATTGTGTGTAAATATAATGGGTTGGTTTTTCAGTTAAATATTATTGGTTTGGGTTATTAGGGCCCATTTTTAGGGCCCAGGTTGGTACCTATGTTTGGACTTTGTGTTCAACCAGATTTGCTTAAGCAAATTGTATTATATGCATTCACCGTGAAGAATGTACACATGTGAAAACACTGAGCAACTCTGACAATGACGGACCGAGAGAGACGTATTGCCTGTGTTTGCATAGCTGCTGGAGAGACGTGTGTATTTGTGTGTGTGCGTGTCATTAAGACGAATGGCTCGTCCAGCAGGAATATATGTTCAGCTGTGTAACATGTTTCCATGTGTTTTGAGCATGGGGTTCATGCGTGTTTGGCTGTACGTGTGTGTTTGCGTGTGTCTGCCGATACCCACAGGGGCAGCAACATGTGGCTTTTTTTAAAGGGCTTTTAAGCTGTGTGTGTATTTCAGGATGTATGTCTCTCTGCATGCATGTCTAGCTGCAAAATATGAGTCTGGTTACATTATACGCTTTTTGCTTGTGCAGTAACATAGGTTGTGTTTTCTTCTAGTCTGAAATTGATTGCAGTTAAATGTAAGATATATTAAACCATTAAAATTCTTGGCAAATGTAAAGAAATTGGCATGAAAGAAATGGAAATGACATTTAAACAGGTTCAATCCATCATTTTTGTCTGTGTGTATGTGAATGAAAATATTTGAATAGAGAATATTTGAGTCAATGGATATATATGCAGATATGTATACAGTATATTAAGTTTGTGCCTTAGACATTGAGCTGCTTGTTGGCCATTTTTAAAATGCTCTTGTTTGGTGCTAAAGAGTTTTATTCAAATATTTAGTGTCTATATGATTTTTAAAGCATACTGTATTATTAACATTCTGCACTGTACAAAGCATTTACTCCATTACACACATAAAATTATACCTGATATTAGTTTTATTTTATATATTTTATTGGGTGAGACGCAGTCAGTTGATTTGAATATTGAGTAGAACCTCCCCTTGTTTTCTTGGCTCGCCCATATACTTTCTTTTATGTTTAGGTCAGGAGATTATGAGCACCAAATAAGACCTCATGTGCTTTCCGATAATTCATGAGGCATATACCTTACACTTAAATCAAACATCAGATCTTTATGAACGAAGCATTGAAGGTAAAAATCTGTACTAATATAAATTGTGTAATTCGCTGAGAACAAAATTACATAACAGTCAAAAGAAACCAAAATGTTCAACCCATGGACGGTTGGACACAAATTAACACTGAAATTCAAAATAAAACACACAGGTGCTCCACTGACTGAATAGAACCCTGACAACATTTAGATGTTCATTGCTATCTTGGCAACACAAGCACATGGCATGCTCAGCATGCATAGACCTCTGCTTGTTACACACACAGGCACGCAGCAGAGCACAGACACAATTTTCACATCAACAATTAACAGAATACAGAATAAAATAACATTGCTCTTTCCGTAAATTACCTGGTCATGCACCTTCACAGAACATGCTGGTAAGTTTACGTTGCTGTGAAGCGCTGAAGCACTTCCAATAAAATACCAATCTGCCAAAATCAGAGCGTACTTGACTCTTGAAAAGAATGGCAAGTGACATGCTGATGGTTTATTTTCATGTTAAACACACCCAAAACAGACCCATGCTTATTAAAATAAGTAGTACATGCCTTTTGCTCTTTTTGAGCCAGGTGTACTTTTCCTGTTGTTATGATAACAAAGACACGCTGACACGCACTAAATCAGGCTGCACAGATCACTTATAGATCCCTTAATAGTGTGTATAACCCCTACATGCCTGGGCTGTTCTCCCAGACCTGGATCAGGGAATTAGTGAGCTCCTGGACAGTCTGTGGTGTGACTTGGGGGTGTCCGATATTTAACTGAAATAAGATCTGGGGAATGGGAGGATCAGGCAATAGTATTAATGTTGCCTTTTTTGCACCTGTTTTCTTTTTACTTGCACTAAAGCAGGTGAGCCTAATTCACAATCACTTATACTTCCTAACTAAACAGATTGAGATCCGTGTAGTTTAGCAGATATTGTGTTGTACTGTGATGATTGTGAAAGTACTATACTATACTATACTATACTATAGTACTATATTTCTTGTGTGATTACTATCTACAGTATTTGTACATTTTATGTTCAGCTTATTTAACAGATGGTTTGACTTTGCATTCAGGATTGGCTGGTGCTTGTGCTTATTTACATGCTTGTTTTTCAGACATTGCCAAACCGTTCTCAAACCGTTTAGGCCATGTACCACCAGTGAGCAAACTCAAACATCCAATACACTAGACATGAAATCTACTCATATACATGTCCTCATATTTTTAGCCAATTGTTCTTCACCTGTTGTGTGGAGTCTGTAATTAGTATGATTAGGTACGTTATTTGATTGGTTATTGTTTTGGTTAATACATATTCCTACTGAGACTCTCAGAAGGGTTTAGACACAGAAAAATCATCTATGTGAGAGGCAAGCAGTTAACTATAATGTTTTTTTTTTTTTTTTTTTTTTTTTACTTTTTTAAGCTATTCACTGTAATTTAGAAACTGTAGTAAACTGTTTTGACTGATTGATATAGGTTATCATATCTTGTGGCATACCACAGAGTTTTACTGTAGAAACAATGAAACTGATGTTAATAATCATAAAACTGTAGTTCTGAGAGTGAAGTGTGGCTGAAGTGTAGCTTACATACTAGTTATAAGAGGTAAATCACTAAACACTAACTAATGTAATGTTAGATGGAAAAATACAGGTGTAAACTTTATAGATTTCAGTTCTTAATATTTCAATGGAAGCAGATGTTTTTTTCTGGGATCATCTAGTTAGTGGATGCTTTGAGTCCCACCAGTGGTAGCCGTACCATAGTTTAAGAAACCACTAACCTAACCTACATTTGACCTAATCTTGATGTACTGCATCTGTTTCTTACAAATGGAACTTACCGCAGACATTAATTTAGTAAATGCATTTAGTAACACATTTACTTAAAATACCTACAGTAGAGGTACAATTAACATATAGTAAATTGGGTGAGATGCAGCTGAGACCGATTAGGGTGAAAAACAGATTAGAATGAGTATTGCTTTAAAGAATTCTGGAGTGGAGCGCGTCATTCTGCTGCTGAGAGCAGTGACCGGCACTGTGCCTGAACAAAAACACTGAAGGGTGGAGTGCTGCTTTCTCTGGCGCAGTAAGAGGTACAGCAGAGAGAGCTTCACCAAGGAACACTTGTGCAGCTGCAGAATCCAGCAGCAGCATACCAACCACAGAGATACATGTGCTCCATCTGACCAGTGAGCTTTGTTCAATATCTTGTGCTGAATGCACTGATATATCATTTTAGAGATATTGTCCTTAAATAATTACATATCAAACCTGCTCACTCTCTTTTTTACTCTATCTTCCTCTCTCTCTCTCTCTCTCTCTCTCTCTCTCTCTCTTACAACCCCCCCCCCCCCCCCCACACACACAGGCACTCTCTTCTAGATGACGACATTCGTAAGAAACAAATTCCCCTCTTTCGATTCCTAATACTATTTTATTGCTCCCAGCGAATTTGTCAGTCCAGCTCTGGGACTTCATCTATTTCCTGTGGCTGAGAGATGAGGAGGATTCAGCCAAATGTCTTCTCTGCTCAACTGCCTCAGAGAGAGGATATCCATTTCCTCCATTTTACACTTCACAAAACCCATTAACACCTTTCACTAAGAAGAGCTTTTATACTGGATACTTATATACTGTTCAATTAGGCTTCTCTTTATGAACATTTGTAAAAAAAAAAAAAAAGCAAGCAAAAGACAATTTGCTGTGTTAGACCTAGGACATTGCAATACACAGTGCAGTATTACACGTATGTAAATGGCTACGGGTGTGGTCCGATTAGACACAGCCTCTTGCCACAAGAAGACATAAAAGTGCTTCCCCTGTTGCACTTTTGAAAAAAAGGGCTCTCAGGGGCTATGTTTGGGTAGTGTACCTCTTGGTGAGAAATTGTTGACTGCTAGACATTCCTCTACAACACCCTCAAAACATTTTACCCATTTTGTCAACTTTACAAGGGTCTTGTTGTAATTGCTTTGATCTTGCTTTGCTGTGGAGTGACACATTGCTCCAACTGCTGGCGTGATGACACATATGGCTACCCCTAATATATATGAGTGGTATGAGGGACACTACCAGCTTAATGATATGTGTAGGACATCATGCAGCCACATGTGTAGCCTCTTATGGCAGGGCTTCCAACCGACATTCTTCAGCAAGATAATGCTCACCCACACACAGCAAAGGTTTCCATATTTATCATTAATCAAATATTTATGGGGCCGGCTGTTACAACCTTCAGAAACCTACAAGTATGCAGGATCTACAGGTTCACCTGCAACATCTGTGGGCAAGTGTGCCACAGAATGCAACAAGGAACCTGTTTGGAACCCTAATGCATTTTTTGTTAGTAGGTGTATCTTATATTGTCGCTGTTCAAGGAATAACATGTATCTCCAAAAGAGCAGCTTTACAGGAGAAAGAGAAAACCTTCTTAACTTTTAATGGCAGTTAACGTAAAAAGAGTTGGTTTAAGGTAATTTTGGAAAATTTCTATAGGTCCATTCATCAAGAATTTTTAAATAAACTGTAAGGGACAGTTTGTCAGTACAAATTTTGTAGCAAACTAAAAATGGACAAAAATTAAGATACTTGTTTTTCATTGGACAGCGATGATATCAAAAATAGCTGGCAATGGATTCAAACAGCTATTTACCTGTACTTTGGTTTATTCTGCAGCACTCATTTTTTTGTTTTGATTTGCAGTAGTGTAAAATATATAAAATAAGAGATCATGCAATTATATCATAAAATGTAAGTCGGCTATTTTACGGTGCCCCTTTTACCAATTAACCAACGCCTTGTATAATTTTCTTAGAAAAGTGTTTCCAATATATTAATCATAAGGACAAACCAATGGGTTGGATTAGAGTTTGTGATCTACAACTAAGTATACAACTTCTCACTAATGGTAAACCCAATCTAATTCTTATAGCAATGTTCTAACATCTAGTCTCTTTGTCAGTATTTGCTGCAGTACAGGCTGTCACTGCAGTGAGGGATGTCAAAATCCATGGTCACAGCCTTGATCAATAGTCTTTGGTACTATAGTCTACACACTAATCATGTCTTAGCACAGTGCTGTGGACCCATATAGTTTAGCATCATCAGGTAAGTATAAATGCAGGCACTACAGTGGCATTTTGCAACCAACAGAGGGCGGTACAGGCTGATAATAAAACCAGGACTATGATAAACAGCTCATTTACTTTTCACACAAAAGATCTGCCACAACATATTTAAAAAATTCAACGAATCTGGCACAGAGAAAAGAGAGTTAATGTATAATCTTAAAAATTCTAAATTATAAAGTTACTGTAAACACATTATTGAGTTACAATATGTATGTATTCATTGTGTCTATTTTCCAATAACTTGTTAAATAACATTGCTGCAGTTTTAAATGATTTTATGGACAAAGCATCCTTTGTATTATAATTGTTTTACACTTGCATGGCAAAAGTCACGGCACAGTAAACCGTGTCCTGTGATTTTTTGTCATGTCTCAGGAAGCTATGAAAGCTAGAGTTGCTTGTCGGTTGCTTGTCTGATTTCAGCCAGATGCTCATTAATAGATCTTATTACCACAAGCACTGTTTAAAGTGGATCTCTGCTCTTAAAATGCAGCATCAGTCAAAAGTTTTAATGTGTTTTCAATGTGTTTTCTTTTTTTTTTTACATAGTAAATTTAATATTGGAGACATTAAACCTATACAGAAACAAAAAGTGTTAAACCAGAATATGCTTTAATAGGAGTTAATCTACACTGTAGAAAATAAATGAAATAGAGAAATAAAGAAACATCTTGAATGAGAAGGTGTGTACATTTTTTTGTTATAAGCTAGAGAGAGAGAGAGAGAGAAAGAGAGAGAGTGAGTGAGGGAAAGAGAGAGAAAAAGTGAGCGAGATACAGACAGAGAGAGAGAGAGTGAGAGTGAGCGAGGGAGAGAGACAGAGAGAGAGTGAGTGAGGGAGAGAGAGAGAGAGTGAGTGAGTAAGGGAGAGAGAAAGAGACATTGAGAGACAGATAGAAAGAGAGAGACTGCATTACAGTTACCAAAGGTTCAAAATCTCTGCTTACACAACACACTCCACATTCACACACAACTTAGAGGTCAGACACACATACATTGAGTAACTCAGAGCTGAAAGAGAATTACACAGCGAGAGACAGATCAAGAGAATGAATGAATGACCGAAAGCAGAAAAAAGGAAGAAGTGGGGTAATGAGTAATAGAAAGCCTGAAACACAAAACATGTACTGCTGAGGGGGAACAGAACAGCAAGACAACAATAAGTCAAACAGCAGTGAACGGAAGTACGGAACACATCTCGTTACTGTTGCACAAAAACTTAAAACTCCAAAACCTCCAAAATGACAACTACAGAGGAGGAGACTCAGTAATTTCTCCTCATTCATCAACTAATTAAAATAATATATGATGACAATGTAAAAAATTGCAATAATTGAGATAGAATTTTCTTTTGTTGTTGTCTCGTTTGTATAACCAGGTTCTTGTTGTCTGCTTTTAGGTCTGATGCTGTTTTAGATCAGATTCATGCAGACATATAATAAATTCTTATAGGTTCACAAACTTTCAAGCACCAAAGTGAAGTGTAGTGAGATACAACATAAAAAAAAGTGAGCCAATCAAAACCTGATATTGTTTCTGCTTTTTTCTACTATGAGCATTTCTTACTCTATGATTTAAATAGGATTTGTACAGACAAGGTCAATGTGGACCCTGCAGACTCTCTGAGTGTCCTCAAGAGGGTGTCTGCTTGCTAAGAAAGTCAGACCAGCAGATGTTCACAAATGAGCAGCCCTAACCTTTTGGAAGTAATGAGGCCTATGTATAAACAGCACGTAGTCTGTGTGTGTGTGTACTCTGAGAAAGTCTAAATGAGTTTATATTTACAGATGTGCTATTTTTACCCCTTGTTTCCTCTCTCAATCTCTCTTTTTCTCCCTTGCTTGAACTTTAGGGCCTAAGTTTGGATATGTGAGTAGATTGAAGTACCACAGAAATAGCTATGATTCAGTCGCTCAGAGTTCCCAGCTAAGCATTCCAGAAGAGGAGGGGAGATAAGAGCTTACGACATGATAACCATGATGTAGCGCTCCTGCAGGATGTAACAAATTAGAGTAAAGGTCTCAAAATAGCTCTCACTGACTAAATGGCTTTTTTTGGCTAGACAGCATTTTATAAACTTTGTAAATCTTCTCCAAAGACGACTTCAGTGATAATGACTGTTGCTACTTCAGTGATACAAAGTTCCCAAAGTCAAAGCTGCAGCTGCATTCAAAAGCACTGTAAGAAGCATTCAGAAGCTAAACCTGATCAACAGAGAGGGTGATTTGAGGTAATTTGGGATGAGCTGGAGCTTCACAGCAGCTATTGTTCAGCACCTCAAGAAACACCTTCAAGACGCTGAGTAAACTATTCCAGCTGACTCTTCCTCATGAAGACATTGAGATTAAAATACCAAGAGTGTGCAGATCTGTCCTCAAAGATAAAAGTGCTACTTAGAAGAATCTGAAGCATAAAACACATTCTGGTTTGTTTAACACTTTTTGTTTATGAAATTATTCCATGTGTGTCCCTGTAGGACTTTAATATAGTCTTCAATATTAAATTTACAAAGTAAAACATTTAGTGGTATCAATCGATAAAATGTTTTTATCTGATTAATCACAACTAAATTCTGTGATTAACTGCGATTAATCGCTTTTGTTTTTCGCGTTACTGATTACAAATTAACAGCGTGCATTAATGCTTTAACGTTGATACCCTAAAAACTATAAAAAACAAAACAAAAAAAAAAAACACATTGAATGAGCAGAGGTGGTACCCAAGATAAGTTTAGATCTGGGCAGAAGAGCTTACATATATTTGTTATAACCATTAAAACAAATTAAAGCTTAATGATTTTGTCTCCTTGAAGGCATTTTGTGTGCTTTTTTATGTATTTTAATGTTAGCTTTGTGTTTATTTTAAATGTGTCTGTGTAAATTGTCTGATGTCATTTTTGCAACTGGAACTGTGTTTTGTCTTGGCCAGGTCTTCCTAAAAAAAAAAAAAAAATTCTCAAATAACTTAAAAAAAAAAAAAAACTCATATCAAAAGGAGTGGATTGAGCACTATCATCACACAGTGAACAGTGAGTTTAGTGAGATTAACAGTGAGTTCCACTGCTTTACAGCTCAATCTACCCCTCTAGCCCACACCTGGAATTAGGCATGGTGTCAATAGGTTCATGTTTATGTCCTATTCTATTGGTAATACTTCTCTATAGGCACTAGATTGCTGTGTCAGCAATGAGTGCAGCTAAATAATCTAAATGCATTCATTAGAAGGACTATTCACAAACATTTGAACATATACTATATCTAGTTTAACAAATGCTTAAAAAACATACATATTATTCATGTATTAAGAAGCAATCGTACCCGTTCCAAGTGCTGAATTAATCTACAATTAATAGAGGCCTCTGACTACCGCACCAAGCTTGTATAATCTCCATAGAGAAGCCATATAAAAACGAATAAATTAGATGCTGTGAAGCGTACAGTCACTTTAGCATTAAATAGATAGTCAGCTACTTTAAGGTACACTCTACAATGCCATAAATGCTGACTGGAGAGGAGTATATAATGGTATTTAACACACAGAGCTGTAGATCACTGCTCTCTTCAAAACATCAGAGATGAGCTGGAGTGACATTTGTGATCCAGAACTAATCAGCGAACATTAGTACCTGACGTCACTAACTGCTCTTGTGGACGTCACTAACTGCTCTCAGATAATTAAGGCAAAGTTCAAAATATTTGGTTTCAGAAGAAATTATGGGAACCACTTAAAAACAAGATGTTCTTAATTAGACTCTAAGTACCTTAAAAATTGTCAGGTAACACTTGATGATGGTACATACAACAGATTGCCTTAACTAATTATTAATTGCCATTAGTTAAGACATTATTAATCATTATAAAACTATGAGCTAATATCTTAATTCATTATTGGGTAACACTTTATAAAAACTTTCATGAATATATTTTAACTAATGATCAGTGTGAACAAATGTGAACAAAGCAGTAGTTTATCAAAATTTGAATATTAACAAATACTAACACTGACACTTATTTATAAGCATAGATATTCATGTTAAAAATGTTATCAAATCATTAGCTCAACAGAATTTATTTAAACTATTAATATTTGTGATCCTTTTTGTAAAGTGTTATAAACTGTCAAAAACCAGTTAAAAGATATAAATAGAAAGGGCAACAATTTCCTGTTGTTTGCCAAAATAGTGATCCCACATTCATTTATACTGTCAAATCTCAGATCTTTTTGGATGCTGGAATCTTATTTGTCTTGTTTATCAGTCAGAAGTCATTTTACCATATTTGTTAAAAGTTAAAAAAATAAAGTACCCAGATTAATTATTTAATCAGTACTTACACATATTGAATTACTAAATTGAGTTCCTATATGATTTGCCTTGACAATTTGATAGTAACAGGTTTTGACATTGAAGTATTTACAACCTCTTTAATAACAATTAATACATGCCTTTATTGACCATTTTTAAAACCTTTATAAGGGTAGTCTTATTGAAAGTGGCATCAAATTATATTATATACATTATAATCTAAAATGTAAAACATATTCAGAATAATTTTACATTTAATTTTCCATCGTGTTTGATGTGACTTTAGTTTCCAATCTCCTTATAAGGTCGTTTTTCCTGGCCGTGTCCCAATTCACTAGCCGGGTAGTGGGGCAGCAGTAGTGTATTGGACAGCCTCCCTGATGGAGCGGTGTGTTTTTTTTTTTTCCTTTCTTCTTGGGTTTACATGCTTTGAGATTAACTGCTCTGTAATTGGGTTCAACAACCCTCTGGGCTGGAGAGCTACTAGTCTGTAGCTCTCTGCGGCCAAACTTAGTTGCCGGCCTATGTTCTACATCATTTTGGACCACTTCTATTGCATATTTTATTGACACTATATAAAAAAACTATTTATTAATTCAAAGATCTTATTTAATCATTGTCTTTCTATTGCAGTCATTTTTGTTCATATCATTGTAGCGATAATGAAGACTAACGGAAATTCCTGTACAGCAGACACCTCTAACTGCTTTTTTACTACAAGAGACCTGGGGACCAGTCTTTCCAACTGTATGTACATCAGTCCATGTGGGTGTATCAGTGACAACAGAAACGGCCATGTGACAGAATTTCCCATAGAACACAACAGAACAAACCCCCACATTCCTACCAGACACAGCTACTATCTCAATAGACGTAATGCCTCAGACCGGAACAGCATAATGAGCTCTGATGACTGCACAGATCCAGCAAGAATACCCCTCACCAATTATGACCACTACACCCTAGACATACCGGATACAGTCATTTTCCTGCTATGAGGTCATATTTCAGACAAAGTGGCCCTGATTTATCTGTATAGATTTTATGATAGATAAATGATAGTACTTTATATTACATAGATATGGTTAGTTTCTTGTAAATAAGAAGTGAGTGTACAAATCCTGTGAAAAAATTAGTGTCCATAAATCAGAGTAAAAAAGAGGCAGATAATACAATGACAAAAAAGTGAGAAAAGAACAGTATACAATCTTTTACTAAGAACCTGTATTCATGCCTGTACAGTAAGTATCATTATTTTCTACTAGACCTAGACAAAAGGGACATGTAGATAAATGTATTATTTTGTAATATGTAAAATGTCCAAATGTGTTCAGGCTTTGTGAAGCTGAGAAGAATGCAATGCTTGTTGCTTTTTGCAATAGAAAACACAGGCATGCATCAAAAGTACTTTGTAGTTCGATGTTCATTGCTATCCTGGCAGTGAATTATCAACACATGTGCATTCTCAAAGTGCGAATACCCCAATTTGTTACTTACAAATATGCGGCAATGCACAAACCCATAGCGCGTGCCTGTTGGCAGCAATGCAAACGTACACATCAACAATAAACAGAATAAAAAATAAATAAATATTATTGTACATCAACACAAAATATAGGTCCTTATCATATTACTTTTCATCGTTTGCTAAGAAGACAAGGAGACGCTCACCACTACCCCCTCTCATGCCTGTTTCACCTTGAGGATCATTGGTAGATTCCTGGTGTTCCCCTAAAATGACTTGCCCATGCAAAGGTCAGTTTTCTCTGATGAGATGTGCTGGACACGTCCAGGTGGCTGCACTGTTAAAATAGCAATCCACCAAAGTCAGAGTGCACTTGATTCTTAAAGGGAATTAAAGGCAAGTGATGGGCTGAATGGCTTATTTCTTGTTACGCCCAAACACCATCCATGATTTTTTTTGCACGTTTTGAGCCATGCAAGGCGCACTTTTCCTATTGTTATTAAAGCAAAGATGCACTGATATGGCCTAAATCAAACTGTGCAGTTGGCAGCTCGCCTATATATCTTTAAAATAGGACCCTATATCTTCAATATGATGACTTTTTCACTTGAGGACAAAACATTCATAACTATAACGTATGTTAATGCAGTGAGGTTTTATTACAAGCTATTTCTATTGTTTTATTTATCATAAAATGATTAAACAATACGCAGTACAGCTATTGTTTTTAAACTGAAAAAAAGAAATCCAGGCCTTGTTTTGATGGTAAAAATTGATCCTTAAAATAACCTGCAACAACTTTTAAATGATCAAGTTCAACTCATTAATCTCTACCACTGATTAACGGGAAGTCAATAAACTGGATTTTATAAATGATTGCTAATGAGTTTGCAGCAAAGCTTGAAGGCAGTGTCAGGTGCTGTAGTGCTGGAACCTCCCAACGTAGCCATGCTTTCATGTTCAAGGCCAAATGAGTCCTCATCATCGACACAGTTCTGGGAAATAGCAGCAGCAGAGCCAAGTTCTTTACTGGAATTACCTTCTGTTTGTGCACAAACCACTCGCTTTAGATGAAGTCCGCTATCAATATGGCTCTACTGAGAAACTTTGAGAGAAAAACATTTGTGTACTCATGGAGGGTTAGGAAGTGATGAAGACATATTTGTTTCATAGACTTATTCTTTGTTAATTGATGTATTTCTTAAATCTTTTTTCTTTTGGGAACCATTATTATATATTTTTTCTCTGCTTGCTTCATTTTTTTTCTCTTCTTTTTTAAAGTGGAAACATAATTTGTATATGACACTCTAGAAACACTTATTATAAAAATATATATATATCATTCCATTGCTTTCCTTTCAGACCTATGCTGTTGAATTACAAGTAGAGAAGAGTTTGAAAGCATTTTGAGCAGTTGAAACATTAAGAATCTGGGAGATCTACAAGCAAACACTGAGAGGAAGAACCGTTGGGTTGTTGGAAATGCGTGGAGTGACCCAAGAGCCAGGATTGCAGACATTTAATAAGCAGTGACGCCCTTCATGAGTCATTCTGATAAATGCCAGCACCATTGGCAGATGGCTGCATGACACAAGACTACATGCACACAGACCATTACAACAAATGACATTAACACCACATCAACATTGTCATAGAGTGCAACAATCCCCTGACAGACTACTTTTGCGTTGGTGGAGACGACCAACAAATCCAACTATGAAGGCCCTGTGGTCAGTACCATGCTAAACAGTTTTTGTTACATGTCACACATCCAGAAGGCCTGGTTTCATGGTGTGAAGTGCAATATTAAACTGTGCCAGATCAACTTTGGTCTTCATTACAGGCACTTTTAACCTTTTCATCTTAAAAAAACTTTAAGCAGTTCCTCTTTCTTTTCTTGAACGCACCCTCTGATGCCTCATTTTAACAGGACAATGCTCGTCCACATACTGCTGCCATCTCCAGAGCTTGCCTTGAACATACAAGATACAGGATACTATGCCATGGCCAGCTGGATCACCAGACGTATGACTGGTTGAAAATGTTTGGGATGCTATTTAACATGCTATCAACATTCCATCCATACCACAAAATCTGCAGGAATATTCAAGCTGTATGGGATGGATTATTACAGCAACCTCTGTTGGTCCATGATGCGAAGCCTGACATTCTTTTTTTATTCTTGTAAATCATTTATTGTTCCTGATAACCTTTATATTTATTTATATAGAGCAATTTAATTATTCCTTCTGGATGCTATTATTTTTTTTATGATGACGAGTGTAAAGAATTAAGAGAGCACTTCAGTTTCTGAATCAGTTTCTTTGATTTTGCTATATATAGGTCTATGTATAAACTACAGACAACATTTCTCCCAAATTCCAAATGAAAATATTGTCATTTACAGCATTTATTTGCAGAAAATGAGAAATAGCTGAAATAACAAAAAGATGCAGAGCTTTCAGATCTCAAATAATGCAAATTTTTCAGAAATCAATATTTGGTAGAATAACCCTGGTTTTTAATCACAGTTTTCATTCATCTTGACATGTTCTCTTCCAGCAGTCTTACACACTGCTTTTTGATAACTTTATGCCACTCCTGATGCAAAGATTTAAGCAGTTCAGTTTGGTTTGATGGCTTGTGATCATCCATCTTCCTCTTTATTATATTCCAGAGGTTTGTAATTTAGTAAAATCAAAGAAACACACTTTTTTCAGTGGTCTCTTATTTTTTTCTAGAGCTGTATATAATATATCTTCTTATCCACTGCATTCTGGCCAAGATCACTGGGGTTCCAGTGTCTAACCTGAATTACTGGGTGACTGGGTGCGAGACAGGAATACCCCCTGGACAGGTTAAAGGAAACTGGAGTATCTGGAAGAAACCCCGCATGGAATTAACAAATTCTTATAAACACACAGGCAGAGACCTCAATGTGACTTGAATCATGAATGGATTGAACCCAAAACCCCAGACCCCTGGGCATACACCCTGCCTGCTGTGCAACTGTACCACCTGTCTACGCATAAATGATTTCTTAATGTATATTAAATATATATGTCATACATACTCAGATGTGGTTTGTCCTGCTGATACACTGGTGTAAGAATCAGAATTCCAGGTAATTATGCTTTGAGTGTGTGTGTGTGTGTGTGTGTGTGTCTGTGTGTGTGGGAGACGTGTGGCTTATTTCTGAGAATATCACTGTCTTGTCATGAAGAACACTCATTATAATGAAGGATGCTTTAATGCAGATTAATGTACATGAGCATGCACACAATGAAACTCTGAATACACACTCAACATAATCAGTGAAGGACATGGACCCAACATGTCATTGCTGGAGTTCATTATTGATTCTCCTTAGACCTCAAAACTTCACTTACCTGGAAACGACATGTCATCTTTTTACTCTCAGAGACGCCCTGAGACAGCATAACCTTGAATGGCCAGGCACACACTAACACTATACTCTGTGCACATGTATTTATTGAATGTACCAAAAAAAGTGGCGTACAGAGGATTTACGTACCATTTATCTCAGCAAAATCTGTGTTTCTGCTTCAAGATGACATTAAAGTAAATATGAATACGGTAAAAATATTAATAAGTTCTCATTTTAAAGAAGGTGGAAAATATCTTTAGACCTATTTTGATGAATAAAGCTTAGTTCCACCTCTGATTTCTAAACAAAACAGATATTGGATAATAAATATAAATAATACCAAGCTGGCAAATAAAATATGATGAAAAAATTTCAGTGTCAAATGTTGTTGTCTCTGAGTTGTATATGCATGCTGCACATGAAACATATATATAATATATTTATACACAACTAGACATTTTAAAATGAGACCTTTAATCTGCTGTGTAAATTCCTTACAGCACACTGTCCTGCCCACAGTTTAAATAAGAAAATACTGTGTTAAGCTCTTCTGACAAGAGCTGACAGTGCTTAAACTCAGCATGTTTCCTTAATATTTGATGATACATCCCGATCATATTTTAAGTTACTGCAAAAATATATATATATATATTCATTAATATGCCTTTAATTTAATTTGGTTTGTATTTGGTGTAATATTAGTGTTTTCCTGAGCAAATAAACTCCTACTGCCTACATAATGAGTTGTTGTATTGTTTTAAGTAGCGTACTATATAAGCGTAACCCTGCTCTTAATTTTAACTATGGGATTTTACTCCAAGCTCAGTAACCCATTTTTTTTGTAAAAAGTAAATTCTGGCATAGTTAGTTGCTCCTGATACTGTTAGTTATCTGCATTTGTGCTCTAGTTATTCAATAATGTCAGGACAATTTTTGTTCTGAAAATATATGAAAACACACACATGCACACACACACGCACACACCCTCTGCTTCCTGTCAAGTCCAGGCCCCTGCTGTCCTCCTCTAGGGAATGACGCATGTCTGGCTCTTTTGCCCTTGAAGATGAAAAGAACCTCCCCGCATCTCCACTCACAAAACCCCCCAGCAATCAGAGACTAAGCCCTGCGTGCAGCAGTTCTTCCAGCTTCACCCTTTTATTCATTTATCCAGACGCTGTGATCTTCCTGGAGGAAAGATGCTGCAGGTGCAGAGAGAGAGAATCCCCTCAACCTGCAGTTCACACACTTTGTCCCGACACTGTATGTACAGTATATCCGCCTGTCTATTACAATATCCTACTGTCAGATCTATAGAAAGAGTGGGGTCATTCTAAATGTTGGTTAAAATGTGCTTCCCTAATTCCAGAAAACATTCTATGCTGTGTAAAATATAAATAAATGTACATAAAAACAGAACGCAATGATTTTATTAATTTGACATATGTTCTGTTGCAAAAAAAATAAATATTGCATGTATTAACAATTTACACAGCATCCCATATTTTCTCTTTTTTTGGTTGTAAGTTGCAAGTTATGTAAATCCACCTCAACACAGGTGTAACATAAAAGATCTCCTACTGCTCTCCTACCAAGTGTAGAACAACGTATGCAACATTACTGAGCTTTTGATCGGATTCATGATCTTACCTAATGCAACTCTGATTCATCATTTTAATTCACAAAAAGAAAAAAAAAAACAGAGAAATGGAGGAACAGGAAACCCAATTTTATTCCCAGCATATTACCTTAGTCACACTGTCTGCAGCGTTTAGCCTGTCAGATATGCGCTCTTACACAACCACTTATTTTTTTAAGACACAGGCTGATTATGTGAACAAACCGGAAGTGTAATTATGCCTACTTCACTCTATCCAGATCAGTTTGTGTAAAGTAACATTTAACATTTAGGCTGCAGTGGGGTGTCCGCTACATGATGTACGTCGACGTGGACTCTCTCTCTCTCTCTCTCTCTCTCTCTCTCTCTCTCTCTCTCTCTCTCTCTTTCTGTCTTATAATCTTGAGGATTAGTTTGACTTCTGAGCTGAAAATATTAATATGAAGCTTGAATTGGGTTTAAATAAAATGAACAAGAATCAATCAATGCACATATAAGTAAAATAAATTCCATTGAATTATACTGAAATTCGTGCAATGGCATTTTATACCGAGAGGCTGTAATATTATGGCTGTAGTCTAATGCTGCTTCTATAAACATTGGTAAAATTATGGAACGCTCTCAGGAGCTCAGTGAATTCCAGCATGGCACCTGTACAACAAGTCCAGTCATGAAATTTCTCCTCCTCACTACTATATTTTTCACTGTCAACTGTCAGTAAAACAGTTGAAGTGACTGGGAACAAAAGCAACTCACTCTGACAACGTAAAATCACAAAGTGTGGTCAGTGCGCAAAGATTACCAACTTTCTGCAGACCTTCAAACTTCATGTGGTCTTCATATTAGGGTTTTCATGGCTGAGAAGCTCACTCCAAGCACAGAAGTGCTGCGCCGTTAAAATACCAATCCACCAATGTCCAATTAAAATACCAATCCACCAATGAGTGTACCTGGATCTTAAAATAAATGATATGCTATTGGGTTATTTCACGTTACGAGAAATAGCACATGCCTTTTGCATGTGACACAATGACACATCATCACATCATAAATCACGCTGCACAGTTCACGGTTGACGGCTGACCTATAGATCACTAAAATATGGCCCAATATGTCAGTTCAATAAGGAATAATCTTAAATCAAATAAAACAATAAAGATGATTCTTGCTGTAAGAAAGGCTTAAAGGAAAGGCAGTTCGTGTCTTTATATGTGTCTGATATCTGGGCCTCTGCCTCTGCCCTAATAAGTTGTACTATTTGGGAAGCCATGTATGTGTTATCACTGCAGGCGGCCTTCAAAAAGAGTGTTTGTGGATTTCTTGCCTCTGTGCCGGAGTGAAAACCCTTTTTGACAGGAAATCATCACAGGAGTGGGCCAGTGTTACACAACAATAATTGTCTAACTAAATCTGCTGCACTCTGTACTTGTTGGAAGCAGAAAAGAACAGATTTCTCCTGAGGATACTCTTTAATATTGTGTAGTAGCGAAAGAGCAGTGCAGTGCTTTGTGCTGCTCTCTGGGCTTAGAAACCTGTAATAAAGCCTTCTGCTGATCTTCTACAGAAATCACTGCAGACAAAATAAATTAATGAACTCCTCTTTACTGACATAAAGAGCTTTATTAAACCTCAGATATTAGCTCAGTTTGATTCTGATCGTTAAAGTGAGTGGACACAATTTTTTTTAACCAAGAAGGCACTTTAGCAGATGTTTAGTGAGATCAGAGGAAAACATTAAAAGCAACTCTCAACAAAAGGCTGGGCTTTCTAAATAAGTTCAGACCAGTAGCAGACTGGTCAAGTTATGCAAAAAATCTCCAAAAATAAAAAAATATCATCACTGGACCCACAGGTAGCTCTGGCTGCAGTTAGCACTGAAGTTAAGTAGAATATCTACCATCAGAAACAGACCACACAAGTTTGATGTTCATGAGAGGTGTAAAAAATAGCAAAAATCTTTTTGGGGTGTTCTGGGTGCTAATTTTGTTTAAACGACTGTACTGACGAGATTAACACTGTTATATACGGAGCATGTTCAAAGTGTTAAAATAATACCAAAGCATTGTCATTCCTGGCTGAAAATTATAACAATGTTTTTTTAAGTGTCTTTGTTTGAATTCTTTTGACCCATTTTTAAAATGCAAATGCATCTGCAATGAACCATCAACTGTCCTTTACTAAATATAATATAAAGCATGAAAAAGGATGCAAAAATAAAGGTAAAAAAATAAAGGTTCTTTTAAGAATTTGAAGAAGAAAGAGATTAGTAAGATGTTTAGAAAGAGGATGATTAGTTAAAAAAAAGAAAAGAATCACTGGAGAGCAACCCAATTCCCAGAAAAAGAGGTGAACACACACACACACACACACACACACACACAAAACAGCACCTGTCTGACTCAGCTGTTATCACCACAGGAGTCTTTTTCTTTTTGTTTAATGACATCACATCCCTCTCAGTATCTATGAAGCACACACACACACACACACACACACACAAATCGGTGTTGTGTTACTGACTTCGGATGTAATGTCATGGAAAATGAACTGCTTCTGCAGAACACAATGCAAGAATAAAAATAGTATCTTGGCAGGTCATCCTAAATCAAAAAGTCCATGTACTGTGACACACACTGTTACTGTGAATAGAATTACTGTGAGTTCAGTGAGAAGAAGATCAACTGATCTCAAACAGGAATTAAAGTAAAGATAAAACAACCAATTCAACATTTTAAGCTACAGAGATTTGAACTCCTTTACCAATGTCTCAAAGTTTGTTAGCGCTATAGCTTGTTCACAGTCATCATTGAAAGAGTTCAGGTGATAGACATTTAAAAGCTTTACAAGTACTTTTCTCAAACCTGCTCCTGAAAATCTGCAGCCATAAACTCCTCTAAGCAGCTGCCTAACATCCTACATAGTGGAAAAAACGGTTCCAACAGCAGCACTCCTGCTTTACTTTTTTAATAAAAGACAGATCAGATAAACATATACATGAAAACTTACTGCTAAATTACCCAAACCAATTAAACATCATCATTACTTTCACTATTCTTATCACCACTGCTATAGACTATATCAGTCCATCTGAACAGAGCAACAGATTTATATGAGCAAATTCTATCAGTATGTATATGTAGTGACTAGAGGGCGATGGGTCTCCCTTATGAGCCTTGCTCACTTGGGGGAGATTATGTTTGTTTTATGTTTTGTTGATATTTGGTTTTATTACTAGATTTATGTGAAGCTTTTTGGAACATCACTTGTAAACAAATTAAATGTAAAATAATAAAATAAAAATCTATTTAACTGTGAATGCTGTGCCATTTCTAATTTGCACCCTTGCCCTTGCAAAAAGTTACAAGAGGTAGGCGTGAAATCCTCTCATTAAAAATTGGGACAACCATTCAAACACCTGATATATACAGTTCAGTAACCTAGCTGCTGCAGTTTACTTTAGGGCATTGCTTGTTGTCAGAAAGTTATTATTCAATTAGTCAATTAGTATTCCTTAATTCCTCTCTGATGGGGAGCTGATAGGGGCTTTTATTTTATTTCATTTTATTTTAACGATTCCAGCCTCTGCTGGCTGTTGCACTGATTAGGATGAAACGGGATTAAGTTAGCAAGCTAGCTATTGAGAATAACTACTCGTGATTTTTTGAAAAGAAAATTACCATAAAACATTGAAACTACTCATTAAACTGGTAATGGTAAAATGTGGATATTGTACATTTTAACAAGAATTGGAACACCCTACCCCTTGATGTGCACAGGAAAACAGGGGAGGGGCTAGGTTAATTATTGATATTTAATTATTGTAAATATGTATTAATTAACAATACTATTTTTATTATCTTTAATACTTATTATTTATTAATAATACGACGCATAATCTATTAAACAAATACGTAATTACTGCTCAGGTTAATAAATAACTGTACATGTCAACTAGATTTCTATTTTATTTATTTATTTTTGGTGTGTAATCAGACTGACCCTGTCTACTACACAATCCCCTGCCTGGGTCTTTTCTCTCTCTCAATGCCCAGGGCCACAAATGTCCCTGCAAAGAAATAACATGTCATTATAGGACTGGTCACTGCAGGGGTAGGGGTAACTAGTTTTTATCTGTGTGTGTGTAGGTGTGTAACAGAGCTGTGGACATTAGGACAGGTTGAAATGGAGCAAACACAAACAGTACTGATGAAGTGAGGGGTAGTCATGCTCTGCTTAGTCATCCTGACTGCTGTAATCTAACAGTGTGCACAGAGTGCTCTTACAGGAACCAGGCTTACTCTATGTCTCTCTCAGGTTGGATGATTAATTCTGGAAGACGAACTCGACTCCAGAGGTATTGGGTGGAGCTCTGTGACTGCAGAGAACCCAGTTTCACTTCCTCACAGCCTAATGCTGGGGGCTTTATACCCCTCTAGCTGATACTGGGCATTGGGCGTGACGACGTGTGTGGTTCATCCAGAGGGTCCCATTCTATTCACGCCAAGCTGTGTACAGAAATACATTACTTTATTAGTTATTGTATTCATTGTTGATGCTATTTATTATTCTGAAATTCTGATGCTATTTACATTCTCATCCTGTTTAATGTACTATCTGTCTGTCTCCATGTTTTCCTATATAAGCCATGTGCTCCCTAGCTGTTCTGTTCCCTGTGTTCTCCTTGTTCTCCAGTGGCAGCCCAAGTATTGGTCCATTTAGAAGACCACAGTTAGCCAAATACAATCACTACAAATACCTGGATCTATTCTTGCTCCTCCCACAATATCGAGGATGTATAGAAGGTAACTCGTGTCTTACTGTCTGATAACCCACAATGCACCTCTCAGCAGTATTGATGGAGAAGAAAGTACTGCTGTGTGATAAAATAAAGTTTAAAGTTATTTTTAGACGAGAACATAGAGGTTTAGACTTCAGGTATGTGGTTTATTTGTTAAAAAAGCGACCATGTAAATATGTGCTCCTATGTTTTACAGAACATCGCTTTCCATTCCTCTAAAAGGGTGGCGGCATCAAGTACACGGCTTCTCTGATTACAGAATAAAAGTCTTGCATCCTCCCCTCCTCGGGAGGACGCACTCGTGAGCCGAACTTACCAAGTTCTTTCCAAGTGTGGGAGTCCAAACTTGTGTACTCCGTATTGAGAAACAGCCCTTGTCTTTAGTGCTTCTACTTGTGTAGTTTGTAGCTCCGCCCCCTCAGTACCTGTCCCCAGGTGTTTCTTGTTTCCTCTATGTGTATTTATAGCCCCTTTGATTTAGTGTTCAATTGTTGGTTCTTGGCGTGTTCCACGTCAGTCAGGTTGCGTCATATTGTATTCATGTATCTTTGTTAAGTTTTTATTTGTTTTTTATTTTTTAATAAAGTATTTCGGCCTCCTGTTTAAAGCTGACAGAAAACCAAACATTTTTAAATGTACAATTTTGTACCATACTACACATTATTTGAAACACATAGTTGCACAGGTCTACTACAATTGATTGTTTCCATACCTTTATAGTAGGGCTGTCAGTCTATATAAAAAAAAAAACATAATAATAAAAGTAATTTACTGTGATTAACAACGATTAACTAATTTTTTTCTTTTTAACATTGAACCTTCTTATAATAAGATTTTATGTTTTAATGGTTTTCAGCACTTTTTTAAAGAGGACAGTTTATCATACAGTCGTGCAGTAGAACCCATCAGAAACAATCCTAATTCAAAGTGTTGAAAATATTGATTTAAAGTACAGAAAACGGTAAAGATTTTTACCTTTCTAGTTAGCGTTATGCACTTAGCTACGTTGCAGACTAAAATAACAGACAATTAAACTTTATAAAACTCAATAAGACTAAACAATTCTGCAATATTTATAGTCTGTATCCTTTATTAATAAGAAATAAACTTTATATTATAGTAAACATCTCATCACTTACCAACTGGGAATGAGCCCTATTTGCACGACTGTGTCAGAAAAACTTTAAACTTTATGAATCTCAATGAATTCATTGCAAGAGATGTCTGCACACATCTGGATATATAGTGTAGGTAACTGTATTAGAGCATGTTTTGGATTTTAACAAATATATAAAGTGTTTGTAATATATTTATTATCAGTTTTCACAGATATGCACTCAGAATGCCCCTAGTGAACAGCACACAGACAATAAAAACACTATAAAAGACACAGAAACAGACATAATCTCTCTTCAGTTCACCATTTATTTTCCTTTTAGACACCACTGTCCAGTCTACATAATAAATCCATTTTACAGCCTTAGAATTCCAGCTCCTTTTGAGTTTAAAAATATATAATTTCTTTCTATCAGACATTCTACACATTTTTTTATGTACAGTTGCATCTCACACAAATAAAAGTTATTTTTTTCTTCCATGTTCCAGTTTTCGAGGAGTGTGTATTGTGTGTGTTTGTATGTATTTGTGTGTGTATATGTGTGTGTGTGTGTGTTTGCAGAGATTTGGCACAAAGTCAGACTTGTGTTTGATCAGTAACATCGAGAGCAGCACACGTTTAGAGCTACAGGAGATGAGGTTTCAGTACCATCATGAGAAGGTATCACATGGAAGTGTATACACTACACACACTCTCTTACTTCACACTCACACTGACAAACAAACACAGAACAAAGAAAAATTCTTGACAGCTGACTCCCTGCTTTGGGATGTATTTAATCAAAAAGTTTATGTGTATATGTCCGCCAAAAAAAAAAAGGGTAATTTCTGCATAGTCCTTTTAAGCTTCTGTTATTCCACAGTGACGACATAACTGTAGTGCAGGGATGAGCGCTGCATAACTTTTTGAAATTACTATGCCATAAACATGTCATTACAGGACGGTTACGCCCCTTCCCAACATATTAGCTCATTTCAAATACAGTAAGTGTCTTGTTAACCTTACCAGTAAGTGTCTTGACTGATGTTAGCTAATGCACTAAATATGCTGCTAGTTTTGCGGTATATTTCTGTTGTTTCAGTACTTTAATTGTTGTAATATTTTTATTTTATAAAAATTCAGTCTTGGAAAGTGTTTACTAAACGGCCCAATATTTTTAGATTTTCGTTGTGTCTACTGAATGTATAAAATTGTGTAATTATACGAAATAATATTTATTATTTTTTTATTGCAATAGTATTTTCTAGAAATTCTGTTTAAAACATCCAATGTTTTTTTCAAATCACTAAGAATATCATTATAGCAAACATACCTCGCCATATTGTGATAATACTTTAGGGCCACATTACCCACTCCTACTCCATATTTTCCTATCTGGAAAGCCATTTCCCTAAACAAAATGGGTTTAAAAATAGACATTTATTTAAACCAAGAATTGAATAAGGGGTGATTTACTTTACTATTATTATAGGGTTTATCTTACACAAACAAGACATTTTAGTGCTGTTATTAGAGAAAGAAAGCCATTTGAAAGCCATGGGGGTTTTACATAAAACATGCCTTCTGTCTCGAGATTTATGGTAATGTTCATTACAGCTTCCATGATTCCATGTTGGACAAAGCTGTCCATCACAGGAGAGCTTTTTCTAATTCTATTTTTATTTTATACCTGTATCTGCAAACAAAGTGGAAATACTGATTCTAAACTTCTGAACAGTATTAGATCAGTATGACTAGAATATCTAACTGGAGAAAAAGGGGCTGCAAACTAACAAGCAGATTTGTGTGTGAACTCGTGTGCCATGTCACTTGCCATATACTGTACAATTCAAAGTGTCAAACCGGGCTAAATGGATCACAGCTTGAGCTGTGGGAATAGTGTTAATAAGGGTTGTTTTCTGGGAGCAACAGAATGCTGGGAAAAAAAAATAGAGTACAAGAAACTAAGGAGCATCTTTGATCTGCTGTAAAGTCTGACTGCTCTAGCCTGTCGGTGCAGAAGTTTGATTTCTTCACTAGAAGTGCACTCTCTGTGCTCTGTGGATCCCAAAGAGAACATTGATAAGCTATATTAAAACAAAGTTTTAGGGTCTTGTTCTCACATTACTGGTTTGCTGTAGGTCAAGACTTCAGTAAAACACCGGAAATGTAACATTGACCCATTTTCTCTATAACCCAGAACATTACAATGGAAATGGCACTTTTTATAACTCTACGGCTTATGATTAGCGAATTCCAAGATCAAGACTCTTTATTTGAAGGCTACCTACATAGGGACTGCATAAATATCTATAAATGAATACTTCTTTTCTCTATACTCTACTCAGTGAGTGGGGAATTTACCTAATGTGTAACCTTAGATTTATCATCTTTCTGTAATTACTGGAATAAATCGACAACAATTTTTCTTTATTATTGTTGTTGAATGCATGTGCTATGTGGCCCCTATGTTAGTGTTAGTAACCTTCAAATAAATTATAAAAATAATAAATCTACTGAAAGTATTTATGTGTAGTATATTGTGCTCTGGTTCAACTGCAGTAGCACTGTTTGAATATACAGACTAACAAAGTAACAGTATTATGACAGACACACACACAAACACACACACACACACATACAGTTTTGTTTATGTACCTACATAACATAGTATGAAAATGACACACTTTTACCAAAACTCTGTCTTGCTGGACCCAGTCCATCACACATGCTCAGCCAAACTAAGCCCTTCATTCATAAGATAATGCAAAACATGGTCACATGACCTGATCACTCTCCCTCTCTCAGTGCCAAAACACTGCCCTTTATAGCAATAGCCCTCTTTGATGAATGCCCTTCATCTATTAATTGAATAAATTGTGCGCTTGGTCTTAACTTTCCTATTAACAGAGGCTTTAATCCCTTTACTATGCTTGATGCAGTCCATCTTTACTAGTTCCCAGCTCTAGAACCTGTCTATCAATACAGATCTAGGATCAGTTCCCAAACCATGTTCCTACACACACACACAACCTTTATGGTACTGCTAACTGCTTAAGTGTGTAACCCAACAATATGGAATTTGAATCTCAGTAAACATATGCTGTAATCTACATTGACAAGCCGCAGGGACTTACATAAATGTCTATGACTGCTTCTACTGGACTACACCCCTAAACATCTTAATGACTGGATTAGTTGGATCACATGTGACAGAGCAGGGAAGACACCAACACCAAGCATATTCAATTGTCTTTTTTGATGAAGACTTGATAAAACATTATTGTTACATACATATGCATGTGGCTAATACCTGTTCTGTGCTCAGGAAGAGCAAAACATCTGCAAGAAAAGGCTCCTACCTCAAGACCAGGATTAGGAACCACTGCTCTAGGAACTACTGCTCTCAGAGTTTCCCAGTTAATTTAAATTTATGGACCTCTAAATGGCCGACAGCTTTTTTTAAGAATCTCAGTATGGTCAACAGTTCAAAGAAAATCAGGGGCCTTTGGATGGTCTGCAGTTTGGTTTAATTCAGGGACTCTGGGGTGGTCTAAAGTTCAAGCAAATTCAGGGACCTAGGAAAGGTCCAGAATACAGTCAAATTCAGGGACCTGGGAATATTCAGTTCAGTCAAATTCAGGGACCTGGGAATATTCAGTTCAGTCAAATTCAGGGACCTGGGAATGATCAGTTCAGTCAAATTCAGGGACCTAGGAATATTCAGTTCAGTAAAATTCAGGGACCTGGTAATTCAGTAAAATTCAGGGAGCTCAGAATGGTCTGCACTTTAATAAAATTCAGGGACCTGGGAAAGAGCAACAGTTCAGTTAAATTTAGTGACCTCAAGATAGTCTGGTTTTAGTGAAAATCAGGGACCTCAGAATGGTCTGCAGTTCAGTCAAATTCAAGGACATCAGAGAAGTCCAGACTTAAGTCAATTTCAGGGACCTCAGAATGGTCTGCACTTTAATCAAATTCAGGGACCTGGGGATGGTCCAGAATTCAGTCAAATTCAGGGACCTCAGTCAAATTTAGGGACCTGGGAATGGTCTGGATTTCAGTCAAATTGAGGGACCTCAGAATGGTACAGATTTCAGTTAAATTCAAGGACCTCAAGATAGGCTGAGCTCAAATCAAATAAAGGGACCTGGGGATGGTCAGAAGTTCAATCAAAATAAAGGGACCTTATGATGGTCCTCAATTTAGTCAAATTTAGCGACCATGAGATTATTCCCAATGTAGTTCAGGGATCTTACAACAACTTGATCTGGAAAAACTCAGACGAATGCTGAGATCCATATAATTTCACATCTACAAGCAGTAGAGCATACCATAAGGACCATTTGCTCCTTTTTTTATCTCAGGGAACCCAGTAATTTTAACTTTGATATGAGTCTAGTCAGAATCACCCATCTTTAAGAAGGTTAATAGCAGTAGAATGAGGTGAACTTCAGAGCTAACCTGACTGAACTGCTTTTAACAAGTTCACACCTTTATCTCCAGAGCTGCTAGCAACATGCTCTTCAATGGCAGTTAGGTAACAAACCTGTTACATAAAGAAAAGGCAAGACAAAGTAGGAGGCGCAAGCTTTAGCCTTGAGTCTCGGCTCTGTAGGAGGATCATTGTGAGTTTAACAGTAACTTCAAAGTAATGAAGGACGTTCTCCCTCGCACAGTCTTTTGCTGATGTAAGGCATTAAGGACTCTGCTGACCTTAAATCAATCTAATTCAGTCATTTCTGAGCATCTACGTGGCCTGGTTACTGTTATATGCTTTCAGCCAAGGAGTAGATGCAAGCACTATTATGTTTTTCTTCTGAGAAAGCTACGTCAGGTATAACTCACTTATAACTTGCACTGCTGTAGAAAACTGTAAAGACTGGCCAAGGCTACTGATCATATTAAGAAAATTCCTTCAACAAAGCCACACACACACACACACACACACACACACACACACACACACCTTTACTTTTGTTCTTATAGTGCATAACAGTCAACAAGATCACCCTCACACACTTTCATGTCTATGTAGTGTATATGAAACCACACCATACACACGAACCACACTTTTCTGTACCTCAACCCAAAAGTGAAGGGAACACAACACCTACAGTACAGAGAGGCTACAAAAAGTGGATCAAACCAGTCTGGACTAGACTGTGGTAACAAGACTGCTTTGGGACAATACGAGATGGAGGAACTGAACAGGGGAGATATTCACAACGTAACGCAAGACTTTTCAGTTGGTAAGACAAAGCAAGAAGTCAAGACTGTCTAATAGGAATGCACGATTAATGAACTTTCTCCTTAATTATTATCACAACACTGGGTTACAAATCCTCAATCAGTTACCAAATATTATATGGTGTGTGGTGAGCATTTTGGCAAATCGTGGATGATTGTTTGGTGTTCAGAAGAATCATGATAAATTTATTTTTTTATATATTTCAAGTTATTTTTACCTTTTTGCATATTATGATTAAGTAGACATGTTGAATTGCCACCATAATTGGGTTCTAAACGGATAATTTAGATTGTTAGAGTTCTCTAACACTGTGTCATCAGCCTTACTATTTTTCACTGTCATTTATTAACAGGATACAAGGTAAACAACATTCCTACCGGACCATCTTTACGCTTAACTTAGCCCATTCAACTGAATTGAAAGTCCTCCTTTGTTCCCCAAGTTTTAAACAAGGTAACACACATTTATAACACATAAAACATAAATTAAAACATTCTGTTCATTCACTTAATAATAAAAAAAAAAAAGAGAACCTCAAACTGGAATAAGAGCTCCAAAATAGAAAGAGAGGCCCTCTGGTATAAGTTACCTAGGAAGAGAGACAGTTTCCAGGCCACAGCAGTGCCAAGATCTCGGAAAGGTCGAGCTTCCAGAGTGGCCTCACTGCTCCACATGGAAACTGAAGTGTTTCGAATTCTTCAAGCTTTGTAAAAGCATCGTTGAGTAAGCAGGTGTTCCGATGCTTCTGTAGTGTCTGTTGCGGTCTTCGTTGATGCTTTTGTCTATAAAGTGCCTTCAATATGCAGGTGGACTGACTGAGGGTCAGTTTACTGGAGAATGATTCCCCAGAGTGCAGCGATAACTGAGAGGAGAGAGGGGAATTCTGGTAAATGTAGTGTTGGCAAAGGTGAGGTCCAGGTGCTATTGGCACAGGTTTCAGTAAAAGGGTCCTGAGTGGGAGGGGATGGGGAGTGCTGAGGGATGTGGTGTTTATGGTCAGTGACTAAACTACTGGTCTTCCCTTTCCGTTTTTTCCCTCCTGCCTTCATTCACCCCATTGCACGTTCTGCTATATACCTCCTGTGCTCCTGCTGTCACTCTCTGGACTGATAGAAGAGGATGTATCCTGACTCAGAGTTCTTAGAAATGTCAGAAGTTAAACCATAGAACTCTTCTATCGCCTGTGCATCGATTTTCTGATGGAGAGAGAACAATAATGAAAACAAACAAATCCTTTCAGAAATGTGTAAAAGCATCATATAAACGTCTCTTTCATCTTACTGAAATATCATACTGAATAAACAAATATAAACGATATTGCCAAAAGTATACGCTAGCCTGTTTTGTGTTTGGAGACATGAAGCACTGATCATGAGCTGATCTGAAGGCCACATGATGGTTGGAGGTCTGTAGTGATTGCAGAATGGTGGTGACCTCTGCTCACTAGGCGTCTCTATGCCGCTCTACCATTTTACGACTTTGGTGTGAGTTTCTTTCGTTCCCAGTCACTTCCACCTGGTTATAACACCACTGACAGTTATCTATGGAGTATTTAGTAGGGAGAAAATTTCACAAATTGACTTGTTGCACAGGTGTTGCACTCTATCACAGTATCATGCTGGAATTCACTGAGCTCCTGAGAGCGACCCATTCTTCTGTTAACCGGCTACTTTAGCTCTGCTCAGCTAACACTAACTCAGCTACTCACACAGCCAGCTCTGTGCTAGCTAATGTTAACCAGCTACTTTAGCTCTGCTCGGCTAAAGCTAGCTCAGCTACAGGAGAGCTGACAGAAACACTACAGTTTATAATAAAAAAAAATGTAGAACAGTTTGCTAATTCCCCCTTAGTAAATACAGTGTTTTTGATAGTTATTTACACAAGATACCTATTTAGCTAATGTAAAACAAAACGATTTACTTGATTTGTACAACACTACGATAATGGGAAGTTATTAATATCCATTTATTATTTAATTAACCCACTTTTTACTTTCATTGGATTCTGCTTTTTAATGGGCCTCTTATTAGTGTGGGTGTCGTACTAAATCAGGGGTAAATTATGGAAAAGCTATTAAATGTGTGTTGTGGTGATAAAATGTGTAAACAGTGTGTAAATAACAACTTATTTGGTTAGTGTGTGCTATTTTAATGCATGTGTCAGGTGTATTGGTCTATCACTAACCTATAACCATGGAAGTGATTGGAATCTGAGCTCAATGATTTGGATGGGTGAGCGAATACTTTTGGCAATATAGTGTAAACGCGTAAAGTTGTATTTTCAAACACTTCATAAACATGTTTTTTGCAAACATATAATAAATAAACACAAACCTCTACAATGTCATCATCAAAAAGCAGCCAGAAGCCATGACTCTTCACTATTGTTATGTAGTGTCCTCTATTTGGTCCACTGTAAAGACATGAATAACAGTCAAATATAATAGAATGAGCACACAATATAGTAAGTGCAGTAATTCAAAGCAAGAATAAAACATGACAACAATAATAAGTGTGGTCACCATGTCCAAGGTGTTAAAGTGTTGGAATGTGTTTACTGCATTTCAGTGTGTGTGTGTGTGTGTGTCTCATACCTGCCACAGTGCACCACCACAGCGACAAGGTCATACATGCGGTCCAGGTTGACGGCGTCTCCGGATGTGTTAAAGAGCCGCAGCTCGAGAGGGAAGACCACGCGGTAGCTCAGCTTAGTGTATCGGTGCAACTGCTCCATGTATTTAAAGCGCTTTAGGTGCAGGGCCAAGATCATGGGCAGCTTCTTTACACGCATGCTAAAGAGAGAACAACACAAGCATTAAACACAACACCATTTACCCTAGACATGCCTTCCTAGCACTATTAAAAGGATGGACTCTTATTAGTCTGCCTTTATCTGATGTGGTCTGCTGTTAGTTGTTAAAGTAACAAACGTTAAATGCAGTAAAATGTCAGGTCAGGTTATCTCTGGATATAAAAAATGCAAACCTTGCTGGCAAGTTTTTGGTTTTGACACATGGTTTGACACAATAAATACACATGGTGGTAAACTGTCAACCCTTTTATGGCTTCTTTGAAGGTCCGTTAATATTCTTTTTTATCGTATGTGATTACCGTTTTGAGTTAGCAATCATTAGCATTTTCCTTTAAATCCTAATGCAATGTTATTTTTTTATGTTTGTGTTAAAAAACTGCATGCCAAAGTAAAAACGTCACATTCTATTGGCAGTACTTATTAACAGGCACTAGACTAGACAGTTTCAGTGCATTTGCACATGTGTGTCAGCAATGGGTGAACCTAAATGCAAATTATTATAATTCTGACACATATCTAAATGTTATATGTAACATAAAAGACAGCAATTTATCCTATAAGTTGATGGAATTATACACTGCACAGTTTACATGTGACAACAGTGACGGTGTATCTTTAAAGTTATTTATTTATCTCTTCTCAATGTTTGTTGAAATTCAATGCCTACTACTGATTAAACACAATAAATATTAAAATAAATCGAAGAAATGCAGACAGCTTATTTGTTTAATCATTGCTAAATTAACACTCTAAACTTACTGACCGTTTCTGAGCCTCTTGCTTGCTGCAGCAGGTTTCACAGTAGTATTTATATTCACTGCACAGCGTCTCCGTGTTACTGAAGTCCCTGTTCACAGACACACACACACCATTCTCTACATTTATTATACTGGAAAAAATAGACATAAAATTTGCTATGCACTACTACACATTGTTGGTTCAATTAAAACAAATAAGTGATAATGTTTTGGAATCTGTAAGGTGTGTTTCTGTAGAGGATGTGAATTTATTTATACTTATTTATACTGAACATAAACACACTATATATACACAAATAAAACATATAACCTGTATACCAAGGAATGTATATGTGATTAAAATGCCATATTCTCAGAATGTGTAATATCAGCTTGTTTGTGTATGTTCTCAGTGTGGAGTGTGGTTACGTACCTGAGACAGTGTGTTATTGAAGTGTTTTGTTCAACATCCACAGATAAATCCAAGAAGTCCTCGTGTTTACTGCTGACCTGTTACAGGCAGGACAGAGAAATCTGGTAAGTGTGTGTGTATACACTGAGAAAATATTAAAAAAACATTTTTTTTGTAGTGTGTAGTGAGATTATGTGATTCAATATGCCTAAGGTAATCAAATTAAAACTGCATGTGGAATGGAAACAAAACTTGTATTAACTTTTGATGTAAACTCACTTGGTTATGAACTAACACTTTCTGTAAACTGTGTAATGCACCTGGTCCCAATGGCATCCCCAATCATGTCTGTTGAATGTGACGACCAGCTGGGGGAGGTTCTCTTTAAGACTGGTATCTTTAAGACTGTGGTTTTATGTTTTAAAGCATCACTGTGCAAACTTTTGGGCTCCCCCTATGGTCAGGATGTGTCATGTATGCGTTGACACACTACTGAGTGACAAGCTGTACACATACATTTATGGACAGTATGTAAAAGAGAAAGAAAGGATTTCAAACAAATATGATATGCTTCACCAAAGTAATACAGTGCAGTTAGCAGCATGCCAAACACCAGAGAAGGAATGATAGAGGCACAATTCTTTCTATTATTCAGTAGAAGCTGATATTTTAAAGTGCAAATGCTATAGACAGCAGCCATGAACAGCCAGAGTTTATATCTGTTATTCCCTTCTAGCTACTTTAAACCCTCAACAACTTGCATACCGATTAAATATATGTGGTTGCTGTTGCCCTGATGTTCACTTGACCACTTGGACAGGAAAAACACATACTGTATGTGAGAATGCTGTTTACAGATTACAACTCGCATTCAACACAATCCACCCAGCCAAACTCTTTTCACTCTTTTGAAACGTCATTTCTGCCACTGTGTCCTGGACTTCCTGACAGGCAGATTAGAAATTCGTTTCTCATTCACACTGATTCTGTATTTGAATTGGAATTAGAGAAACTGGAACTGAATTCAAATTAGAATTAATTAAAAAAATGCATTCTTATCACATATCAGTGAGAAATTGAACCTTTTCACATACATTTTTCTTAAGTAAAGACACAAATATTAAGCATGCATCCCCTTAATATTGAATAATTAGCAATATCTTTATTTCAAAGTAATCAAATGAAACAGTGTTTTGGTAAATGCAATTATCATTTATCAATTATCATGTAACTTTACAGAGTAACATTCCTGCATCTAATAGTCAACAGTTCCTCAAATGGCCTAAATGTTTGGACTAACTTTATGAAGACTAGGATAAAGCAAGGTATTCTGGGAATTAAGTGCAGTCCTATCAGTTTTCCACAATTTGAAAATTATTCTATGGAGTATGTTTGTATTGTTAATTGTAAAATTAATATAATTGTATAATATCTGTATGAAAATCATGATGCAATTATATGTAATATATAGTGTAAAGCTTCATTGTTAAATACAGCTTATGTATTATACATTTCTATGAATTTCATAGAATTCCAATTCTACTTCTTTTAACTGAAATTTGAATTAGAATTCCTCATCCTGTTTCAATTTTAATTCAAATTCCAATTCAAGAAATGTATTGGAATTTAGTGGTCATTCTCAATTCAATTCTGAATTTTGCACAACCCTGGTAGCCAAGCACAAGTCTAAAAGTGCTGTTACATCTATTCTAAGACTGATCACAAATGGAACTACAGACTACAGAAATGAGAATGGTGCGATCTCTGCCTCAACATCAGCAAAACCAAGCAGATGTTTGTGGACTACAGGAGCTAAAGAGGGGTGGCTCCCTTTTTCATCAAGCGGAAAAAGATTGACCAGGGTTAAGTTTCTTGGTGTACACCTCATTTATGACTTCATCTGGTCCCACCAAACCAACACAACTGTACAAGATCTTCCTGCAAAAGCTTAATAAGTGTGGTCTGCCTCAGCAGTAAATTCTCACCCATACAAGCTTATGGCAGGTGTAACTGCAGCAAGTAAGTGTGAAAAGAAAGAAAGCACCTTAGCCTTTCAAAGATTAAAGAATACAAGAAAAATCTAGTTAGAAAAGCCCAGAGAGGTGTGAACCTGATACTAACGTGATGGCAGGCTGCCAGTGTTACATGTCAATTTTTTCTGAGCAGTCAAGATGAACTCTGCTGACCGAGAATTCTCTTGTGTGAAACGCGTGATTAAAGAGCTTGAAAAAACAGTCAAGGAAAAAGTGATCAACGCTGTGTGGTGACATGCAGAGAGTCTCTAACACCAATGAACTTAGCTTGAAGGTTGAATCTAAAATCAAAATGAGTCACTGTTTAATTGTAAGCTACATACACTGCCACCAAAACAAAAAAGGTCAAACACTTAAATATTTGGCTTTGGATTGCCTGTAGCTTTGAATGTGGAAAGAATTTATTGTGGTATTGTTTTGATAAGCTTCTGCAATGATTTATTTCAATCCAGTGTTGCATTAATTTTTCACCAAGATCTTGCAGCAGCATTGATGATGGTAGAGTCTGACCTCTGCACAAAGTCTTCTCCAGCACATCTCAAACATTCTCAATTAGGTTCAATCTGGACTGCACATACTGTTGCTGAACCTAGACCTGACCAACTGCAGCAACCTCAGATCATTTGCTTAGTTAAATCCAGGTGGAGACTTTTTTTCCTTTTAGCCGGCAGTGTATTAAAACATAATCAGACTAGAGTAGTGCTGTATCTCTTTTTGAGGTTTAATTTTTTAAACTATTTTCCTGATGATGCACTCTGATTCCTTCATACATTGTGTAATTTTGTGGGACAAAGTAAACCCAATATTAATCAAAGCCTTAGTGTTTTATATTATATGTACTCCTAACAGTACTTCAGCTTATTGTGGGCAATTCTCTTTAACTTGAGGAGCTATCCCTCAGATCCTTTGCATATCAACACAAGCACTTGTCTTTCCCGTAGCTAGATACTGTGCCCCTGCCTGGAGCAGAAGTCCACACGTGACCATGCTAGGTAATAGGAGTGGGATATTATGGCCCTAAAATGTCAAGATACTAATAATGCACTCCAAATATCTTCAAATATCCAGGACGAAAGTAACATGAATGATACTGGACAGATATAATCTGTCTCTAGAAGGGAAAATGTGAACAACGTGAATTTTTCACTTTTTTTTACAGCAAAAAATAGTACCCTGATGTGATAATTAGGGGTGGGTGATATGGCATGATATTTTTTACATTACATTACATTTGGCAGACACTTTTGTCCAAAGCAACTTTCAGGGTATGATATCGATCACAATATTCAAAAATGATGGTGATATACAGGGGTCGGCTGCTTCAAGTCATCTTTAAAGAAGTGGTGCCTGACAGACAATGCTACATGCGAGTGTGGCGAACCTGAACAGACTGTTGAACATATAATTACTGGATGCCCTCTATTCAGCCCACCCTTACTATCTGGTCTTTTTGACCAGAGACAAGGGCATGGCTGCATGACACTGAGTAGGTCATCTGATGGTGTACAAAAGAAGAAGCAGAAAAGAGGTATGGATTAAATGTCCAAACTTCTACTGTCAATCCAGTTTAAAAACTAAAACAGATACTAGTGCAAAGTTCACAGGCTTTTGGAAATCACATCTACCAAACATGATAAAGCTCTCACCGTCTCACAGTTGAGGCAGCGCGTCTCATTGGTCAGAGTGCCCTGGAAGATGTCGTGCACCCAGGTGGACTCGTTCTTGTTCTCTGGCTCAGTTTCAGCAGTGACGGCCGTTCCGTTGTTCTTCAGTCGACCGTTCTGTTTCTCCTGCTTCTTCTCCTCCTGCAGGATGTCAGCTACCGTGTTCAGCAGGTAGTTCAGGAACTCGTGAGCATCCTGCTGCATGTAGTTATCAAAGAGGTCTACAGTGGGGAGGCGGAGAACAGAGTACAGTGTTAGTTACAGTTTACATGTTTGTGTTTCCTACTTGTATTTATTAACTGTTTGTCAAAAGAACAGGAAATAAATAGTGATGTTCATGGTCACCTTTTCAAAAGTGCAAATTAAATTGGCATATGCAAAAGCTAAAAAAAAAACAATTTGGGGTGGCTTTACAACTTAATTTTGATGTGTTTGAATTGAGCAGCAAAGGCAAGAATCACAGCTGTTGATGAGAGGAACTTCTAGGTTTAGACCTTGAAACAAGGGGTCGTTGCATTGGTGCATTGGATAACCAGGCGCTGTTTGATTACTCCATCCACCACAACATGCAGTATTTTTACAGTACCACATCAATTTTAAAGCCATACAAAGACCACTGACAGGCAAAGTAGATCACCATGAGTGCAAATTGCACAGAAAAAGCCTTTATTTTGATAAAGAAACAGACGCTAGGGCAAAGTTATTGTCCTAGACCTGTACAGCTTAAATTTTTCAGCTGGAGAAACGATGTTTCTTGTCAATGGATTCATTTATACAAGTAGCACATTCAAATCTATGTGACCCTGCCATTTCTACGCTCTCAGCTGGCTCCCTCCCACCCAGACCAGCCTCTGCACAGTCAAGATGAACTCTGCTGACCGAGAATTCTCTTGTGTGAAACGCGTGATTAAAGGGCCAGAAAAAACAGTCAAGGAAAAAGTGATAAATGCTGTGTGGTGACATGCAGAGAGTCTCTGACACCAATGAACTTAGCTTGAAGGTTGAATCTAAAATCAGAATGCGTCACTGCTCAATTGTAAGCTACATACACTGCCACCAAAAAAAAGGTCACACACACTAATATTTTGTTGGAGCACCTTCAGCTTTAATTGTGGCACACATTTGCTGTGGCATTGTTTTAATAAACTTCTGCAATCTCATAAGATTTATTTAAATCCAGTGTTGCACAGGTGAAGTAGATCACACGAGTGCAAATTACACAAAAAAGCCTATATTTTGGTAAAGAAACAGATGCTAAGGCAAAGTTATTATCCTAGACCTGTAACAGCTGGAAAACAGCGGTTTCTTGTCAATGGATTAATTTAAACAAGTAGCACATTAAGTGTGGGCTGAGTGTGGGCTGAATAAATCCCCAGCAGTGGACTCAGGATAGATGCATGCTTTCTGGTCTGTCATCATTTAAAGCAGGGGTGTCTAAAAGCAGCGAGAGTGCTCAGTTGTAGCGTGAAAAACAGAACAAAGAGTCTATATGTGGCGAGAATGTGCAGTTGTGGCGCAGAAAACGGGTCAAAGAGTCTAAAAGCGGCGAGAGTGCGCAGTTGTGGCCGGAAAAAAGGGCAAAGAGTCTAAAAGCGGTGAGAATACTAAGTTGTAGCATGGAAAACGTACCAAAGAGTCTAAAAGCAGCGAGAATACTAAGTTGTAGCGTGGAAAACGAACCAAAGAGTCTAAAAGCGGCGAGAATACTAAGTTGTAGCGTGGAAAACGAACCAAAGAGTCTAAAAGCGGCGAGAGTGCGCAGTTGTGGCCGGAAAAAAGGGCAAAGAGTCTAAAAGCGGTGAGAATACTAAGTTGTAGGGTGGAAAACGTACCAAAGAGTCTAAAAGCAGCGAGAATACTAAGTTGTAGCGTGGAAAACGAACCAAAGAGTCTAAAAGCGGCGAGAATACTAAGTTGTAGCGTGGAAAACGAACCAAAGAGTCTAAAAGCGGCGAGAATGCGAAGTTGTAGCGCGGAAAACGACTAAACAGTCTAAAAGCGTCGAGAATGCACAGTTGTAGCGCAGAAAACGGACCAAAGGGTCTAAAAGCGGCAAGAATGCGCAGTTGTAGTGCAGAAAACGGGCCAAAGAGTCTAACAATTCCAAAGAAATGAAAAATGGACAGCTAATGCAGAAAATTTCAGGCATGTTGGGAAAATTACTATTTTTTAACTGAGTTCAGAGGGAAGTGTGTATGTTTAATTTGTCAGGAATCAGTTGCCTAATTAGGAGTATAAGAGTATAATATTAAGAGACATTATGAAACGAAGCATGTATTTGAAAATCTTAGTTTAAACAACACTGTCAAAGATAGAAAAAGATAGTATAAGAAGTAGTATATTTCATTGTTTGTTTGTCTGTGGCCCGTGACTGCACATATTTCTCCTTTTGGCCCCCAACAAAAAAAGTTTGGACACCCCTGATTTAAAGGATTTAAAGTTGTAAATTCAGCAGTTCCGTGCGATTTGCATCAAGCATTGAAAATGCCAATGATTTTGTTGAGTTTTTGACAGTTAATGAATTTAGTGTTACAATCCACGACTCTTGAGATTCTGAGATGATTACTAACATGATGGTTTTGATTGCCAGTTACAGAGGTCATGTATAAAAACACCACAGCAGTAATACAGGACAGTGCTGAGTAATGCCAATGGGATTTTATGAATACACAATTGAAATAATATAGCACTGTTATCCGTGAACTTGCTGAGCTTGGTGGGGTGACTTTCACAAACGTTGATCATATTTCTAATTGGATAGAAACTGCTCATACCAGTGAAACACAATATGTCATGATCTGTTCGCTAAAATACATACACACAGATTCCATGTCAGTACTCAGCTGAGCATACACACACACACCACATATGTAGGCTCTGTGAGTGGTGAGTGACAGTCTGTAAGTGTGTGTGTGCGTGAGCAGTCAGCTGACAGGTTTCTCTCTGACAGAGGCCTGTATTGTTCATTCATAGAGAGAGTGATCTAAAGTAAGACAGCAGAACAAGTCTCCTTTCATACCACCCACCTACACACACACCTACACACACACACACACACTATCTTACACCTGTCTCTCATTCCTCCGATAAACCATATTACACAGGAGCTTACTGTTAGTATGCAAGGGTCAGATGCTAATTAACTGACCTTTACTAGAGCGAGTGCATACCTAGTAAATATAATTTGTTAGTCATACACATGTATCCACAAGAAAGGGGTTATGTTTGATGTGGCAGCAATCATAAATCATAAATGTGCCAACCACTGATATAGACTACACCCATATTGGTCATAAACACACAGGAGTGATGTGTTATATGTATACTCAGTTAGTTAGACGTCACGGGTCAAAATAATTGGAAAAAATGAAGTATTTAGCTTGAACAGCATTGTTTTAAGCACAATGGAAAAGAATCTGAGTGGTGTGGATCTCTATTTCATTCATCACCCTGAAAAATGAGAATCTGCATCTCTGTCGTTGAAGGAGCTACATTTAAAACACTTTCCCAAACATCCATACATCTGTTTTAGCACCAATTTGTGGAGGAAAACCAACACCAGAACATTTTTATAGGCCCTTCTATTAACATTTAGCTTTAGATGAACATATAGAGATATTAGTGCTGGTGATTTTCACAATAATTTGGTAATTTGAATTACAGTTTTAATGCAATTTTTTTAAATTGAGTAATCACGATTTTACATACTGACATTTTATCCTTTTAATCTAAAATATCCGAAAGCGCTACTTATTTCTGAAGTATTTATCCATCTTGCCTTGGTTACCAGCACCCCCCACAGACCAACGCGCACATATTTTCATTCTGCTCAGTCAAACACACACCTGGAAGGATAAGGCACATAAGCATACCGCTTCTAAAAGAGTGCAGTGTCAATGCTCTCCGGTGTGGAACCGTGATTATTCGTGGAAAACAATACATTTTTTAAATCATTGATTCACTCAATGAGTCAACTCAACCCAGAGTGTCTGAACACCAAACAGATTATGTTTGTAGTTGAATTTTTAGTAGGGGGGGAATCGATTAAAATCGAACATTTGTGAACCATTTGGCCCTGCAGTGGAAAAGTGTGCAGCTTGCTGTAATCTAAAGTTTTGCGAACTGGTCCGCCACCCCATGTACTGTGACAATCGCTTGATGGTGTGAGCGAGTGGAATGACCATAATGAGCAGGGTTTATTTTGAGTAGCCAATGACTTACTAGTATCCACCCACCGGTAAAAACAGGCTCAAAAATAAAAGCAAGAGAGACACGTAACTGTGAAAAAATTAAATGAGCGAAAACCGATTTCTTATGATGGAAAAAAACAAAACAAAATATTAAACTCTGTTCAATATTATGTTTACAAACCTGCTTTTAAAATTCCTAATATTAAGAATAGTCCTCTCGTTTTCAAATTTAAATTCCTTAGCTTGTTATGCTAACTGGATAGCGGTAACTAGTGAGCTGAGCCAGTGTGCTTTTTTGGCGGTGCTGTTCTACACAGCACCAAAGAAGCATATGAACCTGGTATACCAGCCAGCACTACTGTAAATTGACAGAAATAGATGGAAATAGCCTGTTGAACTGTTGGGTTAGCATAACTAGCTTACTTCAGATTACTTTAGTCTACATTCACTTTAAACATAATAACATTTAAACCATTTAATACTGACCGGAAATTACAACACATAAGGTGGATTACATTTGATCATGTCCATAGAGCACAGAAATAGCTCACCTATTTTCCAGTGTTCAATCACTGACGATGTAACTAAAATGGCAATGCTAGAAGACCATCATTTAAGTTCAGGTTTTCACATGTGGAGCTGGATTCAAGCCCAGTTCTTGTGCACCATAAATAAGCACCTTGCCACCACTGTGTTAGGCAGCTCGTGGTGAGAGTGCTGAACAGTAATTAGGTTTCCAGGGTGAACACATTGAGAGCCTAAGGTTAATTGCACTCACAGCCATTAGTGACTGTGTAAAATACTTTTCCTAGCTTGATCTAAAAAAGGACAAAGACCTAGTCTGAAATTCAGCTACGTCATCATGAGCAGATAATATTACTCTACACACAGGAAGAACTTATATAGACTACACCTTAGGTCAGTGCTGCCTAGGTTTTGCCCCTATCCTAACCCATTAAAACCTAAGCTATAACATAATTGTAAAAAAATAATAATAATATATATATTTGAGACTGGAGTGTCGATTTCATATTCTGCAAAATTATTAATAAAATAAAGAATTCAAACGGCACTTAATAACATTTATTTAGTATTATATTCATCATATAATCATAGAATCATCTACATGCGTCAGAAATGTATTGGTCAAAGCAGGTTTTTTTTAAATAACCTAAAACATAGATCACAAAATTCTTTAACTTCTTATACCCTAAGTTGTTAAACTTTTACTTAAGTAATTTCAAACTCGGAAATCTGTGTGTGTAATTTGATGGTGCAAGTACTGCAAGCATAATCTAATAGAAAGCTGTCAAGTTTCAATATTATTTAATAGTTAGCTCATTTTAAGCTCATTTCTGAAGTAATTTAAGTAGATTATTTCATTATCAAAATTGTTTGCAAAGGTCTTAAAAACTCAAATACGTATCAATATAATAAATAAGCAAAAAAATAATAAAGGGTAGTCAATTTCTCTAGATTTGGTAAATATCTTGATAAATGAGGTATGAGATATCAACTGTCTTTCTGGCATAAACTTTACCTGCATATCATAATTAACAATAATGTTAATACTGTTAGCACTTAGAACACAGACTGCACACATCATAAAAAAACTGTTATAAGAGTGTAACAATGCAGTTTATCATACCATGTCATTTAATGTGAGCCACTAGTTAGGAAATTTCATGACTAGAATGCACAGGTGCTGCATCTTATCACGGTATTACGCTGGAATTAATTTTTGCTTATTCTCGACCCCTTATTTCACTAACATATGTTTGTAGAATCAGTTTGTAGGCCTAGGTATTGGTTCTTTACACCTGGGGCCATGGAATTGATCGAAACCTGAGTTGAATAATTTGCATGGGTGAGTGAATACTTTTGTAAATAAAGTGTATATCTATATTATTTTAATAGCTTTTTAAGTAACTGCTGCTACTGGTTCATTTTGTCTAAATATTGCAAGAAATACAGTATATTGTAAAAAACATGTTTAAATAACCATATATAATATTTCTTTTACAATATTTTCCACCACCAACCTAATGTGATGCATCACAAATGCAGTCGCATGCCTGTTCTTAAGGCTGCAAAACAAACACAATTTAAAGTGGAATTTAGACAGAGCTGATCAATTAGGGAGCATCAGCAATGACAAAACCAATTTCACATCACCCATCTTGTATCTGGAAGGGAATAAATTTGCCATATGATGAGTGAGTGAGTTTAGTACCCATATGTTCGTGTCCCATGGTCACATGATCGGTGGCTCATATTTCAGTTTTGTAAGAAGATTTGTTTGTTGTTTTGGTTTTGTAAAGTTTTCTGTTCACAAATTGAAAAGAGTTTGATAAACTTTGGTGAACATATATGCTCAAAGGTACATAGAAAATAACCCAGGACATCAAATAAATGTAAAGTAATTTGAATGGGGCTTAAACTCAGATGGGATAATTCTGCAATTTTATTTCAGGCCAGATGAGCTATACTCTAAAATTTTTCTCCCATTGCCTCTGAAAAAATTACAGGTCTAACCATTTACTTGTTCAGCATTTGATAAGTTGATCCCTGAGCAGGCTTAATTAAATAATTAAAGTTTGGGATTTACGTTTCCTCACCATTCTCCTTCCTCAGGCGGGAGATGAACTTTTTGGGCGGGATGACGCCCACCTTCTTTTTCTGTGTGGCGATGCTGTGGAAGAGGTCAGCCAGGCAGGTGAGCAGATTTTCCTTCTTCTTCTGCTGCGCCTTGTAGGCCAACACGCTCTCCCTGAACGGCCTGCAGAAATACAGTGCCTGCAGCACCGAGTTACAGTAACATGTGTTCCCAAACTGCAGCATGATAGAGAGAGAGAGTGAGAGAGAGAGAGATAATGAATTACCACCATGTAATTTCAGAGAGCAGAACTGTATGTGTAATGTAATCAGAGCTGAGGGAACAAAACAGCAAGATGATAGACAGACATTATCTTCAGTTTAATGACGTAAGCTTGAAGCACTTCATCCTGGTGAGAGACTGGGCACTTCACAGCTGCACGAGTGTTCTCACAATACAACATTTTCTGTCCTAGTGCTGGAACTGAACTGAATAGAGTGTCTGTAAGTCAGAACAGGCAGCCAAATCAAACTATGGCACTGAATACTAACCCAAAATAACAACCAGAGCATGACAGGGTAATCTGAAGTGTGTGCAGAGTGCCCTAATACAACAATAATGTAACCCTGAGTAAGAGCAGTGAATCACTGGAGCAAAATGTAGCATCTGCTCGTTTATGAAAAAAACAGGTTTTGTGTGTGACCTGCTGTCCTCAAGGTTTAAGATATTAGAAATGTTTGTATTTTTTATACGGCACAGACATGCTGTAACAGAATGGCTTCAGAGTGACTTTTTACCAGACTATAAACCAGACTAGGGCTGGGTATCGGTTTTAAATTTCTGATACTGGTAATGATATGATACTTTGAATACCCAAACAATACTTTTTTCGATACCTTTTTCTAAATTGGTGTTTGACTAGCTTGGTTTTGTTGGTCGGCCAAACATACTTTATTAAGAGTATTTTCTAGAGGGACAGAGAGAGAGAGAGAGAGAGAGACACATAAAGTGAGAGACAGATAGATTTTAGTGCAGCTGGGGTATGTGGACAATTTGAATGACCACGTTTCTGTGCGTGGGCACTGCCTAAGTCTTTTTTCCACGCTGCACACACTCTCCGCATTTGGTGCATTATGCACAATTCATGCAAAGCATCGAAAAATGGCGCCAATTTTTTTTTTACCTTTTTTTTGTCGCACCGAGACATTTCGGTTGGTGCTTTTTTATTATCGAATTTCGATACCCAGCCCTACCCCAGACACCAGTTAAATTACAACTGCTCAGATTTATTTGAGAGCTATATAAAAACTGATGTGAAGTATGATTTTAAGAAGTATGATATCTAAAAAGATACATGTCTGCTAGGCTGGAAAGCATAGGAAAGTAAGGGCTGGCCATGGTGTTCTTCCAGTTCATGCTGAAGAGAAGAATCTACAATCTACAAAATCTTTGTGATGTTCCACTCTATCGTAGCTACTCTAGGCTTAGCATGCTGCTAACTGAACTGAACAACTTGGGTGAAGTGAGAAGAAACTATGACTCAAGTAATACTTATGCAAAATTCATTAACAATGCAAAAACATTATTCAACCACCTCTGTTCACATGATTCTTTTACTTTAATTGAATATTCTGTGTCTCTCAGCTCATCCAGAAATGCTTGTATCCTTTTGGAAGTGTCTCACTATGTAAAAAACGGGTAATAAGACTCTTTAGTATTTGATTTGTTTTAGGCTGCCGTGTCTAACAGATTACATAAAATACAAATAAGTTGCATTTTTAAGAAAAAACAAGAGATTACAATTGACAACCAGATATAGTGATCTGACTTGGTTGTACAGCAAATAGACTGGAGGCAATCTCTAAACTCTTCTTGTTGACTATAAACAGTTACCTTCTTACCACTGCAGCAGGTCACAGCTCCCTGCAGCACTGGTTAAATATATAATTGCTTAATTGATCATGTCATTTGGCAGCTGGGTAATTGGAAACTTAACTGCATGTCAACATGACCAAGAACTCTGTAACTTCACACAGCCAACTTCACGCACCTCATTAATTCAAGCTATTCAATAAACGCATCAAAAATCAAGTTTGTTTCCTTCAGTCTAGCCCAGAATTGTTTAAGCCTTGTTTAGCTAAACTGTCACTTAACTGCCCTTTCTAAAAGTTGTTTCCTTTTTGCTTATGTATATTTTTTGGTAGTGTGATTTGTGACAGCATTTCAGCTTGAAAAAAGCAAGCAGCATAAATTGGCAAAGAGAGAAACTAAATCCTTTGCTTTTCACAGCACACACAAGCCTCATTTGGGTTATTTAAGCCTTTGCCTGATTTAGGCCAAGGGTGAGTGTGTTCCATGAAATCAGCTCAACTTTTCTCAGCTATAATTACTGTAGATCATGTGTAAAAACATGTGTCAGTCTGAAAGCTTGTAGCAATGGGTGACACTTACATTGACCAATCCGAAGTAGTGTTCATTAATAGGGAACTGCTCTGGACCAATGTCTTTCTCCAGAGCAGAGGCATTGGTGCCCTAAAGAGAGAGAAAAAGAGAGAAAGGGATGTTAAGAGTCAGACTGTACATAAACATGATTTCATGAAAATGTCAGTGAACCCTTTAGATGTACTTTGGACATCTGCATTGATTACTAATGAATGGTGTTCTCGTTTCAAAATCACAATTTTAGACAAACAATCTAATTACACTAATAACTGCTTCAGAACACCCTAAAAGACATGTACCCTATTTTTTGCAGATGCATATAAAATCCTTTAATTTACACAAATATCGTCAGTGCACCTTTTCATCCGGTGTGCCTTATGTATGAATTCTACCAGTCAGGTTGTATGGAGCAGTAAAGCCTCTCTGCTAAAGTACAGCGTTATGCAGGAGTTTCAGTTTAGTTCTCCAGCACTGAGACTGGAGCAGTATTAGCATTACCTGCGCTAACCGAGCTAGCATTTTGCTGTCAGAAGCGAGTATATCACACTGTAGTCTGCATGGTTACCATGTTAAAACAAGCTACGTGGGAGGAACCGCAAGCTAATATCATCCTGGCTTACCAAAACGCTCAAGGTTCCTCAGTGTAGTGCTGTCAGGCGGCATTAGACACTAACTGCTAGCGGTTAGCCAACAATGCTAAGGGTGCTAGAGAAATTTGGGAATCTAAGCTTACTGTAGATAAACAAAATCACTCACCCAAATAAACAGTTTTCAAGAAAGAAATATGTGTAGATTAACATCCAAGAAAGGCTTTTTTTATTACAGTTTTGTTTACTTAGTTTAGCTTTACTTAACTTAGTTAGCTATCCCCCTATGAGGGGCCCTATGAGCAAGGCCCTTAACCCTTACTGCTCCCTGGAGGTGGATGCCTTGTAATCATTAAGGAAACAATGTAACAAATGTATAAAACCATTTAGGATATTACAGTTTTAAGCACAGCAGACCGCAATCTAAAGAGATGCTGGGTGATGCAACAAGACAATGATGCAAATCACAACTCAATTAAAAAATGACAGAAAAAAAAATTTTTGTGTCATGGAGTCCTAACCTTAACCATAATTAACATGCTGTGGCATGACCTGAACAGATCTGTGACTAAGATAACAGTCAGACCTTATTTAATAGCAATCAAAAATACAGGTAATATTAAAGGCTTTACCTTCCGGAAAAAATAAACAGGTTTTCTCCTGTTCTGTAAAGGTTTTTGCAGGACACTGCAAAGTAATTAAAACTAAATACTGAAGCATTTTTTTACTTTATGTACTGCTAAAGATAAACAGAAAAAAAACTCTCTGCTATATTTTGGTTCAATGCTTCTGAATAACTAACGTACAGACAAAACCCAGGGCTCAAACTAAATGTTCTTCATTTCACTGATGGGCACACATGGGCAACATAAAAACATGTTACTTACATATTCTACAACTTTTAGATTATTAGGTGTATTCAAACTAAATACACCATATAGTAAGCTGCTTGACACATCTAGATGCAAATATTAGCATTTAAATATCTGTTCTCTCCTTCAAATCTACATACTAAGTGTACAGCAACAATCAAAAATGAAAGGCCGGTAAACACGGGCTGATATAAGTTCATAATTATATGGGAACATCATATGTTTACACGTGTTCTGACAAGACTGCACAAGATTAAATGGATGGATAAATGGATGGGTAAATAAGATGGATCAGCCCGAGTGCCAGGAAGCATGTGTTGTCAAACTGTGTAATTGCTTAATTGGTCATTTTCCTCTAGCCTGGTGATTCAGTTTCTGCTTTTACTGAAAATGTTTTTTGTTCTCAGTTTATCTATGGGTTTTAACAGTGTCTTGACTAAATCTGTACCAGGGCGAAAACAGTCCGTATCAAAGAGCCAAATAAAACACTCTGTCCCTTTAGCAAACTACATCAATAAACATGTGCCTAGCCTGACTGTTTCAAGCACATTGCCATTTTAACCATGCTATGTTGTTGTACACAGCTTTTTATTGGAACAGGGTTCATACACTTTGTGACCAATACATTTCCATAATTTTTTTTCATGACTTTTTTCTGTTTTCACGGCAAATTCTCATGAACATATGATTTTTAAAACATCAGTGCAGACAAAACTCAACTAAAACTATAATTATAAATGTGGACGCAATCTTTAATAATAATAAAATGTGTGTTAAATCCTGAGAGCTTAATTGTGTAGGGTTATAGCCTTTTACTGAACTAACTGAGCTGATGTATTTGTTAGCTCCAAATAGCTTTTCTCAGTCGATAAATGGAAGCAAAAAACTTTCTGGGTATTTTTATTTTTCCAAAACTTACCCAGGCCTGGAAATTGCTATTTTCAAATTCCATCTACGTTTTTTATGACCGTACGGACCCTGCTGGAAGGACGTAATCCATGTACCAATGCAGTTTCACACATTTTGTTCAATAGGAATGAATGAGGCGCCAACTTTTTGGAACCTTTTAAATGTATCAGTGATACAAATACTTTTGTAACCCCTAACACTTAATATTGGGTATCACAGCTACCGCTTGAAAACACCTTGGCAATGATCTGAGACACCACAGTAACAACTTCACAACCACTAACTAATATCACAGAAACTGTCTGACATACCATAGGAATCACCTTGCCACACTAGCATCCATCTAGCATCCACTTATATTTACCACAGCAACCACCTGAGATGCTATAGCAACTACTTGTCAACACCTCAAAAACCAACTAGCAACAAGCTGAGCCACCACTTACAGTAGACCACTGCAATCACTTGGAAACCATTTAGCAGCATTGTAGCAGCACCACTGCTGCAATCTTCTGGAATACTATAGCAAGCACTCAGCAACACCATAGCAACCCCTTAGGAACACCATTCTGGGCAACCATTCTCTTTCTTACAGGAATTTCACTTTTCTAGTTAGTTGTGTTAAAATGTTAAAAAAAAAATCTCTGTTATAATATTGACATACTCTTGTATATCTGAAAATCTTTCTGAAATGCAGGCTATGAGAATGGAAACGTAATAACTGCAACAATTGCCTCAGTCATGAGTGCTACATCCACTTATGGACCCAGTACAACCGATTAATTCTTTATCGGACAAAGTCTTGGCCCAGGAAAGGCTATGGAGATGACCGACAGGTGATTGATGTCAAATAGCCACACTGTGCTTTGTGTGTCTGTAATGACCTGAGAAAGCAATCCAGCTTTTATTCTCTCTGAGAGGGAATATAATTCCAGCAAGGCTTCCATTTCAACCTTAGCAGACATTAAGTGGCCACAGACTCAAAGGTATATAAGTATTGCATTGTGCAGCAGAGACATTAGGACTGTAAATGATCTTTGCCTACAGTAGGAGGCATGTTATACTCATACAAGGGCTATTGAGGTAGCACCAGTTCAAAGGCTTAGAAATAGAACAGTATCATTGTGGAATGGCTATGAATGGACACGCTGGTATGCATTGGTTTTGTAGCAGTTTATGTGTGTGTAGACTTTTTGTCTACAAGAACCAGAATGCTGGACTTTCTTTCTTTCTGTTGCTGCTTCAGCTGCAGAAACAGGGCTGCACAATAGGGAATAAATGATATATGTTTGTTATATTGTGGGGTGTTGATAAAACTCGAAATCTAACACTTTATCAGCAAGCAAATTAAGTCAAAGGCAACATTAAGACAACATTAGACAGTGACATTACACACATGTCTAGAAAAAAGCTAATCTGATACACAGCTCCAGCTTCAGGTTATGTTTATGATTACATATTTGCTTTGGCGTTACCAGTAATAAAAAGGTCATTACATACTATGTGAAGCCAAACCAATGAGAGCAGTTTCCCAGACAGAGATTATACCTAAGTTTGGACTACAAAGGTTTTTGAATCTAAAAAGATTCTCCATCTCTGGAGATTCTCCATTGAAAAAAGAATATAGTGAACGCTTATAGTGTAAGATTAATCCCTGTCCAGGAAATAATCCTATCAGGAAATACTTGAGGAGAACACAAACACATAGTGATACACATACTTTAACGAGACCCCAGGCCAGGCCTGATCATGTTAGATATCTCAATTAGATTTTCAATTAAAAACTAAAAGACTACAGCACTCAGCAGTGTTACACAAACATTAAATGGCTTTAAGCTCATTGAGGCCTGAAATTACAATATGGGTTTTAAAGATACAGACAGCCCCAGCTTTATAAGCATTACCATTCAGGACACAGCACCCATCACTGTAGCTGTAAACACTGATGCACTGCATAAAGCAGCCACATCTCTCATAAACGAACAAGTGGCAGCCGATAGTTCCATGAGCAACATTAAAGGGCAGTCTGGTCTGTGCAAAGCATGGATGCTACCATACATTCCATTAAATTATGCATTAAACATATCCTATTCACCGCCATCACAGACACATTACCTGCACTCACCATCTGCCTGTCTGAGTAAGGACTGTAATACTGGGCAAATATTCTGGGTTTCACACTGTGTTGCACTCGAAAAGACAAGAAGAACTGCCAAAAGTCTACACTGAAACATAAGTACTGCATTATGCAAAATATGAGTTTATTTTTTAGAACACTGAAAAACAGACAGTGCCAGAATTTACAGAACTATCATTAAAACTAAGGAATATCTGTAAAAAAAAAACAAAACAATAACAATAAAGTATTGCTGACAAACAACGTCCTCCGTTTAATGCTACCAGCACCATGTTTGCAAGAAATCATCACACAGTGCTGATGTATGATGTATGAGAATAAAGTGACACTGCTATTCAGTTTTCAATTAATGTGTAATATAATAGTCATAACATATTGGTGTAATTCTTGGCAAGAGGTTTGTTTTAAGCTCTTTATGTGTATTTTAATCCTTAGATCCACAAATATAAAGTTTGCTTTGATAGAGCAAATCTACAAAATGCACAAACTAAATAAACTTTCATATCTGGAAATCATCTGCCTGATTAAGGTTACGTTTGCTACTGTGTGATGCTCTTTACAAGCTGACCAGATCAAAACATCACAAAATGCAGTGATGCTTTAGTAAATATAGTGATACAGTTTTTTTTTAATCATATAGTATTCCTGTCCTGCAGAATTGCTTCTACATTCCTGAAACATTTATCAAAATAGATAAATGTGAAAAAGATATTTGATCATACATATGTAAGCAGAGAATCTGATGATGAGGCTTGCTTCCTTTGAACAGGAACTGAACTGCCCTACAAGATGGATTTTCAGGAAAAGATTCAGGAAGCAGTCTTCTCATCTAGTGAAACTTGAGAAATACTTTACTGAAAAAGAAAAAAACATGAAAAAAAGGCTTTGCAGTCAAATGGTCTGGCAATGTGTACAGATTAAGAACTCTCTCTGCTTGCTGCAGGCTGTCAGCTTGGCTCGCTGCTTAACTTGCTCTGGCACTTCACCTGAGCCTGTGCACAGCAGGTCGCCACACATCACTCAGATCAGTTGAGTTTAATAACTGCCAGACAGCTTAACGATCAGACAGCGCCAATGACTGAGCACTGACCTGAGCCCTGTCTGACTTTTCTATTATTCATTTAAAAAACTCTGGATTATATTGGGAGTTTCTGATGTTGACATGTCTGCTTTGCAGCACCTGTGATGGCCCCGTAAGGCTGGTTTGCGAAGAAACTGTTTACTATGAAAACAATCCAAGCTTACTGCATAGAGCATATAGGTATAGCTAAGTTTATCACATTGGTGTGACTTGTACACCTCAGAGATGTTCAGGTGTGTAACTAGCTAGTCCACTGTCTGGTCTGGAGTTCTTAATGACAGTCACAGTTTGCTAGCTACAGTATGAAAAAGAAACACGGGTAATCCTAATGAAATTCTCAAATTCAAATGTGAGTTTCAACTTATTGCTGCAAATAATGAATATTTTGTTATCTTACTAATCTGATAATCTTTTTTTTTCCAAATAGTCGATTAGCCACCGATTTCTGCCACCCTCTCACTAAGTTTTATCTCCCATGTTCAAGTCTGTGCACTTGTGAATGTCACCCTGTTTTCCAGTCTCTACCTTAACATTACACAAGTTTCCATAGGAAATTAAAAAATAACCGATAAAACGTGAATATAAACTAAGGCTTAGTAGCTTAAGCAAATGTAACTGTTTGAAATATCCCGCCCCTTTGCCTTTTAGTCCCAGCACTTTCTGTAGTGTGGTGCATTTACAAACAATTACTCAATATTTGGATCCCTAGTTTCAATGGATGTCAATGTGGCTCTTCATGTCTGCCCATGCATAACATGCATGACCACAGACTCCATAGGTCAAGCTTGTTAAACTGGTTTTCAGCAGCATAGGCTTAGTTTTAGTTTAAGTACTATGGTTTAGCTGATCTATAAGCAGGACCTGACCAGGTTAGACAACCAGTATGATCAAGCTTGACCATTATGGATGATCAGCATGCCCAACCAGAATGACTAGCCTGCATATCCAAGGACGGCCCAAATGCAAAAATCAACAGCAGGCTGGTCATGTTTTCGCCTGGATGTCCAGCTTTTCAACCACCTTAACCCCCATTGACCGCTTAGACAATCTGAAACCAACTACCAGCAACAAAAACTGGTTTTGAGCTGGATTTCTCAAGACAGTCATCATTCTCCTCCTTCTTTGACAGCAAAAACTGCCTTTTGGATTTCCACATTTGCTAACTAACCTTATATGTCACTGTAGTTGTGAACTAGCTCATACAACTTCCATTAAAGTTAAGGATTCAGGTCTGTGGGAGTAAAGCTAGGATATCTAGCTAGCCAAGTTAACATCTACTGCAGATGTAATTTTTCTATTTTGCATATTACCATCTATTTGCACTGCTCTTATAGTGTATATCCTTATTTGCATTTGCATTGCTGCTCCTAGTACATGCATACTGCATTTCTCTCTCTATATATATTTACAGCTCTGGAAAAAAATAAGAGACCACTTCAATTTCTGTATCAGTTTTTCTATGATTTTGCCATTTATAGGTATACGTTTGAGTACATTGAACATTGCTGTTTTATTCTATAAACCACTGACAAAGATGCAGAGCTTTCAGACCTCAAATAATGCAAAGAAAATAAGTTTATATTCATAAAATTTTAAGAATTCAGAAATCAATTTTTGATATAATAGTAACCCTGGTTTTCACAGCTTAACAGCTTTTATATATCTTGGCATGTTCTCCTCCACCAGTCTTACACACTGCTTTTGGATAATTTTATGTCACTCCTAGTGCAAAAAATTTAGCAGTTCAGCTTGGGTTAATGGCTTGTGATCACCCATCTTTCTCTTGATTATATTCCAGAGGTTTTCATCATTTTTAAGTGGTCTCTTATTTTTCCAGAGCTGTATACTGCACTTCTGGTTAGATTCTAGCTGCATTTAACAATAAAGTTTAATCCATTCTAGTTTAACACTACCTGACCTAGGTTAGCTCGCTAGCTAGGTTATATTAATGGCCCAACCAAGCCAGCAACTCCTTATTAACCTCTCCTAACCTACATTTGTCCTAATAGAGAAACCTACGCAGCAGGGAATCTGCACGTTATCATGTTAGCTGGACGGACAGCCCCTGCACTTGCTCCCGCTCCCCGGATCAACTCGAGCCTCGACATCAGCATCCCTGCAACCAGGCAAAGCGCTCAGCTAGCCAGCTAGCCGGTGACTAGCATTCATGCTAGGTTAGCTAACCTATCAATGGGTGCAGAGCTCCGTGTACTCACCATATTACAGATGGAGGCGATGTTTCTGACAGTCATTTAGTTCACAGGGTTCCCCTCGCCGACATCTTCATAAAACAAACATCACTGGAGAAGCTGCAGAGCTGAGAGCTGTAGATGATCCGCAGCCCAGCTGGACCAGGAGAGGCCAACCGCAGTGCCTGACGAGCCCTGACTCACAACACACTGATATTATAACGTTACCCCCTTAGAGCAGTGTTTTTCTCCACTCAGAGCCAAACAAACCCCCCGTCTAAAAGACAAACATCTCCAAAACAAAGCTCAATTCATTTTAGTCGCTAAAATCGAGCCGTTATTTTGAAATTCTGAGAGAAATCTGCAGTAAACATCACTGCTCTTGGCAGGTAACCTAGGTTAACTAGCCAGCTAGCCAGTCAGGACGCCCCGCCCACGCCCCGCCCACTCTGACGGCGAGCCGCTTTGAAGTTAGGGTAACCAGGGCTGGCTTTACTGTGATTGACATGCTGTTCCACCAATGAGAGCCATGGATCCAGTTCCGCAAACGCCCAGTGTTGTACACTGTAGCCAATGAGAGAATATTCATTCAGGAAATTATTGTGTTTTTAAAATGTGTCAAATAAACTACATATTAATTTCTGTTTATTATCGAATTATACTTATATTTAGAATACAAAAAAGGAAACGTAATTTTAACGTCTACTTTTAAGAATAAAAAAAATGTAATTACATTTATCTACTTTTTATTTTAATTACTTTACTTTAAACAAGCGTGTAAAATAAACATGACAGTAAGCTAATTATATTAAATATGTGTTGTTCATCAAGGATGTGAACAGTTAGTTTAGCTAACATAACATATGTTATTCAGAGGAGTCCTCTGTATGTGTGTAGTGGATCCAGCGCGTGCCTGTGTCTTTAAAAGTCCCATAATCCCCCTCTCTCTCCTCTCTGCTCGTTTCTCCCTCCTCGAGCCTGACTCTGGTCTTTCTGTTCTGCAGCTGAGAGCAGATGGAGCTGTGTCTTAGGGCGTGTTTGGAAGGTGAGAGTTTAGAATACCAACATTCATGCTGTGTTTAGATGTTAAACCTGTTATCAGATCTGCATCATTAAATCAGCTGCGGTTAGGTTTCATATGGATATATTTGTTGACTAGAGAAGTCAGAAATGTGCTGCTAGCTCTGGTAGTTAGCACTGCTAAATACTTCTGGTTAGATTATCGTTAGAGTATCTTGTTAGCTAACTAGTTAACTTAACTTAACTAAGTTATTGTTACTTAAACTTGTATTGGCTGCATGTAAGTGCGTTGGAAAAGTTTTATATTCTAGGCTGTAATTTTTTTAAACCCCATGAACACGTGGGAGTTGTGTGGTTGGGCCTACTTTATTAGCTACCTAGCGGTTAGCTTACCCATGTGGTACAGGTAGTTAGCTTACTACAAGATTTACGTTTTTATTAATTCCACAGAAACTGTAAACTATTGTCTACTGACAATAGTTATAATTATATTTATAAATATAATTATCTTGGTTTTGTCATTTGTGTTCGCAGTCTTCATGTTACTTCAATGCCTGTCCTTTCTGATATTCTAGGTTGGAGTTCTGAACCACCTGGTTAAGTGGTTTTTGAAGCTTTCAATGAGCACTACAATGGTAACTGCAAAGGTTAGGGTGTTTTTATTTTTATTTATTTAAAATCGAGATACATACCCCCTCAGTGGAGCTCATTTAAGACCATGCATGTCCTTAATGATCAATATACTAGGGGTAAAAAAAAAAATCTCTCAAAAACCTATGGCACAGGTTATAGTCCTTGCTGTGGATCCTGTCGGGAGAAACATGTCTAATAATTGACCTAAAAGTTTTAATAGTTAATCTTCTAACAGTAGCTGATTTTAAATGTGATTTCTTTTTCTTTTTTTCTTTTCTTTTTTTGTCATCTTTTCAGAAGTGGCTTGCAAGTGTGGATTCAGGCTGGAATAATGCCCTCTACACAAAACCTCAGGTGAGTCTTAGTTTTTGCCTTTAAATGACATTTTAATCTGAGTCATTCTTACTTCTCTGCATGTGAGGTAGTTTTTCAAATTTGATATGGTCGTTTACACAGGAAAGCTGTCCTGGTTTGTAGTTGGAACCCAGCACTTAGTAGGTAAAATTAACTGCTTAAGAGAGAAAGCAACAAGACTAATCAAATTTAGTAATGTTTTGGAAACATGCACACAATTATCCCCTTTATTGCCCATTTAGGACTGGCCATGTCTTAAATGGATAACACAGGGGGGTAGACTAATTCTCTCAAAAACCTGAAGTGAAGGCTTAATATTCCTTGCTTCGGATCCTGTCGGGAGAAACATGTTTTTATACGCATTAAAAATCAAAGATTATTACCAGTGACCATTCTAATGTGATTGCCTTATGTTTGCAGATAAGAGGTATGCAGATGTAGCCCCTGTCTGAAATGGGAGGTGTCTTGCACAAAGCTGGTAAGTCCTTTTAGAAATTGAGCTTTAAAGTTGCTTATACTTGTTTATCCCCTTTATTGCCCATTTAAGACCAATTATGTCCTAAATGATTAACACAGGGGGGTAGAAGAACTCTCTCAAAAACCTGAAGTGAAGGCTTAATATTCCTTGCTTCGGATCCTGTCGGGAGAAACAAAGTTTTCTTAAATACATTGCCAATTTTCTCAGGTTTGAATTCCTCTAAACCACCTTTATTTACAGATGCTGGAAAGACATGTGGATTGTGGCTGTTGCAGTAGGTGACCAGGTCAAGTTAGTCAGGTAAGCAAATTAACTTTTTAAAGGAATTAAACGAAGTTTAATTTTAAAGTTTAATCTGTTCATGCTCTAAGTTTCTGTATCTAGTGGTCATTGATTCTGTTACAGACTTTAGGGTGAGTGGGGGAAAGTCTGAAACTTAAAGTTCTTAAATGTCAAATCTGTTGAACCCCAGTAGACTATTACTGAATTTTGGTGCAAGATAAATCTGATGCTTTGTCTATATAATCCATTTCTTTTCTTTACCAGAATCTGCCTTCTGAGCCCTTGGATGCAGTGGAGCCCTGTTGATGCTACAGCCTTGACATTTGCCACAGCCTGTAATTTTAGACCAGAGGTCTTTTGCTCTGACCTTAAATCTAGATTGGAAAGTGCCATTATTAAAAGAGAATGAGAAGTTGAGTAGTGTGGGATATTTATTTTATTTTATTTTTTTATTTTTAAAATAATTAGTTTCTCCTTTTCTACCTCAATGTATTTTTCTAAGGTTTGATTGAAATTATTTCGTTGCCCCTTATACATTGACTTGTACAGCTTTGTATAACTTATGCTTTGCATGTATATGCTGTTATCATTACGGTTTTATTCCAAAGCCTATGATCAGACAATGTCTACGTAAAAATAAAGTAATGCTGGAACCTCAGTTGTGCCTGTGTATTTCTGATGGGCTTATAAACCTGGCTTGCAAATTGAAATATTTGTCCTTTCAATAAGGTAGGAGTGCAAGATGTGTAATGTAGTGACTTAACATCATGATGCTAAATTTATTAATCATGTGCTAGCAAAAATGTCAAAGTGTACAGTACTAAATGGTACTGTACTCAGAATCTTCTCTTTAGAATTATTGCCATTCTCCATTATTGATTTTAAAACAGTGTCTTTTTAATAAATGTTGTATTTTAGTAGTGTAAATGCTTAGCATTGTCTTCAAAAGCCATTTTTAGCCGATCCTGGGCTCGAAAGCAGCTTTCACACTTGATCAAGTGTACCTACAGAAAAAGCACACATGGGCCCAAAAGAAGAGCCTTGATCACAAGTGATTTGAAAAGGGAGAAGCACTCACTGTGTTGGGCCCTAGTGGTGAATACACTTAATTATGTGAAGCTCTTAATCATGGTAAGGAAGCCTATGTACTGATTAAAAACAGATTGTGGATTTGTGCATGCAAGTGACCAAAATGAACGCACATCTACATCCCAAAGCTGGTCTTACTTTTTGTGATGAGGGAAGCTAGGTGTAGAGTTGCTGCTCCTTTGTTTTGAGGGGAGTCAGTTGAAGCGGATTAGGAATCTGAAAAGGATCCCTAGTCAATTTCTAGTGGAGGTGTATTCAGTCTGACCACCTGCTATGAGACACAAGGGAATGCTGGGGATGTGGTAGAGGAAGGAAGTGGTAGTAGAATGAGCTGGGAACAGGGTTGTCTGGGTCTGGGCTCTTTTCTCACCTTAATTTTACTGCAACCATGAAATGGATCAAGCGGATAGGAAGATTTATAAAGAAAAGATTAAGAATATGTGGATCCCAATTACAAGCCTTACATTGCCTATCATGACGTTTTATAAATGCTTATTAGAAACTTAAAATGCTTGACCCCTACTTCTGCCATAATCTGCCCCACCCAACGCACTGATCTCTTGTCTGGCTGAACGAGCGCTCTTACAGTGCAAATTAAGTTCAAATTCAGAAATCCTCTGAACCAATTTTACAGTCCAGTTTATTATGCATTCTTTATTTCAGCACCCTACGTTGATTTTATCTCCCCTCAAACATACAAGTATATACTATTATTTTGATTGACATTATCAATATACATATAATTGCGTTCTTTCTTTGATTTACATTTAAATATCCACTATAAAAATATACATCAGAAGAAAAATAAATGCGTTTAATCGCAGTTAATCACAGAATTTTGTTGTGATTAATCTGATAATTTTTTTGAATCCATTGACACCACTAAAAAATATACTTACCTGGTTGTTGTCCTTTGAGGGTCTTTCTTCTTATTCTTCTTTTCCTCGTGAATGGCGGTTGACAACGACTTTGGTGTATTACCGCCACCGCTTGACTGGAGTGTGGAACAGTAGCTGCCTCTTCTAAGAAATGAAATGCGTCTAATTAGACCTGTCTCTTACAGAAAAGTAAATAAAACAATATAAAATCTTTCCAATATTTCTTTGTAAGATATTTTTTAGACTGAATGCTGTGTCATTGGCCTCTACTTGTTCAATCAGAGTCTGTCTCTCTTGCTGGAATTTCCTACAGTGAATTAGGACATGCTCTACAGTTTCTGGGCTTTCCATACATTATTCACAGGTACCATCAACATGCCTGTTCATTCTAACAAGAGTGCTGTTCAGCCTACTGTGCCCCACCCTCAGTCTGGCCAATACCACTTCCTCTCATTTTGTACCTTGGGGGTCTTTCTGGGGAATGGTGGCCATCTTAACTCCCCTTCTTGTAGTATCATGGTGCTCCGTATGTACTACAAGATGGGGGGGACTTCTTATTGGAACACCTGGGGGAGAGAAAAGTTAGTACAAAAATATGTTAATACTTACCATCTAGTGAAATTTCCAAAAATCTGTATGTAAGTGTGGTGTAAATAATGTCGACATTGATGTATATTTGTGTGTGTTTGTATATATTTGTGTGTGTATACCTTTAAGTAACCCTACATAACCCTGTAGTAATGGTATGGCCCAATTGAGGAAGGGGCGGAGCTAGAGGTATATGAGGGCAGGTAGAGACACTTGTGGGCAGGGATTAATTTTGTCTAAAGCACTGCTGATTAAAAGGGCTAGTATTTGCTTGTGTGGAGTCCTGTGTTTATGGTCAGATTTGACCAGTTTTATTTCTTTTTGTACAGAAAACGCCACTTTGGTGTTGGAATTGACCTGAAGGTATTTTGGCTCTTCTTTCTGTGGCGAACCCCGCTTTCTCCCCCCCAATTATAATGCTCAAAAAGATAGAACATCAGCTAACACCTTATAAAATGTATACACAATATTGAAAAAAGAAAAACAAAACACCATTACCTTGGATCACCACAGACTTTTTTTTTGATCCCGCTGTCCACTACCTAACACTCACCTCCACTACCACAAGGGAAACCTTTTTACAAGGACGAGGACAAGATTAATTTGGACCTTCAATCCTAACCACCTTACGCTGAACAATTGAGATGACAGGACCGCAACTTAATTCTAGCAAGACTTTTATGATTTTATCCTGACACTGGAAATTTGTTTGTAACAGTGAAATTGCTTAAAATCATTTGGTGTAAGAATATTAAAAGTTGTCCTTTGGTCAGCATACTGTTCACACATACAAATCTGCAAAAACACAAAGAAAGAGAGAAAGTGTGAGGGCTATTTCAGGGCAGATCAGATCTGTTAGACTGGAGACCTCCATGACTGATCTGTCACTACTTCAGCACCGCTAAACTGCAGAGCTGTGTGTGTGCAATACCAACATAAACCTCCCCTGGTGTCCTGTCTTTGTAACACCATAACAAGAGCACTAAGACTGTACCTGTACACTCGTGAACGTGCGGGAACATCCTGGCTAATGTACTGAGAAGGTCATTGAAATGATTTTTTTTTTCAAGCAACACCAGTTTAAAAGAATGCTGGATGTGTAAAGGAAAGCTGGGAATGGGCAGATATGTCTGGCTGTTTGAAGTTGTCCAGGATGTACCAGTGGTTTATTTGAGAGCTCTGAGATTGGCAGCTCCACACACGCTTTGGTTTGTTTTGAAATTCTTTTGACTGACAGCTGAACAATTAGAATGGTTGGAGACAGTGTGTCTCTGCAGTACACTCTGTTCAGAGCAGCCCGCTTTCAGACTGCATTGTAATTTGCAATGGTTGTGGATGACCTGTTATTCCCCCTTTTAAGCATGTGAATGTAATGCATTAATGCAGAAACCTTCTCGCTAGATTTTGCTCTAAAGTGCAAAGTGATGTTGAGCACAATGGAGGAAAGGAGAGAGTACCCTAGGTACTGTAAATAGGAGATATTGAGTATATAGGAGAGAGTACACCAAGTACATGTTCTGGAGCAGCATTTTTCTTGTGTGCAGAATATCCAGCTTTACAGTATGTTCTAGCCTAAGCCTACACATATGTATTTTACATACACAGTATAGCCAAAGGCTTTTGAGGAAAGTTAGTATGTTTTTGTTTGTAAACCACATTGAGGTGCACATTGAAATCTGCCGTGATTTGTTCAGCCGTGGTTTTATGTTTTTTGGATACAATCCGGGTTAGCACCCGAACATCCCTTTCAGACAGCTTCCTCCTGCGTCCACAGTTAATCCTGTTGGATGTGGTTGGTCCTTCTTGGTGGTATGCTGACATTACCCTGGATACCGTGGCTCTTGATACATCACAAAGACTTGCTGTCTTGGTCAGAGATGCACCAGCAAGACGTGTACCCATAGTTTGTCCTCTTTTGATATGTCACCCATAATGTTGTGTGCATTGCAATATTTTGAGCAAAACTGTGCTCTTATACCCTGCTAATTGAACCCTCACACTCTGCTTTTACTGGTGCAATAATGTGCAATTAATGAAGATTGGCCACCAGGCTGCTCCAATTCAGCAATGAAACCTCCCACACTAAAATGACAGGTGTTTCTGTTTTATTGTCCAACCCCTGTATATTATGATGTGGGAAAAAAACATCTAAACAGCTCTACAGATCTAGTGCGAAACTATTTGTCCATTTTTGTGTGCTTTACTGGTCCTTGTCATGGTAAATAAGAAAAGTCTCTTAAATGACTATGATTATGATTATTAGAATCTAAATCTATTGTAATGGTAACTCTAAATACTGGGCTTCTATGCTTGCTATGCATTTTGTATTCTCCCTTGCTATTTTAATAAATTTTGTTTTTGTACAGGAATCATTTTTTTGAAAAATATTTTACAAACATCTGTCCTCCACAGCTAAAAGGTTCAAGAAAGGTTAGCCTGTAATGTGTAACAAAATAAAGGTTTGTATCACAATGTTATTAAAACATTGATCTCATTACATTCCCAGCTAGACAAATAATAATGTTATGGCAACGTTAAAGGTAAAATTCCCAAAACAGCAACAAAAAAGTCTAAACATTGACGCAAGTGCCGTTGCACAGACGTTACCAGAACGTTCAAATATGTTAAAAAAGTTCTAAGAACATCCAGAAAACTAGACCGATTGAACATTCTAAGACAGTTAACTGTAACATTCAGATTTTTTTGGTACTAACAAAAACTTGTTAGCTGGGTCATTATCAGTTGTTCTTATAAAGAGATTTAACTTAAACCCCACAATTTTTATGTCTTTCTTATTTTGAGATTTTTTTTATCAGTTTATGAGATAACAGAATATATTATTGTAAGATCAGAGCTATGTACAATTCTGTGTTTTTAAAACAAATAATTTAGTTTTAGACGTTTCACTCAAAGACCCCTTTATATACAGTACCAGTCAAAAGTTTGGACACATCTTCTCATTCAGTGTTTTTATTATTTCTTTTTCTACATTGTAAATTAATATTGTTAATTTATTCAGTTACCCAGAATATGAAGGAACACATAAGATATTATGTTTTAACTTAAAAGTGTTAAACAAACCAAGAAATAGGCTGTGAATCATTTAGGTGCTCTTATCAAGAGTGCTGTTAATTTGGGATTTCTAAAGCTGGTAAATCTGATCAACTGATGAACAACAGAGGAAACTCTTGGTCTCCCTTTCCAGGGGCAGTCCTGATGAGAGCCAGTTTCATCATAACATTTTTAATATTTTTTGCGACTGCACTTGAGGATACTTTCAAAGTTCTTGACATTTTTTTAATTGATATTCTTCCCATAATCTGGATTAGAACATCACTCAAATAGAGCTATTCACTGTAAACCAGCTCCACCTCTTTACAACTGATGCTCTGAAACACATTAAGAGACAAGAAATTTAAATAAATTAACTGTTGACCAGTTCAGCACAGCTGTTAACTGAAAGCCCTTTTAATGTGACTCTACCTCATAAAACTGACTGAGAAAATCCAGCCAAGATGTGCAAAACTGTCATTTTGGCAAGAGGTGCCTTACTTTAAAGAATCTAAAATATAAAACATATTCTGGTTTGTTTAAAAACTTTTATATTTGCTAAATAATTCTATATGTTGTTTTTCATAGTTTGGATGACTTTAGTATTAATCTACAATGTAGAACATTTTTTTAAAAATAATTTTATTTCAATTTTTTTCTCCCAATTTTCTCCCCAGTTTACTTATTTCTTACCCAACCCACTATTTAGGACTCCCCCTATCACTAGTGATGACTAGCAAATGCCTCCTCCGACACATGTGAAATCAGCCACCGCCTCTTTTGAAACTTTTTTTTTTTTAATTACTGAGTAGCATCAACTCTTTTTAAAAATTACTGAGTAGCATCACAGCACGCTTGGAGGTAAGCGCAGCAACTTGTTTCTGATACATCAGCTCACAGACGCCTTGTGCTGATCGACATCACCCTCTGGAGTGATGTGGGGAGAGAACGCCATCTACCCACCCAGAGAGAGGAAGACCAATTGTTCTCTCTCAGGGCTCCGGTAGCTGATGAGTACATATTTTAAAAGGTTTTAAGGTACTGTATAACCCATTAAGACTGTATTTTTTTTATTACAACAGACAATTTTGACACTTATTATAAAAAGTTATGAATTTATTGTATGTGGTACTATTTAGACTAATACAATTATTATGACACATGAATGGAGAAGTCTTATAAAGTACATACAGTAGAAGTCATTTTAGCATTTGCATTGCAGCCATATTTTATTTTTACAATGTTTTGTTTTAACAGGAGTGATAGTTTTGAGTAATACTCAGGGTTTAGACTGTAATGGAGGAGTGGGAGCTTGGCTGGATTGTTCTGGGCTGGGCTGGCAGTGACTTGTTTTGCTGCTCTGGGTTGGGTTACTGTGGCATGTTTCAGCGCTGGGTTTTGATGTGTTTAGATGGAGGGGGTCAAGCTCAGGTTACGCTGCACGTTTTTGGCAGAGAAAAAGGGTCACTGTGGGGGATCAGACCTGAGCATCCTGGACACCTTTGTGAGGAAAAACAATACAACATATTTGACTCACACATACACACAGACAAAACATAAAACACCCTGTGACATAAAAACACATTTACAAGGAGACTACAGCAACCATAGTACTTTATTAAGAACACATGTGGCATTAGTAGTACTCGCTATTATGTTGATATCTTTTATTCTAATACATAACACAAGCTTCACCTTTCACCAACATTACACACACACACACACACACACACATACACATGCTCGCTCTTTTGAAGTGGGCTTGTAAGCATCTGTGGAAAGACTCTGTTTGACCTTCCGCAGGTCAACTGAGAAACAAAGAGATGAATTATAGATCCCCTTCCTCTGGAAAAATAAAGAATTCATCTCGCTCAAAGGAGACCTCTCTCTCTCTCTTGCTCGCTCGCTCGCTCACACACACATACACACACATACACAAACACATTCACTTTAGCACAGAGACAGTGTTGTGTGTTGTGAGCAGTCACAGGTCCTGGGCATGGACAGATACCATGCAAAGCTGTCTGCTCTGTTTTTCTTCATCAGATTCCTCTTTTCTGCTGCCTTTATCTTGTTTCAGTAACATGCAGCCGTCTAAAATACTCCAAAATCACCACTGTAAGAAAACTGGCCAAATAGGCAACTTTCACAAAATGTTATTTTAAGTATGGGGATATTTAGGTAGGAAGAGAACATGAGTAATTGGACCCACAACTTCTATGTTGGCAACCAAATAGGATTTTGTCACCTGAACCTGAATGTAGTTTGCATAATGTATATATGTATATAGCTTTCTAAAAAAGAAGAACCAAAAAGATTACACAATAGATATGTTCTCAGCAGAGAATGCACCTCTGCGTTCAGCCAGGGCTTCTGGTTCGGGTAGGAAGTCACAGTAGAGATATTACAGTTCCTATTATAGACCCCTAGTTGAACCCACAGTCTTTTAGGTATGAAAACCACCTATTAGATTAGAATTAGGCACCACTATGATTGTAACCCTTCCATATAACAACAGCCACTGACCACCATCATCATCACATCAATAGAAAACCATCACCAGGGTTGCCAGATCCAACAAAAATATCCAGCCCATCGTCAGTCTAAAACCTGCCCTTCTGAAGCTTAAACAGCCCAAAATATGATTTGAAGCAAATAGCAAAACAACTATGAGTGTGTGACTTAGTATTCAGTTTATATCGGGTTAATTATCAGTATTGCTATTTATCTTAAAGTCATTAATAATATTGTTACATTAGTGTTTTATTACTTATTTTATAACAGTTTTATATCCCAGCCAAGAACATTTAATAATAACATAATTAGCAAAAAATAAAAAACTGGCTTTTATTTACTCATTCTTACTTCTGGTTTTGCCCCTCCTGAACTCTCTTCTCTTTTCTTTAAGTTTTTTTTTTTGGTTACATTGTGATTTCTCTCTCTCTCTTTCTCTCTCTAGATTTTCAAACAAGCCCAATTTGGCGGAAAAACGTGAACCTGGCAACATTGACCATCTGGAATCTTAGGAACCTAAGAAATCTTAGGTTTTTGTTTTCAGTAAGAATAGTGTCTTCTTTGCAGATAAAAGACTTGATGACGGAATTTACTGAAGATGATACTCATCTTTAGTCATATGCAGTTGTGTGCAGTAAATAATCTGTACAGTAGGGTCTCAGGAAGAGGAAGCAGTGTGGTAGATAGAAATATTGCAGAAGACTACAGAGTGCTTTCTAGAGAGGAAATACAGCACAGCTAATTTAATTCCGTCTTGTGAAAACAGATTGACTGCATTTACATCAGTTATATCGTAGCCCTGCTTACTAACAACTAAACCTGGCAGATGTAATGAGAAATTTGTGTCTGATTTTACAGTCCACATGGATGGCTGCTCTTTTGCTGCAAGTGTGCGCGCTTCACCTTAATCCTCTCCACGTCAGGATGGTCACGGGTAATGACTATTACATGATTTGCCATTCTATTCTTCCTACTGTTTGTGTGTGTGTGGGTGTGTCTTGTCATTAGGCCAGGAGTATGTGGGTCAGGTCTTCCACTAGCACTGATTTAAAGTGAACTAATTGACAGCGATTGGAGTAGAAGCAGAGCAACACTTGAGCGATCATAAGGATTAATACCTACTAATGGTATGAAAGCAAGGGGAGACTCTCCTTCACACAGAGAGAACAGTTATATAAGAGTGAGAGGAGGCACTCAGGGCACAGGGTACCTTCATCAAACAGCCTTAAATCCTAACCTCTGAAAAAAGGGAAGAGGCAGCCACTTAAAGAGCACATTAGGGCTACCCTTAGGCTGGCCCTTGTAAAAGAAAAGTGTATTCAAGTATATTTTTTTAAAAGTATACTTAACATGGAAAATTACACACTTTTTAAAATTAAAATGTCTACTTAAATACATACTAAATGTACTATTTTGGAACAACTTATGGCAACTTAAGTATATTTCAGTTGTAATTAAGCTATATTTAAACACTTTCTTCGTACAACTGCAAACTTAAGAAGATTTTTTTAGTACACTTGAAGTACATTGCAAATGCACTACTTTGCATATTAATGCACATATTGTGTACACCTTAATGCTACTGGAAAAACAAAATACACTAAAGTGCACTTAAAAAGTGCAGTATTTAATGCCACTATATATATATTTTTCTATCAACACAACATATAATCTAAAGCATTGCTTAAAAATACATTGTAACAGAAATACAGACAAAAGTATATTTAATGTGTATTTTCAAAAAGTATATTACATTGAAAATGCACTTTTAGTGTTCTTTAACTAATTTTATATTAAATTTGAGCATACTTTTAATGCTCTTAAGCATACTTCCTTTTCACAAGGAGGGACATGAGAATATAGGCTGGGAAAATCAAATATACGGTAAATATATATGTAAACTTATCTTAGTGGTCCCCTTACTTAATCACACATTTTAATCACACGTTACATTGATATAAACATGAAAAGATATTTAAAAAGTATATCACATTTACACAGTAAATACAGTAAGTCTGTTCTGTAATCAGCAGTATGTCAAACCAAATACTTGGTTTGACTTTATAATAAGGTTGTCTAATAACTGTGTAGTTACACATTAACAATTATGTAATAACAGTGTAACTACTAGTGAAGTACACATTGTTACATATTTATTACAGGTTACTTAATTATATGTGTAAACATTCATTTTGAATTGTGTGTAATAGGATGGATTACTTACACATCTGTAATAAATGTCTCCAACAGCTCTTGTCTGCTATATAAATAGTTTTGTGAGTGTTTTTGACTACTAAAAATCATTATTCAAATTTTATCTTGGGAAGATGGACAAAATATTGTACTAGGTCTAACTGACACTGATACATATATGTAATTACTTAACCTGTGCATTTGTAATCCACCTGTAACAATGTCTACATCATTTTTTTTGCATTGCATTGTTAATGTGTAACTACACAGTTATTACCAAATACGGTAACCTTTCAAGGCTAATTAGCTATTTGGGGCTATCTCTCCGCTGTGTATGCATTCTAAAATATATCTACAGCACTTAATATTGTAATAACATATACATTGTGCACTTAAAGTGAAGTAAAACCTTGCCTAATGATTTTTGACCTTTAATGTAAAATCCATTTTTCTTTACAAGTAGTGTAATACCTTAATGTAATAATAACATTGTTAGGAATTTTAAACATTTTTTGTGTTGATACATTGTAATACCTTTTTTGCACCATTGTTGATATGGCTATCAAAGCAACAACTCATCAAGTTTCTTTACGCAGCATTTTTTTTAGTGTTAAATAAACTTGCCTTGTGTTAAATTAAGAGTACAAGTGTTAAACTTTAACACTAATCAATGTTAGTGCTGTCTTATTTAATCTATAGAATAAATCATTTTAAACCAAACTCTCAATGGTGATATAAAGCAAAGCAATAGGTGGAAATGCTCTTTAACATCAGGGAGACTGTACAAAAGGCAAGTCATGCTAGGGTTGCCAAATGTTGTCAGTAGTGTTTTTCTGGTGTCCCATGTGCTCCCAGAACATAGTGAGACAAATGGGCCAGGCCTCAAGTGTTTTGCTGGCTGGAGACAAACCAGCTCTGCCTTGGATTTACAAACATCCTCACAAGAACATTTTGGAACGGAGTGTTGACAAAAGAGGCAGCTGGAAAAGGGAAACAAAGTGACAAGCAAAGAAAAGAGAAGAAACTGGATTAAACAAGATCAGATAAAGGCAGGGAACTGGAAGGGTGAAGTGTAAAAATGTCCTATTGTATATTTCAGCTCATAAATAAATAAATAAGTGAACATTACAAGTGTCCAACTCAATCATTGCTCTTCACACCTGCTAAGAGAGTGATAATTAGCTGAGTAGGCTACATAAGTGTGACCTAGTTCACCATTCCCCACCTTCACAGCTGTATACTGGAAGTTGGTGTCTATAAGCTACAGAGTGTGATCATTCTGACCTAGACTGAACACTCACTGGTTTATGACCTGAATAATATGAGCTATGTCATTAGAAAATTAAATGATCTGCTTTTTAACATTGATATGTTGCTAATAAAAGAGTTCATGGCAATTTTAGGAACCTTATTTATAAATAGTTATAACTGCAACACTTTTCTGCTTGTACACCTTTCTTAAATATAAACCTGTTTGGTCTCTTTCTGATAATAGGTGCTATACCTTATCATCAGGTGTGACGAAAGCTACCTGTAGACTCTTCTGCATCTACAAGCTTCTTTCTGAAGGCCTCAGAGAGCTCTTTCTGGATTTGGTCAATATGATCCCCTTACTTCAACAATTAAATGCAAACCAAACTAATGTATGTGGATTAATTGAGACAGACTCCTCCAAAACTTATCAAGTTGATGTGCTGCACCTGAATACATTTTTTAATACATTTTATGTATTTAAATATATTTGTATCAACTACATTTTCTTTAATGAAATTGTATTAATTCCCTTTGTATATAATTACTGTACATTTCTAGTTGACTTGAACTGAATAGAAACGGTCAAATTACCTAAATAAACAAATAAATATAAGATTACTATTAATGTATTAGCATTGTTTGTTAGCTCTGTATCTCACAACAGTTTAACATAAGCCTACATAATGTACATACCATGAGATAATGTTAATCAGACCAAAGTTGATCTGCTTTTTATCTGAGTGAAAAATCCATAGTCTCTCTGCACTCTCTCTACAGTGTTGCTGGCTGTAATTGATAAAGTCATGCACAGTTACACCACTGAAAATCAAAATACCTTAAATTTTGAAATCAGTTAGAGCAATACATATTACTTAAAGAAGACCATTATGCATTTTCCATTCTTTCATTTTAATTATTATAAAATATGTGCATTACGTTTTATTTCCATAATCCCCAAAATACTAGATGCTATATATGCTATATAAAAGATGGTATTTGTAGTTTGTCTCTCAGATCACTAAACTTACTAAACATAAACTGCAGTTTTTAAATTCTGTATGTCATATACAAACTGGACAAAAAAATCCAGTCAAATCAATTTATATCAATTTAAATTAATTTATATGGCACTTTTCACAACAAATGTTGTCACATACTGATTCTCTTTTAACGTTGCACAATGGTGACTTCTGATTTTGTTAAGTATTCTCAAATGCATTGCTTAACTCATGAAAATCTTTAATTGAGTTGTTTAAGTCAAGTTTGATTATTTTGACACAGAATACAGTGGTATTAGATGGGTGTTCTGATACTGTTCGCCTCTGTTCGGGGACACAGTGTTCTAATGAAACATCTGGAATCCATCCCAGCGTGCCCTCCTGGATCTGATAATATAAACTCATGGCAGTGTGTGTGTGTGTGTGTGTTTTGTTAGTTATTTTTGGCCATGTTGGTATGATAGTACCAAGCTGTCATTGCTTTGGGTTTCCAGGTATAATGTCAAAGAGGACACTGGGATAGCCTCTCTCTAATTTGTATTAAAACAGACAAATAAGTAGACAATGCATACATACATACAGCAAAACACATCATATATAACAATAAATCACAAAGCAATTGAATAGAGACAAGTTTAAAGGGGCCACAGTGTAAGAGACTATAACTCAATAAAATTCTAATTAAACAAATGTTGTTTGTGCCCATGATGTGCTTTGTTTTGGCAGGTTGAAAAGAGATATTGCGGCCAAAAACATCTGCACTGAGACCCATGAGAGGAGGTGGTCTTGGTTCATTCCTAAATTAACTCTGGAGCTGTTTGTTTGTGGTGTTAATGTGATTCAACCTCAATTCAACTCAACTAACATATATACTTCTTATTTTTAAGTTAAACGGCTGTTCAGGTGCAGTTTAAACTGGTTTATTACACATAATTCATCACCTATATATACTTTCTTGCTGCCACTCAGTTTTGGTCAATAGGTGGAAACGACATGTTCACATAGTTTAGTTGTCACACATTTTGTTACGCTTGCAGTTTCCTGGTTTGAAACCAAACCAACCAAAGGGGAAAAGCGCCAAGTTAACAAACTCGTCAACTGATTTGGACCAGAGCAAACAAACTACAAGAGTGAAAACACCATAAAGAGCAAATTATCTAAGAAGAGAACAAAAAAGAGGGAATGACAGTGAGCATTAAAAAAAGATGTAAAGTGAGAGATATAATGAGTTAAATAGAGAATGAGAAAGAGAGAGAGAGAGAGAGAGAGAGAGAGAGAGAGAGAACATCCAGGGTGAAACTGAAATGCTACATATGAAGATTCAGTCACCTGAGAAACAGAGATGGCTGCCATAGCAACAACTGAACAAAGACCACTGTGTGTGTGTGTGTGTCGGTAAGGGCACAGGAGTTCATGTTCACCTCCTGAAACTGAATGGAACTGTGTGTTTGTGTGTGTGTGTGACAGTAAGAGAAATGAGTGGCTACATTAGTGACCTAGAAATGAGGGCAGTAGGTGTGTACTGATGCTGATGTCAACACTGATTAGCATTATATAAACCAATATGTGTGTGTTTGAAGTTCAGTGAATCCTCTGTGTACCCCCACACATCCTTCAGGAGATACACTGTGTTTTTGGCTCCCGCTGTGACGTGATGGGCTGTGTGTGGAGCCTGAAAGCTTGTTTCTGTATTTTGTCTTTATTTATTCCATTTCACCATTCAGGCTTTCACCACACACAGTTCTTGCACGAGAGAGAGAGAGAGAGAGAGAGAGAGAGATAAAGAGTGATGGAATTTTAAATAAAAGGCCAAAAGAAAGAAAGTCTAGACTAAGTAAGCCATGGCCTACATTTTCTGAGGCACACCACTCAAGCACAGTGACAACAAGAGGATCTTAAGTGCTCTGAGAGTGTCTGAAAAGAATTAGGCAGCTGCAGGCTTAGAATAACTTTGAGTGCTCCCAAATTCCCAAATAGACGTGCTCACGTACAGCAGTAAAAGGACAACAGTAGCAACAGTGAGCTGTAGTCCTCTGATCTTGGTCACTTAGCAAGTCGTCTACAGAGCCACTGAAAAGAATTAGTCTACTTCAGCTTCTTTTCCTTCAAAAACCAGTTGCTTTAAGTCAGCCTTCAGATTCTTATCAGATTTTTTTTTTGCACTTAAAATCCTTTATTTTCCCCCAAATCATCAGTGTATCTTATAATCTGGTGCACCTTATATATAAGTTTTACCAGTCAGGTTGTAAGGAGCACTAAAGCCACTCGACTGTATTATGTTTTAGTTCTATTGTTTAGTTCTCCAGCGCTTAGACTCAAGAGTGGAGCAGTATTAGCATTAGCTGCTAACCGTGCTAGGTGCTAGTTAGCTTTTTCACCATTCAAAGGTAGTTATATGAGTATATCGGACTGTAGACTTCCTGTTTACCGTCTTGCTACGTGGGACAAACTCCTAGCTAATATTGTACTGGTTTACCGGAGCTCAGGGTTCCTTAGTGTAGCTCTGTCGGGCTAGCACTAGTGGAAATCTGCAAATCTAAGCTTACTGTAAATAAACAGAAGCGCTTAACTCACCCAAATACACAGTTTTTTTAGGAGAGAGATCTGTGTAGATTAACATCCAGCACTCGTTTGACTTTAAAAATAATCTGTTTTATAATCAGTGTGCCTTATAGTGTGAAGAATACGATATCTTCAACTTCATAAGTGGGATTAAGTGTAAAATTTAAAGAAAGCATGACAGTATATAACACTATAAAAATTGTTTTCTAAAAAAATGCAGTGGTAATATATGCTCACTACTATGAGATGCTAGTTTAGTTATATTTATTTTTGAATGCCATGATAGTGGTCAAACAGCAATTAAATTTGGATCCACAACATTAAAGATAGATTTGTTTTTAGTAATACAAGGACTTTTACATTCCATATACTACTTAATAAAATTGGCTTAACATTATTAACATATATTAAACCTTTGTCAAACTCAAATATATATGTGAGCATGTCATGTAATATAAACATAAATGCATGTTATAAATAAATACAAGCATGTTAGTTGTATGTAGTAGGTAGAATATAGTATTATAAAAATAGAAAAGATCAGAACTAGATACATATTACTACATTTATATATTGATGTGTTGATATGTGTAAATTCAGTCATGATTTAGTGTTAGTTTTACACTAAATTTAATTAAAGCAACATAATGGAGTATGTTTACTTTACTAGAGTTGTGTAACGCAGCATAACACCATATTTATATAAAGTCCTGTAATATTGCTCTACCACCTCAGTCCACATGCTTCTTGTATGTAAGTGTGTTCTTCTTAAGAAGTTTCTCAAAGTGTGAATTTCACAACCCGACTCTAGAGGGAGCCCAGGAGCAGGAAATATTAATTTTCACATAAAGCTGCTTTAAGAGCTGTCTGTGTTGAGTTTACAGACATGTCATTGTCCTTTTTCACAGTTCCACAGTCTTGTCTCTGTCTTGGGGTGAGGTGGACTCTGAGACTTTGGATGAGACCGTCCAAGTCCGAGTCCGAGTCTTCTGTCTGAGGTGAAGTTCATTATAAAACAGAACCTTTTTTCTATTGTAACTGAATATCAATAATTCATTCAAACAGACTGAATCAGTTGTTTCTCTGTGTGTCTAAAATCTGAACACAGATTGGCTAACAGTGAAAAAACAAGCTACTCCTACTTTTGTTCAGTACCCAATCAATGCATTTTTCATTTTGAATAGTCTGATGTTAAGTTTAATGTGCTCTTTTTATCAACTTACTGGAGTTATACTCTTTATTTATGTGAATCATTGTGACCTCGGACACCACGATTAAGTTTTCCAGACATCTAGAAAGAAAGCATATGGAGAAGTAAGTGCAAACTAGCGAGATAACTAACGTTAGCAGTGGGCTAGCTAACCGTACCAACGAGCTAACTAAAATACAAATGTTATTGGGTAGAGAACTAAAGTTAGCAGCGAGCTAGCTAACTGTAGCGATGAGCTAGCTAACCAAAGCAACAAGCTAACTAAAATGTAATGGAATGTTACCAGGGAGAGAACTAAAGCCAATCTTAGTGACAAGCTAACTAAAATTCTAATGTTACCTGGGATAATACTAAAACTAGTGACAAGCTAGCTAACCTTAGCAACAAGCTAAATTACACACTAATGGTACCAAGAAGTGAACTTAAGCTAGCAAAGAGGTAGCTAACTCTAGCGACAAGCTAGCTAAAATACTAATGTTACCTGGAATAGTACTAAAGCTAGTGACGAGCTAGCTAACCTTAGCTACGAGCTAAATTGCATGTTATCAGGAAGTGAACTGAAGCCAGCGAAGAGCTAGCTAACCTTAGCTACAAGCTAGCTAAAATACTAACGCTACCAAGGAGAGAATCTTAGTGATGAGCTAGCTAGCCTTAGTGATGAGCTGTTTGAGGGCAAATTGTGATTCATTTTTTTTTTTTTTTTTTTTACATATTATAATAAAAATAAATGTAATTTTATTTGAATTTTTATTTTTAAATCTTAATCTGGTCTTAGCCTTGGTCTTGGTCTCAGTTTTTCTCGGTCTTGGTCTTTTTTTGGATTTGACCTGTCCTGGTCTTGGTCTTGACTCGGCTCTAGCGGTCTTGACTACAACCGGGGTCATTAAAACTTAAACTGAGAAATGGTTAGTGTGGGAGTGAGTGTGATTATCATTACTAGTGTCTGAAAGTAGATGTATGTATTCTGATGTATTTTGTTAATATCCAATCATGCTAACAAAATAAACTTCCAAACTAAAAACAGCTTAATAAAGTTCTGTAAAGATAAATGTCTTATGCATCAGGAATGTAAAATGAAAAATATATTATACAACTTTATATAACCTCTCCTTTTCTGTTATATGCCGAAAATATATATTTTGGTCTTGGCCTTGACTTAGAGTCTGCCTCAATTGTTTGGGTCTTTATTCTGACCAAGACTTCAGACGACTACAACACACAGTAGCAGCTATAAGAAAAAAGACTCTACAAGTGACTTTTTTAAAGCTTTGAGAGGTGACCCATAACCATTACCTCCAGATCAATGGTTTGTGTTACGGCTCAGCTATACAGCTATACACACTGCCTGACTGTAGGAATAAAAAGTGTGAATTTATTTACTTTGATTTCTAAAAGCTTGAAAAAAACCCATGCATGACATTCAGAGTCTGAACCATCGCCCAGAACAGTTATTAGGAAGCGTGCAGCTGTTCGTATAAATGCATTAATGTAAGATTAGCATTAGGCAAAACAAACTACATCTTCCCCCACTCTGCATGGCCTAATTTCCCCATCCTCTTTCCTCTCAAGCTCTATGAATGAATGTTTATACAACCTACTTATTGAGGCGTTTTTACCAGCAGGTCAGTAACCTCATCATTTAGCTCTGACCTCCTTTCTCCCGCAGTTCTCTCTCTTTCGTTCATCGTGAGCTATATAACCTCTCCTCACATCTCTACTATGTAATTTCGCCAGTCATTCACTGCAGCCCTTAATCTGAATACTATTCAGATCTAATAAAAAAAGCGCAGGTTATGGGATCTGGTGTGCCCCAATTGCTCTGGTTTCCCATCTCCTAAAACCTGTGCCCTGTCAGCCCTGCCAAGCATAAGAGATTATTTCTCTTTTTCTCTGAATTGAATTACTGTTTCAATCATTTCAATGGATCTGTCCATGCTTTGACTACGAATGCATTTGCAGCAGTTCAGTAATAGATCAGATTAGTTTAATTCAGTTCAGTTTGTTTCAATTAAGGGTGAAACTGTAGTTCAATGTAAACTTTATTTGCCTGTGCAGAGCTGAATAATGAGAGGTCGGTACATGGATGTAACCTTACACCTCAAACACTGGTGTCTTTTTGCTGAAAGGTAAAGCACAAAATCCACCCAACACTTCAAAAATCATCATTTCATAATAGTCTATTCACACCTCTACATAATATTAAAAGCGTATCTCACTATTGCAAGAACACCAGCAGCTCTCTTACAAAAAAGTTTTTACAGATTCTAAAAATGATGTAACAATGTTTTTGTAAAACGCCTCATGTTAGTACAAACATTTTACAGGACTGGCTTTAACAGTTCTAGTCAAGTCTGCGTACCTATCATTCCTCCTTTTTTTCTTTCTTTCTACTGAATTTCTGTTTAGTTCATTTCAACTGATCTGTTCATGCTCTGCCTACAAATGCATTTGCTGCAGTAGGAGGAGCATCGATAGGTCAGTTTAGTTCAGTTCAGTTCAGTTCAGTTTAATTTAATTAAAGGTGAGAAAATAGTTCAATGGAAAACTGTATTTTCCATAGCAGAACTGAATAATGAGAGTTTAGTACACAGACATGACGTTGAATCTCAAACACTGATGTCTCTTTGTTGAAAGGAAAATCTGAGTACATGCATAAACCCACTAGTGAAAGCCCACTTTCAAATTGGAAGAAAATTGTGTTTTTGATGCTTTTATTCAGCTGTCTGGACAAGCATGCACATCATTACCAGACTCCACTTGTTATGGGAATATGAGTAGGAACATGGACCAGGTGTTCTGACTAGAGAACTAAATTACAGAGAAGATTATATCCCATAGTTCAGGCTTAACCAATGTTCTAGCTTGCACTTTCGAAAATATTGAGCAAAAACAAGTACATTGTATGGACAAAAGTATTAGGACATGCACACATTACACCTACAGGAGCTTTTTGACATCGCATTCTACATCCATAGCATTCACATGAATCTGGTCCTCCTTTGCAGCTCTAACAGCAGATGTAGAACTCTGTTATTGTTAGTCTGATGTTTTGTGTATGAGTTGCTGTGGTTCCTAATCTCCTCCATTTTTAAATAATATCACTCACAGCTGATGGAGGAATATCTAGGAGATATCTAGATATCTTTTTTTTTTGTTGCAACAATGGCATTTAATTACAGTAAAACACTAGAGTTCAGTGAGCTCTTTGGCTCCATTCTTACTTACACTAAGGTCTATCAAGCAGGATTGCATAGCTAAGTGCTTGGTTTTACACACATGTGGCAATAGGACTGAATCAAACAAATTGAATTCAGTGTTTAAAACGTATGTCCAAACACTTCTGTCCATTTAATGTACCAATGCATTAACCATTGTTGTTTTATTCTATAAACTACTGACAGCATTTCTCCCAAAATCCAAATAAAATATTGTCATTTAGAGTGTTTATTTGCAGAAAATGGGAAATGGCTGAAATACCAAAAAAAAAATGCAGAGCTTTCAGACCTTAAATAATGCAAAGGAAACAAGTTCATATTCATAAAGTTTTAAGAGTTTAGAAATCAATATTTGGTGGAATAACCCTGTTTTTTAATCACAGTTGTCATGCATCTTGGCATGTTCTCCTCCACCAGTCTTACACACTGCTTTTGGATAACTTCATGCCACTCCTGGTGCAAAGATTCTAGCAGTTCAGCTTGGTTTGATGGCTTGTGATCATCCATCTTCCTCTTGATTATATTTCAGAGGTTTTCAAATCTTATTTTTTCCAGAGCTGTGTATGTAAATGCATTTGTGAAAGTAACTGTACAAAACTGGCCTACATTTGCATAACTTGCAAACCTGGAACACAGACCTTCTATTTACTCAAAAATATTAAATGTATGCACATGTAATCATTTATATTACTCCTATCTGATATTTCCAGTGATCTAAGTGTACTATGTATTTATGTTATTTTTGCGAAAATTGTTAAGCTGTTTTGCAGAGCATTTAGTTGTGGTGTATTTTTTTTATACAAAAATTGTTGAATTGTAAGTGCAATAAAAGTAAACAATGCAACATATACACTGTGTATATCTAGTCTAATGTCTTACAAATCAGCTCTTTCTATTTCAGATGTCAGTGAAGCAACCAGCTTACAGGACTGGCTTTAACATTTTTAGTCCTCATGCGTTTTCTTACATCATGATTATGACATCAAATGTCTTTTTTTTTTACCAGTTCTTTATCTTTCTTGTGCAGTTTTCCTGCAGAGAGCATTTCCTCTGGCTTCCTGAGGTACAGGTAGATGGAGGAAAAAGACGTCTGCCGGACTCGTTTGTCAGTAACACCCGTCTTGTTGTGAGGAGCACATGTGGCAGCCTGAGTGTTTTGGTGACGCACGTCACATCTCATTTCATTCTGTCGCTGGCTGCCTCTCACTCTTAGCTGTCAGGATGGATGAAGTGTGACGTTTTAAAGCGATAGTTCAGAGACGAATCAGATTCATTCAGTTTCCTCTTACCCCAAAACACGACCAGGCAGACAGGTTTCCTGAAGTTTCTTTAACTAACGGACACCAGACGTCAGCTTGATGTCAGAAAGACCATTGACATGACATCAACATTGTCTTGACATCAACATCCAGCATTGGATCATTCTACATAACCCAAATATAATAAAACTAATGAATAGTAATTATAGTCTTACCACTTACCCATAAATAAACTGCCTTAAAACTCAGAAAACAGTATCACATATCAATATGCAAATATCACAAATATCAATATGCTCTGCACAGTTTTGTTTTAACCTATTATTACATCTTTTGCGAATTTGCACTGCTAAATTATTATATACCTCTGTTCATGCCCTGTCTTTATGGCTGTATCTATTTATCCATCCATCTATATATCTACAACATATATATATATATATATATATATATATATATATATATATATATATATATATATATATATATATATATATATATAAGAAGATGGCAAAATCTACTTTTTCAATTAAAACATTTTATAAATACAGATAAAATAGCTACCATAATAAGGTAATAGATAAATTGCAAAAAAAAAAAAAAAAATGAAGCATTGTTTTTTTTCTATGATCACCAATGTAATACTTTTACCAGTTATAATTTGCACTATATGGGATTCATTCACAGCAATTCAGAGCTCACACTTCCCAACTCTAACAGACAATTATTACCACACTCTCAGTCCGACTGTAAACCTACTTAATGGCAAAACAAGGTACAGTTTTGAAAAGGAAGGACAGAACCCACAGCAAATCTGTTTTTACAATAAACATAAAAATGTTTGTTGTTACTGTCTATGTTTGTGTCTGTCATGCTTGCTCTTTTTGTGTTTTGTCTATGTGTTCCACTTGTTTAGTCTTTCTGCTGGGCAGGGTGGGTGGGCAGTGGTTAGGGGTAAGACTTTTGTAGTACATGACCTAACATTGATTTGATTTGGAATAAACAATTAATTACTTTATTGTAAAACGAATGTGAATAGGGAAAAGGAAAGAACCTGGAAAAGGACTGGAAAATGTGAATGAACCAAAAAAAATTAATCTTAAACAAATCAAAACTGGATTGATGTCAGGCTCTAAAATCTAACAGCACCTTACAGCACAATTTTTGAAACAACAGAATATTATTCTCTATGATTTTAGAATAAAACATTAAGTGTACTTTAAGAAATTACTGTAACATGACGATGGATTGTGCTTTTCTTGAATAAATTCTGCATTCAGGTTCATTTATACTTTGGTGTGCAATGTCTATATGTTGTAAACTTCAACAATAGAGAATATCAGCTGTCATATCTATACAGTAAGATTGCATTGTTATCTTATCACACAACCTGCATTCAACCAGATATGAAATGTCTGTTGCTGTTAGTGGTCAGCTTGGTTGTTAATGAGTAAACTGGTAAATTAGTTTATAACTTATTTAATTACTAACTTTGCATCAAGAACTATATAATAGGGTGCAAATCATCGCTGTCCAATAAAAACAAGTATCTCCAAAAACAGCAACTTTAGAGGAAAGACATAAAACCTTCTTAGCTATCAATGGCAGTCAATGTAAACAATTTTTTTAAACTTGAAGTTGGACAGCGATGAAATAAATTCTTAGCCCCAATAATTATCTAAAGCTGACTTAAGCTGGAAAAAGTAGATTTAGCTGTATATTTGTATTTTACTAGTAAGGTTATAAAAACATGCAAATAGTAGTTGAGCTGTTGATAATCGGTTTTGAAATGGAAACCAATGTCTTATTAACAACATTGATTTGAATTCTAAATATTTTTTTTGACCACATCCTTCAATGTAAAGTGTCATAATCAACTTACATGTGCCTAAATATCGGATTTATTTGAAATCCACCTTAAATGGATTATATACTGCATATGGTATATTCTGCTGAATCTGTGCTATTTCTGTCCCCAGGAAATTACATGTATACATTTTTTAGTTGTGTCCCTTGTTTTCACTCAGTCCTGTTACCGTAATGCATTTCCCCATCTAAAAAATCTGGAACATCTACAACAGGAAGTGACATCAGCTGGTTCTTCTGAAGATCATGGAGAGACCAAAATTAAGTTCACTCGTTTGTTTTTTTGTTTATTTGATCTTATTGTAAACTATGACTGAAGAGGTCAATCTCATTCCTGTTACCAAAAATAATAATTAGATTTTTTTTTAAATATAAATTTTGAGAAATCACGAAAATGTGCTCAGTGTCCTCATGCTATTTAGATATTATTAATGTTTTTGCTAATTTTATGCTAAAAACTCATTCCTGTTACTTTCATTCCTGTTACTCAAAACATAAAAAGTAACAGGAATGAGTGCCAATAACAGGATTGAGTTCCAGTAACAGAAATGAGTGCCATTAACAGAAGGGATTTTTTTAAAATAAATTTCAATTATTTGAACATGCAGTCAACCATTTCTTTAAATTAAAGACTCTCTTGGGAGAAAATCAAAGGAATTAGTAGACTTGCTTTTAAACATGCTTTTTAAGTGTTACATATGTTTTGTATTCATCTTCGGCTTGTAAAAAAAGCTTGTAAAAATGAATTAAAGCTGCCTAAGTTTGACCAGCACATGTTTTAAATAGTTGACCACATGTTATTAGATTTAGAGTTGAAAAATTAAAATAAAAATAAGCTTGATTTTACATTTGGCACCCATTAGGTAGAATTGTTGAATACATATGTAATCTAGATTGTTGCTCAACACCTTAACCTCTGTATTCCTCTCCAAAGTCCTGACATCACTGCTCTGTCTTCCAGACCTCCAGCACACATCTCTAATCCTCTCACATTCAGAACATCTCTGTTTTCTGTCTTATTACCACCAATAAGTGTCTTTACCTGCCCATTCCTGTTCTCTCTTGTTCTCCAGCTCTCTCTCTGGACCGTGGTGGTGAAATTGATTTAGCTGGGCGTATGTTCGTGACTGAGCGTGAGGGGACTGGAGGAAGAGAATGTTCTTTTAGGTGGCTGATGGGATGCCTGTGGTGGAGACCTCAGGGGAAACCAAGCAGACTCAGTATAACTGCGAAGTTACCCACAATCCCACTAGTCAGGAAATGCTGGACACATAGATCAGTCGCAGCTCTGAAACCACGCTCATTCAAACTGACAGCACATTAAATAAAGAACCGGCGACTCTGCATTTACACTACTGGAGTTCCCTTCAGGCACTTTTGGACTGGCTCATGATCAGTGGATCTTATAACAGTGTATTACAGTAATATGTGCAATAGCTGTTATAATTCATGCATGGGTGCAACACAAGGCCAAATAGAAATGCTGTTCACCGTTCACATCTGTTTTCTTCATTTTGAGTACCTTAATATTGGGGTACCAAACAGGGTTAAGACCAGGGTGAAAGTTTGTTTTGTGTTTTGAGTTAAAGTAAAGGTTGCACTCGAAGCAAATAGTGTTTTATAAACTACTGAAAAGGTATTTTTTGACTTGTAAACAATAGCAGATATTTGTTCTATAGAGAACCATCTGTAAAGATTTAAAAGTTTGAAACACAGGTTTTTATTTTTTTTTCTACATTTAAATGAATACTAAAGTCATCCCGACAAGTAATGAACACATAAGTAATCATGTAGTAACTTAAAGTGTTAAACCAAAAAATACTCTGTGAAGCATTTAGGTTCTCTTGTTTGGGGTGCTGTTAACTTGCAGGTTCTGAGGCTGGTAACTTTGATTAACTTATCCTGTACAACAGAGGAAACTCTTGGTCTTCCTTTCCTGGGGCATTCCTGGGGACAGTTTCATCTTAAAGTTTTTGATGGTCTTTGCAACTGAACTTGAGGACACTTTCAAAGTATTTAAAATGTTTCGGATTGGCTGACCTTCATTTCTTAAAGTATTTTTTTCTTTACTTAGTTGAGTAGTTTCTGCCCTAATGTAGATTAGATCATTGTTCAAATAGGGATATTCACTGTATATTAACTCAACACAACCTTTTACAACTGATGCTCTCAAACACATTAAGAGGGCAAAAAAATTAAGTAAAGATCAGCACAGCTGTTAACTAAAAGCCTGAATTCCAGGTGACTCTACTTCATAAAGCTGACTGAGAAAATGCAGCCAAGATGAGCAAAACTGTGATCTAAAAAAGAGGTGCTACTTTGAAGAATCTAAAATATAAAACATATTCTGGTTTGTTGAACACTTTTTTGTACGTTTTTCTTCACAGGTTGATTAACTTTAGCATAAATCTACAATGCAAATCATTTAAATATAAAGAAGAAACACTACATTTAATGTGTGTCAAAACTTTTGACTGGTACAATGGTCCATTTGGCTGGACCTATGCATTTAGATAGGAACCATTGAAGAACCCTATTTAAAGAGTGCAGGGTAGAATAGGAATAGAAACAGAGTAAATGCTAGAATTAGGTTTTTAGTTGAGGTTAAACATTATAATGTTTTAGTTTAAGCTTAGGGTAATATAGGGTAATGTTTAAATCATGACATAAAGAAGAGTTGGGTTTGGGTTGATACAAAGGCTAGCATTTGTTGGTTACATCTAGGATGTAAATTAGGTTTTGGGTTGAAGCTAAAGTTAGAGTTGGGGTGGGTGATTGTTTTCTAGTTTTAGGTTTTAGGCCTTAGTTTGGGTTACAATCAGGTTAAGTTTAGATTATTGGTTGAGGTTTGAGGAAAGGTTAGGACTAGTTTAGGGTAGGGGTTAGATTTGGGTCTGGTTTGAGGTCAAGGCTATGGTTTAAGGATTTGCGTCATCTTCTAGGCTTTGGCAAAGTGGCTACATCATTAAAAAAAAAACACAGAGTTCCAGTGTAACTCTATGATCAACATTTTTAGATCTGTAGTGAACTCCATGGGAACTCTCACTTTATTGTGTGTTGGTCAAACTCAATCTCATGAAGGTTAAACAATTTTTTCTTGCGTGGGCGCAGAGAAGATATCAGCTGTAGTCTATCATAATCACTAACAGGAGGTTTGGAGACCTTGGCTTTGGCAAGTTCTACAAAATACATTTTGGAGCTGTCAGTAGCTTTTTAGCAGAGTTGAAGAGGGTATGTACTGTATATATTTTTTAACCCAGTAAATATCTTTTATATTTTAATATTTTGTACATACATTATTGTGTTGATTGAGAAATATATTATAAGTAACATGTAATGATTTAACCACTGTTTGCAATGTGATGATTAATGCAGAACAAGCTTTGATTATTTTCATACCTTTTCTTCCAGTGCAAAACTACTGATCAGTTACAGATGCATTCCCAGCTCTAAATACTGGCTTTCAAAAGAGGATTTTTTTTAAGGAAATCACTCCTTTAAAACAAAGCATCTTGCTGTAATGTTATATTTGCAGCTTGAAGACATAATTAATTTTGGACATGTTAACCTTTACAGAAGCTATGCTAAGAACACATTAAGTATAGTAGAATAAATCTGCACGGCAACATCTCCTGTCTGTTACAGCGATTCTGTTCCCTGATGGTGATTATATGAACATACAAGCTGGCTGTGGACTTCCAGGATGTCCTTATATGTGCATGATTGCACGTCACAGTTGATAAATTCAACCAATAAAAGCAATACATGCTGTTACCTGGACTGAGGTTCGCGCACGTGTGTGTGTGTGTGTGTGTGTGTCTATGAATGTGTGTGTCTATAAACATGTATGCGTGTGTGTGTGTGTGTCTATAAATGTGTGTGTGTGTGTGTGTGAGGTGAGAGTGTTCTATTGTCTTATTAGAGCTGAGGGCTTATACACTTAAGTTACTCACTCACACTGTGCTGACTTCCGATGACACATGCAGCCATGCGCGCGCGCACACACATAGAGAGAGAGAGAAAACACCGTCAGACAGTAGGTAACCTTGGGAATCTAGAACTTTTTTTGCTTCACAATCAGCGTCAGAGTCTGAGGTGTAGCTCAGCTGTAGGTGAACATGTGCCAGACTGGCTTAGGTTATACAGAAATCCGTAGAATGAAAATAACAATAACTGTATTCTGCATAGAAACATCTGTCTGAATAGGAAGCTAACCTACCTGGTACATACAGTAGCTGCCGCAGTCATGTGTACATAATACACTACCTGGATTTATCCAAGCAAGTAGGTAATATGCTAATAAATGCATGGATGATTGTGCTTCCGCTGGCAACAATAAATTTATCCCTAACTGATGCAGTGAGTAGCTTCTGATTTGATAATTACCCATGTGGAAAGACCATGTGGTCGTGGGGGGTGTTAATCTGTTTCAAAAGGGTTTCCACCTCCTTTATGCACCCTCCATAGTGATAGCCCAGACACCCAGGTCATGCCTCACCTTTAAAGCTAGAGGTTGGACTCTAAAGGGAGGTACAGTTGCAAGAAAAAGTATGGCAACCCTTTGGGATTACTTGGATTTCTGCATAAATTGGTCATTGAATGTGTGATCTTTATCTAAGTCACAACAATAGACAACAATAGAGCAAAAACATCAACCAAATGTTTACTATAGTTGCAGATCAGACCTGCACAACAGTCAGGAGGAATTTTGGACCATAGAGATACGTTTTTGTAACCATTTTTAGCTTCATGCAAGTCAACAATTCTTGAACCTTTGTCTTCTGAGAGCTCTTTTGTGTGAGGCATGATTCACATCAGAAGCAATGCTTCTTAAGAACAGCAAAATCAAAACTGGTGTGTGTTTTTTATAGGGCAGGGCAGCTTTAATCAACACATCCAATCTCATCACATCCTGGCTCCAATTAGCTCTTAGAAAAGTTATTAGCCTAGGGGTTCACATATCACCCCCCCCCCCTCTCTCACTGTGAATGTTAACGTTTTGAGTTCAATAAAACCATGCAAACATATATATATTTGTGTGGTATTAGTTTAAGCAGACTGTATTTGTCTATTGTTGTGCCTTAGATGAAGATCAGAACACAATGACCAATTTCTGCAGAAATCCAAGTAATCCCAATCGGTTCACATACTTTTTCTTGAAACTGTATTTGTGGTGAAGTAGAGATGGAGTTGTCGTTTGGTCCCTCCAGTTACACCATGGGTGCTCCTCCCCTGCAGCTTGTTGGGGTGGAGTGCTACAGCATAAATTGTGGTCCTCTCTGGTGTGAGGGGTAAGACCAAGAAAAGGGATGTAAGTCATTTCTAAAATAACTTAAATAAAAGGTATGGTTACAGTTTTGAGGCTTGATGGTTGCACTTAAAGCGCTTTGGTTCACTCAGGCTGCTGTTTGTGTGTCTCTGAGCCTTCATTAGGCTTTCCAGTAAGTGTGGCACGGCCCCATCCACAACACTGACAGAGAAATTAAGAACAACTTATCTCCTTGACTAGACGTCTGGTGTGCTAGACAGAGAGAAAGACCTTTGAAGAGACACACACACACACGCACACTCACCCCAAAGTTTAATTTATGCTGCTCCAGTAGCCAAGAGGAAAACACCCACGTGGTGGCTTACAAATACACATGTACAGACACACACACACACACACACACACACACACCAACAGAGGCAGCTGGGTGGGACGTGCCCTACAATTAAGAAAATGAAAGGGAAAGAGGAGTAATATAAACATGGCATTTTCGACCCTTGTCTGCTCTGCTGTATTTATGGGGGAGTCTAAACTGAATTCTCTGCAACAAGGCCATGAGTGTGTATGTGTGTGTGTGTGTGCTGACACTTAAAGAGTGTTTCTGCTTTTAAGTACAGTTTCGGGTCACGGCTCATGTCACTATGGTGATCATCATACAAACAAAAGCAAATATGCCGTTGCAGTTAAGCCTGAAAATCGAAAAATTACCCATCATCCCTGTCTACTGGAATAATCCAGACAAGTGTAGAGAATAACAAGATTACATAACGCAAATGATTTGGCATGCTGTACAACAGATCAACCAACTGCACTGAATTTCATTAAAAAAGAAAAACAAACTACACTTACCCACCACTTTACAAACAACTACATCCTAGGTGCATCGTGCTGCTGATGTTCAGTGAGAGACTACTGATTCGTGTTGTGTGATGCACATGCAGTGTGTAAATGCACACTAAAATAAAGTAACCTGGGTGTATTTTGCATTTGTTCTTTACATTAGGTTAAAACGTCATGATAAATAGATGAATACAAATCTTCCCAAATGATCTGGAATCAAAATGTTTACATTATTTTCATTTTTCACAATCCCCTGATCTAAACCTGATGAACTGAGATGGTGATTTGAGGTGATTTGAGCTTCACAGCACTAAGGAAAAGCAGCAGCTGCAGAAACCTCCAGAAACTCCTTCAAGAAACTGAGAAAACTATTGCAGGTGACTCTCCCTCATGAAGACAATGAGATTACAATACCAAGAGTGCAGGTCTGTCCACAAATACAAAGCTATTACTTGTATTCAGAAGAATCGAATGTATAAAACATATCCTGGATTTAACTAATTTTGTTCCCGTAGAGCTGTAATATCTTCAATATTAAATTTACAATATAAAAACAATCATAAAAAAAGAAAAGAAAAAACATTTAATGAGAAGAGGTATAAACAAACTTTTAACTGTTACTCTACACATTGCACTAAACGTTGGATGAATTCACTGTGTATACATGCTCATTTTCTTTTAAACTAACAGCTCATTGAAACAAGCAAAGATCATAGTAGAACAAATACAATAGCTTGATTTATAAAGGTCATTTTTGTGCACTATTGTGCTGTTGTCTTTAATACATAAGCAAACTTTAAGAATCTTTTTTTTTTTTTTGAAAAAATGTGTTTGCTTAAAACACCATATAAAAGAGTTTAAGTAATGAAGTAAAAAGTGTTTTCTTTTTAATTAGCTGTTTTCTTGACTTTCTAGAGCTCACAAGACATATAATAATGTATCAGCAGCACATCTGATTTAGTTTAATCGAGTAGTGATTCACTAAACCAGGTTGTGTTAATTACCTTTTTTTAGTTTTTAGTTTTGTAGCTAACTTTAATGATTAATGATTATTATGTAATATTTTGTTATATTATGGCAAAACACTGCCATGTTAGAATAATGATTAGGATACATTAGAACAGACTTTATTTCTGTTTGTCATAAGAATGCACTTATAAACCTCTGAGTTTTGTCTTCATTATCTAATCAGGGTCATGCCCATGTTAAGAACTCTGGGTATGAACTGAATTAGTAAACAGCAGAAATGAAGTGTAGTTAAAAAATGTGTCTCTACTATCCTGTATACATTCTTTCCCTGGATTCACTGAAATGAGGCGACTGAAATGAAGGACTTCTGCTACATTTGAGCTAAAACTGCTGTACACATTACTGAACTCAAAAAACCTCCTCAACAAACCAGTAAACTTTAATAAATGAGGTTAGCTTTGTGTCTTTCGCTGTGTTTTGTTGTTATATGAAAGTACTGGAGTGCAATAGTTGACTTATGCCTATGTGGCACCATTTTCCTTTTATGGGCAAGATGCCAACTACAAAATGGTGCACAGTGCTATGTCTATAAAGTGATGTCACTTGAGATGAATATAACATTCTTTAATCTACTAAATGTATCTATTAAACACTGACTGCTGGGCTTCCAGCAATGCCACAGATAGATTAAAATACAGTCTTACATCCTTGTCCTGAGTTAATCCCTAAAGACCATCTGTCAGTCATTGTGTACTCTGCACATTTTGCCTATTAATAAAAACATGTTAGCAGATGAGGCTAAGGTCAGTTTCTGCTACGGACTCTAGTTTTTTCAAAAGATTTTATTTCCCAGAATGCACCTGTGACCAACCTCCCGGACATGCTGGATCATGTGATGCTTCGGCGTTCCAGCTCATGTGACTTTGGAGTTTGTCATTTCCTGTCTCCCTTTGCATAAATACTGCTACTGTTTCTCTACCCCTTTTCCGAGTATTGCACATTTATCCCTAGCTCTTTTACTCCGCATTTCTTTTGTGTCTTTGCAATTTTGTTACAGAGTTTGCTATTTTGACTATTATTTGGCGTTGCCCTTTTGTTTTTATTTTGGATCAACCATGTATGAACTTTTTGCCTGTTTTTATTCTTGCTTGTTTAGTCAGTGTTTGAAGACCACAAGGGACTCTGCTGCTGTTCTGACATCCAGTGGAAGCTTGTTCCACCACCTTGGTCCTTGGAGAAGAGTCGGCATGTTTGTTTTCTATGGGTTTTGAGGGATGGTGGGTCGAGCTGAGCCATACTGGAAGTACAGATCAGGTACAGATCAGTTTTTGACCATTGCCATCAAGTAGGAAGGAGCTGGTCCGTTTTTGGCTTTGTAGGAGTCAGAGAAACCCAGTCAGGGTTTTGAATTTGATGCAGGCAGCAACAGGAAGCCAGTGGAGGGAATGCAGCAAAAGAGTCACATGACTGAACTTTGGAAGATTGAAGACGAGCCGTGCTGCCACTGCATTCTAAAAAATATATAGTATTACGGCTAAGGCTACATTGGACCATAAATGCAGTGTGTTAAAAATTGTTTGTTCACCCGGGCAGTCTGATCCACTGTGAAACTAAATTAAAGAAACAAGAAAAACTGCCCATCTCACACAACCCAAACAAAGCCCAACACTCTTGCTGACACACACCTTTTTGATGTTCATATGAAATCTTTCATCTGCAGGGACTCTCGCCGCATTGTGAAGAACAGAGGAGCAGGAGGGGTTTGAGAGAGACCTCTTTCAGAGAGAGAGAGAGAGAGACCTGTCATTACTCAGCGCAGCAGAGAGCTGTGGGTCCGAAAGCGAAGTGAAGAGACGATGTAATGTTTTACAGCTGCTGTGTGTTTTATGGTGGGAGAGGTCGGGGCATTCTGGGGAGCGTCCACTCTTTCATGTCTCTGTTTGTTTTTCATGCAGACACTCGCTCAGACGGCAGAAGCGTGCACACACTGCAAAAGGCTGACTTAGGAGAACACGAACAGAGACGTGACTGTGCAGAAAAACAGTTGACGTGCACAGACAGCAAACCATAGGACACGCAATAATACACACACAGACTAACAACAGCTAAACCTGGTTAGTCACTCATGCAGACACAAACAAATACACACCCACAGAAGCAGAGCACTACAGATGTGTAACATCTCCCTCTCCCTCGCTTTCTCTCTCTCTATTTCTCTCTCTCTCTCTCTCTTTCTTTCTTGCACTCACATTCATTGCTGTTACACAAAGACCTTGTACCTATTTTTCATTTGCCAAACAGAATATGGCTCTCTGGAGCAGATATTAACACATATTGACACCATGCCTAATGCCAGGCCTGGGCTAGAGAGGAATAAATCATCCAGCAATGAGCCTTCGAGCAGTGGAACTGTGTTTATTTGAATGTTGGCACTACCTCCAATTCTTTTGATATCAGGGAGTTGAGAATGGGTTATTGATCATGCAATATCCTGACCTCGAAAAAAAAAACTGTTAATTGTGATCATTTCCTTCGAAAGACAGAGAGAGTCAGTGTAACAAAAACAGGATAAACTGTATACATTTTTTCGACCTATAAGGAGCACCTAAAATCCTTTAATTTCCCACAAAATCATGGTAAAAGTAAAGTCAAAGGAGCTCTGGATGTTAATCTATTTCTCTCTTGAAAACTGTTATAAGTATTTGGGTAAGTAAAGTGTTTTCGCTTATTTACAGTAAACTTAGATTTTCAGTATTATCTAAGGGTGAGTTTCAGCACCAAGGCTTGGTGCAGCAGTATTTGCATTAGCCACTAAGCGCAGTGGCAGTGCGCCTTTTAGTCCCAAAAAAATACAGTATTTTATTACCTTTGATTTCAGGTGTCCCAATACTATCCCTATAGTGTATATCAGTGGCGGATGCTGGTCTTTCAAGGAGGGGAAGCTCAATTTCGGCCTACATCTTAACATATGTAGTTTTATTTATACGTAAATTCTACTCTCCCTGAGATTTTTTTTTTGTAAACAAAAGGCATTATTTTTAAGTTTTCACTACACAACAAAAAGGTACCCATTCTTTACATTGAACAATTACATAAAAAAGACGCTATGACATGAATAAACATAAAATGATCAGTAAAAAAAAAAAAACATTACGCAAAATCTTTAAAGTTGGTAAAGAAAAAAAATGCAGGTAAATTTATTTCCTTTTTGGACAGTTTTAATCTCCTTAAATAATCCCTTTATTAATTTAAATTATTTTTAGTGATAACACAATACTTACTACTGGCCCCTGTTCATGTATTTCCTAAGATGGTTTCATCAAGAGGAATGGCCATCAGTACATTTTATTTGTTACAGCACTTCCAGTCAGCAGCTCACTTTATCATACCAGAACAGCTGAAAATACCTGTTACTTTTCCCCACTTTTTACACCAAATTAATCTGAGCAGTTGATCTGCCCTGCTGTTTAACTCTAAGTTTTTCTTCGTAAGGAAGACTATCAAATGGCTTCTCCAAAACGGAGTTTTACACTAAAAGATCGCTGATTCGCTCATTTCGCTGTCAATCAAAAAGGGACTCCGCCTCAGACAGATCATCCAATCATCATGCAGAAGCTGCATGATGGCAATTTGAGCGTCCAGGTCTGAGCGTCCAGGTCCAGCCCACTGCCCCACAGACCCCCAGAGACGCTGAGCGTCCGATGGGCGGGACAAAGCCCAGCATTTATCCAATGACTCGTCTCGTTTCGCCGTGCGCTTTGCTCCGCTATTGAAGTCTGTGGACGCTCAGTGTCCGCACTGTTTAAAGCAGCGCTGTGAAGCTGCGGGAATGAGTGAGAGGAAAGCCGCGGCGTTACCAGTGATAAGAAGCTGATTCTGAACTAAGTTCAGCGCGGTGTAGTGCATATTTAATCAGTGCCATGTACACACAACAGTATATTGCGGCGTGGAAGAGGAAGGAAGACCCATGAGACTCATGCTGAATACTCAACAGCTCCTTTATTGAACCGGCTTGCCACTCACTTACAGTCTTTAACAAGACTAGGAGAGCTAAAACCATAAAACCACAGAGCTAACCGGCCCAAAGGCCACCAACCCAGCTGTGTGTCTCCCAGATGGCAGATCCAGAGTGGTGCCCACCCTCTCTGCATAACCCCTCCCAAGGTAGATGCCCCACCCCTGTCATCCTCACACACAGGAGAACAGAACCATGCCTGCAGGCAGCCACACACACAACCCAGAGCCTCCACAATATATTTAATCACTTATTTTTTTTTTACATTTTAGGGGAAGCTGAGCAGTCTTGCAGTCTTAGAGCAATCGCCACTGGTGTATACGTTACAAGACCTTTAATTAAGACTTTATTGAAGTGCATTGTGTCTAATGCTTGATGGCGCCAATATATGCATTTTATGACAACTGACATAACATGCAAACAAACAAAAAAAAATCATTTCTCCAAAACTACTGTGAATTTATAGGTGGAGGTACGATTTTATGTGATTATGAAGTACTTGTGTAATTATAAGATCAGGAATAAGTAATTCTGGCTTATTTCTATTGGTTGATTTATCATAAAAGCTAACTTAGCAGCCAGGCTAATGGTCTGCTACCTAATGTCAGCTGGAAAATACAGTCTCTCCCTCTCTCCCTCTCTCTCTCTTTCTATCTATTTCTTGCTCAAGGTTATAACTATAGTTAACTGACCTGTTATGTACAGTCCTCCAGGCCTCCCATCTCTTTAATGTGAAGAGACCAAAATACTGATAAGTGAAGGTCAAATTGCCTTTTCAAAACCATATTTTGAATCTCTTATAGAATCTGATATAAAACAACTGAGCATATTGTATTGTTTGGCTCCAAAATGCACAAATCACTTCATCATGTCACAGCTACTGCACTTGCACAAATCTGCACAGCATGAGGGGGTGGGCTTCTTCAAAAACACACTGAGCCACCTCAGCTCCCAGCGTGTAAGCAACATGCTGCTTGTGGCCCTTTCTGTTTAAATGCGATACTTTATCCATTAATGGATCTTTTAAAAAAACAATTGAAGACTTATCTGTTTAAAAGGCGTTTGGTTTATCTGTAGGTGTAATGTTTGAGGGTTTTTTATGTGTTTTCATGTTTCATGTTTGTTTTGTTGTGTCTGATCCTCTGTAAAGCTATATAAATAATTTTTACTTACTTACTTACTTAACAGTTCTTACACTGTGATGAGTGTACAAGAACTCTAAGTTATATTTCAACCAGTTTTTAATAAAACCTATTACAGGAGACCAGGATGATACTTACTTAAACTCCAACTGGAATTTCAAATGAATTGATTTATTCCCATACCTGAGGCATATGACACACTCCTGTCTCACATGTTTGTCTGGGTTACTCTGTCTGTCTGCGTCTCTCACGCACACAGATGTACAGATTAAGAATTGCAGTGAAGGTGAGAGTGAGTGCAGTTGTATTTGGCAGTGTGTGGGTGTGTGTTTGCATGATTCAATAGTGAGTCAGCAATCACACATGTCTCAACATAAGAGCTGAGTTCAGTCTTCTGCCTACAACTAAAACCCATTCTCACTTCCCCTCTCTCTTCTGAATTTCACTCCTCTTCGCTCTCTCCATCAGTCCCTCTATCACTCACTTAGGATTCACGTTCTCTCATAACCTTGTTCACACACTCACACGTTCACTTATTTCTTTTTGTCTCACATCATTTAATTGTCCGTTTCTGTTGTTCTCTCTCTCTCTCTCTCTCTCTCTCTCTCTCTCTGTCTGTCCCATTTTCTCTCTCTATTGAGGTGAAGGGCTCTTTATTGAGGTGAAGAGGGCAGACGGGTCCCTGAGGCCGGGAACAAATGAACAACATGTCCAACGTGGACAGCACACTCATATATCTCTGAACTAAATTAGCTACGTGTATGTGACAGAAAGAGATAGAGAGATAGAGAGATTTTTCTACTTTTTATGAAGCATTAACATTTGACCTTTCTGCATATGGGGACTGAATAGGTGGCAGTAAATGTTGGCCCCACATATTAATGTCAGTGATGAGCCCAGGAGGGGTTAAACATGTGCCCTATTTGGGTTGTACACTAAACATGTGGCCTAGATGGAATCCATGTAGGATTACAGTGTGCTGTATTGATTAGGGGCCCATTTGGGAAACCAACAACAAGTACAAACCCTCTCAGAATGCATGCCCACCTAGAACTCACCTAGCAAACGTTCCAGGATGAGTCCTGGATAAGAATGTTGGCTGGGAAGTTTACTTTGCCTGCAGTCACATGCACTGTACATCCATTGTTCAAGTGTATTAACTGAATAAAAATAGCTTCAAATACATACAAAACATTATTAAATTGCAAATGAAATGGCTGAAATTTCTGTTTGTTTAAGTCTAAAGTTTAAACCCTGTGTTATGGAACCGTGATTGGCATCTATTTGCCAATCAGTCTAAAAATGACCTTCTCTTTTCAAGTATCATTAGTGGGATTAGTAAAACAAAAAGCTGCAGAAACAGGAGACATTAATATTACTATTATTTCTTATGACTGTTGCCATGTCCACCTTACATTTAGCTATCTTTTGACTTCTAGCACGTCAGTGTGATATTAACGAACAGAGTGCTGTGTTATTAACTGTAAGGAAGTGGAAGCTGCATCATTTCATTCATAGAAACAGTTTAGGGACTGCATCCCTCTAAACTCAGCATCAGAGCAGGAAGAAGGAAGAAGCAGGAGAAGCCAACAATGACTTTACTGGATCTGCAGAGTTGAAGAGTGAAGATTCACCAGTCAGACTATGGTCTGACCAGATCCCTGTACAAATTGTATTAAAGGATGGCAAAAAAGCCATTACTAGTTAAAAATGCTTATATCGTAACTCCATTTTGAGAAAAAGCATTTGAATGACCTTGCTAAAATGTGAAATATGGTTTTGTGGTCAGATAAGCCAAAATAGAGTTTATTTCGGCTAAAAAAAAGGGGCAAAATGCCATAATGCCTCAAACCAAACACTGCCTTTTCCTCAGTAAACACCACCCCAACAGTGAAGCATGGGGGGTGGCAGCATCATGTTGTGTGGGTGTTTTTCCCCAGTGGAGACTGGACGTCTTGTTAACACTGAATGACAGATGGGTGCTTCAAAATACAAAAGACACTACAAGACGACCTGCTTCAGTCTAATACGTAAAAGAGAGAATCTTTCACTTTCAACAGGACAATAATGACTCCAGCACATGTTCAAACAACACAGCAATAGATAACAATAAATAATTCAAAGGAAAGATCTCAATCCAGCCAAGGATATATTGACAGTATTTGAAAAATGTGTACTGCATGCAGAAACCAACCAACCTGAACAACCTGTGAAAGATCTGCAAGGAATGGTGGGTGAAAAATCAATGGATAATATTCAGCAGGGCTAAATAGAGGCTATAAACCTCAAATGTGGTTTGTAGTAAACATACTGGCTACAACCTCTTGTGTAAACGTCTTCAGTAAGCTTGGCTTTGCTATACTAGTCTGGGACTATCCTAACACTGTTAGAGTTTTGAAACTATTGACTTTGAATCCTCTTCAAATTATTAAGCCAACTGATTATGGAAATTGCATTTACATTTATGCACATTAGTGCACCTGCTTTCTCTATTTTAAAAGTCATGTTTTGTGGTGGAAATTTCAACTGAACCAACTTCTATTGTAGATTAGCACAAAGTATCATTCATGATCAGTTCTATTTTTGTTCTCTTCAATGCCTCCCCATTAAGGCAAAATGCTTTATCCTAGCCTGCAGACTTTTTTCATGTATTTCCAAGTAAAGCTAAAGTAATGTTGCTTACAAGGAAACACTCCTACACTCAAAGAGAACACATGTTAATTCCATTTGGAATTACAGTGGAATTCTGTTTAGTGCAGTGATGTGTTCATCCCACATGAACGCCTGCAAATAAGTGCCTGGAGAGAGAGAGAGAGAGAGAGAGAGAGAGAGAGAGAGAGAGAGAGAGAGAGGGCAAGTGTCATTTAATTTAAGAGCAGAAATCGGAAAGCAATGCTCTCATTTTCCCAGTGAACTCTCTCTCTCTCACACACACACATACAAAAAAAACTCACCTCCTCAACAGATATACACTCATTTTCACAGTAAATCCAAATACCGGTGAAAAGGAAATGGTAACTATCAATGTGATTGGCTGAGAGGCGTTCTATGAGTGCCTTTATCAGCCGGTAATGCACTGTAACCAAAACTCTCCATGTGTTACTCCACCACATACAGGTAACATAGCAACAATGCAGCGCTTACAAACCAAAAAGAGCAGCAATTTAACTGATTTAACCCTCAGAGTTTTTATAACCAAACAGATTGTATTTTCTCAGCCTCTTTAACTCACCATTTTTCAATAAACAGCGATAATGGAACTGTGTTATGTACACAACTATACACTTGAGGTTCATGCTATAACGTGTAATATTGGTGCCAATCAGTGCCAATATTACACATTATAGCTTGAACCTTTGAGTGTTTTATTGAGTAATTAATGTAATGAGATTATAAATTATGGAACATAAAATTGGACGTTTTCTATTTGGCCGTTCATCATGAAATGTACACACAGTGTAAAGAGCAGCAGGAGTTTTTGAGAGATGCAAAATATGGTTTTTATACGCAAGCATAAACACACACACACACACACACACTATATACACTATATACATAATATAATATAGAGTAGCATCTCACTGATTGACAGTGCTGGTGAAATCATTAAGCATATATTTTGCTTGAGCTCCATCCAGGCCCCCCAACTTACAGTCAATACTGTAATAGCCTTGGGCACATTCCACTGTGTGTGTGTGTGTGTGTGTAGTATTGTAATTCAGACCCTAACAACCCCCACCCTCTGCCTTTTCTTTTCTTAAATCCTCAACCTGCTCTCGGTGTGTTGACGTGCTGCGGAATGCCAATGGCCCAGCGTGTTTGAATGTTAACATTTCAATGAGAAAAAAACAATCTCTCATCCTTTGTCAGAGCAGAGGAGGGGGCAGAAGAAGTGGGGTGAAAGAGGGGCTTCCACAGGCTGCAGGGGAACGGGGGAACGGACGCCTGATTGAGCTGAGCAGATGGAGAGAATAGAGCTATCTGCAGCTCTTTGCATTCTTTAAGGAAGTTTTGTGGGAAAAGCGACTGAATGCCCGAACAAAGTGCTCACACTGAAAGAGATCCCTTATCAACACTACCACCACCACAATAACAACAACACGCATTGTCGACTGTAAACAAATCAGTCCCTTAATCACAACTCAAATTGCTAATCATCAGAGGTGGGTAAAGCCCTCCACAATAATCCTCTATTGAACGTGGGCCCACTTTGATGGTTAATTTGCTTAATCCAGCACTGTTAAACACACTGTTGAACACTGAAGTGTAAAGACAATGCTATTCATTACAATGTAAGAAGCAGATTAAATGTCACTTAGGCTAGAACACAAGTAATATTTTTATTTTATTTGTATTTCATGTTTTTCCAAGTGTATTTTCCAAGTACATTTTTTAAATTACAATGAAAACTTTAAAAATATATGTTTATCAAATGACACATAATGCTGGTTTTCTAAGTAAATCTCTAATTTCAAAAAAGTACAAACTTTTACACACACTGGGACGAACAATAAAATTAACACCTAAATCTACTAAATGAAGGGCACATTTTGTATACATACACAGCTAAATATGCCACTCTAAATAAAGATGGATTAAAATGTGCATATAAATCGTATATCAATCTATCAAGAAAATCTTTAATGTCAACACGAGTGTACAAACATTTGCATACAATTACACATGATACTAGATGATCTTTTCCCTGCTGTCAGCTTATAATTCCATATTGAGAACTAATGTCAATATAGAACTAGCTAAATAAAGCACACTACACAGAGCGTATACAAATGCAAAGAACATTAAACAGGCAAGACACCCGCTGTAAAGAGAGAAACCCCCCTTAAAATGACAATAGGGTTAAGATGTTTTAAAAGATTAGCTCCTTTTAATCTTTTACACTGTTTCAGAGTTTTCTGGGCGCTTAAAAGATCTCCTATTGAAATAATGCAATAAAAGTTAAAAAGTGAAATGTGTTATGTCAAAAAGTGAGAACAAGGCAGAGGTGACAGGAAGGTGATAATAACTGATCTAATAACTAATTGACTTTTTTTTCACAATTATCACACTTTTGCTGACAAGCTTAATGCACCATATTAAACATATAAAACACATTAGAGTCATGTTTTGACTTCAGGGTGACTGGATATGATAAACACAGTCAAAAGATTAGACTGTTGCCAGCATGATTGCATTATTTTCTTAATATGAGATTCAAAGTTCAAACTGGAAGCGAGACAGCACCTATAGATTACTGTATTGATTACTCTTCATTTACAGGATGAGACCAGTAACACTGAGAGGGAGAATTACAGTTTTAAAAACATCCTGTTTCATTGGAGAACAAGTAGGTTACTTCTTATTTATTGTAATATTACATCATGTTTTTTTTTTTTAAGCATGTGTTTTTATATCGTAACGCAAGTGTGTGCTTGTTTACGGGTAAAGTACTGCTGAGACAAAGTTTTATTATTTTAATTTAACCCGTAAGAGCCCAGACCCATTTCTAAATATTGATACCAGTTTAAAAATTCAATCAGTGAGCAGCTCATTCATGTTTAATTCTTATTGCGGCCACATGACTGTAATTAGTTTAAGGTAAATATCATAATGTAACAAAAATGACCTAACAATTTATTAATTATTATTAATATTTTGTTTGAGAAATCAGGTCAGAACTACATGCATGGGAATTATTACACTTAATTAAAGCTTCTGGATGGTCAAATGGCTGGAACAGATCTGCAGTAACAAAATATACACAGTTTAAAGGATATAGTTTTATCTCCTGCACTAACCCAGCACTCCTACATTCTGTAAAGAATATCACATGAACCAACACCGATTTTCACACCGTCCTGTGATGATGCTCAGTATGTGTCACTTAGAGACTTCATGAATTAAAATGGTCAGAGTGCTGTAGGGAAATTTACACAGCTTTTAATGGGTCTGTGACACATAGATCACCATTCGCTCTTTTGGGATAAACATGTCAAACCATTACCTTTTTTAAACAATATGGTATTAAATTAATCATCAAATAACTGTTAATAAATGTACTTTTAATGTATACACAAACAGTGGTATATGAAGTATACAAACATTACACAGTCTGAATATGTTTTATAGTTATGACTATCACAAGGCTAACTCACAAGACCGAGGTATCGTTATAAATGCTATAGGGAATTTGTTTTGACCAGTGTATGGAGGGTCTGAATGAACACCTTTTAAATAATTGCATTTAATTATGTTAAAAAGTACTTTAAAACAAGCTGAAAGGGGAAAAATTGTGTGAGAGGTAAACAGATTCAGCTGATGAGTGGAAGGATGCTGATGCTCCCGTACTCTTTCCCCACATCCTACTGACCAATCAGCAGCCATCACTGCAAACAGAACACAAAGCAGAGATCTATCTGCTACTCATGCAGACAGACATATACAGTCTATGAAGTCTGAACACTGAGTCGTTTGGTGTGGGACTTTTAAACTTTAGCAGGTCGTCTGGACAAGATGTAAGTTTGGGAACACACACACACACACACACACACACACACTTGTGGAACTACTTTGTGGCGGAAGGCACAGTACATTTGTTAAGGGTCTTTTATTTTCTTTATTCATTAAATAACATACACACAATGTATAAGACACAAAAACTAACAACAAAAATGGAGAAACATTATTTATATGTGTGGTAGTGTGAGGACAAGTGGTCAGGAGGTTACCGGAGAGAGGTGAAAACAGAGACGTAAAAACAGTCTGGAACCAGGAAGTATCCCGTTCAAAGTGTTTATTGTGACGAACGAAGCACCCAAACGCAAAAACAAAATGAAACAAAACGAAATATACAATATTTACAAGCTATTACACACTGTACACTAGCAGGAGTTAAAGGTGGATTGGCAGCTACCACCAAAATACTAAATAAACAGCTCCATAAACTCCCGTCGGCCTACCAACCACGCTTAACCAGTGTGTGACCCCCCAATAGTGTACCTGCCTGCCCTTAAATACTTTTAGCCTACCTCCGGCTAAACCAACAAGCAATTAACTAGTGGGCAGGTGGGTAAGACAACTATACATGATAGTTATTATGCAATATTTACCTATTTACAGAGAATAAGACATGCATGTATACATTTGGACGTCCATGTAAGTATTGATTGTAATTTTACAATGTTATTGTATTATTTTGTATGTTTTCTTTTTCACAGGTACCCCCAGGCCCCCCTGCCCCAGGACACCCCTTGGTCTCTACCCAGACCATAAGGACAGGATCCAGGTAAGTACTTTGTTTGTTATATGAATGTCTGTGTAGATAAAATGTACATGGGGGTTCTTGGTAGATGGTGATGTGTTCAGGGGCCTGACATCATCACAATATTTTATTTTCCGACAGTGACAGTTACTGTGGAGCCCTGAAACTTGCTTAAAACTGTCAATCACAGCATAAAGGAAACATTATTCCAATAACATTAGAAAAAACCTCCATAATTTCCATAATTATTCCATAACATTATTAAGTGGTCAAAATGTGCTGATGGTCAGCAAATATGTAACTAGATTAAAAGAACACAGATGAAAATATGTAAACTCCAGTCACTGTATGAATTTGTTCAGGTCCACCAGCAGCTCACCACTTTAATATTTAAACGTTTCGATGTTTAATATTTAAACAGGATGGAATATGTCTAATAAACTAACCAAAACGTCTTTAATAAATGTAACTGTGTTATAGTGAGTGGCCTAGTTCTGCCATTACAAGACCATTGCATTAATATATGTATTAATATATAGTTAATCTTTTGCCTTTGTTTAATATTGTATGTTATTTAGTATGAACTGACTGATTGTACACACAGTTTGATGGCTATACACAGAGAATGAAGTTTTTATAGTCCCTTCCAGTAAAACTACTAAATGTACTGCCAAAAAAAAAAGAAACAACAAGTCACACTCTGTTCTCCATCCCTTCCCCAACATTCCTCAACAAATCCTTTATACCTGCTCTGCTCTTCATCCCCCGATAGCTTGGGGATTTCCCCCCTGCCCCCCTGTGGGACAGTTCTATTACCCAGCTACTAACCTGCCCCCCTCCAGTGCTTTTGTTAGTGCTGTGAGTGACACCTCCCAGCTCATATCCCTGCAGCCTCTCCTCACTACAGTGTGGATTCAACCTGAGGCCTGCCCTCATTCACATGCATCCCTCTGTTCCACCCTTCCAGCAAGCAGTCTAATAAACAACAACATGGAAATAAAGCATGTTCTCATCACCTCCGAATGGGAAGAGTGTTCCTCTCACTCCTCTGGAATGAGCTGGAGTCAAAAGAGTTTCTGATCTACAACATATCATCCAACATCAGTACCTGAAATGATCAACGCTTGTGGCTGAAAGCAAACAAATCCTCACAGAAATGTTACAACGCCTAGTGTAGGGCAAGACAGGGCATGTATATTTGTTTAGCACATTGCAAACACATTACAAGATTCAAACAACGAAACAAATACAAACAGAAGGAAAATAGGGAGGTGAGAACTAAAAATAATGTCAATGAAATGAAATACAGTACATAAAATAACATGACAGGAAATATTTTATCTTTTAACATGGATTTAACCCTCCTGTTATGTTACAGGTCAAAGTAACCCATTTTAAAGTTTGAAGATCTAGATAATAGTTAAATTAATAGTTAAAAGTATTTTTTTCAGCATGAAACTTCTTCTGCTTTCCTTAATTAGTGTAATCAACATATAGTATGAAAATGGTTCATCTCACATATTTGCAACCACTCCCTGCAAAAACTAAACTAAAACGAAATTAGAATTTTATGTTTCAATGTTTAATATTTTATATGTTGGTCTTTCAAAAGTAGTAAAACATTAAAAAAAGTTTGATCATACTGCTTTTTAGGATTTTTTTTTTTGGGATAATTAAATATGCACCGGGTCAAACTGACCCAGGAACACCATTGCCGTTCCTGATAATTTAACATAACAGGAGGGTTTAAAACTGCTACCTTTACAGATCCTCTAAGCTCCACTGTGGGTTGGATCCACATGTTTTAGTATAGAATCTGATTCGTGCTTCACCATGTTTACTTTAGATCTGGGTTCTATTAGGTAAATTGTATCTGAGGATCTATTGTACTGTAAATGGTCAACTGGATTAATATTTGTTAAGCAGGTCAAAAATGTATTCTGTGTAATTTACTGTCTACTAGCAGCAGTTTAATGCTGTGACTTTTTATTTTATTACACCTAAAGGAGTAATACTATTTGACGAATGCATGCAAAGCAAGAAAAGAGTCAAAAGTGTTGAGATTCTAAACTCAGGTAGAAGTATTAAAATACTACTGTAGAAGTTGAAGTGTCAACTGAAGCATTTTGCACAAGTAAAAGTGTAAAATTACTGGTTTAAAGCTACTTAAAGTTTAAAAGTAAAAGTAATGTAAGGGAAAATATGTCATTAAGGACATTAGCTTAGGCAGCGCCACAGGGTCCTGTAGTGCACTACCCTCTCCCATAAACACATTTAACACATAAACGCCATGATGACAATATTATTATATTAAAATGTTAATGTTACAACATTTTGTATACACTAGGCTCTTGTTATAGCTGCATATACACAGCTCTGAAAAAAAAAATAAGAGACCAGAAATTCATACCAGGGTCTGAATCAGTTTCTCTGATTGTGCTATTTATAGGTATATGTTTGAATAAAATGAACATTGTTGTTTTATTCTATAAACTATATTATTTTATTCTATAAAATATTGTCATTTAGAGCATTTGTTTGCTCTAAAAAACAAGTTTCATATGCATGAAGTTTTAAGAGTTCAGTAATCAATATTTGGTGGAATAACCCTGGTTTTTAATCACAGTTTTTTTATGCATCTTGGCATATTCTCCTCCACCAGTCTTACACACTGCTTTTGGATAACTTCATGACACTCCTGGTGCAAAAAATCAAGTAGTTCAGCTTGGTTTGAAGGCTTGTGATCATCCATATTCCTTTGGATTATATTCCAGAGGGTTTCTTTTTGGTAAAATCAAATAAACTCATAATTTTTAAGTGGTCTCCTATTTATTTCAAGAGCTGTGAAAAAAACATGAAAAACAATGTATTTAAGTAGAATGTAAATATATTAAAGAAGCTTAGTTTAGACATTTCTCTCAGTTCTACATACCTCTGCTATGTTCTTACTGGAGTGTGGAGTGACGTGTGCAGGTGTGATGGATTATAGTATAAACCAATAGGGTGTCGGAATGGTATATGTTTATGATTCTCATCCAACCACAATCAAATTCACTCTATCTAGATGGAGAGATTTATCTGAATAGGGTTGTTTTTAAAAAAAAAATAAGCATCCGTTATGAAAACAAGCTGAAATTAAATAGAAGTGAAGAGTAGAAGTAAAAAGTCATCTGAGAAACCATTTATCCAGCAAAGAATAGATATCATCCATACCAACATTTCTGCTCAGTACAACTTAGAGTTGTTTCTTTGTTATACCAGTTTTGGGTAAAAAGCTAAGGACCAAGCGTTTTAAATCAGTTGAAGCTGTTTAACGCTCTTTTTGAGAAATCAATATAAAAAGCAATCAGTTCTGATGGAGATAAAAGCATGAGTGAGTTTCTCTACATCATTTCAGGACTTGAAACCTTTGATTTTTTTTTGTCAGATGATAAAAGGCTGCTTTGGTGTCTTCTTTGATGTGATGCTGAAGGTGAGATCAGAGTCCATTTTAACACCATATTTCAGACTTGGCTTTAGTAAAGCTTCCCTGAAGGAACTGAAGCTGTTAGTGCATCAAAGAGGAACAAACTCAAACAATTAATACCTTTGATCTCAAAAGACATGCTGCAAAAGTGCACACATCTTCAGACTCATAACAAAAGCATAAAAGCAAAATAACAAAAGATAACAAAAGATATACCTGCACAGGCCCATCTGTACAATAAACAAAGATAAGAGGAATCATCACATTATCCTCAGATCAGCACCTCTTCTACCCGTCAATCCATCAAATGTGGATTGTAGAACAGGGTGCTCCAGAACGCAGCTAAAGATGTGAATCCGCTTCACGGTGGCTTTGTAGCACGTCTGAGTGTCAGCCTAATGCAAATCCTGGTGTGATACCTCCACAACGAGATGTTAAACAAGTCTGACCTCACACCTCGGCCCACTCCTCACCTCTGACGAGCGTACCGACACGTCTCTGCGGCTGTGCAGCACCTGCAGCTTTTGTTAGCAGCTAGCACATCGGCAATTAGCATGCGCACATTAGTGCTAGCAGCAGTCTGAGGAACTGAGCCTAACGTCAGGCCTGCTGATCCGCCAGTGCTAGAATATGCTAGAAGGTGGACTTGAGCACTTACTGTTAGCTACTCAATCAAGGGCCAAACCTAAACAGGTCAAGAGAGGTTTTCAGATAAACTACAGAACTACAGAGGAGATTGTTACCTTTAGACTATCAAAACCAGACCAAAACAACTCAGAAATACAGCTCTGGAACAAATCAAGACACCACTTCAATTTGTAAATCAGTTTCTCTGATTTTTCTATTTATAGCTATATGTTTAATTAAAATGAACACTGTTGTTTTATTCTATAAACTACAGACATTTCTCTCAAATTCTAAATAAAAATATTGTCATTTAGAGCATTTATTTGCAGAAAATGAGAAATGTTTGAAATAACAAAAAAGATGCAGAGCTTTCAGACCTCAAATATTGCAAAGAAAACAATTTCATATCCATAAAGTTTTAGGAGTTCAGAAATCATTTTCTTGTGGAATAACCTTGGAATAATCACTGTTTTCATGCATCTTGGTATGGTCTCCTCCATAAGTCTTACACACTGCTTTTGAATAACTTTGAATAACTCAGCTTGGTTTGATAGCTTGTGATCATCCATCTTTCTCTTGATTTTATTCCAGATGTTTTTAATTTAATAAAATTAAAGAAACTCATCATTTTATGTTGCTTCTATTTTTTTTCCCAAAGCTGTAGTTTTTACCCCAAAGCAGTACGAGCACTAAATAGCCCAATATAGGACTTTTTACAATCTGTTTTTATACAACATGGTACTGTGCAATTTTTCATCCCGACAATATTCCATAGTTTACATACACAATGTGCAATTTCACCACTTGTATCTGACAGAAACTATAGTTTTAAAATGTATTGTTTAACCCTCTCATGCATGAATTATAATAAACTCAGTCAGGATTTTTTTTCTAAGTGTTTTTATACATCCTTAGGGATGTAAAACAAGGTTTGAAAAAAATATATATTCTATCTTTATTCGATAAAGAAATATTTATCTGTCCACTCGAGTGTACTTCATGCATTTTTTGTTGTAAAAAAACACAAATGTAATTCAGTTATACAGTTGTAATATGGTATTCTGTTGGAATAGTGGAACTGAGGAGGATATTGTGACACAAGAAAATGTCTCTGAACCGTAGAACCTTATAGAATCTTGATTGTGACTGGTATTATCATACTGTATTCTTGTCAAGTCTCTGAACTGTTAAGTGAGCATATTCTCTTATAGTATTTTATAGCATGTATCATATTTCCTGTCAAATCATGCTTGTTGCTAATTTCTGAGACTATTTTCTATGATGGTTGCCAAAGCATACAGGGCACAAAGCTACAAGACACTGCATGCAGATGTACTTGGTTCTTCGTGTGCTGGCATTTTATACTTTCTTGAGCTGGGGCCAGTGGTTTCCAGGGGCATACTGGATATTGGGGTGCCCTTAGTTTCAACAGCCTCATCTCCTTCATCTCCGTTCCTCAGCCTCAACTCCCTCAGTAACATTTCCAGACTCACCTTCACTATCACTGCTTGACCCTACTTCTCTGCTTGCAACTGTCTGTACTGGCAGACATTCCTCAATTAAAGAAGTTGATTTACAGCCAAAACATTAAACAATATGAATTATTTTAAAAACAACACTGGAAGTAATTGACATTGCATAAAAGTTGAAAAATAGCTAATGATGCATGATGTACAATTAAGTGGACAGATGATTAATCTACAATTCCCTCCAATATAAAATCAAAATTTCGAAAATCTTTACATAATATGTCACCTTAGATGTTACTTGACGTAATTATATATTTTTTTACCTGCGGTGATATAATTTTATAAAAGGTAGAAACAAAAATAGCCAAGGTGTTTGGTGGTTTTCCCTGTCTGCCGGCCATCTTGATTTCATTGACTTCTTTTTCCCATTACAATGACCAACCAATGGGATTTTTTTGTATAGGATGATGCAATAGCTTCCACTACAGTGGACTATATGCAGCAGTGCCCAAAATTGCAAGCATATTTAAAGAAAAAAAAAATTAAACAGCTGTACACTGTAGTGACCTCTATGCATGAAAGGGTTAAAGCGCCGGAGAAGATTGCACATTAATCTCCTTATACCTGGTATAATGAAAATAAATATATTCTGATTGTGATTCTGAGGAGATTCTTATACACAGCCCATCAAAAGTTTGGGTATCAAATCAAATAATATTTATAATATAGTAAGTTTCCATTTCGAATATTACTAAATTAATGAAAATGAATGATCTGGCTATTTAGTAAACCTTGAACCCTGAACCAAGCTTTCCTCAAACATTTTAACATTTGATGTATTCTGCACCGTCATCATAGCCATTTGTAAAAGGCTTTGATGCATTTCGACATGAGAGGCCTGTCGTTTCATCTTCATCTCTTCTGCTTTTTCATGTATTGCTTCCGTACTACTCTCTGTTTGTTCTACTTCCTGTCATTGCATCTTCTTTTCTGTATTTGCATATTTCTGTTTGTCCCCCATCATCTCCATATCATCATTTCCACTGTCCTCCATGGTTTCATTCTCCAGTGCGCCCTTTCTGATAGCCCCGCCCCCTCTCTCATCTCCAATCCATTGTGCTGACACATGCATGGCACGCAGCCAGGCACTCTGAAATGTGCTCTGTTGAAACTACTGGAATGAAATTAATAAAAAAAACAGTCTGAGAAAGATTATGGGATATATGAAACAAGCCTGGAGCGAGTGGGTATATCACCAGATTCTTAGCACTAGCATAACTAGTACGATTAATGTGATTAGCGTAGTTAATTAAAACTTTAACCTGTACCCTATGAAACCCTTCCAAAAGAATAAGTACTGACAGGGTGGAAACTCACAGAAACAACAGTATTTAAGACATATATATATATATATATATATATGCCATCATTTCATGTGTAAAAGAATTATTGTGGTTTTCCTCAGTATGGAATCACCCCTAGGTAGAATTTGAGGTTTAATCATGTGTTAAACAGATATCTCTGGAAAATCGTAGGTATTGTATGATGTAAAACACTCCAAAAGAATAGCCAAAGGATTCCTCAGATATGTAACACTACCCACTAATTTTAATAAATACAGTGAGACTATGAACAATAAAATAAATAGAAATAATGTTTTGTTTATTTGTCGGTAGACTTTTTTATTTTTCCTCTAGACGCCCCCTAATTGGGGTCTTACATACTGTACATCTATAGTAACACCCCTGCTTAAAATTTTCTCCAGCACTAAATTGTCAAAATGATGTTTAGAAAATGGCCATATCTTTTATATATAGATTTAGTTGAAAGTGAACATCGCATTGATGTTTTTTAAGTGGTTAAAAAGACGTTTATGTCAGGGCGTATGTACTACATATAGATTTAGTTAAAAGTAAAAAAGTTGCATAGACGTCTTTTTGAAGTGGTTAAAAAGATGTTTATGTCAGGGTATATTTTCTACATATAGATTTATTTGAAAGTAAAAAAGTTGCATAGACGTCTTTTTGAAGTGGTTAAAAAGACATTTATGTCAGGGTGTATTTTCTACATATAGATTTAGTTGAAAGGGAAAGTTGCATAGACGTCTTTTTGAAGTGGTTAAAAAGACAATTAGTTTAGGGCGTTTTTTCTACGGTTAGATTTATTTAAAAGTAAAAAAGTTGCATAGACGTCTTTTTGAAGTTGTTAAAAAGACATTTATGTCAGGGCGTATTTTCTACATATAGATTTAGTTAAAAGAGAAAATTGCATAAATGTCTTTTTGAAGTGATGTCTTTTGAAGTTATTTCAGATCTTATAGATGTGCTTTTAAACTCTTGAAAAAGACATCTATTGAACTTTCACTTTTAACCATGCGCTTACATAGATGTTTTTTTCAAAAAACATCTCTGACATTTTTTTCAAAGTCTTTTTAACGATACATTGCCTGGGGGGACATTTTTGTATTGATTGATTGATTAGTTATGGCCGTGGGTATACTGTGTAGTTGTTAGTATCACTACCCAGGCTAGCACTAATTACAGTTTACGAGGCAAAGATTAACCTACTGGTGAAATTAACAAATCACTTAATCAAAAGGTTTTTTAGGTGTCACAGTGTTGAAATATATGAAACTAGCGGCTTTACTAATAGACACTTGAAAGACCCTCTGATGCATGTATTCTCTGTGTCCCTTAGATAAACAAAAATGCTTAAATCAAGGAATACATGAAACCCCAGCTGCTGGAATATATCTTGTATGTACCATATTTTCTGCACTATAAGGTGCACTTAAAATTCTTTAATATTCCTAAAAATCATAAAATCATTACCTTACAATCCGGTGCAATTTAGGTATATATATTTTACCAGTCAGGTTATGCTAATGCCGATGTACCCAGTCTGAATGAAAACCTGGAAATCTAAGCTTACTGTCTAATAAAGAGAAGTGCTTTACTCAGGAGAGAAGTTTTCAGGAGAGAAATCTGTGTAGATTAACATCCAGCACTCAGTTGACTTTAATAGAAAATGTTTTTTTAAGAATTACAGTTGTATTAACTTAACTTAGCTTAGCTTTACCAGCTGAATAAGAAGAAAAAACATAGCTACAGCCCTGTTCCTTACTAGTGTCGCATAATGCGCCTTATAATCCGGTGCACCTTGTGTTTGAAAATAGACCAGAAATTAGACATATATTGATAGTGCACCTTATAATCCAGTGTGCCTTGTAGTGCAGATACTACAGTAAAGTTTATGAGTGCTGGAGACCAGTGACCAGATATTTTCAGTGTTCATCATCCTGAATTAAAGACACGCTCTCATGAAATTCTGGGCTTTATTTTCATGACAAGCTCCTGCTGGTAGACAAAAGGGACACACGCCCACTGAAAGCACTCTGATGTGGTGAGCAGAAGTATGTAGCGTGCACGGATTTGGCGTGTATGTGTCTTAACAGAACAGGTCTGGGGAATCAGCACCATTAATTTTGAATTTCGCCGGGAGCCGCTTTTCATCGTCCCGCTTATCAAATATACATACCAGCTGCTAATCACACAGGGCCCGCTGCCAACATACCAACACAGGCCAACGCATGAGCGGCGATGAAAGACAAGAGAGAGGGAGAGAGGAGAGAAAGTAGGACAAAGAAAGGGAGAAGGTAAAGGAAAACATGTAGGTTAGTGAGGGGAGGGCACTAAAAGTGAGTGAACTAAAAGCCCCCAGCCACTGTAGTACAGTAAGTGTGGGTGTGTGTGCACACGTGTTTTAAAGAGAGAGAAAAAAGATCATTCAGTTGAAAAACATGTCTGAGGCTTTAATCTTCTGAAGCACTCTACCTGACATGACCACAGAACAACATGCTAGGCTGGTATTAAGCACATGTACTACACACACACACACAAAAAAAAAAAACTTCAAAGACTACCACCAAACCAAATAGACTCCGACATAAACATCTCATAAACAGACCGCACGCGAGTATGAACGGAAACACACACACACACAGACAGACTAAGGTGATGGTGTTATCTCCAGGCATCGTGGCTGTGGGCCTGGCCATTTGATGGATTGCTGTAAATGAGGGCCTAAATGCTGGACGGTAATTGCGGTGCTTTCTGCGGCTTCTGAGCTGACAGTGCATGACGGTCCGTCTGGGGATGATTGTGCAAGCAATTGAGCTTAGTGTGTGTGTGACTGAAATGGCTCTCTGAGAAAAGGCATTCCCCATTACACAGGCTCCCCCACCACCCTTGTGGAGGGAACTGGACATGTCAGCACATGCTCAAAACATCAGAGCAGACCAAACCAAACACACTACTCTTTAGTACAGTAAAAAAAAAAGGTAGGGGATAAAAAACACTGGATTAAGGTGTAATGGCCCATCAGCTAATACCAAACAATGACAAAGGCTTGTTTATTGCAATTTCATGTTCCTCTATTTGAAAAGCAACCAGGGCGTTACACATAAATTGTACCAAAGCCTCAATTTAAGGTATTTTTCTTTTTCTTTCTCTAACATTTGGTGTGTAAGGGTGAAGTGATTCATTCATAAGACTGAAATTGCTTGTCTGTGTGAAGGGCAGACCTAGCAATTTCTCTGCAAAACAAAACTGATTGAAATTGGCTTTTCCTGCAATTCGGAAGCAATCCATTCAAATTCTGGTGGGAATTGAGATTCTATAGCATGTGCACTTTTATTGTCCATGTGTTTTGTATAGTTTTGTTTTATATTTATTTCAGTTTTTTACCAGCATTAGGGATATTATGTGGCTCATTTCTGTTCGTATCAGAACTCAATAGTATCTTAAAATGTACGATTAAAATGTAAAATTATAAAGGGATAATTAAAGTTTTCGTACACATTGCAGCTCAGAGACATATAAAGCCTCAGCCCCAACCAACAAAAAAAACAACTAAGTTATTGATTCTCTAACAATATATAACATATGACACATCACATACTGTATATACTCCTATGTGACCCAACAGAACCTGACTAGCTCAGACCTGGGTATTTTATACAGCCTGGGGGCCACAATCTGCCCTTTGTCTTAAATTTCCACCTAAGAAACAGAACTGGACTTTACTTCGCTTGTTGAAACCCCCTAAAAAGACTACATTACTGTCTCACTGAACAAGAAAAAAGTACTAAAACCAACAACAAAAAAGGGATTTCGACCACAAAATTAATGCCCACCCATATCCTAGTTGAAACAGAGCTGTACTGCAGCTGCCTGAACAGAGCAGGGCAGTGTCCAGAGTGTCAGCTGCTGCAGGTGCTGTTTACTCCATAAACCCTAGAAAAGTAAACAGGTGACGACAGCATCTTGTTTTTTGAGGAAAACAGGCAAGACAGCTGACAGACGTCCATATATATATATACACTACTGGTCAAAAGTCATAAAAACACCTCTATTTTTCAGTTGTCTAGTAGCAATGCTGTATGGCCCAGACAAGTTGTTTTTTATTTTCTTATCCTGGTTATAACTTTATTACTACACTAATTCACCTGTCGGACCTCTGATTGCTCTCTTTACTGCTGAAACTGAGACTTAGTCCAAAGTTAATGCTAAAGTCGTTGTTGCCAGGTGGGTCTGCCAAACCTCTTCCTGTAGCAGTTTTCTCCAGTTTCCAAAAGCCTTGTAAAGGTGTAGAAAAGAGCACACAAATCTCTCTGGCTTCATCTGTACTTTCTTTAAAGAAAAGACAAAGTAAGAATGTGTGAATGTGCTGTGTGTGTGTAAGTGTGTAAATGCTACAGTGGAGAGTCCAGTAACACAATCTGCTTTACTACAGACAAAGATTTTGTAAACTGACATTTTTCAAAAGCTCAGTTTATTTACATTGCAGGTTACATTATATTCACTGGTTAACAGGTGTAATCTGTTAACCAGTGAACTGTTTCCAAAAAATCACCCCCTCTTTTTTTAACCCATAAAAGCCCAGACCCATTTCTGAAAAACTGATACCAATTTCAACATTTTATTAGATAAATTCAATGAGCAACTAACTCATGTTTTTTTTATATTTTTTTTGTGGGCACATTACTTTTTCATGATATTTTTTTTAAATAGTAAGGAAGCACGTAAAGTTTCAGAATCACTTCTGTGATTAAAATACTCATTGTAAACATACATGCTTACAGCTAGCTGTAACTGTTGACTTCTGATCTTTATTTGTATTTTAACATTTTGTTCTAGAATCAGAACTAGTTATAAAGGCGTGTAAAACATTTCATTAAAACATTTGAATGGTTTTAATTTTAATGGTTGTAACAGACCTGTAGAAGACAAACAATACACTTTTAAAATGAGCTGGTTCTGTCTGCAACCATAACTCAGCACTCCTACAGTCTGTAAATAAGATCAAATGAACAAAACACAGATTCACTCACTGTGTTTGGATGCTCTCAGGATGTTCAGTTTAACTCACTGGGGGACTTCATGAGCTAAAGTGAAAGACAGAGTGCTGTAAGAAAACTTTACACAGATTTTAAAGGGTCTGTGACATGTGTCACTATTGGATCTTTTGGGCTTTTTTACAGTATACTTTTACAATATACTAATGTAAAATACTAAAATGACTGCAAAAGTTTGTACACTGAATTTTGTTGCTTATTAACTGAATCTGAAGAGCTCAAATAGCAAAAATATAAAGAGAAGAAAATGAAGGTGTTCTAAAACGTATAACTGGTAGTGTATACATCTGTGTGTGTGTGTGTGTGTGTCCAACAGTAGAGAGAGAAAGAGAGAGACTTAAAAAAATCTGTGTTTTGATACAGGATGGAGGTCAGGATAAGAGACGTTTTCCTCACAGAATAAAATGCTGGATAAAGCGCTGTAACCACAGTTGTCGTCAGAGTTCTTATAAAGTGAAGGACAGCGGATTGAGGCAGAGGCAGCTACTGCAGCTCCTGCCTGCGCTCAGTCTGACTGAACCTCCGTCACTTCTCCCACACAAAGCGCGGGGAAAACACGAGCTGAGCGAGTAGTGGAGGAGCTTTTAACCACCTCTCCCTCTCTCTCTCTCTCTCTCTCTCTGTATGTAGTAGAACAGAGAGCCTCGCTCTGACTCTCCCACTCCTCTCCCTCATTCGCGAGTCCACGTGAAGCAGGGGGCGGAGTCAGAGCGCGCGACCACTGCCGGCAGCAGCCAATCAGGGTCGAGCGGCTCCGCGGCGCTATAAAACCAGCTGAGCGGTTTGTGGGAGATCAGAACCGGAGTAAACAGCGGAGCTGAGCTCAAACAGAAGAACAGGAGCAGGGTTCAGACTGTAGAACAGATACACAGAGCTCTCACTGGAGTACCCGAGTCACTGACACCGCCGGACACACCAGAGACCCGCGTCTCCGAGCTCGACTCACCGACACCGTGTGGATATATATATATATATATATATACACATCGCCTAGAGTAGAGAGCCCGCGCGTTGTGTTCACGATGCGCCTGGTCCAGAACATGAGCACAATAGCGGAGTACCCCGCCGCCTCAGACTGCACCACCAGCCGCGTCCTCAAGATAGCCGTGATCGGGGGCAGCGGAGTCGGCAAGACCGGTGAGTGATTTAAAGAGTTTTACAGCTAGAGAGATTTAGCCGTTTAACACTGAAACAACAGCAGTGATACAAACTCACATCCGCAGATCTCTGTAGTTCACAGCGTATTCTTATCTGTATGTCTTTCTCTTCTGATATCAGCTTTAAAATCTTTACTATCTAAAATAAATCTGACTATAGTCACATCATATACTTACCTTTTCTTTTACTAGTACGAATTGACTACAGTGTAGATTCCTACTAGTAAAAAAAAGGAGTTACTACCAAAAAATGTATTAGAGATTATAGGATAGAGTGAGATTCCTTTTAAATCAATGGCAACATGACTAGTCATAAAGACATGAAGATTGTCATCCTGATAATCAGAAATACTATTTAGTTAGTAAAGATCTGTAGATTTGATACAGATCTATACTAACACTGAGTTACAGAGATCTGTTATTTGAGTTTAAATCAAATCTAGTAAATAGCTCAGATCAGCTTTGGATGGTTTAAATTTTTTAAACATTTTTAATGCTCATTCCTAAGAACAGGCACACTTTTGTATGTTTTGTTACTGTTTTGTTTTTAGCAGTTGTCTCACTCTCTTCTCCTCTTGTCTCTCTTGCAGCTCTTGTGGTTCGTTTCCTCACCAAACGCTTCATTGGTGACTACGAGAGAAACGCTGGTGAGTAAAGTTTCAGAATGGCCCTTCTTCTGACACTCATAAGATTCTCACTGTGAACATACTTCTACATACATAGCTGTAACTGTAGGCTGACTCATGTTATTAACGTCTGATCTTTATTTGATATCTGCAGGAAACCTGTACTCCAGAGAGGTCCAGCTCGATGGAGACCAAGTGGCGATTCAGGTTCAGGACACCCCTGGAGTTCAAGTAAGTTTTAATATCAAAAGTTGCCTCTGAAAGAATGCACAAACTTTTTAAATGTGTGCATGCACTGTGAAGTGAGTGGTCAAGCCTGGGTTAACTCGAGGGCTGTTTGGGACAATGGGCAGCTGCTTGTGGAAGAGTGCATAGCTCAGCCTTTTGTCCTCCCCAGCTCTCCTCCTTTTGTGTTTTGTGTGCTTTTTGAACACTTGGGGGTAATTGATCACTCTTAACGGTTTGAGGAGGGAAAAAAACGCCCTCCAGCTCCTGAGCTCAAACATCTCTTGACATATCCAGACCCCTCAGCATTAAGTTAAATACTCAATAGTAGAGCTTGTGGTTGTGGACCCAAGACTGGTCTGAGCCAAAACCCAAATGATTCCTAAGACTTTGAGCATTTTGAGAGCGTTTTAATTCAATTACAGGGTCGTTTGGGCGACGCTGAGCTCTGGGGTTGTCTGTAGTCTGTAGATTCAGAGCCAAGTTTTGGGGTGCGAGGTTCATTTCCTCGTCTGGGCAGCAGTCCAAAGCCGCAGAATGGCTTTTCTTCAGACTCTTGAGAGAAAAGAGACTGTAAGTCTAGCCGGGCTTATTTTCCCTTCGGAGCGTCTAAAGCCAACCGATACTAGCTCCCCCTTTAAGTCCTCAATCAGCAGCACCCTCACACTGCCTTCCCTGCTTAGAATCATGAAACACGAGTCCTGGAATCTTTAACGGCTCTGCACTAAGCGCAGTACGGTTATGCAGTCTGATTGCTTTTATTGGTCTGTTATATTTTGAGTGCTCACCCAATAAAACCTTATTTTTTACTGGGTGATTCTTTATATTCATTCTTGATTTCTTTGAAGTGTCAGATAACTAACCCATCCACTTGCTTCTCTTTTAGGTAAATGCCAACGGCCTTAGCTGCACTGATCACGTGACCCGTTCCATTCAGTGGGCCGATGCTGTAGTAATGGTGTACTCTGTGACGGACCACCGCAGCTTCGACCTAATCAGCCAGCTCCACCAGCTGGTAAGCAATGCCCACGGCGAACGCTCCAACATCCCGCCCATCATCCTGCTGGCCAACAAGGCAGACCTTCTGCATGTGAGGCGGGTAGACGCACAGCAGGGACCCCTCCTTGCCTCGGCGCTTGGCTGCTTCTTCTACGAGGTGTCGGCCAGTGAAGATTACAGTCAGGTGCATGGTGCCTTCCACAGGCTGTGCAGGGAGCTGGCCAAACAGCAGCCGCTGCCCTCCCAGCCGTCAGTGACTACTGTGGGGTCAGAAAAGAGGAGGTCTCCCCTCATCCCCAGACCAAAGTCACCCAACATGCAGGACTTAAAGAGGCGCTTCAAGCAGGCTCTTTCCGCCAAGGTGCGGACGGTGACATCCGTGTGAAGATTGAATATGGAGACTTGGCCTGGATGTGGGCCAGAGAAGACTGAAAAGCAAGAGGTCAATGGAGGGAGCTCAGCAGAGGACAGGAAGAGGAGGCTCAAAAAGCTGAAGCAGTGGTGAGTTTTCCACTTGTTCCTCAGAAGCTCGGTCGCTGATCAGCAGGCCACTTCCTAAAGAAGGTAGCTGAACTTTGACCTCCAAGCTCAACAGCCACTGTTGACCTTCGACTTGTGAACTTTCTTGCTGGTGGACAATCCACCTGTGCTGCTGTCAATCACGGAAGAGCAGATGCAGCAGGATGCTGGGAACAGGTGCCAGAAGCTGCCTTAAAATGGGAAGAATGCAAAAGATGCTCAAGACTGAATGAAAGTTAATGTACGCACACACTGCTTTATAACTGTGGACACTTCTCCTTGCAACAGGGCTTGTGAAGGACAAAGCTCTTGAGTATTTTTAGTGACTGTTATAAAAGGGGAGTGAGTAATTTTATTTCTTTTTTTTTTTTTTCTTCAGTCAAGGCTTTCACGCTCCCAGCAGAGGTGAACTGAAAGCGGGCATTGTTAAAGTGAGGCAGTAAAGTTTAAATGCACAAAACGTGTGCTTTGCTTTTCACTCACTCACTCACTCACTGTGTACATTTGTTGGTTCTGTGTAAAAATCGGATTTGTGCCAAATTGTATTTTCTTTTTCTTTCTAAATGCACTTTAAATCAAGCCAAAGGGCTAAGGTTCATTATTTATTGGTTGCAGTCAAAAATACTGTGGTTGAGAAAAATAAAACTGTGTGAATGAATATGTCTGGCTTCAGCCTGTTGCTTTCATTCATTTTACAATACAAAGTTTCAGGTTTCAATAAATCACTATTTGCATAGTACCAGGCAGTGCAGGAACTGCTGGACATGCAGACTTTTATCTATAGCCTTGTGTTCTTTAAAGGTCCCATATCCTTGGAAAACATCCCCTCCCCCCACACCGTGCTTGGTAAAAGCTATTCACTTGTCAGTCTTAAGACCAAAGGATTCTGAATTTGTACATAAGCACACTCTGTCCCTGATTTCTATCTACTTTTTCTTCCTACATCAGCTGAAAAGCTATTAATGTCTGAGTTACAAGTGTTTTAATTAGGTAGCACATTTTAAACCAAGATCATACACCTTCAAGGCACAGTAAGAAACAATCTGCTTTTAAGGGATACAAAGAGGTTCGGGAATGGAGAACTAAGAATGAGTTGTGATTTCATAGATCAAAAAAAAAAAAACCTTTACTGGAGATAATGTTGAAGAGTATGGATCCTTACATGAAATATAAAGTTTTGTTTAGGGTAAAAATGAGACTAGATTAGATTCCACATAAACTGTGCAGATTCCCCAAACGTGTAGAATCCTTCTGCAACTATAAAACTTTCTGCACTTTTCCTGTAGGTGTGGTTGTGTGTCCAGGCAATATCATACATGCTAAAGCAACCCTAATACTAATGAATACAGTGATCTGAAAAAAAAAACTAATTGCCCCCTAATGTTCACAATGATTGCACATTTGAGTTACCTGAGATCTTCACTTCATTACAAGGTACATTGTGTAACACTAGTAAGGAACAGGGGTGTCACCAAGTTTTCCTTCTAATTTAGCAGGTCTTGCTGCTGGATGATAAAGTTTAAAAAAACTTCAATTCTTAAAAAAAACATTTTCCTTTAAAGTCAAATGAGCACTGGATGTTAATCTACACGGATTTCTCTCATGAAAACTGTTACGTTTCTGTTTATTTACAGTAAGCTTAGATTTCCAGATAATGCCACTTGACAGCGCTACACTGAGGAACCCTGAGTATTTCGATAAGCCAGGGTGATATTAGCTAGCTGTTCTTCCCACTTAGCTTGTTTTAGCACGATTAACACACAGACTACAGTCTGATATACTCACCTCTGAACTGCGAAAGAGCTAGCACTTAGCAAGGTTAGCAGGTAATGCTAATGCTGCTCTAGGAGTGCTAGCCAGAGTTAGCAGCAGGATACAGTCCAAGAATACTCACCTCTGAATGGTGAAAGAGCTAGCACTTAGCATGGCTAGTGGCTAATGCTAATACTGCTCCAGTCTCAAGTCTTGGTGCTGGAGAACTAAACTGAAACTGAACTATAAAGCTGTACTTCAGCAGAGTGGTTTTACTGCTTCTTACAACCTGAGTGGTAAAATTCATACATACAGTTGTGGTCAAAAGTTTACATACACTTGTAAAAAAACATAATGTTATGGCTGTCTTGAGTTTTCAATAAGTTCTACAACTCTTATTTTTCTGTGATAGAGTGATCGGAACACATACATGTTTGTCACAAAAAACAGTCATAAAATTTGGTTCTTTCATAAATTTATTATGGGTCTGCTGAAAATGTCACCAAATCTGCTGGGTCAAAAATATACATACAGCAACAAAATTTGTCAATTTTGGTGATGTAACGAGTTGTGTCAATCAAATTAGCTTCATGTCATGGCCTCTTCACTTCTTGTAAGTGATTCTGATTGACTACAGCTGTTGACTTCTCATGAGCCCATTTAAATAGGGCTCATTTGACCCAGTGATTAGACTCAGCTACAAAAGCTACAATGGGAAAGTCAAAGGAACTCAGTGTGGATCTGAAAAAGCGAATTATTGACTTGAACAAGTCAGGGAAGTCACTTGGAGCCATTTCAAAGCAGCTACAGGTCCCAAGAGCAACTGTGCAGACAATTATACGCAAGTATAAAGTGCATGGAACAGTTGTGTCACTGCCACGATCAGGAAGAAAACGCAAGCTATCACATGCTGCCGAGAGGAGATTGGTCAGGATGGTCAAGAGTCAACCAAGAATCACCAAGAAGCAGGTCTGCAAGGATTTGGAAGCTGATGGAACACAGGTGTTAGTCTCCACAGTCAAGCGTGTTTTACATCGCCATGGACTGAGAGGCTGCCGTGCAAGAAAGAAGCCCTTGCTCCAGAAAAGGCACCTTAAGACTCGGCTGAAGTTTGCTGCTGATCACATGGACAAAGATAAAACCTTCTGGAGGAAAGTTCTCTGGTCAGACGAAACAAAAATTGAGCTGTTTGGCCACAACACCCAGCAATATGTTTGGAGGAGAAAAGGTGAGGCCTTTAATCCCAGGAACACCATGCCTACTGTCAAGCATGGTGGTGGTAGTATTATGCTCTGGGGATGTTTTGCTGCCAGTGGAACTGGTTCTTTGCAGAAAGTAAATGGGATAATGAAGAAGGAGGATTACCTCCAAATTCTGCAGGAAAACTTAAAACCATCAGCCCGAAGGTTGGGTCTTGGGCGCAGTTGGGTGTTCCAACAAGACAATGACCCAAAACACACATCAAAAGTGGTAAAGGAATGGCTAAACCAGGCTAGAATTAAGGTTTTAGAATGGCCTTCCCAAAGTCCTGACTTAAACCCCATTGAGAACATGTGGACAGTGCTAAAGAAACGGGTTCATGCAAGAAAACCATCACATTTAGCTGAACTGCACCAATTCTGTCAAGAAGAGTGGTCAAACATTCGACCTGAAGCTTGCCAGGAGCTTGTGGATGGCTACCAAAAGCGCCTAGTTGCCGTGAAAATGGCCAAGGGACATGTAACCAAATACTAATGTTGCTGTATGTATATTTTTGACCCAGCAGATTTGGTGACATTTTCAGCAGACCCATAATAAATTTATGAAAGAACCAAATTTTATGACTGTTTTTTGTGACAAACATGTATGTGTTCCGATCACTCTATCACAGAAAAATAAGAGTTGTAGAACTTATTGAAAACTCAAGACAGCCATAACATTATGTTTTTTTACAAGTGTATGTAAACTTTTGACCACAACTGTAAGGCGCACCGGATTAAAAGGTGCACTGATGATTTTTGGGAAAATTAAAGATTTTAGGTGCACCTTATAGTGCGAAAAATACAGTAGTTTGATATCAGTTGCTAAATGATTTCTTTGGCATTGTGCAGTAGTTGATAGCTGGTTGCTATTGTATGCCAGGTGGTTGATATGCTTTGGCTACAGTGTGGTTGCTTGGCAGATTCTGTGGTATCCCATGTGGATGACATGGGTGTCTTAGGTGGTTGCTCAGGTGTGTCCAAGTGGTTGCTGTGGTATCCCATTTTGATGTTTTGGGCATTACAAGTGTATTTGTATCATTGTTTTGAGTATTTGAAAACGTGACAAAACATTTAAACAACATTCGTTACTACAGGAAGTCTGCAAACTTACCCAATCAGACAGAACAATCTGGAGTTGGAACAATGTAAAAATCCCCCAAAAAACTGAATGTTCAGTTACACTTTTCTTTTTTTTTTTTAAATAAGTTTTCACTTATTTACAATTTAGGTAATAATAAATATTGATTGAAGTACTGATTAATATCTTAATATTAATCTTTGTTTAAAGTTATAAAAGGATAGACTATATCAAATATGCAGGACCAGAGAAAATCAGGGCAGGACAAAAACTTTTTCACAGCTCTGAATGTGAGGAAAACAGTAGGAAGAAACTCTGATAACAGCCTTCACACAATCAGCAGCAGCGCAGAATGAAGAGAAGTGTGGAAATGCAGGAGGAAAAGAGGAGAGAGAAAATAAATGGAGCGTGAACAACAACACTTCCCTGACTGTCAGCTATGTGTGAGATCTGCTCTGCTCACACTCTGTATGCACTGTATGCAAGCGTGACGTGTGTTTGCGATGGAGGGTGCCAATGTTAAGTCATTTACATGCAGCAACAGAAACACTCATAAGAATTTACAGCAAACAGATAAACTGATAACTGTATCTCAACATCAGTAAGACACATACAAAAAACATCAGCTCATTCATCTCCCAATTTATTTTAACCTGTTAAGTCACATGTTTTTGATGCAAAGCTGTGAAACTGAGACTGAGGTTTTTTATCTACAGCATTTTAACATTTTTCTAACACTTTTTTTAACATTTCACACTACTGTTGGCACTTGGGGCTTGAGACTGTGTTCAGTTGTTTGCATAAGACACCCTTAAATGCTTAGCAAGGATTTAAACAAACAATGTAGTAGTAACACAGATTTTATCTCACACTTCCCTGGTCACAAACATAGTCTACTACCAAAGAGAATAAATCAACAATAATGCACAGAGATTCTGCTGTTACTCGGTCATATTTCAATGAGACATTAAAGTTTAATACACAGATCAGGAAAAAAAATAACAGATCACTTAAAAATGATGAGTTTCCTTGATTTTACCAAATTGAAATCCTCTGGAATATAATCAAGAGGAAAATGGAAGAACTGCTTGAGCTTTTACACCAGGAGTGGAAAAAAGTTATCCAAAAGCAGTGTGTAAGACTGGTGGAGGAGAACATACCAAGATGCATAAAAAACTGTGATTAAAAACCAGGGTTATTCCACCAAATATTGATTTCTGAACTCTTCAGACTTTATAAATATGAACTTGTTTTCTTAGCATTGTTTGAGCTCTGCATTTTTTGTTATTTCAGTTATTTCTCATTTTCTGCAAATAAATGCTCTAAATGAGAATATTTTTATTTGGAATTTGGGAGAAATGTTGTCTGTAGTTTATAAAATAAAACAACAATGTTTTTATTTACTTAAACATAAACCCATAAATAGCAAAATCAGAGAAACTGATTCAGAAACTGGAGGGGTCTCTTAATGATTTTCAGAGCTGTCAAGTGTGTTGTTTTGTCTTTGGATTACAATTTATTTAGTTCGATATAAAGCTGTGTTAATGAACAGTATAATGTAAAAGGTGGGATTTATTATCTATTATTTATTATCCTTGTTCCTGTTAAAGAAATAGTTCATCAAAAATGTAATATCAGGATGTATCACTGACTTTAGATGGAGTCAATCAGCCAAAACATTTTTGGTATCTGAAGTTTAAGTCTTTAGTTTACAAAAGTTGTTGCTAATACACGTTACAGTTAGACTTTTACCAAACTTATCAATGTAAATACATGACCCTTCATACTTTTTTATTTTAAGCATCCAATTAAAAAGCTATGTAAACAGATGAAATAAACAGAGTTGTAAAATGGCATGTAACTAAGCAGTTATTGAAAATGGCCACTCAACCATACAGCTCTGCAGAGAGGTACATGCTTGTGTTTATAGACTCAAGTAAGCCATACCATGTTTTAAACCACATCAATTAGATAGTATTTATTTTGAGAGAGGTTTCAAGGCATGCATATCAGATTGGCAAAAGGCTAAGTGCAGTTTGTTAGCAAATTTAGCTTAGCATCTAGTGTGCAAAACTAAAAATCTAAATCAAACTTCAGATATCATCCATGTCAAATCTTGTAAATTACATTTTTTATCAGAGTTTTCCTTATAGACAAAATATCTCTAACAGAAAGTATGTTTTGTGTGTATATTTCTTGAGGAATGTGTGCAGATTACTGATGTTTGTATATCAGAGTGTGTGTATGTGGTCCTCATTCTTGTCTCACACGCCTACGTCAGGTGAGAGTCTGTTGGTGTTGAACAGAAGGTGTGGAACATCATTCGGCCTCAGCAGCCTGGTAGACACCACCAAAACCTGAAACACACAAACAAAAGACACAACCCATCACAAACTATCTCACATTACACCTGCGGCATACGACACAACACCAGACCAGTGTCTAAATTAAACACAGTATATAAATGGGTGGGTATGTTTGTAGAAGATATATTTATGATAATGCACATGATAATTTAGGGTGTGGAACTTACACTGTCTGTATGGGTTTATTCTGATTAAAGGGATCTCGTGGTGTTTCTAAAAGTACTTTTACGCTTGGTAATAAATATGGTAACACTTTGATTGGATGTTCATTTGATGGCCTCATTGATGCTAAAATGGCATTCAACTAACATTAAACTGCATGTCTATTTAATGCAATTAAACTGAAAGGTGAAAGTAAAATATTTCTATTGAATGTAAACCAACATCCAACTCCAACCCAAACTCCAATCTTAACATTTTAGGATTAGGTTAAGGGTTAGATTTAAAGTTTAGGTTGAGATAAGTGTTAGGATTAGGTTTAGATTTTAGGGTTAATTAATAGTTAAGGCTAGGTGTAAGCTTAGGTTCTTTTTTGAATCATGTGCATTTAACATAGGGTTCAGTTGCATTTAATAGACATTTAGTTGAATGTTAGCTGAATAAGTTGGTAAATTGTTACCATAAATATGTAGGATAAAAAGACTTCACTTATGATTTTTGACACAACGTTGATCTGAAATCTGTTATTGTAGATGAATTTCCATTAGTTAACTAAAGGTTTAAAACTGCTGCTCATTTCCTGAGACACATCTAATGCAATATTTATAAGACCCTCAACACTATTAATCTGTTTCTGGTAAATAAATAATAAAAAAATAAAATAAATACATTTTGAATTAATAATAAAAATAAAATAATATTAAATAAATAAAAAATATATATTAAATATGATATTAAATTGAATAAATTAAAACACAAAAATCTCCCACATCTCCTACTCAGAAGCTGCTCTTTATAGCACACTAATGTGTTACAATGAATCAAAAATTAAATAATAATAAAAAACAAATTGTTTCACTTGTAAAGTCATTATCATTTTAAAGATGCATGTTCCAATTTTGGACAGATATGATTTTGATGGTGGTAATAAGAAACATATAGGTGTGCTACTAAATATGCTTTAATCAATCAACCGATTTTTTTAATTAACAGAGGCAAAGGGCAAAACCTAACACAACATACTGTAATACATTCTATTTATTTAAATAAATAAAAGTGAAATGTATCTCTAAACATTAACAAAACCAGTTGTGGGATTTTGACAGCCATCTGTTCTATATTTCATCACTCTAAAGACTCCTAAAATTTTGGATAAAAACTTTGATTTTCTTTTATACAGTTTTTAGGGGCTGTAATAAAGCACCGTTCTGAAGCAAACAAACACTTCACAGTGGGAGCTCACCAGTCTAAAGTGCAGAACTAGCTCACTGGTACAACTACATCTTCCACAGTAAAGAATGAGAGAAGCACATCTCTACCCATAATTCATCAGATTCTACAAAATGTTTAATAGAAGTCAGGAAAATAAAACTACATTCACACTTTTATTGTTGATACATTCTGTTCTACTTTATTGTCAAAGATATGACACAATCTAGCCAAGACTACTTTGATACTCTTGTTTTGTTTATAGATTGTAAAGCTGACTTTTAGTAAATTAATCATTAGCTGCACACTTTACACTTTACATGATGACTGTACATATAAAAAAATATTGCAGAATTTAAAAAAGGCACTAGCCAAATGATACATGTGTAAACAGGATACATTCACCATGTTTTCTTATCTTTTAATGCTACTTTTTCTTAAGCTGTCATTTTGATTTACTTGTTAAATGACTGTAATCATTTTCATTTAAATTTAAAATTAACTGTACGACCCAGTTATCTTAATGTAAGCTGTAATTAAATGTTTCAAATTACAGCTTTAGCTGTATGCAGCAAGTCAGCAAGTCAGTCACTGCAGTTACCTTGCTCTGAACTGTTCTAATAATGCATGACTGCATTTATACTACATTACTATAAAGCTTAAAAAAAGAATAATCAGAAAAACACAGTTTTACCTGAAAAAAAAAAAGTAAATGCTGAGTGGTTTTGTTAAAAACATGTGGAACATAATATATACAATAAGATATTATGTTTTCTATTTTATTTGTCTTAGTAAATAAAACATGGAATGCTAACTGAAAATGAATGCAATATTTTTCTAGTTTTATCTAATGCTTACAAGCAAACAAAGAGTTTGTTTCTTATCCGTTTAATGCTAAATAACAATTAAAGCCCATATTTTCTTTCTATAGCTAATCAATGCTTACCAGCAAATAATGTGATATTTGCAGTCATAATTCTTACCAGAAAATAAAAAAAGACCTTAGAGCCAGATAACTAACCAATTAAGCAGATTTCAGAGCCAAGTAATGCTAACAACCAAAAAATCATTATAATTTTTTCTTTATCCAGTTTGTACTGTATTTTACGGACTATAAGGTTCACAACATTATAAAGCGCAATGAATATCTATTTTCATGTATAAGGCGCACCAGATTTTAAGGCGTTTACAGTTTTTACAGTAAGCTTAGATCTCCAGATCTCCTAGATCTCTTAGCAGCAGTGCTAGCCATGGTTAGCAGCAGCACTAGCCCTGGTTAGTAACCCAGGGCACTTTCAGCTAAAGGTTCATCCCACGTAGCTTGTTTTAACATTGCAAACACGCAGTCTACAGTCTAATATACTCTCCACTAAATGGCGAATGAGCTAGCGCTGTGGCTAATGCTAAGGCTGTTCCAGCCTTAGTGCTGGAGAAACTTCACTGAAAACTCCTTTATAACAGTGTACTTCAGCAGAGTGGCTTTACTGCTCCTTACAATGTGACTGGTAAAATTCATACATAAGGTGTACCGGATTATAAGGGGCACTGAAGTTTTTTAAAGGGATATGGGTTAAAGGGAAAATGATAGGGTTTTAAGTGCACTTTACAGTGCGAAAAATACGGCACTTCTATTTGCAATTAATGACCAAAATGTGGCCACCTTAAATCATGCCACTGAATTTAGCACACTGCATCTGAATGGTGAGTTGACGTAGGTGCTGAGGTAAGTCGTTTCACTGCTCCATCTTCTTCCACCAACACATTGAGGCTCTATATATAAAATTATTTCTGGTAAATAATTGATTTGAGTCCTATTTATGAAGCGTGAGGGAGATTATTTTATTCACAGCGTGCAGAGAAAAGAACCGGCCTCCACTAAAAAGCTTTTACAGCTCTCTGAGGAGAAAAGGGAGGTTTACAGCAAGTTAGGCTTGGTGTTTGATCTTAGGCATTAGGTCTGAAATTCACCATAAATCTCTAGCTGTGGGTGTGAACCCAGACACACACTGACACATGCACACGGGTGTGCTCCCTGAGGTCGAGCAGCGTGTATGTGTGTGTGTGTGTGTGGGCCGCCCAGTCTGCATGCTTCTCTGTTTTCTGCTCTTATGATTTGTGATTTATTCATGACACAGAGCTTTGATCCACAACAGCCCTTTCATTCAGCCTGGGCTCAATTATATCTCTATTCAGGCTGGGGGAGACACACTGCTTCAGTGCCGCACACACACTTTTTAATCAGCTTTGAACCTCTATGGTAATAAGCAGCATGAATAACACTGATGCAGGACCTCTGATGGCCTAATGAATACAGGTCAGCGTGCTTGCGTGGATGCAAACTCGTACCCAGCCGTCACCCACACACACACACACGCACGCACACCCCATCCGAGTACACAAACACATCACTGACATCTAAACATTTGTAAATAGGACTTGCTTAATCCATCCGAGGGATTACCATGTTAATAACAATAATCTCAACTATTTGGGGCTTCATAAGGTATCACCTCTTCTTAAGATAAATTGAAATACAGTATATTATTTGGGTTTTAATAGGAGATTATTTTTTTTTGTAGGAGATTGAAAGAAAACAGAAACTAGCAAAAAATATGGGTCAGTATCTACTCCTCCCTCCCTTCCCTCTATAAATGTTTTATTCATTTGTACAAATCTGCACCTCTTTCATATTCTTGAAATGTATTCTGAAGCTTATACAGAGGACTCTACATACATATATTAAAAGTGCAGCTCCATCACAAAGTTACTGTATACTGTACTATTATTTATCATCTGACTAAAAGCCAATTAATAATTAACAATCTAAAAGCACTGTGGTGTAAAAATTCTGTTAACATGATTGTGAAAGTGGTTTTCACTAGGGGTGGGCGATATTATATCGTATACAATATATCGTGACACAAAAATATCATGATATTAAAAATCCATACCGTGATAATAGAGATGTTCTGTCTTAAATGTAGTCTATTATTTATAGTGAAGCTTTAGGTGTATTTATTGTATAATTGTTTTAGTTTGCCGTTTATATGCATGCACTAAATATTCTGCAATTATTTTACGCTATATAGTTTATTTAGCCACATAATGATTATGCTGTTATACTCTTATACTATATTCCTGAAATTAATCAATTATTTTTCTGTTTTCCTATACCGCCAAGTATATTGTTATCGCAAAAATACCCTGAAATATCGTGATATTATTTTAGAGCCATATCGCCCACCCCTAATTTTCACTACAATGATTATTATGATAAAAACCAATAGAAATTGTCTTATAACAAACCAAAGCAGATAGTGTAAAGTAGAACCAGGTGGCTGATCTGATGCTTAGCCTCTAAGTATGACAATGCAAAATAAACCTGGTAAGACAAACGCTAGAACCTAAAATATTTTATTACCTACTATGATCATTTCAGCAATAATAGTAATTAGTAACACATGGTTTTGTTCTGTCATACTGCACAGATCTCTGTCCTCCGAGGTCTGTGATTCTCACACATATTGATGGCATCTTCCTAATGCGTGCAAGTCACCATTAATATCCCAAAAATCAGGGATTTTCAATTTTCAAATCAGGGTTGCTTGCACTCTTCAAACCAGAGCAGCAAAAGTGAGACAGTGTGAGTGTGTAACACAGAAAGCGACTGGATTGGTCTCTACTTGTGCTTAGATCTATAAGTGATATTACCATAAAGCTCCTTTTTGGAATCGTATTTTTTCCAAGAGATCCAAGTTGGACCACTTCAGCATAGAGTGGCATGCTGGATATCTTAATTGTGGTTGCTGTGAATAGCTGAGTATATAGAAGACAAACTTATCTTAAAGCAGCATTATGTGAGAACTGGTATTCCTGGGCGCCCCCTACAGTCGGAAAGTGTAATTCATTTATTTAACTCACACTTTAGGTCCCGTCTACTCAAATCTAGATATTTTTAAAAATGAAGGGTTTTGTCTGCTTTTTGTTCTGTCATCCACATGAAAATGCACATGAAAATACATCACTGAAAACAGAGCTCTTAGAAAATGCCTTTCAAGATGGAGATAATGGAAAACTTTGCTGCCAGTGGAGCCTTGTGTACAGAGTAAACATAAATTAATAAAACATTTCCAGCTTAATTTAATTTGACTTATGTTACTTATTTACTTACTACTTTACCTACTAAAGTTAGTAAATCACTTAAATAGAACCTGTCTAACAACATGAAGCAGCTAAAAGGTCTCAAAAAGCAACACATTATGCAGCGATCTTAAGAAATTCTGAAACAGATGAGAAAACAGTCAGAGACATCTATCAATCTGGAAAAGGTTACAGAGTCATTTCTAAGGCTTTGGGACTCCAGCAGACCACAGTGAGAGCTATTGTTCACAAATAGAGAAAACATGGAACACTGGTGAACCTTCCCAGGAGTGACCAGCTAACCAAAATTTGCCAAAAGGACATGAACAACTCATCCAGGAGGTCACACAAAAACCCAGAACAACATTTAAAGAACTGCAGGCCTCACTGTGACCCATCTCACAGCATCTTGATGATTTACCAGACAATCCTGAAGGAGAATGTCTGGCCATCTGTTTGTGACCTCAAGCTCAGGCATACTTGGGTTCTGCAACAGGACAATGATCCAAAGAACACAAAGTAGTTCACCTCTGAATGACTATATGAAGGTTTTGGAGTGACCTAGTCAAACCTAGT